>NC_090319.1:388738019-389402214 GCF_040869045.1 Eurosta solidaginis
TGTTCGAGTTGGCTCATATTTAGAACAAATATTACATAAAGCCCGGCAGAAGTGACATCAAAATATTTTGCAGTTCAAGGAAGGACAAGCATACGTGGCGCAGGGTCGATTAAAGTCTTTGGAAGGATTATGTGTTGAGGACTTAGATTGTGACAAATTGTCAGGAAAGAGTCCGTGTAATAATGAGTCACTAAATGACTTAATAGAACTAGAAATAATAGGCAATTAAATAAAGACTAAAAACTTGAAACTAAAATAATAAAACAAAATTTTTAATTTAAGCGGTTTTATTGAAAACAATACTTACATGAATTAATAATAATACTAAAAGCTAGAAAATAATTAGGCAGGTCCTAGGTACTAGTCATCACACTCCTCATCAATCTAGGGCGTTGAACAAATAATTAAACAAGTAAGGAAGGCTAAGTTCGGGTGTAACCGAACATTACATACTCAGTTGAGAGCTATGGAGACAAAATAAGGAAAATCACCATGTAGGAAAATGAACCTAGGGTAACCCTGGAATGTGGTTTTATGACATGTGTATCAAATGGAAGGTATTAAAGAGTATTTTAAGAGAGAGTAGGCCATAGTTCTATGGATGGACGCCATTTAGGGATATCGCCATAAAGGTGGACCAGGGCTGACTCTAGAATGTGTTTGTACGATATGGGTATCAAATGAAAGGTGATAATGAGTATTTTAAAAGGGAATGGGCTTTAGTTCTATAGGTGAACGCCTTTTCGAGAAATCGCCATAAAGGTGGACCAGGGGTGACTCTAGAATATGTTTGTACGATATGGGTATCAAATGAAAGCTGTTAATGAGTATTTTGAAAAGGAGTGATCCTTAGTTCCATAGGTGGACGCCGTTTCGAGATATCGCCATAAAGGTGGACCAGGGGTGTCTCTAGTTGTACGATATGGGAATCAAATGAAAGGTGTTACTGAGCATTTTAAGAGGGAGTGGGCATTAGGTCTATAGGTGGACGCCTTTTCGAAATGTCGCCATTAGGGTGGGCCAGGGGTGACTCTAGAATGTGTTTGTATGATATAGGTATCAAATGAAAGATGGTAATGAGTATTTTAAAAGGGAGTAATCCTTAGTTCTATAGGTGGACGCCTTTTCGAGATATCGCCATAAAGGTGGACCAAGGGTGACTCTAGAATGGTTGTACGATATGGGTATCAAACGAAAGGTGCTACTGAGCATTTTAAGAGGGAGTGGGCATGAGGTCTATAGGTGGCCGCCTTTTCGAGATATCGTCATTAGGGTGGGTCAGGGGTGACTCTAGAATGTTTGTACGATATGGGTATCAAACGAAAGGTGTTACTGAGCATTTTAAGAGGGAGTGGGCATTAGGTCTATAGGTGGACGCCTTTTCGAGATATCGCCATTAGGGTGGGCCAGGGGTGACTCTAGAATGTTTGTACGATATGGGTATCAAACGAAAGGTGTTACTGAGCATTTTAAGAGGGAGTGGGCATTAGGTCTATAGGTGGACGCCTTTTCGAGATATCGCCATTAGGGTGGGCCAGGGGTGACTCTAGAATGTTTTTGTACGATATGGGTATCAAATGAAAGGTGGTAATGAGTATTTTAAAAGGGAGTAATCCTTAGTTCTATAGGTGGACGCCTTTTCGAGATATCGCCATAAATGTGGACCAAGGGTGACTCTAGAATGTTTGTACGATATGGGTATCAAACGAAAGGTGTTACTGAGCATTTTAAGAGGGAGTGGGCATTAGGTCTATAGGTGGACGCCTTTTCGAGATATCGCAATTAGGGTGGGCCAGGGGTGACTCTAGAATGTTTGTACGATATGGGTATCAAACGAAAGGTGTTACTGAGCATTTTAAGAGGGAGTGGGCATTATGTCTATAGGTGGACGCCTTTTCGAGATATCGCCATTAGGGTGGGCCAGGGGTGACTCTAGATTGTTTTTGTACGATATGGGTATCAAATGAAAGGTGGTAATGAGTATTTTAAAAGGGGGTAATCCTTAGTTCTATAGGTGGACGCCTTTTCGAGATATCGCCATAAATGTGGACCAAGGGTGACTCTAGAATGTTTGTACGATATGGGTATCAAACGAAAGGTGTTACTGAGCATTTTAAGAGGGAGTGGGCATTAGGTCTATAGGTGGACGCCTTTTCGAGATATCGCCATTAGGGTGGGCCAGGGGTGACTCTAGAATGTTTTTGTACGATATGGGTATCAAATGAAAGGTGGTAATGAGTATTTTAAAAGGGAGTAATCCTTAGTTCTATAGGTGGACGCCTTTTCGAGATATCGCCATAAATGTGGACCAAGGGTGACTCTAGAATGTTTGTACGATATGGGTATCAAACGAAAGGTGTTACTGAGCATTTTAAGAGGGAGTGGGCATTAGGTCTATAGGTGGACGCCTTTTCGAGATATCGCAATTAGGGTGGGCCAGGGGTGACTCTAGAATGTTTGTACGATATGGGTATCAAACGAAAGGTGTTACTGAGCATTTTAAGAGGGAGTGGGCATTATGTCTATAGGTGGACGCCTTTTCGAGATATCGCCATTAGGGTGGGCCAGGGGTGACTCTAGATTGTTTTTGTACGATATGGGTATCAAATGAAAGGTGGTAATGAGTATTTTAAAAGGGAGTAATCCTTAGTTCTATAGGTGGACGCCTTTTCGAGATATCGCCATAAATGTGGACCAAGGGTGACTCTAGAATGTTTGTACGATATGGGTATCAAACGAAAGGTGTTACTGAGCATTTTAAGAGGGAGTGGGCATTAGGTCTATAGGTGGACGCCTTTTCGAGATATCGCAATTAGGGTGGGCCAGGGGTGACTCTAGAATATTTGTACGATATGGGTATCAAACGAAAGGTGTTACTGAGCATTTTAAGAGGGAGTGGGCATTAGGTCTATAGGTGGACGCCTTTTCGAGATATCGCCATTAGGGTGGGCCAGGGGTGACTCTAGAATGTTTGTACGATATGGGTATCAAACGAAAGGTGTTACTGAGCATTTTAAGAGGGAGTGGGCATTAGGTCTATAGGTGGACGCCTTTTCGAGATATGGCCATTAGGGTGGGTCAGGGGTGACTCTAGAATGTTTGTACGATATGGGTATCAAACGAAAGGTGTTACTGAGCATTTTAAGAGGGAGTGGACATTAGGTATATAGGTGGACGCCTTTTCGAGATATCGCCATTAGGGTGGGCCAGGGGTGACTCTAGAATGTTTGTACGATATGGGTATCAAACGAAAGGTGTTACTGAGCATTTTAAGAGGGAGTGGGCATTAGGTCTATAGGTGGACGCCTTTTCGAGATATCGCAATTAGGGTGGGCCAGGGGTGACTCTAGAATGTTTGTACGATATGGGTATCAAACGAAAGGTGTTACTGAGCATTTTAAGAGGGAGTGGGCATTAGGTCTATAGGTGGACGCCTTTTCGAGATATCGCCATTAGGGTGGGCCAGGGGTGACTCTAGAATGTTTGTACGATATGGGTATCAAACGAAAGGTGTTACTGAGCATTTTAAGAGGGAGTGGGCATTAGGTCTATAGGTGGACGCCTTTTCGAGATATGGCCATTAGGGTGGGTCAGGGGTGACTCTAGAATGTTTGTACGATATGGGTATCAAACGAAAGGTGTTACTGAGCATTTTAAGAGGGAGTGGACATTAGGTATATAGGTGGACGCCTTTTCGAGATATCGCCATTAGGGTGGGCCAGGGGTGACTCTAGAATGTTTGTACGATATGGGTATCAAACGAAAGGTGTTACTGAGCATTTTAAGAGGGAGTGCGCATTAGGTCTATAGGTGGACGCCTTTTCGAGATATCGGCATTAGGGTGGGCCAGGGTGACTCTAGAATGTGTTTGTACGATATGGATATCAAATTAAAAGTATTAATGAGGGTTTTAAAAGCGAGTGGCCCTTAGATGTATATGTGAAGGCGTGGTGGACCAGGTGATCCAGAAAATCATCTGTCGGGTACTGCTAATTTATTTATATATGCAATACCACTAACAGTATTCCTGCCAAGATTCCAAGGGCTGTTGATTTCGCCTTGTAGAACTTTTTCATTTACTTCTACTTAATATGGTAGGTGTCACACCCATTTTACAAAGTTTTTTCCAAAGTTATATTTTGCGTCAATAAACCAATCCAGTTACCATGTTTCATCCGTTTTTTCTTAGTTGGTATAGAATTATGGCATTTTTTTCATTTTTCGTAATTTTCGATATCGATAAAGTGGGCGTGGTTATGGTCGGATTTCGGCCATTTTTTATACCAAGATAAAGTGAGTTCAGATAAGTACGTGGGCTAAGTTTAGTTAAGATATATCGGTTTTTGCTCAAGTTATTGTGTTAACGGCCGAGCGGAAGGACAGACGGTGGACTGTGTATAAAAACTGGGCGTGGCTTCAACCGATTTCGCCCATTTTCACAGAGAACAGTTACCGTCACAGAATCTATGCTCCTACCAAATTTGAGAAGGATTGTTAAATTTTTGTTCGACTTATGGCATTAAAAGTTTTCTAGACAAACTAAATGAAAATGGGCGGAGCCACGCCCATTTTGAAATTTTCTTTTATTTTTGTATTTTGTTGCATCATATCATTACTGGAGTTGAATTTTGACTTAATTTACTTATATACAGTAAATATATTAAATTTTTTGTTAAAATTAGAATTAAAAAATTTTTTTTTTTAAAAAGTGGGCGTGTTCTTTATCCAATTTTGCTAATTTTTATTTAGCACATATATAGTAATAGTAGTAACGTTCCTGCCAAATTTCATCATGATATCTTCTACGACTGCCAAATTACAGCTTGCAAAACTTTTAAATTACCTTCTTGTAAAAGTGGGCGGTGCCACGCCCATTGTCCAAAATCTTACTAATTTTCTATTCTGCGTCATAACATCAACCCATCTACCAAGTTTCATCGCTTTAACCGCCTTTGGCAATGAATTATCGCATTTTTTCGGTTTTTCGAAATTTTCGATATCGAAAAAGTGGGCGTGGTTATAGTCCGATATCGTTCATTTTAAATAGCGATCTGAGATGAGTGCTCAGGAATCTACATACCAAATTTCATCAAAATACCTCAAAATTTACTCAAGTTATCGTGTTAACGGACGGACGGACGGACGGACGGACGGACGGACGGACGGACGGACGGACGGACGGACGGACGGACGGACATGGCTCAATCAAATTTTTTTTCGATCCTGATTATTTTGATATATGGAAGTCTATATCTATCTCGATTCCTTTATATATGTACAACCAACCGTTATCCAATCAAACTTAATATACTCTGTGAGCTCTGCTCAACTGAGTATAAAAAAGCGTTTAACGCGTCAAATTTCTATTGATAGTCATATATAAGACCAACTGATCCTTAATAAAGTTATGCTACGCCTCACATTTTTAGAAATTTCACGCGCCCAACGCTTTTATTTAATTGTCTGATCAACGCCCTTGATTGACGAGGAGTGTGATGGCTAGTATCTAGGACCTGCCTAATTATTTTCTAGCTTTTAGTATTATTATTACTTCATATAAGTATTGATTTCAATAAAACCATTTAACCTAAATTTTTTTTTGTCATTTTTTCAATATTAGAAAGAAATTTTACTGCGCGAGGTCGACATTTGCGGTTAGCCTGATATTTGCTCCTGCCATACGTACATCCATCCATATGGTTCTATATGAAAATGTGTTTTTCTTTAAGAAAATCGATTTTCTCAAAATTTTTTGTTTCCTTTATTATTTAAGTAAATCACAATACGTATGTATATTTATAAAACTTTACAAGATTTTCAAAAATATACTTCCCTAATAATTTATAGAATACACTACAATATTTTTTGCTGAGTCACCCTATTCCCTTGCATAAATATGTATGTCACCAATAACTGCAAATTCCTTCGTTTTCTATATTCAAAATAGCTGAATAAGGAATCATATTCTTCGAAAAAATGTCTAGTGCAGAATTACTCTTTAAGAACCATATACCCAGCTGCTCACTGGAGCGATGCGATTTCATAGGCCACAAGGAACTACTCAACAGCTTTAAATATTGGTGTGCCTTAAAAAGATTAGACACGAATAATTAGCAACGTTGCAGCTAAATTTCAAGGCTTCTTAAATTATCTACTGATATTTTGGCTAAACTGTTTTCATTTCTCATTTTCCTGTATTTTTTTCAATATCTGCCTATCGTTGCTGCTGAAAAACTATAAAAATTTCAATAGCGTGAAAAATGTGGCCTGCAAATTACCTTGAAAATCGGTTAGAATCGTGTTTGCCGTAACCACAAATAACAAAAGCAACAAAAAAAAATAAATAATGGCAAAATAACAAAAAAAGATAAACAACATACATACATACATACACACAAACATAAATAAATTTAAGTGCATTTAGAATAGCAGCGAAAATTGAACAAAAATTGCATTTAAGAAATTTGACATTGAATTTTTATGAATTTTTTTAGCAACTTTAATTTAGTCTTTTTTTATTGGACGGTCGGCTAAAGTCATTTGGTTGCATTTTCATTTTTTGAGTAATTAACTGTCGTGCTTGGAAAAATAAAATAAAATAAAAACACAAAACCTCTTGCAAAACAACAATAAAAATTGCAGTAAACAATACAAAAAAAAAATAAAAAATTTAAAAAAAAAAAATTATTTGAAAAATAACTCATTCTAACGTTTTGTGTGCATTTCAGTGCATTGGTGTAGATGGAAAATACCGCTCAACCCAACTAATTTTAACTGTGCAGGTATTGTAATAAAAACATTTGCGTGTGCGTATGTGTGGGGGCTATGAGCATTGCGAGAAACCTTAAACGCAATGCACTCAACTTTAGCTCGCGGTTCATTATTAGAGAGTTGACAATTGGCGCTGGACATTTGCTAAACGAGTGCAATTGAATTTCTTAGTATAAAACGCCCAGCCCCTCTGTCTCCACCCGGAATTAGCTTAATGCTTCTTAAATATAGCCAAATTCACGTTAAAGCCCCCGTCGGAGCTGACATGTTTTTCTTTCCATTTGAATGTTATTTAAAAGCTGTATGAATCTCTGTTTTTGAAAAAAGCTAAATTTTTTCGCTTTTGGAATTTGAATCATAAAACCGAAAAGACACCCACAAATTTTTAGTCTCAGTAATTGTAAATAGGTCGTTTAAGATCACCTTGAATTTACCGAATTTGATTTTCGAAGGATCATTCATTTTGTTCAAGCGTATTAACTCGAAAATGATGCGATAAAAATTGTAAGAAGTCCAAAATTTTCAATTCATTAGAAATGAGAGAGGGACAAAGTTTATCTAATATTTCTCTAATATATGTATATCTAGCTCGAGTTTTTGATGAGTATATAAATCAATTTGGGTGAGGATCGAAATTGTTGCGGAAGTCAGAGAACTAAAAAATTTCTGACAAATAAAAAAAAGTTGGTGGATGGCCCTTTATATTTTAAAAGGTTCCAGGTAAAAATTTTTAAATTCAATTGATTGAAAACAACAAATACTTTTCAAAAGTATATAAAGGCTTTCCCTACTATTATGAAAATTTGGTTCCGCTTGTTTTAGTATACTAATCTACATATGTATACGCAAATCTGTATATTAAGGTGGGTCCATTTATTCAGCAGAAAAGTTTTGACGAACCGAAAAGTAGTATTTGTTCATTTGTTCAGGAAACCATGGATGTTAAACGAGCTCTATTTAATTTATATCACGTTTTAAGACTAATATTTTTAAGCAAGTTTGGTCTATACTATAAACAATTTTTTTAAATTTTATAATTTGAAAATTTAACTTTTCAGCTATAAAGATGTGTGCAAGGAAGTAGGCATGGCAACGTTATGATAAATAATTTTTTTTCGACTTTTGGTGTTCAAAGTATTTTAGAAATATTTACTTAATGACTACGCCCATTTTTTTTAACTTTAGAGTTCTCGTACTTGACCATCTACACCAGAGGTGCACAAAGCCGGCAGAACTTTAAACACAAACGCAATATTTTTTGTAATAGCATATGTGTATTAAAAGAATGGTGAACAAATTTTGAGCATAGAATTTACGCATGAGATGTTTACTACTTGAAGTAGGGCGAAAACTCATTCACTGCTTACTCTGCTGAATTGCAATCGCTACGCTCACACGACATGTAGGTGAACGCCGAATAATGTGCGAAGCTCTGCGAAGCTTCTGTGAGCATCTTTGCTTTAAACTAATTGCCAAATAAACGCTGATCACGTCATTAAGCGTTCTGTTTGAAAGCAATCGGGAAACAGAAAACAGCATACGGGGTGATAAAGAAAAAGATAGCCAAGAAAAAAAAAAACAATTTGATAGATGCACTTGTTTTATTCGTCTCTGTTCTTACCACTTCTTATGGAAGGCAATTGAGAAAAGCATCCTGTATTATTCATAGTGCACATATACATCTGTAACCAGGAACCAACGATCTGCAATGAGTGTTTAAGCAATGACTAATAAGATATAACCTCTTAACACTTTATTTCGTGAATATCTTTTAGTTAAGTAAGCTTTGCGCAATACGGATAAAAAAGAGTAACCGGGATGTGCACACCTTACGGAAAACATATACATACATAAGTATTAGACAAAAGATGCTCCGTTTTGACAGATAAGCGCACATATGTAAAAAATATCTTATTTTTTCGCTATGCATACATTGAACTCATCTGTTCTAACATTCGCATTGCAATTTTCTGAACTTCATCTGGAAAAGATGTAGTGAAGTGAAAAAGCAGTAAAATATACCTTATCACCTTAAATATAATGTATATTTTTTACCGACCGACTTTTTAAAAAAAAATTTTATGAAGCTCGCGTGACCGTCAACCGTAAAAAATAAAATTTAAACATTTCTTAGGCTATAATTTGCATATCACTTAGCGCGGACTATCAAGTCCTTTCGGATATACAGATGGTCTTTAGGGCAAACATTCTTAAAATTTTACTCGGATTTCGTTTTGTTTTGCTCAGTATATGAATAGAAAACGCTCCACCCTAATATTTATCAACATATGCATATACGTAAGCACATTTACAGGAAGCCTTACAAATGCCACTGGGGTGTCATATTTTACACATAAAGGTCTGTGTACTTATTCTTAACTTTAAGCTTTTTTTATTTATTCGTTTCGTTTTTTTGGTTTTGCTATGTCTTTCTTTTGGTGGTTCAGTTGAATTTCGTTTGTACATACTTACACACTCATATATTTGCAAGGTATGCAAATGATAATATTAAATAACGAAAAACAATGGTTGGCATATGCGAATATCGGTTCCGGCTTGGGATATGCTTAAGCAAACGGGTTAATGCCTTTAACAGACGTGGTTAAGTCAGTAAAGATTGTGTTAGGTCAGGCAATTGTCAGTTTTGCTTTCTTATTTTTAATTTTGCGATTCATTTGATATGAAATTCATGAAGTCACTTTTACCGAATATTCTTTAGGCTGCTCCACAGTCCCTTCTAAATAAATAAATTTTTTTTTAATTTGTTGTGGCATGCGGTGAGTTTCGATTCCGCATCCTACCTCACCTACTTTTCTTATATACATTTAGTTAAATAAAATGAAGTACCATATCTTTGTAAGACCAAATTGGCTGATTGTCATGTCCCATGAAATTTTTAGTATATAGAGATAGGAAAAATAAGTGGGACAGGCAAAAGAGGTAGAAGGAGAAAAAGTAGTGGTGGAGGCGATAAAAGGGCCATCGAGTGTGTAGGGGGTTGAGTGGGAGGTTGTAAATAGAGTGTTATGAAGCAAGAAATGTAGACACGGGGAAGAAGAGGAAAGATGAAAGGGAGAACGTAGCGAGAAGAGAAAAGGGGAGGAGAAAAAGGCTGTGCAGATAGACAGGTATAGGGTAGAATACGGGAGTGGGGAGAAAATAGAAATAATAGAAATTATTTTTAAATCATAAAGTTTGGCAGGTCCATTAATTTGAAATATATTCCTTTCACCTTTCACATTTGACTTTTAGGAGAATGTACGTGGGGAAGGGGAAAAGTGTCACTGCTTCGCACGCGCATTTCTCTGCGCTCCCTTTCAACATGCATCAAACGTATTATAACTAAAAGCCATAACATTGAGTCTTTCGTCGAGAAAACGAAGGCAATGAATCATTACGTTTTATTTTTCGGTCGACAGTTCAAGGCAGAAAAGATGCTAAGCTATCCGCTGTGCCTACTTTATATCTGCGTAAGCTGGTATCTAACCTCACCGTGTTTCCGCTTACACCTTTCCGCTAAATTTAAAACAAACGTGAAGGTTCAGCACCCTTTTGCCCGCTTCTTCCCACCTTTATTGCCTTTTAGCAATTGTTCGTGGCCTTGCACTTGTTTTGGCGCAGATGGTCGCACTGCTGGATTGCGTCGTCGGACACCGTCAAATAAGCACTTGCTATTCTTATAGCAGTATGTCGGTAGGCTGCTAGCATATCTTTTTGGTGAGCCAGTAGCTTTGTATAGGCCACCAATTTGGGGCAATATTCGCGTAGGTGCTCCACATTCTTCAGAAACTTTCTGTTCCACTGCCCGAACTGCTTTTTGAAAGTTACTTTGGAGTAATTGTTTAATTCTAAATATTTTCAATAATGCCTTAAATTTATTTGATAATCTCCAATGACTAAGTCTAAGTCATCCAGAGTCCACTTTGAGCTTACCAATACCACTTTTGTCTTATTGCAAGCCATCTCTAGCCCCATACTCGTCAGTCATTCTTTTATTCTTCTGACTTCGTCATAACATAATACTTGGAGTATATTCAGTTTCGGGGCCACTGCTACGACGATATATCATCTGCATAGGCGACAATTTATGGACCTCTGTGAAGGCCTGCACATTGTCATATATCACACTTACTTTGAAATTTTTGATATTAGGTTATGGATTAAGGCGCTATCTTATCTATTAATACGCTCGAGAATCTTCCTTAGTAAATCCAAAATACAATGTTGCTGGAATGAGGATCACTGTTTGAGCATCTTACCTCTGCCTATACCATTCCTTAAGCCCTAGTTGTTCTTTATTAATATAAAAAATGTTTGTACAATTTTTTTTAATTGCGGAAAAAAGATTTCATACTGACCCTCTGGGGAAGGAGGTTAAAGAAAAAACATTCAGCTAGACTACTGCTTATGAGTTTTCGTTATTTTGCTACGTAGATCCGACTTTAATGGAAACGTTACTTCGACTTATGCTTGAAACGGTCAGGTAAAAAGTTAAATTTCGATGGGGCCACAGCAAATAGGAATGTCCTGGCATTTTAAAACTATTCCAAGCTTTTTCTATAAGAGGTTTGGGTATTTCACTATGATTAGGAATTGTTTCAATCCAATAATTCAAGTGCCCAATAAAAGGTGAGCTTTTTCGGCTATCTTTAAAAGTTAAAAATTCTTCCTTTTTACTCCAACGTGTTTCGTTGCCTCTTGCACATTTTTAAGAAGGCTTTTTTAACAAACCACAAAACAAATACAATTGAAATTACAGTCAATACTTTAAATTTTGCAATTGTAAATGTTTAATGACTCGCTAAATTAAGAAGACCCTGATGAAGGGCAAAAATCAGCGAAACGCGTTGGATTTTGCTATAAATTTTAAAGAATTTTGGAAATAATTTACGAATAATAGCAACTTTTGCATAACAGATATGATTAAACAAAATTGAGTTAATGTTATGTGCTTTAGTTTGGGGTCACTGAGTGTAAATCGCTAACATTTGTACAAGTAATTAATAGTTATTTAATTATGTAAAAAAGTAAAACTTTCCAATAGTAAAGAGACTTACTATATCGATTTACACGCGCTTTCGTTACATTCTTATAGCCTTTTTGACTCTATTACATATTTATTTAATTTTTTGCATTTTGTCACTGCGTCTTTAATTAATTCAATTTTTAATACGCAGTAAGGCAAGAAACTATTAATTGTCTTTCTTATCGCGCCACGACGTCGACGAAGAGTCGAGACTTTTCAAGCAAATCAAAAACTTACAGATAAACATTTAGTATGATTTGTTGTATTCTTTGATTTTAATTATTATAATATTTCACTCACTTGTTTTTAATTTATTAAAATGACAGCATGAAAAATGCATTTCCTATTAATTCCAGTGGGAAGCTAATCTGACAGCTTTCTGATGGCGAATTTCTTTGTTTACGAGTTTGGCGCGCTTGAGAAGAGCAGAAAAAATGCGCTGAAAACATATAACAACAATAAATAAGTGAAAAACGCTTTTGAAATTAACTATACATTTACTGTTGCTAGTTTTAGATGCGCTTCTATATATTTATTTAATATTCAAGCAAAAATATGAAACTGTACAAATGACTCACCCAGCTGACTGACTGATTGTCCGAGTGCTCTGATGACAGACAAGCTGACGGATTATCGTGACAGTGTCCTTGTTGGCGGTATGTTGTCATTGTCAATGTTGTTTGTTGTTGCTAATTTTGCTATTGTAGTTGTTGTCAGCTAAACAGTTGGAAAATTTCTACTTTTTATACGCATTGACACTAACAAAGCTACATGCAAACACACGCACACATATTAAATGACTTATGTATGTGAATGCTTACGCTTTTGAAACTTGACAATTTCCTTGTTTCGTTTATGTTTTTTTCTTGCAGGTCGCCACGATGCGGAGCATCTTACAGCGTTGTACTATTTGAAGAGGTGCCTGACATTTTTCGTGTAAAAAAAAACTGTGAATCGTTAGGAATTTTAATGCATAAAACAGTTGACATTTTTATACAAAATTTATGTGAGAACATCAAAAGATGCAGTTTTTGTCTCAACCGCGACTGTTTTGTAGCCACGACTGTTCAATTGCCTTAACTCAGCAAAAAATAAAAAATTATTAAAACAAAAATACAATTTTTTTAAATGCATCTTGTAAAAGTTAATTGAAGGCAAGTATTTTGTGTTTCCTAACTTAATAATTGAGGAGGCTATATTCAAGGCCTTTTCTGGTGTAAACACTGTACAAAAACAAACGAAGTGATATTTAAAGCATTTAAAAGAATATAACAGTAATTATCAATTTCCGCATTAATGGTAGTATAAATAATATTGGGCTGTTTAATATACCAAAAGAACGTAAATAATAAATCTAATACAAAACTTTTTTGCTTCATACCAAAATTAGTTAACCTTTGGTAAGTTCTCAAAAAAAATTTGCTGTGTTATATGTATATGTATGTATATAGTTCATAATATCGGCTCTGTTTCGGTATCAATTCGGATATCTGCGTATTTAATTATCTCGGGTCCGCTAACGAAAGTCTTAAAAAAGTTAACAAAGTCACAGATGAATTTCCGAAATTAATTCATAATTCCAGAGTATTCCCTGAATAAATGCGGAGTTGACCGGACAGGAATCCCGTCAGAAATCCAGAAATAAAACTGAAAACAATTTTTGATTTTCCAATGCCTATTTTATGTTATTATTCACAACATTATTTTATATTGGTGTAAATTTATTAATGACGCTGTCGAAATGGAGGCGATTCCGAGCAGCAGATTCAAAGAGTTGATATGTGCAATAAACAGCTTTATAGATTTACCTCTCCTACTCGAGGGAAAACATTTTAACAAAAGAAGATCTGGGGAACCCAAGTTCCTCGCGTTACCAAACCAGGTATCCAAAAAATTGTTTTTTTTTTTTTAATATTTCAAAGCACTCAGTCAATATATAAATAAGACACATAGCATCTCTACGACTCTGTAACGTGAGTAATTATAGTTTAAAGCCGATGTAGTGTCGAGGAGAATTAATTAGGAGATCCCGTGATACGTTCCTCAACGCGAAAACTACAAATTGTTTTTAAACCAATTCCAATTGATCGCAATGAATCTAGTAACGCACGTTCTACACCACTTAAGCGTATTAGAGGATTGATCTAATGATGGACAAGCGTTTTTTTAATGTAACGGTCATTGAATTTCTTTGATCAATGCTTAACATATGTTAAGGTTGTTTAGCTCGGTGAACACAGCTTTCAATCTAGAACTTAAAAACTTTTTTAGAGTCCATTTTAACACCTTAATCAATGCAGATTTTAGTCTGTTCAATAATGTAGTCACCAATGGTATACCTATCTAACGGCAAATTGTTTCTAAATAGCTCCGAAATGATACCGATTTGAATTTTGGTGATTTCCTGAAAATTATGCACCTTCTAGTAACGTTCGAATCGCTGAACTGTCGAATAAAAAAATCAAATATTCAGTATTGCAAAATGGTCTTTATTTAGACTACTTTGGGAGTAGTATTTCACAATTATACTTCACAACTAATAGTGTGTTTAAATCAAACTGATTAGTCACTCCTCAACTTGCGCTGCTTTTATACTCTCTGTTGCTTCGTTCGCATATTTCTCCTAAGGTCTGGACTTTTCACGAAGATGGAATATTTGTATCGCATACTACGTTATTTAGCTATACGCGTGTGTATGTGTGAATAACAACTTCGGGTGATGACTACAAAAGTGTGTGTGAGTTATCTCTTCCCTTCGAGCTGTTGGTTATGTTTGTGCAATATTCTTCGTTGCCTTGTCCATAAGTGTGCCTGCTTGCCGTTTTTGTTTTGTGTTTACTAACAACGTAGTGATGTCAACATTCGCCACGGTACCAATCGCAAAATGGTTTAGATCTAGTTTTTAAATAATCGCAAAATAGCCTGAAATGATCCAGAAATATGTTCCGAAATAGGCCCTAGATGATTACGCGTATTTCTTAACTGATCCCAAAGAAGTAATGATTTCATAGATACAGAACTTCTCTCTTAAGTCTCCTAGCATTATTCTGAAACAGACTACAACTACGATTGACGGCTGCCGTGGTGTGGTGGTAGCATGCTCCGCTTACCACACCGAGGTGCTTGGGTTCAACTCCCAGACGAAGTTTCATAACAAAATTATAAAAAAAGGGTTGATTCAATTAGAAAATAGTTTTTCTAATCGGGCCGCCCCTCGGAAGTGATTTTGTAAACATTCCTATTGTATTTCTGCCATGAAAAGCTTCTCAGTGAAAATGCATCTCCTTGCAGATGCCGTTCGGAATCGGCATAAAACATGTAGATCCCTTCCCACCAATTTGTAGGGAAAATTAAAAAGGAGCACTACGCAAATTGGAGCAGAAGCTCGGCCTAAAATCTCTAAGAGGTCATCGCACCTTGCATTTATTTATTTTAGACTACAACGAATTCCGGCGTAAAAGCTTACATCCGTTATTTATAAGGGTAAAAGCATAATAGTCTATACCACAAGAGTACCGACATAAGCGTATTGGCGTGAGCGTAGAAACGTTAGTGCATAAAAGTGTGTAAGCGTAAAGTCCAGCAGAGTCTAAGCTGAAGCGCAAAAGTGTATTGCCGTAAAAGCGGATCAGAATAGCATGCCGCAACTTGGCGCATGATTTCGGAGTGCAGCTTTTGACAATATACATTTACTTATTTGCACCGTTTTGGTAGCATTTACACATTTCAACACTTCGTTAAGCAGCCAGCGGGCATAAAAGGATTAACAATTGTCAGAACTAAAAGAGTAACTAACCAGTGAGTGCCAACAGGCTGCCGGCAGCAATCACAACATGTGCAAATTGATGAAGTTGCACATGTGCATCTAACACAATGTGAAACTCCGTAGCAAATCATACCTTTATATTGTTGTTGTAGTTTAGTTTGCATGAAGCTATCATAATAACAACATTTGTGTTGGCTCGGCGTAAAAATGCAAAACCAGTTAATAAGTCTCATCTGTACTGTGAGGATGACAGTGGCAAAACTACTTACAGCGATGTGCATGGCTTTGATTCGATGCATTGATGCGCGTAGATGCATACATTTACTTGAATTAGTCTCTTCTCATACCATAATTTTAATAATTATTTTATAAACATTATAAACACTCCGGAAAACTTTGAGTACTTCCCAGAGTCCGAAGCTGAAATACCTTATCCTCTTGATATGAGTCATTGCGATATTGAGGAATTAAGCCGTGCAATTTGCAGCCTTCACCCAAAGTCGGCCAACGGGCCAAGATTTTTACAGAAATATAAAGACGTGTTATCTGGTACCTTGTTGAATTTTAGACATCAGTACTTCGGGAGCGGTCACTATCCAGATGAATTAAAAATCATGTCTGTAATTCCTATTCACAAATCTGGAAGCAAGGAGGTTTGCTCAATCTACAGGCCAATAACAAAATTAAGTGCAATCGATAAGGCTTTCGAAGACATTTTGCTGAACCGGCTCAAACATTTTATTAAAATTAACAATATAATAAGCGATAAACGATTGACTAATATGTGGATTATCGCGGCTGCTAGCTCGAAAATGTCCTCTCTGAAATTGTTTGAAGAAACCATTACATTTGAATTTGCTTCAAAAACGCTTTACACATACATACTTATTATAAAATAAGGTCGTTAAATGTTATTAAATGCAATAATTTCGGACAGATATATCTGATTTGGAGTTTTTAGCATTATAAGGGGTTTAGCAAATTGTGGACAAATGTGTCAAAAAAAATTGTATATCGCACAGCTATAAATCAACAACAAATCACTCGATTGATACACTTCTTTATACCAATTAATCTTAAAACAATAACGAGAGAAGAGAAAAGAGCAGAAAAAAATAGAAAAAGATAAATTTGGCAGCCATCGTGGTGTGATGGTAGCATGCTCCGCCTACCACACCATATTCCCTGGGTTCAAACCCCGGCCAAAGCAACATCAAAATTTTAGAAATAAGGTTTTTCAATTAGAAGAAAATTTGTCTAAGCGGGGTCGCCCCTCGGCAGTGTCTGGCAAGCGCTACGGGTATATTTCTGCCATGAAAAGCTCTCAGTGAAAACTTATCTGCCTTGCAGATGCCGTTCGGGGTCGGCATAAAACTTGTAGGTTCCGTCCGGCCAATTTGTAGGGTAAATCAAGAGGAGCACGACGCAAATTGGAAGAGAAGCTCGGCCCTATATCTCTTCTGAGGTTATCGCACCTTACATTTATTTACTTTTAAGATATAGAGAAAGAGGAAACAGAGAATTGAGAAATAGAAGGAGCTAGGGAGGGAAAGATGGAGCTAGAGAGAGCGAAGAAGGGATAAAAGGGCCGAAAGGATGAAAGAGACGCAGAGAGAGAGGAAAGGGCTAGGAAAGTGCGATTAAAAGGAAGGGAGAAGAAAGAGGGGGAGTAAGAGGTAAATATAACTTATAAGTCATGCAGATTAACCAAATATAAGGAAGGAAACTTCTACCGGCTCTGCTAGTCTCATCATATATTAATACATTTTACGTTGCGCACTAACTATTCATAGATGTATCACAAAAAAATATTTAGCATACTAGATTATGTTGCATCTTAAAAAAACTTATTCTACTAGAAACACTTTTCTGAACCCCTTTTGTTTTCGACTGACATCGGAACTATATCTTACTTCATGATTATTTTGGAATTTTTCGCGTTTACTATGAGACCATTTTGCTATTGTTCTCTGAATCACTCTAGGATTTATCGGGCTTGTTTTCGACATTATTTCGAAATTATTCAGGGAACTAGTTCATTATCATGGCAAGACTATTTTCGGAATACTTTCGTTAACGATTTCTTCCAATCTCATCTCTTTACACTGTAATAAAAAGATCAAAAATTCCACAGTTAATTTTGGTCTCGACTGGAGATAATTAAGACATGCTGTATAGGGGTGCAATTTTAGATTACCCTATAAAGTTACAATACATTAAAATCTTAACTTAAATCACCATCACAATATATTAAAATTAAAGGTTTTATCTGTACCAAAATTTTTTGTTTATATCGCTTGCAATAGTATTAAAAATTTCTAGTAGACCTCTGTGCGACACCATTCAATTATACATATATACAGCAGGGAACAGAAATATTCAAAAATGTTTCTCTATTAAATACATCTCTAATTATTGTTGACGAAAAAGTTCAAAAGGAGTTCTTTGAACTTTTTTGATAAACACATTCCGGGACGGGTTTCGACACTCGCGTGGTTTCATCATCAGTTGCTAGCTTTCAAGTTGAGTTGAGTGCCGAAACAATTGTTTTGCAATTAAAAATAACTTTAAACGACAAAAAGGTGTTTGTTTTTATTTACGTATGTACATAAGTCGTTTAGCACTCAATATATAAAAAAAAAAAAGATTTTGTTTAGTTTAGCAAAATTCCAGTTATAAGTTTCTCAAAACTAGCACAGAATTTGGAAAAAAAATTTTCGAAAGTTGTTTAAGAGTTTCTTTCATATACAAAAAAAATTACACTTTGTAGGAAAATCTAAAATACCATTCCGAAAAAAATTGTTGTATAACTTGTACTTTGTGAGACTAAAACTGATTGAGCTATAAAATTGTATAGGTACTGAGTTAAAATTTACAAAAGTTCTTTGCTTAAATATCGAAAATAATTAATTGACGAAATTTGAAAAAAATTGGCATTGCTATTTTTCTAAACGCTGCTGTACATTTTGTTCCATGCTTTATGGAAAAGGTATTAAAAGTTGTATACAATTTGAATAGAAACAAAAATTAACTACCAACTATTTATGCCGGAATGCGCATTTCCTTCCGTAATTTATGTCATCAAATGCGGAAAATTTCAAAATCGAAAGCGAATGCAAATTCCACTTGTGACTCAGCAAAGACGTAATAGCTCACGATAATTTTTTATTTTTTTTGTTCCTCTAGCGGTGTGATGAGCAAGTCGCAGGCTCAACAGTTTAAGTACTACAACTATCGCACTGGGTTTTTGTTTTTTATCACAGACTGTGAGTCAGAACTAAAATGATTGCTGTATTTAACACAAAGCAAATTTTTATGCAAAGTAAAGAGACAATTAAAACAAAAATGGATACCTGATCCATAGTCATGAATACAAAAAAAAAATATATATATATATTGAAACATTTTAATTTTTCAGTGCAAAAACATATAAACTAGGAAATGCGTCGCTTTCAATTGATGACAAATATATTGTTTTGAAAATATAAACACCGTCTGTGTGGCACAAAATCAAATTAAGTTGTTAAAAAAAAAATTAATTTTTTTATATAACTCCATACACAGCGCCTCATTGCCACTATTGTCAGTTAAAATATAACAAAAGTGCAAAATATAAAATTTAAATCAAAGTGAAATATTGGTTTTTCCATAATCGAATTTCGAAGAATTATTAGATGCGGCACAGAAACAAAAACAAAAACAACTTCTGCATTGTCATATTTTGCATCTTTCTATATTTGCTTTGTTTTGGCCTTTGTCAGAACAAACATTTCAAATTGAATTTGCTACACAAAAATAAAAAAAGCTAAAACCAAAAAAATAAATACCCAAACACACATAAAAGGTGCAAGCAAAAATGCACTAACCAGATATAAAATAACAAATTGTTTAAGCATACGCTATGAAAAATTCATTGCTTGATACTTACTGGCTGGGTCAACAAAGGTGAAAAAAAATTGGTGATTGTAATCAAATTAAAGATATTTAGGATGGATTTGTCTAGGTTAACAAGAAAATAAACCATCTGTACGATGTAATACTTGAATTTGGTGTTATGGTAAACATTAAACGCCTCCAAACCTCCTCCCTTTCGAAACATCTATTTAACTAGATGAGATGCCAACAGTTCCAAAATTGATTTCCTTTTAGTCCCGAAATAATACTGAACTATTACTCAAATCACTTAAACCAATCTCTAACGATATCCCAAATAATATCTTAGGATTTCTCAAACAACCCCGAAATAATACCGAAACGTTTCAAAAAAGACCACCACGGTGGTGAATTAATCCCAAAAATAATCCTGAAATGAGGACGAAATCTTTAATTGAGTCCTTGCATTGTATAATTTCTCAAATACGTTTCCTGCAGATACCGATATAGTAGTTTTTTGGTTCGAGTGACTAATTCTTGGAACAAATTTTTCACCATCTCTGGGCTAGGTTGCGCTTGAGGTTAAGCTTAAGTAAATTGACCTATAAACATATTTAAATTAAAAATTGTTTTCTGGTAAAAGTTTGTTTTTTGTATTAGGAGTTAATTTGCCAGGTTAATGTTGTATCATCTCTTAGCTAGGTGACGCTATGTGCCCAAGTTAGTTGAACTGCATAAAAGTTTGTCTGAGCTTGCTGGCTTGAGCATAATTTTTATGAAGTTCATATGGAAAATGCAATATGAAAATTTCTTTTTTCTGATTTTCTTTTATTTAACAAAAAGCAACAATATTATTCATTCATTGCCTCTTCTTAATCCTTCTCTTCATCTGGAATATATCACCCTCTTACTCTACTCTTGCTCCATTGTTTTCACTGTCACTCTTATTCTTCACTGCTTCTTCTTCATGCAGTGAAAAGGAACCACTCTGAAAGTTTTTGTCCTTTATCGGATATGATTTTCTCTTCCTTTTGTATTCTTTTATTCATCTTCCTAGTTCGTCTCTCTATCCTCTTCCTACTATTATTTCTATTCCGACTATGCCTATTCTCAATTCTTTTTCACCTATTTCTATTTAAATTCCTCTGCATATTCAAATTCGTTTTTCTTTTCCTATTCCTATTCCATTCCTGTCCCTTTTCTTACTATGTTTCAATTTCTTTTCCTATTTCTTTTCCTTTTCCTATTCCTTTTCCTATTCTTATTCCAATTCCCACTCATATTCCTTTTCCTATTCCTATTTCTCCTATACTCCTATTTTTATTCCAATAGCTATCCGATTCCCATTTAAGTAATTTTTGTATCTAACTTTCGATGGTTTTTGATATTTTGGGAACAAAAACAAACCTTTAGAACACCTTGAGCGAAACCCTGAGTGCTATCTCTAAACTGTCACATATAGCGACGCTTTAATCTTCCGCCTACCTGAGGTGAGCGAACCTAAAACTACGGGAACATTAACAAGATTAGGTCGTTTCCAAATAATCTTTCTCTTTAAAAAAAAAATTAAAAGTACTTTGTTACTAAACCAATATAAAACTACCTTGGCAGTCGAGGCTAAAAACGGCTACCATGCCTTTCTAGAGGAATTGCGGAAGTTTTAAAGACCTTCAGGCATCAAAAAAAGGATGTGCTCTGCAAATGTTCCCCTCTAATTGTTTCAAAAGTTCGTTTCGCTAGTTCAGGCGTCTACAGTTACTTAAAATTTTTAGGGACCAGCGCTGTTATGTAAACATTTTAATGGAGTTACCAAAAGTGCTGTCAAAAATGTGATCGAACTAATTAGAAGTAGTATGTCGCATTCTACAACTGCCACCAACAGTCAGTTGGCTTCTGATATGCTCTAAGTTCGGTTTCTGTTATTCTGAAATAATCCCTTTCATACAGCGCAACAAAAGTGATTTTTACAATTTAAAAAAGTTGATTAAAGTTGTCAGCGAAGATCCACCAGATGTTCATCCAAGAAGAATACCACAGACAAAGTCAACCTCACACATACATGTGTATGAGCATTTTCTTTTTATAATAATTATAGCTATTTTGGTTATGTTGCAAGTGGCATGATGTCATATTTTTGCATGTGGCCGCATTTATTAAATTGTTTCACATTTTTTGCAAATGTTTTTGCAACAAAAAATGCAATCTAATTCTGCCGTTGCTTTTCTCCTACTTTTGCTGATAAATTAGAAAAAAAAACCGCACACATACATCCATATAACCAAACTACGGTTTGTAGCTATATAAAGTACATAGAGCTTCAGTTTTTAGATGCAAGTGAAATATGTGTGATATACAAAAACAAATTGGTCGCTGTGTAACTTTTGCCATTTCGCCAGCGTACTCCTTAGACGCTGGTGGATGTCAACGCGCTTCCAAAAAAAACTAATTTCATATAAAAAGAGAGTCCAGAAAAATGAAAAGATAAACGAAAATAGACAAATATGCACTCTTAATAGATAAGTACGCATACACATACATACATACATATATGTAGTTACTAAAATAAAAACAAAATAGAGAAACAACAAACACTTGCATTGTTTGCACAGTCACAAGTCAACTGGTGGCCCCCAGCATTAAAAATGCAATGGTGGTGAAATAATTGTGATTGTGGTTGTAATGGTGATGGCGCTGGCGATGACACTGGTGTTAAAGTAGGTGTTGAAGATAGCAAGAACAACTAAAAGTTTATATTTTAGCGTATACTTACATATATACATAGATTTTGTTTATTCCTATTTGCACATAATTTGTATTCCCTCTTTGTATCCTCTTTTATATGCTCCATCTTATATGCATTTTCCAAAAGCATTAAAACAGCTGTGACAGCAGCAGGTGGTTGAGGGTGGTGTCATATGGAAGAAGCGTTTGTGTGTCCTTGCTGTCAGTAGACTAGATACATATATAAGAACAATTGACGATTCAAATTTCTTTTCCTGGATATTCGTACCTCTTGGATGGCGGTGTTATGATATAGTCGATATAGTGCCCCAAAAAATGTTTAAACTTTAAAATGGATATAATAAAATGCGGAAAAGTTGCTATGGTTCTGAAAATACTTCATAAAAGAATCATAGTAAAGGTAGTTTTCAACGAAAAACGTTTTTTTTTTTTCATAATCGCAAGATCCCTTCTACTCAGCATTGCTCCGATCGTGTGTCAACGCCCTCGCGATTTCTTGAACGATTTTCATCCCGCCGAACGAAGCATTTAATATCGGCGACTACCGCCGGACGAAGCGAAGGCGAGAGGTGCACATGATCGACCAAGCAGGAAAAGCGTGGGTTCAAGCGCGGGGCTGTAAAGTGTCGAAGATTATGTGCAGGTCTTACAACCTTAGACTAACAAAGTTGCTTCTATCTTTAAAAAGAGAGGACTGTAGACTCATGACGGGTATTCTGACTGGACACTGCCTTTTGGCGTCACATGCCTTTAAATTAGGCTTGGCCAGTGATAGCAGTTGTAGGAAGTGCGGGCTGGAGGAGGAAACGATCGAGCACGTTCTGTGCTCTTGCCCTGCGCTTGCCAGGCTAAGACTCCAGCTATTAGGAGTGATACAGCTGTCAGATCTAGAAGCAGCAAGTGGCTTAAATCCTAGGAAGCTTCTAGTATTTCCCCAGAGGGCGGAGTTATTTTATAACATAAGTCCTGGTTTTAAATAGGGTTTTTCAGTTTGGTCGTTAAAACAAACTTCTGATAACACTACGGACTTATTCAATTTATGTGAGGTCCTCATGGACCGGCCAGTTCAACCTAACCTAACCCCCGGACGAACAGCTATGCAAGCAGGTAATCACTGACACTCCCATCCTTCTTACCCTGCTACAAACGTACTCGATTTAATGTAGCTAAAAATTGGCTATATACTTAAAACACAGACTGAAGTTTAGAGTTAAATGAAACTGTTGGAGGAAAAACTCTTCTAAGTGACACCCGGGTTGAGATATTTGGAAAAGTCGTCCAAATCCGATGGAGCGAATTGACTTTAGTTGCTTTTGAGATTGGTTTTTTGGAGAAAGATAATTCTATTTAGTTTCTGAGTTCAGGAAATAACAAAATCATTATATTAAGAAATATAAATCTAGCATTAACCGGGGTGTTCCAAAGTGACGGGTGGGATATTTTGACTCGACTTTGAGACAAATTTCTAGTAGCTTATCTTTGACTAGTCTGACTGCTTTTCGACCCCTTCCCCTTTTGTTTGCATGCTTGACTTTCATCTTAACCTTAAGTCAGAGTACCCATCATTAGCCTACAGTTACATCTTTTCAATGATAAAAGTAACTTTGCTAGTCTAAGCTTGTAGTGCCGCGCTTGGTCCCAATCCTTTCCTGTTTGGTCAATCATGTGAAACTCTCGCCATCTTTTGATTTCTCCCAATCTGATTAGGATGTCTACGGTACAAGCTACGAGGTCTGTTTAGCTAACTCATCCGTTTTTTTAATTTCCATTTATTCAATATACAAAAGTATATTTCTCCACATCAGGACTTTTTGCACGGATTGTTTACACTCTTAAAATTTTAGGTATTGTACTATGAGACATTATAGCCTCAATGGCTGCCAACTTATACTTCCGCCAGAAAAACACTTCAGTGATTTATATCCGCTTCAGCGCAATATACCGCATACCTTACTCCGACCACTACTTTGGAACCATTGGTATACGCGTGTATCCCCTCGTCTGCCATTTGAGCGACCATGCGTCAGCCTTCACCCTCTGTTGTGGCTCTAAATGGCACATCGCGACACCGGTAGGGAACTAAGTAATATGTTCTCCAATATTTGAAGACGAGGACTCAGTGGTATATTAAAGGCTTTACAATGTAAATATTAAAGCAGAGAGAGGGCGGCAGACCCTATGTAGAACCCAGCATGCTTTCCCTTCATCACTTTGACTACAATTTGCTATCTACAACCATTCCTAGATATTTTGGACTTGGTTTCTCCTGCAGGGTTAGCGAGTCCAGTTCGATACCTTGCAAACAAGACCACATCCCCACTCGATCCTTAAAATAGCTTATGACAACTGCCATGTCATCTACGTACGCAGATGGTTTCATAAGGCCCCGTCTTGCGGGGGAGCTTAATTAGGCTATTTATAGTACGAGAAATACCTTTTTAGTAAAAATCGGATAATACGGAAAATCTCCTTTTATACTAAATTTTGAGGCACAGCATTGCACACATCCCTGCAAAAACGATTCGCTCACATCCAACACCAAGTCCAAAGTTGGCGTTTGATACCAAACCAATATCAATATACACCAACTCACACCAGTTACGCTCAAGTTACTCGAAACCAAACCAAACAGTTAAAATAAAACACCGCAATCACCCTGCACTCAAACTATTAAAAGTGAAGTAGTGAACCATTCTCTCCAGACTTCCTCTTCAATACATATCCACACTTAGCAAATATACACAATCTTTCCAGATTTTTATAGTTCCTCTTAGTTGCCCTACTTCGTGTCCTATTTGGCGGCAATATCTTCCTTATTTCCTTGTATGTCTCAGCGATTTTTTTTTTTGTCACATGAATTTCAACTAAAACCAAACTTACTCTCATCTCACCCATACTAAATGGCCCACACTACCAATTTTTTTTATTTTGCTATTTATTTTCTTGTACATAATGTGGCTGAAAACGTTATAAAAAATCGGAATGCTGAGAGTAACTTCGTTGGGGGTGAGCATATTATCTTTGTTTTTGTATGAAGAAAAAAAATCGTATAAATATGTACATATGTATGTGTTTGTATATAAAAATTGGTATATATTTAGTGTAGTTAGGGTGCAACAGGCGGTTGTTGTTGCCGGTAAGCATACATACATACACACATACATGCATATGTAAATATATATGTATATAAACTACCATATTCAACACATAGAAAAATAGTTTGCCTTAGTAAAAATATTAGTAAATTCCATGTACTTGATATTAACGGGGCGTGGCTGTGTGCAGTTCGGTACTTATATTTAATGTGATATTTTGTTTTTTATGGTTGTGTTCGTGTAAAATTGTCAAGTGCATAAATTTAGGATGGCAATTTTTTTCCACCATATGGTGCTACTGTCATCAGGTAAATTGCCTTTTCTGGAAGTATGTGCAGTCGGAATGAGATGAGACTAATTTTAGTGGAATATAATATTTTATGTTGCAGATAGAAGATGTTTGTGAGCGAAAATACCAATTCCGTAAATTGACCAGACTATTGGGAGAATAATTTGATAATGGAAATTTAAAACAAGTAAGGACGGGAACTTCATACCTTTCATGAATGGGGCTGAACAATAATCGTATCCCATTCGTAATCTCCAAATAATCGGATGTATAAGATAAGAAATATATACTGAACAGATGTACATAGCTAAAGGATTTTAAGATAAATATAAAAAAATGGCCAAAAACCCCCTTGTATGGGATATATATTATATATAGCTCCGAACGGAATGGTTTTTACAGGAAATCTTCTATGATATATTAGAACATATATTACCAAGTTTCACGTTTTTATATTGGAAGCTAAGGGAGAGATGACCAGAAATTTTTCTATCTGAACGATCGGTTGTATGGGATAGGTATATACTATATACATATAGCTCCGATCAAAGAGATTTTTTTCAGGAAATCTTCTATGATATATTAGAATAAATATCACCAAGTTTCACGTTTTTATATTGGAAGTTAAGGTAGAAATGGCTAAAAAATTTTCTATCTGAACGATCGGTTGTATGGGATATATATTAGATATAGCTCCGCTCAAAGTGATTTTTTCAGGAAATCTTCTATGATATATTAGAATATATATCACCGAGTTTCACGTTTATACTTTCTAAATTGCGGCAGGAATGACCAAAATCGTCTTATCTGAATGATCGGTTGTATGGGAGATATATGTTATAGTGGTCCGATTCTACCGGATCCGACAAATGTCTAATATAATACAAAAATACATACTTGTGCCAAATTTCATTGAGATATCTCAAAATTTGAGGGATTAGTTTGCGTTCAAACAGACGGACGGACAGAAGGACATGGCTATATCAGCTCAGCTCGTCGCCGTGATCAATTCGGTATACTTAATGGTGAGTCTATCTTCTATATTTCTCAACGTTACAAACATCTGACCAAAGTTAATATACCATTTCATGTTCATGAAAGGTATAAAAAAGGAAACTTGAACCTAAAAAACATTTAATTGATACTTGCAAAAATATTTAAATCGAAGTTTTAAGGACCACTTTGGACATAGAAATAGAGAAAGTCATTTCTGTGCAAAATTTGTTTGCCTTTGGATATCATTTTATTCACTAGTCATTAATCCGGAATATGTTACTCATACGACGTGGTGTACCGTTCTAGAAAATGCTATTGAGGTATTCAGAAAGCCATTATTACCTTCAAGCTTGAACTGGGCGGTCCGTGAAATAAGCACACACAGACTGAACGAGTCCATAGTGTTGGTTATCTGGTAATGTGTTTACATTTTGTACACAGTTTACAACAACAATAATCTCACACAGCATTCGAATAAGAAATGTCCTGTAATGCAAAGAAGAATTAGAGAGATTTCGCTAAGGCCGTACCATACATTTATACTGCATTTTCGGCCATAAAGGGGTAGCAATTAACGCAAAGACCGATGAAAGGAGGACGTAGTGCTCGATAAATTGATGACAGATGTCCTAATCCGTTTAGGAGAAATCAAAAGGAGACAGGAGTTGCATATGATACATCAAACAGGAAAGGCGCGAACTTCGGGCTTCAAAATGTCTAAGATAGTGTGCAAATCTTACCACGCAAGGGTGCTTATATATAAACATAAGGCTCACGATGGTCATATAAACTGGACATTGCTTTCTGGTGTCCGCATGTTTATAAGTTAGGTCTCGTCAGTAGCAGCAGATGTACGAAGTCCAAGCTGCAGAAAGAAACGGTTGAACACGTTCTGTGTTCGTGTTCTGCGCCTGCCAGTTCAAGGCTCCAGCTACTAGGAGTGGCAGAGTAGCCAGATATCGGGGCAGCAATTAAGCCAGATCACAGAAAACTTCTAGTATTTGTAAAGATGCCGGAGCTATTCTATGACATAAGTCTCTACTTGGGGTTTTTCCGTTTGGTCATCAAACAAATTCTCGTAACACTTTGGACTCGTTCAGTTTATGGGAGGGTTTTATTGACTGAGCGGCCACCGTGGTGCGATGGTAGCGTACTCCGCCTATCACACCGTACGCCCTGGGTTCAACTCCAGGGCAAAGCAACATCAAAATTTTAGAAATAAGGTTTTTCAATTAGAAGAAATTTTTTCTAAGCGGGGTCGCCCCTCGGCAGTGACTGGCAAGCGCTCCGAGTGTATTTCTGCCATGAAAAGCTCTCAGTGAAAACTCATCTGCCTTGCAGATGCCGTTCGGAGTCGGCATAAAACATGTAGGTCTCGTCCGGCCAATTTGTAGGGAAAATCAAGAGGAGCACGACGCAAATTGGAAGAGAAGCTCGGCCTTAGATCTCTTCGAAGGTTATAGCGCCTTACATTTATTTTATTTATTTTTTTTTTATTGACTGAGCAGTTCAACCTAACCTAAACTAACCTACACAAAAACAAACTACGCTGGATAATTAATAATTATTAAGCACCTGGTATATAGTATATATAATTGAAAATGTAACTGTTTGTATTTCGTGATTCTTAGCTGCAGTACGAGCCAAATTGGCTTCGGACTCAGCACGTCACAATACATGCCAATGAGGATGTTTGATGTCATATAAAACACTTTTTTTTTTTTAAATCGCAAAATATTTTGCATATTTTGCAGATCTACCTAGCGACAAGTCTTTTGAAGTGTGAATCTGAATCTGATTTGATCGGTTTTCAGCAATTTACGCGAAGTTTATGGAATATTCCACATAAATGAATTGTGAAATATAACGGTTCATTATAAACAAATTAAGTTAAATGACAAAGAATAATGCTTACTATTATTTAAGAAAATAATTTACAACAAAAATAGGCACATTGTTTTATGAAAAACCAACGAACTGCACGCAGACATATCCATAATCTATGAAAAGACAGATACCGGTGCGTATATCTAACACATGTTCTGTTATTTGGTATAAAAGAGAGCTACATACAAACAAACATTTTACTCGTACCGAAGATCGCTTTTATTGCACTTGCACAATGCACATTGCATCGTTGTTGTTATAGCCACGCTAAGCCCGTATGACGGATGTTAACTTCTTTGGTTCATCGGCACCATGAGCTGGTGCTCGCAGTCTTACTTATTGACCATCTTGCTGCCTGGTATGTTATTATGCCCTTATACCCAAATTAGAGAAACGCCAGATTATCCAGATTCATTACTCAATTTGTGCCCTAAGCATCCAGATTTAATGTTATCGTCGCTGAACGAGAGATCGAAGAGCCACATGGCTACCGAAGAAGTTGCCTAAATAATATTATTTGTATTTAATAATACTACGCATACCTCCTGCGTAGCTAAATTCTTCGAATGAAGAACACTCTATATGAAAAGTGAGATGTTTACGCCCTGAGTACGCAACCGATCGATCTTTTTTCTTGATTTCTTCCCATGAGTTTTTTTTAGGCTTATATAGCCCCGTAAGTCAGTTTGCGTCTATACACTGTATTAAGTCTTCAGTTCAGCTACGGTGTCAGAAAAAATTGGGGTTTTCTAAGTTTTTGCATTTGCTACTTCCGAGCAGCAGTAGCAATGAAATATATGATTTGCTACTACTGGGGCTCTGCACATGAACAGAGCAAAGAGCAGAGCCGTAGTATAAAAAATTCGTAGTATTTCTCATGCTTTTTTTGCTATACGTCTTGTTTTAGAGCGGAGCAAAAAGCACAATAAAATATGAAATTTGTAGCAGAGCGAAGACGTAAGTTTGAGGGATCCCTAATTGAACCACCTGAGCATTTGTTTGATGACCAGCGTCCACACAATCCTCATTGTGAAGTAATATTTCTGCAATTTAACCAACAACTGATCCATCTAAGATCATCCATGATCGCCCGTTTATAAACATTGTCGAATGCCCAAGAAATATCTCAGAAGATTCTTGAGGCATACTCCTTATATTCCAGAGATTTTTCTGCATTTATAACCACCTTAAGCAGTGCCGTGTATACCGACTTGCTTTTGGTGTACTCATGTTGTATTGTGGAGAGCTTTTCTTCTTCCACCTTGGACTTTATGTACACATATATCAGCCTCTCAAACGTTTTGAGCAGAAATGATGCTAAGCTAGTGCGCATGTAGCTTGGGGTACTTATGGTCGATCTTCCCCGCCTTTGGTAGGAAAGCTACACGGGAAGTTCTTCAAGAGTGCGGTACATTATTCAGCCTTATGCACCCATTGAGTATCATTTTAAGACATTCCATGACCGCTCTTCTAGAAATTTGTAACATGGCGGCGAATATACTATCCGAGCCCAGCGATATAAACTTAGAGAAAGTCTTCATCGCACATTTGATCTTGATCACCAAACCCTGCACTACCCGCTCCTTGATCGAAGTGCTATCTGCTGGCTCTCCTTAATCATCTCCCGATGGAAAATATGTGCCGAAAAGTGGCTCAAGGGACTCTGCACTATTACGTGATCATTTACCGTTCTCTTTCTTTATTAGTCCCTGGACTATGCTAGGAATTTCCTCTGAAATGTTTTCATGAGAATATCTTCGCCCTGGAAATTTCAAGCTTGTATACACGATTACTTGGGACTACCGCCTTTTTCTTTTACTGTAGAGTAAAGCATTTATATGATTGTTTATGACTAAATTCACAATCAATTGATTAGATACAGACTAAGAACATCTAAAGCTAGTAAGCATATGGAAAATCTATAGTTACAGGTGCTTCGCTGAAACTGAGCTGACCAACTGTCTGCCCAAATTGAGTAGATACATACATACAACTACACACTACATACTTCAGCAATATATAAATGTTTGTGTAAATTTATAGAGCTGATTTGCAATTTTTTCTTTGCACCAGCCAATGCAGTTGCTTTACTGAGATCAAGATTATTTTCTTTGATTGATTTGCGATATGAGCTTATTGCCATCTAAATTTATTACTTAATGCACTTGGCTATTCTTTGAAGGTAAATAAAGCTATAAACTAAATGATACTTCAAAGCTTAATTTGTACTTGAATTGTTCAAGCGAGCAGTTTTCTGAATTTTGATCTTTTTTAATTCTTGAAATTATCGACATAAGAATTTTTAAATTCAGTGTTGCAAGTGGCAACACAAAAGCGCGCTTGATCTAGAACCAAACTTGGGTAGGTTGGTATCTACTTACAAAATAGCTTATTCTTGTCGCTGCAAGGCGGCAGGTGGAAATTCAGCAGCTGTAGCAAATGCTTAAAAATGTTAGTTGCAGATAAACTAAAAAATAATACAGCTAAAAAACAGCATACACAAGCACAACTGCACACACCCATACTTATAAAATTTATAAAAAGCAAAAGACCAATAAAGTAAATTTAAGAAAAAAAATTGAAAAAAAATAGTGGAATAGTTATGCTGGGACCCCAAGTTTCATCAACGCGCATACCTCACATCTCAACCGCTCTCAATGCGCTGCCACTTGTGCTCAGTTTACTTGCTCAACCTTGCTGGCCCATCGCGCTGCACTCTGCTACCACCGCTGCTGCTGACATCGTTGTGTGAATGAAATTTGCAACAGGTGTGCACACGAATCGCCTTGGCATATACAAAATAGTTACGTGCAACCCTCCTCTTCAACTCCTACCAAGTTTCTTGGCATATTCACCAGCAGCATATCTCTATATAATAATCTGCACTTCATTGCCTTACTTCTTCTGCCGCTGCTCTGTTTATTCTTTATTTGCACATCTTCCGCGATGGTGGCTCCTTCCCACCTTCCGCTCTTATGTTGCCTCTCATATTCTAGTAACATTTTTTTCTTTGCTTTGCCCTCATCTACAAAATGGGCTATTATGGTCACCGGGAGTTGGCTTCATTCGCCAGCGCCACATCAAAGTGTTTGCCATTGTTGTTGCAACTTTGTTCGTATGTGTTGCATATCAATTTTGAGTAGGTTTTCGTTTTACTATTTTTGTTGTACAATAGCATTATTAGCTCTTTTCGCTTTTAGCCGCAGTATATGCTGTAATTTTTTTTGATTGCCTCGGCATATTAGTTTTGTTTTTGCTTCACTTACTATCATAAAAATAAATGGATGGCTAAAGTGCGGCGTTGTACAAAACGGGCCATTATGTTGGCTTTTAACATAGCTACTGCCAAATTCGTAAGAAAAGTAATAACAAAAGCGACTGCACTATTTTCTTAACGCCATAGACCCTTTTTTGCAAACACACACACACACACATACAAACATATCGTACACAAACAAAACGAATGAAATAGGAACGGTTGTGTGTGGGGAGACTGCGCTTGATGTCGAGCTATTGTGGCAAGTGCAGCAAATATTTCAGAGAATGCGTATGTATGTGTGTAGCTATAGAATATTATAACCAACATAATTTTGCTCATATTACTGAGCTCTGAAAATGAAACACAAAATATTCAACGGCAAATATAAAAAGTAGCGTCATAACAACAGGTGAATACTTCTTGAAAGCGCACTTCCCTCAAATTGCCTATGCTAGCAAATAGCGTCTTTTCAGCGCCGGCCCATTTTTCCCATCTAAACTTCCGCCATGTTTCGATACAAACGCCTGTTGCATAATTTTGCTCACAAATGCGTTTACTGTTGCCATTTATTATAAGAAAAGACCTGATTGCTGCTTTCAATGAATTTGCTGCTGCTATAATGTTTTACTCTGAACAAGGCAATGAAAGTGCCCTGTGAGAATAATGCACTGGAAGAAATGGTGCTAGTAAAATCAACAAATCGGTTCTGTTCGTCTTGACTTAACAGAGGTCGAATTATGGTTAATTCGACCGAGTTCTTTGTCTAGCGAACAAATTAGGTTAGTCATTTCAACAGAAGAGAAATTGGCGCTGTTAAGTTAACAAAATTCTGTAAACTTTACAGATTCCTAAACAATCTAATTGATTTTCTTGTTAACACAATTGATCTCACTGATCATTTCAACAGCGATCAACTGTCAATACATGAGCAAATTTCAAAGAGAATTATACGCTCACTGCACTCTCTACTTTGTACTTATGTATGCTGTGTACTATATGTATGCACATATTTACGTAAGTATATGGCGGCCGCCGTGGTGTTATGGTAGCGTGTAAATCTAAAAAGACTTCCATTCCAACACTTTCAATTTAGTAATTTAATAAAAATAAATACTTGGCGCGATATATTTTCGGATGAATTAGGCCGAGCTTCTGTTCCGATTTGCAAAGTGTTCCCTCTTTCTTATGAATGGACGTGACGGGGCCTAAATGTTTATGCTGACTTCGAACAGATTCTTCAAGCAGATAAATTTTCACTGAGAAGCGAAACTCTACCTATGATATTGCTTTTGTCGGGATTTGAACAGAGGACTTCTAGTGTGGTAGACGTGAATACTATCACTTCCAATTTTTCGGGTGAAACGTAAAAAATGTAGATGAAAGGTGGAGTAACCAACCGACTGGGCAAAATGACATTGGGCAAAGTCACTAGCTAAACTAGAATTGGAAAAGATCGTTCTTAGCCAATTCTAAACTAAATGAGGGGTAGTAGGGCGCTTTGTGGTGCAATTTGCTTTGATGCTGACGAAAGTGCCTGGTTTTATCAAGCAAAGATTCACCACAACTGTATTTTGGCAAGCATGTCAATGTGGGCAGGCATACTTTAGTAAAAGACTTTGTTCATTTGGAAACGAGCCGGACCCGTGCGCATCTTGCGCAACCAAAATAAAAGTCTCTTATGAAATATCAACAAAAATCAGCAGTTCTATCAATCAATTAAAATTTACATCTTGCGCTGCCATCTAGCGTATGCCAGCAATTACAAGTAATGCAGTGCAAATATTCACAATAGTTCCATAGTACAAATAGATTTCTTTGTGTGCTCAAAATCGTTTATTTTTAACAAATTATTTTAATAAAATATAGCTAAACAAAACCTCTACGATCAAGATTGCCCAAAGCTCGCTAATAGCCAGAATCTGCATCTTTTCAACCAAAACTTTATTTATTGGTATGGATTCCAAATAAGAGCGAAAAAGGGAGCCGTACATAAAAACAGCAATTAGATATAATATATATGATCAGCATTAGCACAAACAACAAGATCAGCGTAAAATTCCAGCGAAGAATATCTCTTGCCCACAAGTGCTACTTTGGACTGAGTATGGAATTGATGAAGAGCAAAATCGTCCCTTGGCAAACGAAAGTCATGCACGCCAAAACAGTTATTGCCCCCTTCTTATGTATTGTTCAGAAACAAGTAAGCTGAAAACATCAGATGCGGAAGCTAAGCTGGCTGGGATATGTTTTGCGAATTGAAATGGATGCTTAGGAATGGACCACAAAACGACACCAGTTTGGGGTAATTACGGGGTAATTTCGGTATCGCTTTGGAGCCTTTTTGGGGTACTTTCGAAATAATTTTGGCGACATTTACGACGTAATTTAAGTATCCTCCGGTGTCTTTTTCGGGAGCATTTCTGGGAAACTTCTAGGTCAATTCATAATTGTTTGAGAGCTATTTCAGGCTCACTTCGGTGGTATTTTCGGTTCATTTCTGGAAAATTTGGAGTTCGCTTAGGAAGAAACTAAGAAAAATCTCCTCCGCAGTGCATCTGTGTTTGGCTAATTTTTGGAGTGGCTTAATTATTTGGAATCGGTTACATTTGCAAGCTGTTTTTAACCGGTTGCTTTTTTTGAAAACAGTTATTTTCTCAATTTGATTACTTAATGGGAACAAATACTTCTTTTTTACTAGTGGCTTTTGTGGAACGGGCTATTTTTTAAACTTTGAACTAATTATTATTTCGGAACCGGTTCTTTTTTTGAAACCAAGTACTTTTTTCGAACCGGTTTCTTTTTATGAGCCGAATAGTTATTTGATACCGATACTTTCTTTTTTGGAACCGGTTACTTATTTGAAACCGATTACCTTTTTGGAACCGGTTACTTGTTTGGAACCGACAGATTCTTTTGAACCAATAACATTTTTGAAACCGATTTTTTTGGAGCCGGTTACTTTTTTCAAACCGATTACATGTTTGAAAGCGACTACTTTTTTGGAACCGAATTTATGTTGGAATCGAGTACTTTAAAGAACCGGTTACCTCTTTATTAAGGAATATTTTACTTTTATTAAGTTTTAAATAAAAGAATATGCATGGTTCATCAAAAGAATGTTACAGAAGCTTCTGGGACTTCTAACATTGTTTGATTGGGATAATTTTTAGACTACGACCTTTCAGCCTAAAGAGAATGACTGTTTAAAAGGCTCCCTTCTTCTTATTATGATCGTTTTTTTCGAGTCCGCCTTCCCAGTACACCTCTTTAGGCCTTTTTTTTGAAGTCCATAATGCAACTATGTAGATTGTGTGCCTGTCTTTCGCCATAGGAATGTCAAAGTAAGGGACATTTTCTGAAATAAAGGAAACCTGCTTTATATATGTATATAAATTGGTTTTTTAAATTGGGGAAAATGTTTATATAGGTTGAAGCATTTCTTAGTGACAGCCAAAATACGCATACGCGTCCACGAATATTTGTAATCGAGAAGCTGCTTCCTATGACAATGTAACCGATCAGTGGGAGTCCAAGTCTGCGAACATCGTAGGGTTCCATTGAGCGAAAAAAAATAATGAAATAATATCGGATACAGGGATACTCGCAATGTATTTAAGTGTTTTCAAGAGCAAGGAAAAGAGACTCCTACTCAGGAATAAAATAATAATAAAAAAAATTTTAAGTTAAGCGGTTTTATTTAAAACAATACTTACATGAAGTAATAATAATATTAAAAGCTAGAAAATAATTGGGTAGGTCTTAGGTACTAGTCGTCACACTCCTCATCAATCTGGGGCGTTGATCAGACAATTGAATAAAAGCGTTAGACGCGTGAAATTTCTAAAAATGTGATTAGGGATCAGTTGGTCTTATATATGACTATCAATAGAAATTTACGCGTCCAAACCCTTTATTTAATTGTCTGATCAACGCCCCAGATTGATGAGGAATGTGATGACTAGTACCTAGGACGTAATTATTTTCTAGCTTTTAGTATTATTAGTACTTCATGTAAGTATTGTTTTCAATAAAACCGTTTAACTTAAAAAATTTTTTTTTAATTATTTTATTTTCAAGTTTTTAGTCTTTATTTAATTGCCTATTGTTTCTCAATCTATTTAGTTCATTTAGTGACTCATTACTGCAAGGACTTTCCTGACAATTTGTTACAATCTAGTTCCTCAACACATAATCCTTCCAAAGAATTTACTCGACTCTGCTCCACGTATGCTTGTCGCTCCTCCAACTCTAAGATATTTTGATGTCATTTCTACCGGACTGTTGTAATATTTGTTCCAAATATGAGCCAAATCGGACATCATAGGTCGCTTTCTATTCATGTATGTATTATGAGTTCCAAATATGGACCAAATCGGACCACAAATACGACCTTTTTGAATATCTCGATCTTTGCGCCACCTAGCGGCGATTTTTTTTCATAGGTCGCTTTTTATTCTCTTATGTATTATGTGTTCCAAATATGAGCCAAATCGAACATCATAGGTCGCTTTCTATTCATGTAAGTATTTTGTGTTCCAAATATGAGCCAAATCGGACCACAAATACGATTTTTGTGAATATCTCGATCCTTGCGCCACCTACCGGCAATTTTTTCTTATTGTTGCATTGTCATCAGGTTCTGAACTATATTCCAAGTTTCAGGCTTGTAGCTTATCGGGAAGTGACTTAAATTTCAATTACAAAATTCGTGCCTGCCATCCAACCAGCCAGCCTGTCAAGTAAACCTAAATAAAACCGTTTAAAAACAGACGTTATTACGAACTGCGTGAAGGCAAGAAGCTTCAGATGCAGGATAAAAGGAATAATAGGCGCTAATTCGATCACAAGATAGTCTTAAATTGAGTTTCTAATGACTAATTATTTTTGGTTGTAATTTTACTGTACTAAAGAGGTATATTATAATAGTTCTATAAAAAAAAGTACTTACTTATGTTTCTTATAGTGCTCATTTCTCATAAAAACGTTGTCTAATTTTAACCTTCCCAAAACCTTTATACGTTCTAATTTACATTTAGGTACACAGTGCGGCTGCAAAAAGATTAAAATTATCAAATACGCTAGACTACAGTTAAGATTTTACGAGTGTTTCCTTTGTTATTTGCATCTTTTTTGTTTTGTTTTATTGCCTGACACTATCAGTGCACACGAAAATGGGGTCACCTTCGCATTATCAAATTTCCCCCGAAATGATTTATTTTGCAAATATATTTGTATGCACGTAACTCTTAAATAATGAGCGAAAAAAAATTAAAACAAACAAAAATGCAACGCGCAGTGGAAAAACAACGAAACACAAACATACTAAAAAAAAAAAAATTTGAGAAAAGAAACAAAATGGGAATAGAATAAATGTGAAAATATAAACCTTATCTTGAAACGTTGATGTGTGGCCTGATTTCGACATGCAATATGACAGTGGAAGCGCCCAATTGGCAAGGGGCGAAAAAAAACAGTCAAACGACCAACATTCATTGGCCGACCGACCGACATAGCGATTGACAACAAAAATATACCGAATGCAAAAAAAAAAAAAACAATATACGAATTTTGTCATAAAAATTTCGCGTTTGTCAGATAAGCAAAATTGGTGTAAACGAAATAGGCGAAGGGTAGGAGATGCATAGGCTGAGCGTGTAATGTGTAAGGGGGCGGAGCGGTCGTTGCATTTGCGTGTATTCATTCATACATACATATATATATATGTGTGTGTGTGTGTATGTGTGTGTGTGTCACATTAGAGGTTGTGTATGCGCGTGTCTAAATGAGTGCATTTATTTGTCAGCGCGCCACTGCAATTTCAGTTTTAATTTACACAAAAATGCAATACAATAATAACAAAAAAGTACAAAAAAAAAAAAACAACCAATTAGACATAGCGCAGCTAGCGACAGCTGCACCAAATATGAAAGATGAGTGGCCACACCATGCCGTGGCTGCGAAGGCGGTAACGCGGCGTAGATTGCAATTTGAAATTAGATCCTCTCGAAAATGTATTAAAAAAAACACGAACCAAAAAAAGTCTAATAAAAAAATTAGCTACAGAACGATAGCACAAATAGTTTAACTGTTTAATCTACAAAACAAAAAATTAGAAAAATAATATAAAAAATGGCTAAAAATGGTAATATCATATATATGAAAAAAAAAACAACACACACAAGCACATGATTTGTATAAAAGCCGAAAGGGCATAGCAAGAATAAGCTCAAATAGGGAAATAAGCAGAAAACGGTATTATTTTTTCACGAAAATATGAATTACAGACAGACGTCAGCGGCACTGCGCCGCTTCTGTTCGTATTCGTTACCGAATTTGATTTAAGTACGCCCCATCTCAAATCTAGCCTTAAAAGTACTTAATTTGAAAAAGCGCGTTTTTATGCGAAATTCCAAAGGAATAGGAGGCAGAGCTTAGCGTTTTCATAGCTGCCTGACTATCTTAGTCGATCTTAAATTCCCTACCACTTACAGCGTCGGATGGCATCTTATATACCACATCGGACAACCTTAATTTTCGGCTAGCATCAAGCTCATGACAGAATACTCCACCACCCAAAACTTTCCGTCGAGGCTGAATCCATCCGATAACAGGTTCAGCAGACTCCCGTCTCGTATTTATTCTATACTACATTCCCCCCTTGAGGATATATGAGTGGTGAATGTGACAAAAGGAGCCGAAGCTGGCGTACAGCAGTCTGTCCTGCAAAGGATGAAGTTCGGCAAAAATGCTGGGGATCTCGAAGTGTACCATCTTTTATCATGCGGCACGTAGCCATATTGTTGGCTGGCTTCAGCGTCAACCGGGTACAGATTCATAATTGGGGTTAGGATCAGTGTAAGTGTTTTCCAGAGGGCCCCGCTTATTCCAAGCATCACCGAGTGCTGCACTGATTGCAACATTTAACGGTTAAAGAAGTGGCTAGTGTTCTCTACACGACGAGAACGACTTAAAAGGGAATCGGCTTGACAACCATATCGTGCAGGCAATGTTCCATCCCTGCAGAGAGCCTGCTACTCGACAACTGTACAAGGCAACCAAAACTTTCCTAGCCCTGCTCTCAATATTAAGCTTTCACGACAGCTAGTTGTCAAGAATAGTCCTAGGGTACTTATCCTATTCATCAGACAGCAACAGATACTCCTTTATTGAGGGTGACCTGAATTCAGGAATATTATGCCTCCACGTAAACAAAACGAGCTTCTTTTAAATTTTTGAGTTAGGCTCTTTAGACCATTAACTATGAAGCGTAAATAAAATAATCTATTCCACTTTTCCAACCCAACGTTTCGCTAGACTTCCTAGCATTATCAGATGTGATCTATTTATTTAAAAGACAACAAAAAAGGCTTCGTTTTGTAAGGGTTGACAGCTAATCCGCAATACTCAAACCACAAGAGGACCAGGAGTAATATGCCCATATGATTCTTTGTGGTCATCTTATTAAGGAGATTGACATACGCTTTTTTTTTAAAGAGCGACTAACGCGAAAGTTGAGGATCATCGGTTACTCACTAGGACTCAGCATGTATTAACAGCAGCATGGAAACGGCATGTGACCTAGGATATTTTAAGGCTTTGGTCTTCTATATATTTCCATTGCAAACGTTACTTCAATTACACTTTACGGGCTTTGGTTTTGGTGAGCAGGCATTGAAAAAGTAATGCATATATTAACGGATAACTCCAAAATCAGCAAAGTAGTTGAAGCTGCGGCAGACTGGTGTGATATGGAGATGAGCAAATGATGAAGCTGCCAGAGCATTGCTATATTTTTTCGGGCCACGGTCGTAGTCGTAAAAATAGGACTAAGTCTGCTTGAAGACGACGTAGGACGCCACACGTGTGGGAACTTTGTATCTAAACATACTAGATTGTAAATAAACACATATTACCAGAATACGGGTACGTGTGCGTATACGTAACATTTTTTTCTTTTACTAATTTAATATAATCGTATTTAAGACCGTCGTAGAAAAATAAGACAAAAAAATTTCTCATTTTTAACATTTTTTTAACAAAGTTTTTACTGTCTTCTTTGATTGCGGTTCCTTTTTTTCAATTTCAGTGGCTGCTATGGCAAAATTGCGTGACTTCCCAATTATTTAATAACTCATCTTTGGTAGGGTTTCTTTCCGAAGTACCGTGAAATAGTCAATTTTCAGGCATAGGCATACAATTTTTTAAATCTAGAAGTTAATTTTTTATGCCGAATTTTTTAGGTTCCAATTCTTCTACACCAGAGTTCTAAATCTGGTTCATTGACAACCAAAAATCTTCTTATCTTCGGTAAAATATACTTAAATAAGATAATCCCTCCGGAAAGCACCTAAGTTTTGCTGCTCTTCCACAGTATATTTAATCGTAGTTTTTGTTGGGAGCACCGAGATATGTAGTGTGCATAGATGTAACATTTTTCTGCCAAGGCACGAAAAAGAGACTTACATTTAGAAGGGTAGGTGTGTACAGTGCATACATTAGTAATGATAAAGTACGCAGGACTTAGTCCATGAGATCTACCTTTTCTCCAGGGCTTATGACAAAGAATTCTATTAGACCAGTGCTTCCGAAGCATCAGCAGTACATAGAATAGCAGGTGAGGGACATAGACCTCAGCGTCAACTAGCAGTACGTCAATTTCGTTAGGGAACAAAAGCCACAACCCATCCACCAGCAAAACTAAAAAGCTCTACAGCTACACACTAAAATCAGCAACAGAAAACAAAACCAAAACCATTAAAAACTTTGACTAATTCGACAACAACAACAGTTATGTATTAAACAAGAAATCGATAATATTTGCGCACTGTAGAGCTGTGCTTTTAAAACAATTGAATAAACATCGACTGACTGGCATTTTATGTCTCTCTGTTTTTTTGCTTATTTTTATTCATTTTTTTTGCTCCAGCAACAAATACAAAAGCAATTACAGCTAAACAAAAATGCGTTTCCAGCGAAAATATCAAACGGCAAATTGTGCAAGGCGCACTTAAATTTCAGCAAACTGCAGCTAAGTATTGAGCAACGAAACGCTGTCCTTGAGCTTATCACCTCGCACTCGCTCACACATGCACGGGCGTTCACGCATGCATGTTTATATGTTTTTAATACACACATACACAGAAATGACAAACAAAAAAGCATCAATAAACGTCAAGCGCAATAAAGCAAACAAACAAACAAAACAAAAATTGAGAGCCAACAAATATCAACTGCATAACGATCAATGCAATGCTCAACGAAAACTATTGAAGAATATAAAAAAAAATTTAAGAAAAAAAAAAAACAACGAAAATGCAATGAAACCAATTTAAGCAAATAGTCGAATTCACAAATCGTATAAACACACACACACACACACACACACATACACAGGCATTCAATATAAGTGCATTCAAATTTATTTATTCGAGCAATATAATCGGCAAAACGCGCAACAGGCTGTTGATGGTTGAATGCAGTCGACAATAGAGTCGCAGCCAGTTTTTTCAAAATTTCCATTACTTATTTACAATTGAAACTGAATTGACGACGATTGGTTGGTTGGTGGCGATACTTTTGATGTTTGAGCAGCTTGTAGCCTTCAGCAAAGAATAGGCGAAATCAGCAGCTATTGTTGTATACCTCACCTCTCCACACACTTTTACCAATCAATTTTACTTAAAAAAAACTTTGTGTTCTATCATCACAATTGAGCAACTGAATACACTCGCCACTTTAGTATTTGTAAATAATATCATATTTAGATTTCGCATATTCCATTTGAATATATAACTGAATTAAACGAAGTAGAATGAAAAATTTAGAATATTTTCTTTTTAAAGTCATTGAAGTTATATACAAATGTACATATATAAATACAAATGTGCATATATGAAAAGCTAATACACGTGTCTCTTAACTCATCTTTCATGGATAATCGTAAATTATTGCAAATTTTCGAATTGTGAAAATCCCGATTAGAAATAATGAACTTAAGCTAAGTCATCCAAATATTTAATAAGCCGGTTGCGAATTACAAGAGTATGACGGTATGTGAGTGAAACCAAAGAAAAAAGTAACTGTTTAGGCCAGCGCCCTATACATACATTGGGACTTGCAGATGTCGTTGTGTCAAGCGGGTTCCGGGTACTCGTTACAAGAATTTTTTCTGAATTCCCTTTGCGTTCTCGTTTTCCAGTCCCCTTGCCCGCTTTGGATGGTGGGCTTCGCCTTTTGCGATCAACCGCTCTTGTCCACTTTTTTGCATTTAAAACGCCAGCGGGGTAAGTACTGTTACAGTTTGTGTGTAAGTAAAAACCATCTCCTTAGATACATACATAGTAAAATAAATTGAAAATTTGCATATATAAAGTGTTAGCTTTTCTAAGAGTTAGGGGGTGAGTTAATTGGATTAGCCCTTTTTTCAACAACATGCTCAAACCTCGAAAAACTTCGGGCCTCGCCACCTACTCGCCGCTCGATTTCCTCGGAATTTTCGCCCATTTACCCCCCCCCCCCCCCCCCCAACCAGTAGCTTAGATTAGCTTTCCAACGGAATAAAAGCCTTGTTCCTATTTTTCCATCATAGATGGGTACCGATAGGAATATATTCCAGACTGGTCGTTGTCCCGTGTTATGCATATTTTCGAAATCATGAAATCCGTTTCAGTTCTGGCCGCCGCTAATATTTAGAAGTAAATATGTCTTTCGGAGAAATTATCTGTCGAATATTTATGCGAATGATGCTCCGGTCATGAGGCATTCTTACCGGAGCCCATCTGCTGTAGCAGATAAAGAGGGCGGCACCGACTCCGGTGGAAGGACCAGGTGGAAAACGATTTTGATTCCCTTGGTGCTACCGATTGGCGTCAAATAGCCTAGCGAAGACCAAGTTGCGCGGCTTGTTGGACGGCCAGAATCGTTTGTTGTGTTGAAAGGGGCGTACATTGTTTTTTTTTTTTTTTGTGTAAAAGGAAGGCCCTCTCAACTTCGATTTCACAACGCAGACAGGAAATTGGCTTGAACATTTCCAGAAATACAGCAAATCAAATTAAAATAATTAATGCGATTTACATCCTCGCAGATTTGAGATGCGATTTTCTTTCGATTTGTGTTGTGCTCCTTTTAAATTTTTTCTGAAGATTATAGGAGCTACATGTTTTATGCCGACTGCGAACGGCAGCCGCAAGGCAGATGAGTTTTTACTGAGAAGCTTTTCATGCCAAAACTACACTCGGAATGTTTGTTTAACCACTGCCAACGGTCGAAATCGCTTAGAAAAACTTTATTCTAATTTGTTTTCTAAATTTTTAATGTTGTTGGACTTGAAACTAGGACCTTTGAAGTGGTATGCGCAAAACGCCACGATCATCATCGTCATCTTCATTTTCGTCCTCATTCTCATCATAGAACGATCTCTGGTCAAAATATCACAAAAACGGTATTATAACCCTAAAAACTATCGATGAATAATTAAGATTATGAGTACCCTATCACTTGGCCAATATCATAAATTATCAGATGGTAAGTCCTCTATACGTGAAACGTGAGTTGTATATTGAATTGAAGATATGGAAGCTTGTTGTAAGAAATCGGTTGCACTGCTGCACTCTTTTAAGTACAAACTCATTTGTTTTCCTAAAAAACAAATAAAAGTTCTAAATTTGCCTAATATTGGGCAGTTTTGCCCCGTTCTTGCTCGTTTTGACCTCACGTCACAAAAAAAATGCGTACACAAATTTGCAATTTCCTAATTCATTTTGCAATCATCAAATGATGCCGAACAAATTTCTGCTGCATTACTATTCTTGTACTTATGTAGATATGTAGACTAATCAATATCGCATTTGGATTACAATAATCGACTTCATTCATATGAACGGCACACAGCATTCATTCATTCATTCGTTCATGCAACAAACTACTGAAGCGGATATATTGTTATATAAGTATGGGTGTTTGTGTGTATGTTAGCTGCAACAAGCCAAGTGCATAGATTCCATTATGCGATGCAGTCGGTGCGGTGGAGCTGGGCAGCTCAGTGGTCATGATGTGCTCGTTGGATTTTTGTTTTATTAGTACAACAAACATAAAATTTGGCATTGGAGTGTTCATGCCTTGACATGAAGAAAATTTTTCTTTTGTTCTTTTTATTTCACCTTAATTATAAATTTCATTGTATAGATATTACGATATTTAGAAAAATTATGCACTAAAACAACCTCCATGAATTTAACTATATTCTATGGGATGTCTCCGGAAGTTAGTTTTAACATGTTCGCGAGCACTTAAAATTTCACAATTAAAACATGATCCTATAACAAAGGAACCCATCCGAACTGAACTAATTTTATATAAATCAATTCTTCTGAACTAATTTGAGACTAATCCAATCTTCTGTATATCTTCAATTTTAAAAAATATAAGTCTTGTAAGCCAACAAAAAAATTCGAAAATTCAATTAATATTAATATCTATATAAAAGTATATCCTTGAACAACTTTTTTAACCAAACCCACGTAGTAGGATAAATCAGGCTTTAAGTGCACAAATAGTGTAACCCGCATTGGCTGATATGTTGGTATAAATAAAGCTGGAGGATAAAACGGCAAGCATCCTAAAATTCATTTGGACCGTATTTTAAACAGGAGTTCTGAAGGGTTATTTTGGGATCATAGCTGAATGAAATAGGTTTTATGCAAGGACTGAAAACGCTTCGGCTTTGCTTCTGGTACAATTTTAGATCAATTCACTACCGGGTTTCAGGATTCCGCAGGACATCTCATTTCGACTGCATTTTGAAAAAATTTCAGTCATCCTTTGTCAGTTTTGGTTTAGAGACACACTGGTTTGGCGTAGTACCATTTTCAGAGTCATCTTTCATTCTGAACCATTTTATTTACTGCATTGTGTTTATAGCTTTCAGGTAAATATGCAGATACGTGCTATGAAGGTTTTTTCTGTGCAGGCGCCTGCAGTCAGATTGATATATTTGGAAATAGAGTGGTTTTCACGACCCGTAGCTTCTCCGGTAGACCTGTAAAGAAAAAGTACCAGTACAAGTACAAGTATCAGTACCTTCGAAAAATTAGTACAAGTATAATTATCGAAGTACTTGTACTTGAATTGTTGAAGTACAATTAAAATACTTGTAAGTACTTTGGAAGTACTTTGATAAGAATTGAACAGTTTTGAGGCGGATCAACCAGCACCCTTACGATCACCTAACTTTGAGAAAATGGTTGAAAAAGATTTTTACAGGTAATTTAACGATACATTAACAGATTTCAATATGCTTCAGAGGTATCATCTTATGGAGGACCTATTACTGAAAACGAATACGCCCTTAACTTCCTCCGAACCAGTAGAGCGTTTATTTTCCTTAGCTGGCATTTTTTATAGTCCTAGAAGGCAATCAATGACGGACTTTTCGTTTGAAAAGCTATTACTAATGAAGGCAAACACAAAACTATTTTAATATTGTTAGATGTTGTACAATTTATACTTATTTATGTTGTTTTACTTCTTGTTGCTTTCTAATATGAATTTTACTCATATTTTGATTTTCCATTTTTGAATCAAACTGACATATTTTATCACAAAAAATACTTTCGTGTGCTTGCAAGTATTTCGTAAGTATATCTACTTGTACTTTCGTATTCGAAGTACAAGTACTGTAGTACTTATACTTTGTACTTAGATTTGAAGTACTTGGGTACTTGTACTTATTTGGTACTAGTACAAGTATGTACTCAGTACTTTACAGGTGTGTTCTGCGGTTAGCTGATCTGGGATCGAAAACTATTTTCACTCAAGCGATAAAAATTAGGCTATCCAACTATTTAAAAAAATAATAACACAAGATGAATCTAGTGAGTACGCGTTATCCCTGGTTCGTATATTCCAATATTTTTTATTTCACTATTTCGAAGCTATAGTGATTAAAAAAAAGTATTCGATTACGGATCGTATGTTACGAATCTGCCCCTGAATAATTTGTCTATTTTGTTCGTTTATTGTTTCTTGTTTGTTTGTTGTGTGGATTTATTGTTTGAAAATCAGTTTTAAAATTTTCACACGTCAAAGATGGCATTTGATTCTTCGTTAGTTATTGTAATATTGAATGTTTTTTGATTCATGATTCTTAGCATTGCCGATGTACTCATTTTCTGCCTTGTCTTTATATAGCTTAAACACATTAGGTTGGAAAAAATGTTCTAAGCATTATCTCTATTCAAGAAAAAAAAATTGTTTCTGGTGGGATTTTCATGCCGGTATGTCTCAATTTTCACCGATTTGAAAGATTACTAAAATTCATAATTCGAGAACTGAAAATGCAAACTCTTTTTGATGAGCCATCCTAATGTTATTATATGTACATATATGTTAGTAAGTTTATGTAAAGTTGATTTAGCTGATATGCTTGCCACTGATCGTGACCCAGATAACATTCAGTCGTACAAACAAAATCGGTGTGGTGGCATTAACAACCAAGCCAATAACAACAACTCTTATAATGCCAACATAAACACAGTTGATTGTTCTTTTTCGTGATGCACTGATCCATATACTGAAATTCATACCAGCAAACATACATACATATGTCCAACCAATTGTGCTACCAACAACTACCCAAAACTGCTGATCGACATAACAAATTCAACATTTAATATTGATGCGGAAAATACCGTTCGACAATGCAACGTAGCGCGTTCCGCTACCATTTCAGTACCATACATATTTTTGTTTCCTTTTTTTTCAATTTTTATTATTATTTTTAATGTTTTGCGATTGTTTCGTTACTGTTTGCCACAGTTTTATGCGAATTTGGCTAAAACCACTCTGGTACTGGCTTTGACCACCGTCGCTATAGATCAGTCATGCATTCGGCCAGCCAAGCAGTCACTGGAGCGAGCAAATAAGCAAGTTCAAGTGCGAAAACTGTTATTTCCATTTGACTGCCACAACTTGTCGGATTGGCAGCGTAAAACTATTGCTTGCTTAGCCATGTTTGGTTGGACTCTTTGTTCACCGCATTTTGAACGAAGTGACGCCACAAAATGATGAGTTTAATGTGACAAATGAAATCAGCAAATGACAAGCGAACAAGGCGATTAATGTTATGGATTGCTATTTTAGGAATTAACAACTCAAATGACTGATTATGATGGCTAATAAAATAAAAGATGTAAAAGACTGCAAACGTTTGTATGTATTTTTTTTCAGCCAAATTTTAATCACCACACAAAAAATTGATTTCTTGTTTTTTTTTTTTTCAAGAACTTATCTGAACATTAAACATACGATTATCTTCCCTTCAGTATTGTTAAGATTCGAAACGAGGAGAACAAGGTTTTAATTTTGTACTTTAATATCTTCGATCTCGTTATATTTTGAAACGAGCTTCCGTCATTCCTTATCAAATTTGGTTTGAAGATAAACCGGCTTCGATAACCAAATATGGATATGCTATTGAACAATTTTTGTCATTGGTCTGTTTATCGATTTGGAGAAAGTTATGGGTTTGATATAGATTTTCTATCAGTCACCAATTTGTTATCGATTACTCTTTGGCTTGTTACGAAACAGATAGCCGTCGATTACAAGCCAATAAGAAAAAAATAAGAAGCCTATGACTCGAACATAACAAACCAATAGCTCGGCGATGATTTCGCTTTCGGTAATAAGCCGAAAGTGAAACAGTAACTTCTCGATATCGATTGTTATCCATAAGAAGCCTACAAAGCTCTTCTCAAAAAGGAAAGTACTATTTGTTTCTGGCAAAGCTACCGTTGTTAAGGTTTAACTTCAACCCCTGGGTAAGCTGTAGTTAATTTAAAAAATTTATATCCTCTACTAATTTTGAAATGACTCAATCGATTCGACCTCGTTTAATTTGAGTTCCCTGGCTCCACTTTACTGTATTTAAGGTTTATTTCAAAGACCCACACCTGTGAGCTGTGTGTTCCCTTCTAACACCTGCGTCGTTCTGTCAGCGCTCCTCTCTTACACACTTTATTTCAGAGCTCCAGGTTCAACTCAACCTCATTTGCTTCTAGGGTGTTTTAGTTGCCAAGCACAAATTTGGTTTTCCTGATGCGTAGATAAAATTTTCCTATGAACCAGAATATTTGCTCAAGCTCAATAAACACCATGTACTCCGCCTGCTTGTTTTTTTTGTTTTTTTTTTTTGTTTTTTGGTTCAGACGACTAAGAAGGAGCCGCGCATTCCCAAAATTAATCAAATATGGGGCCCATACCTTGGCTTTTGGTGTCTTGGCTGTTCGTGCTCTACTCACCACCTCAAACCGTGATTTCTCACTGTTGGTTTTTAAGAACTATCTTCAGTCATCTCATGATCTTAAAATTGTTGGAACCTGCAAAATGAACCCCATTTTAATGGCCTTCTTGTTCGAAGTATGGAAACGGTTTTATTGGTTTGTTCCACAACATGCTGACATTCCCTTTTTACAGATTTTTACTGTTTAGATGTCATCTGATCTAAGGGCTGCTACGATATATAAGCGTGTGTCCGAAAAGGAAGTAGTTTTTACGTTATATTGAATTTTCAACGACTTAGTCTGTCCGGATTTATATTACTTGTATACTACCACAATCTTTTGATGTAATTGCTTCCTCTCTAGAATCCCACCTGCTGACACGCCTACTTAACTTTCCTTCCTTTCTCCTCGTTATCTTCGTTATGCGACTCTGAGTAATTCATCTTAGCCTTACCATCACCTGTCCAACAAGGCGGGCTCAGCGGTTTCTTCGATTGAGTAAGTTTAATCTCGGGAAGCTTAAATTTGCTTTACATGAGCAGAAAAATCAATCACAACTTATTTTTGGCGATACTACTTTATTTGCTTTTGTAAAAAAGAACTTTAGCTTAAAAACCACCACTTCCGATAAAATAATTACGCCTTAATAAGAGGCTGTAAGCTATGGTCCTCAAGCAGAGCCGAACCTAGCCTGATATTGACGCCAATAAAAACCTACCAAAATAAGCAAGAACGGAAGACTACTGAAAAAACTCAGAAATTACTTAATGACTAGGAAAATAAGCAATCGCCAATACAACAATAGCTTCAGCAGTAGCCGTAGAAGAAGCAAGCAATAACAACAACAGAAAACACAATGCATGCTGCTGGCTTGAACAGTGGCAATGCCAGTATTTGGCAACATCAAAACCCCGTCCATCATAATCAACGTCATCATCAATGCAATTGCCGGGCTGTGCTGCTTAAATACATATACACACATACACATACAAGCACGCGCCTTTTGTTGAAGAAACGCTTGAAGCGCCGAAGTAAGAAAACAACTGCAACTGCAAAGTCGTCACAGCGTAGAGAAGTGCACTGCACTCATTTCCCTCAGCGCAGCCCCCCCCCCCCCCCCCCCCCGCTAGGCTTTACCATCAAGATACTATCGAAGGCAGTGGCGTAAAACCATGGCCATGATTGTTGCTTCTTGGCTAGATTGGCTATATATGCATCTGTGTATGTGTATTTGGTATTTTTTACCACTACATTCACTTTGAAATGCACTTTGCCACGCCTCATTCAACTACTGCCCTTAGCGTTCAGCAGAAGCGCACATCATAATGCAGAAGGTCCGCTCATAGAAAATGGAAGCGGCACATTACTCAACACCGCCGCCGATTTGGTTGCATGTTTTTCATGGAAAACGCAACTTGCAAACATTTTTGTGGAAAAAGTGGTCAAGCAGCTTCCAGTTTTAGCTACGCGCAGTTTTTACATGCGAACAACACCAAGCAATACCAATAGAGCAGAAAACCATAAATAAAATAAAAGCATCAGAACATTTTGTGGCAGCTCTAACTGCCACTGTGAAACGTATCAGCATTGGTGCAACATTTTGACGAAGACGATAGCAACTTAGATTGCGTTGACGTTGATGTGGTTGATGGCTGCTGGGCTGTTTGGCAAATCATGTAATACATATGAGAGTTGTTGTTATTGTTGTTTCTTTGTATATAACTACAGCTGTGGTTTAACTACATAAAATAGCAATAAACGCTTCGTGCGGCCAAAAAAAGTGGTCATAGCAGATCACACACACGTACACACTGTAAAAATGCTCAAAGTTGTCATTGGAGTTAGCTGAGAAACAACTTTTTAAGTAACCACATATTTTTGCCACTTACAAACAAAAACATAGTAGAGACGTTCTCTCTGGAGGTAGAATACTGTACATTGTGCTTTTTACGGGGCCTTAAACATTCTAAACAGGGACAAGCAGCAATTCGGGATATTATCAATACTTAGGAGAATGCTGGCCATCAAACAACTGTTTGAGCGACATGGAACCAGCCAAACTCGCGGAATACTCAAGTTGCAGAAGACGCAACTGGCAAGGGCATTGGATATTTTGGGAAACAAATTAGTTTAGTCATTTCAACAGAAGAGAAATCGTAGCTCTTAAATTAACAAAATTCTGTAAAATTGACAGATTCCTAATCAATCTAACTGATTTTTCTGTTAACACAACTGATCTTACAGGTCATTTCGACGGCGATCAACTGCCAATACATAAGCAAATTTCAAAGAGAATTTTACGCCCAGTGCGCTCTCTACTTTGTACTTATGACGTTGGTGCCACTTGTTAAAAAAAACACCAAAATAAGAAAACCATGAAATCGAAAAAACACACAAAATGGGTAAACAATAAAAAACTAGTTTTTCAGTTATCAATAGAAAACGAAAAAAGCCATTTTTGAATTTACTGTGCAAAAAATTATGAGATGCCGGGACATCTATTTATCGGGTACAATTTTGCAACTTCTCGTCCAAGAGAAATGCAAAATTGCGCCCTCTTGTTGCAAAAGTTTTCCTTGAACGAACAGGATTTTTCCAAAGTTAGTAACGTTTTGTTCAAGTTTTTATGAATTTTCACGCATGCGAACGAATCTAATAAGATAATAAAAAACATCCTTTTTTAATGTTGATGTTTCCGAAAAAATAAAAGTTTGAGTTGTTTTGGAATCGTTTCAACTTAAAGTGTTACGAAAACTAAACTTGCCGAATTACATGTAAAATTACTCCAGTGGTGAATTACCTTCCTGCGATTTGATTCTTTACTTTGCTATAACTCACAAGTTCTCTTTTTAAAATGTTACGTCAAACATTTATACTACAAATTTTGTTTGAAATAATCAAGTGTTGCAACTACATGGGAGAGAAGAAATTGAGAATGAGCTGAGCTGCAACTGAAAGAATGATTGTGACTACTATTTTCATTTCTATATTAATATGTATGTATATTAGGCCGGGTCGATTTGTGGGTGGGCAAAAAATCGCCCATTGCTCTATGAAAATCATATTCTAGGGATCAAAATAAGAAACTTTGCCCAAGGAACCATACCTCTAAAACGAATTCTGATGTCCCCCCCTTTGGGTCGAACTTTAGGTCGATTTTTTGGGTTCACACTCCGGGCAAAGCAACATCAATATTTTAAAAACGAGCTTTTTCAATTAGAAGACAAATTTTCTAAGCGGGGTCGCCCCTCGGTAGTGTGCGGCAAGCACTCCGAGTGTATTTCTGCCATGAAATGCTCACAGTGAAAACTCATATCCCTTGCAGATGCCGTTCAGAGTTGGCATAAAACAAGTAAGTCCGTCCCGCCAATTTGTAAGAAAAATTAAAAAGGAGCACGACGCAAATTGGAAGAGAAGTTCGGCCTAAAATCTCTTCGGAGGTTATCGCGCCTTATATTTATTTATTTATATGGCAACATAGGTACTTTCATACAAAACTGTGGCAACAACTTTGTTTGTTCATTTGACTACTAAAACGGTCAATTACGAATCAACGATTTGTGCGCAGTTGATTCAACATTTTGTTGTGATGGATAAAAATTTACAGATATTTCGGTTGAATTGATCCGTATTTCGGTTGATTTTTCCAGTCTTTTTCTTTCAATGCAAGAAGCTAAAGTGAATATTTTTTTTCATTATTCTCTTTTTTGAAACAAAATATCCATGAATGTTATTTTTATTTTTAAGATTCAATAAATAAAAAATAAAAAAATTGCTTTAAAAATGTTTTCGTACATCAAGCGACATGGTATTACTCGCTTAACAATAACAAATAATTACAAACGCCTACCAACAATTAACTCTCTGATGGATCAGGCAATTCGGAATATATATGCTTGTGCTTCTGGCACTTGTAGCGTCCAACGGTAAACTGATAGATCTTGTTTTGGTTACTTTAAAATATTAGGTGCAGAGTTGGACTAAGCCTTAACCGGGAACGTTAGTCCTACAAGAGAAACACTTTTCACAATATCTGGGAATCACACTAGACAGTAAATTGTTGTGAAAACTCCATGAGAGGTGACAGCGAAAATAACTTCAATGGCACTGCATGCCTGCAAATGATGCTCGGATGCATGTGGGAGCAATCAACCTGAATTCATTATAGGTTACTTACTGCTATACAATGGAGTAACAAGCGCCCTTATGCCATATCCTACTGAAGTATTAATTAAAGTTCTTGATCACCAGTCACTGGAATTTCATAATCGCGTTGCAACTTTTTGTAGAATCGCTAAGGAATTAGACTAAGAGAGTCTGGAAACTGAGAAAAGAAGAAGTTTGACCACTGTGGTATCCTTGGCGGGCGCTCCGCTGTGAGCTTGACAACAGACATCGTTCTGATCACATGAGATTGGCAAGAACTTTTAGGGGTAATTTCACTCGAGAATGGAGCGGGCAGCCAATACGAGACCGTAATGGGTCCAAAATGTTGTGGGGTGCTGGCGAAGGCGTCTTTTCCGTTTCTTTGAGTAAGTTAGTGCCTTCCGTTGCTTCTTGCTACAAAATTCTGTGATTGGTCATTGAACATCATTGGGACAGTCAGTTTGAATCATCAATAAATAGAGATTTAAATAAAAGATTCAAAAAACGGTCATTTGAAATGGCTACTCTACCGATCTAAATAGGTCCAGAAAAAAATTATTTAGAATCACAGTTAGAATTACGGAACACTGCTGCAGCCGAGAAGGCTATGAAGAAACGGTCTCCCATTATTTCTACAAGAGTACAGCCGTAGGGAATACCAGGTACTTAATCTCAATTCCGTAGTAAGGGCAGAATCAAAACTCTAAGAGTAGAATCAAAATCTGCATAAAGAAAATCTGTAAGTATAATGACCTATTATGCTGGTTATTAGGTTGGAATATAAATATAGATAGATTACTTAAAAACTTTTAGAGTCCTTTGTGATAGCACATGAAATAACGGCGACACCGATTTCGTATAATCAAATGTTATAGCTGTATAGCCTCCGGATGAAGCAAATGTCAGCCACCGGAATTTCCCCCGGGGATTCGTATCTTTCTCTACTCAGGTATTTGTGCGCCCGTCCACAGCCTTAGTGAACCCTAGCAATGTCGCTGAGCCTTTGTTATTAATAACCGGCCAGAAGGATCTCGACTCCCGGCAATAGGTTGCCTAAGCCCGAGGCCACCTTTCAAGGAGCAGATTTGAAGTGATAATCAGTGTATCAAAATCATCGCTAGAATACGCACCTAGTTCACATCTACCAGCTCAGGCTAAGATAGCTGCGTGCAAACAACCAAGGATGTCGCTATGACCGGCATCCAAATAGTTTTAATTGAAATGTAACTTGCTTCGCCCGTTAGCGATTTCATGCACTCGCCGGCTACGCTTGACCATTAAGGGCTCTGCGCTTTGATAGCCGCCTGACTGTCCGAGTCGATGTTGAACTACCTAACACATGGCGCTCTGTATAGCATCCCGTTCACCCTATCCTCTATGGCGGAAACTTCCTCTTGGGAGACGAGAAGTGTAAAATTGACGTGATGAACACAGACAAAGGTGCTGAGCAGCAAAAATGAGGCGATTTAAGCGCGTCCTTTCCAGCATGCCACTAAGGTCACACTATCATTCCGATATCATAACGAGAATATATAAACTCTATATCGCAAACATTCAAATTGATATGTTGGCATACTTAGAAAATTGATTTCTTTTTATTAAAACTTTCATAACTTTTGTTTATCATTCTATTATTATAACGGATGTTAGAAAAATATGAAAACCGACATTTGCATTCTTAATTTGTCTGCATTTTCAGTATTTATTTTTAAAAATATTAATTAAATACCAATGGATAGATTGTACGCTGCCATTTGAGAAAAGAGAGATAAACCAGATAAAATATTAAAATTTACACGTACGGTGCATTAGGATGGTTCAAAAAAATCGAAGCATTTTGTATAACAAATTCACCAAATATTAGCAGTAAATATTAATGGGAAGAATGTGCTCACCACGAGATCGCTCAGCTGATTCTGTTTTATATTTACATTAACGACAATCACCCGTTAATTTGTATGGGTGGAAATTTCAAATAAAGAAACTTTACTCTTATTTTTAGGTTGCCTAAAATCATTTATATACTGAAAAATGCAAACTACAAAGACATTTTCGAATCTAGTTGCCGGTGGACAAGTAACATACAGTTGTCCCTACAAGCGATCATGGAAAACTCCTCACATGTAGTTTAAATTGGATCTTTGGTTGGGACTATGATTATGCCAGATATTATGGCTCTACAACTTATAGGAATGTTTGCTTCTGCGACAATATTTCGGACTAACTCCACCCTATACACTTCCTTCGAAATAATATAAATTATGCTAGCTGCTTGCTAATTTTTGGGTGTAGCCAAAGCTCGCCGACACCATCAAGAAAAGTTCTATTTAGGATCTAAGTCGGATTCTAAGCAGAACTTCTTAACATTCTCACACATCGTGCACATCTAGAAATTGTGCCCTGCTTTTAGTATTTATATGTCGGTCGATCATTGTATATAAAATTTCGAGCTATTTTCTTTCCCTAGATTTAAATAACCCAAAAATATCGTCCGACAAGGATATTTTATATATTCTCTTATGTTCTTGTAATAAAAATACACACCTTGTCGTTCGCCAAATGTTCCCCAAAAATGCATTACCGAAGAAATTTGTTGGTGGATACGATACTGAACCATATTTTGGTTTATATCTCGGAAACGGGCTAAGATATCCCAAAAATTTAAAGAAACGTGTTAAGGCTTTTAATATGAATTTTTGAGATCTAGGGGCTTAAAATGTATCCTAAAATTTAAGCTAGACCGCGTCTGACGAACAAACAATTTTAAAACTGCTGATTTACGTTCGAGAGGCCAAATAAGGACCTCTCTTATTAACTTTTCTGAAATATCTTCAATATAGAGACGTCGACATGTTAGAGTTCTATTTTATTTATAGATAATTATAATTATAAATGGATTCAAGCTAGGCTTAGTACAAGTTGTTAGCGTTAAATTTTGATAATTTTTGCTAACGGAACTTATAATTTTTCGCATAACTATAACAAAATATATTTCATATTTTACATGAATTCGCAGATTTAACCAGTTTGCCAATTGCGGGTGCCACTTTGCAGGTCCCATTTAAAATTAATTTTTGTGGTGTAGGTTTTTATAACCTCATTGTTATTTCTCGGTAGTGATTACTTGGAGAAAAAAAAGCTGCAAAATAAGGCGCACCCTAATGCGCTACATATGTATGAAATATCGATAATATTACTTTGTTCAAGTTCTATTTTCGCTCGCATTGTTTTCTTAGTCATTTAACTGAAATTTGTATTAGCTCCATGGAACAGCATGCTCATACAAATTGGAACATGAACCCGTTTTTCCTTTCTCAATTCATATTATGTAGTTGCAATATTTATTTATTATGGAGATACATAGCTAATGATAACAATATGGACACTATTTGTCTTTGAAGGTTATTCTGTTACCACAAGTATACGAATATGTTTTTGTGTATTTGCATATTGTTGTTGCGAATCCAGTTAAGTTGACTTAGCCGAGTTAATATCCAGTTATAAATTATTTCATTTTCAATTTAGTAATATATACCAACAATGGAAATGTTTGCTTAATGAAATTTCTTTGAGTTGCTAATCGACGTCCTCCAACAAGCAGTAAAAAGGAGGTCTATAATAATTAGTTATTAAAAGTGAGATGTAGCACAATTTTGTTTGCAACAAAATTGTTGCAAAATATTATGATGACAAACCTTTGTTAATGCAAGGAACTTGCTTCTACTTAGTATACAACGCATTGTTTTGTGAACTTTTTATGCTTTATTTTACTTGTGGCCACCGTATTGAATTTAATCAGTACAATGAAGCAAAGCTTGACAACAACAGCAGTAAAGCTATGTCTCCTTGATTATGGCCGAGCCTCAATAAAGTTGTTCACATACATAGATGCGTTCAACGCAATCTTATGCATGATGGGTAGATTGCACGTATTTTTTGGAGAACGGCAGATCAGACGACATTACACTGACAGAAAAAGTCTGGTATAATCAACCAAAATACGGGTCAATTCAACAGAAATTTCTCTCAACTTTTATCCATCGGAACAAGATGTTGTATCAACTGCGCACAAATCGTTGATTCGTAATTGACCGTTTTAGTAGTCAAATAAACAAAAAAAGTTGTTTCATTATACTTTATCCATAGTTTTGTTAAATTAACAATTATTACTGTCGCCCTAAGATACCAATCAAAACTGTTAATATGAAAGGGATTTCTGTTCATTGGAAATAACCAGCGTAAACTGTTAAATTAACAGTGTTTATTGTCGAAATGATACTGACAGTGAAATCTATTGAAATAACAGATACTTCTATTTTTTTTCTAGACTAATAGCGTAAACTTTTACATCAACAGAGTTTTCTGTTCATAACTATGACATTAATACCTGTGGAAAAAATAAAAGCCGGATAAATATATTTTTAAACTTACGTAGTTTTTTTTATTTATATAAATTACACATAATTACATTTCATTTCTAATGATTTTATTGCTACATTTAGTAATATTAATTAAAATAATAATAACTGAAATCTGAATTGAAATAAACAAAACTTGTTCCGAATCACCATCGAAAGCTTTGTACGAAAGTATGTTCCCACATATATACGTAAAATGTGAATACATAAATATGCATGTTTGCTACATATATACCTTAATATATAAAAACAAGTAAGGAAGGTTAAGTTCGGGTGTAACCGAACATTACATACTCAGTTGAGAGCTATGGTGACAACATAAGGGAAAATAACCATGTAGGAAAATGAGCCGAGGGAAACCCTGGAATGTGTTTGTATGACATGTATATCAAATGAAAGGCATTAAAGAGTATTTTATGAGGTAGTGGGCCATAGTTCTATAGGTGGACGCCATTTAGGGATATAGCCATAAAGGTGGATCAGGGTTGACTCTAGAATGCGTTTGTACGATATGGGTATCAAATGAAAGGTGTTAATGAGTATTTTAAAAGGGAGTAATCCTTAGTTCCATAGGTGGACGCCGTTTCGAGATACCGCCATAAAGGTGGACCAGGGGTGACTCTAGAATGCGTTTGTACGATATGGGTATCAAATGAAAGGTGGTAATGAGTATTTTAAAAGGGAGTTATCCTTAGTTCCATAGCTGGACGCAGTTTCGAGATATCGCCATAAAGGTGGACCATGGGTGACCCTAGAATTTGTTTGTACAATATGGGTATCAAAAGAAAGGTGTTAATGAGTATTTTAAAAGGGAGTAATCCTTAGTTCCATAGGTGGACGCCGTTTCGAGATATAGCCACAAAGGTGGACCAGGGGTGACCCTAGAATTTGTTTGTACAATATGGGCATCAAACGAATGGTGTTAATGAGTATTTTTAAAGGGAGTGGGCCTTAATAGGTGGACGCCGTTTCGAAATATCGCCATAACGGTGGACCAGGGTGACTCTAGAATGTGTTTGTACGATATGGGTATCAAATTAAAGGTATTAATGAGAGTTTTAAAAGGGAGTGGTGGTAGTTGTATATGTGAAGGCGTTTTCCAGATCGCGACCAAAATGTGGACCAGGGTGACACAGAACATCATCTGTTGGATACCGCTAATTTATTTATATATGTAATACCTGCCAAGATTTTAAGGGTTTTTTATTTCGCCCTGCGGAACTTTTTCATTTTCTGCTACTTAATATGGTAGGTGTCACAACCATTTTATAAAGTTTTTTCTAAAGTTATATTTCGCGTCAATAAAACAATCCAATTACCTTACCATGTTTCATCCCTTTTTTCGTATTTGGTATAGAATTATGGCATTTTTTTCATTTTTCGTAATTTTCGATATCGAAAAGTGGGCGTGGTCATTGTCGGATTTCGTTCATTTTTCATACCAAAATAAAGTGAGTTCAAGTTAGTACGTGAACTAAGTTCATTAAAGATATGCCGATTTTTGCTCAAGTTATCGTGTTAACGGCCATGCGGAAGGACAGACGAACGACTGTGTATAAAAACTGGGCGTGGCATAAACCGATTTCGCCCGTTTTCACAGAAAACAGTTAACATCATAAAATATATGCCCCTACTAAATTTCAAAAGGATTGGTTAATTTTTGTTCGACTTATGGCGTTAAAAGTATCCTAGACAAATTAAATGAAAAAGGGCGGAGCCACGCCCATTTTGAAATTTTATTTTATTTTTGTATTTTGTTGCACCATGTCATTACTGGAGTTGAATGTTGACATAATTTACTTATATACTGTACAGATATTAAATTTTTTGTTAAAATTTTACTTTAAAAAAATTTTTTTTTTAAGTGGGCGTGGTCCTTCTCCGATTTTGCTAATTTTTATTAGGCGTACATATAGTAATAGGAGTAACGTCGCTGCCAAATTTCATCATGATATCTTCAACGACTGACAAATTACATCTTGCAAAAGTTTTAAATAACCTTCTTTTAAAAGTGGGCAGTGCCACGCCCATTGTCCAAAATTTTACTAATTTTCCATTCTGAGTCATAAATTCAGCTCATCAACCAAGCTTCGTCGCTTTATCTGTCTTTGGTAATGAATTATCGCGCTTTTTCGGTTTTACGAAATTTTCGATATCGAAAAAGTGGGCGTGGTTATAGTCCGATATTATTCATTTTAAACAGTGATCTGAGATGAGTGCTCAGGAACCTACATACCAAATTTCATCAAGTTACTTGAAAATTTACTCAAGTTATCGTGTTAACGGCCATGCGGAAGGACAGACGGACGACTGTGTATAAAAAATGGGCGTGGCATCAACCGATTTAGCCTTTTTAACTGAAAACAGTTAACATCATAAAATCTATTCCCCTACCAAATTTCAAAAGGATTGGTTAATTTTTGTTCGACTTATGGCGTTAAAAGTATCCTAGACCAATTAAATGAAAAAGGGCGGAGCCACGCCCATTTTGAAATTTTCTTTTATTTTTGTATTTTGTTGCACCATGTCATTACTGGAGTTGAATGTTGACATAATTTACTTATATACTGTAAAGATATTAAATATTTTGATAAAATTTTACTTTAAAAAAAAAATTTTTTTAAAAGTGGGCGTGGTCCTTCTCCGATTTTGCTAATTTTTATTAGACGTACATATAGTAATAGGAGTAACGTCCCTGCCAAATTTCATCATGATATCTGCAACGACTGCCAAATTACAGCTTGCAAAATTTTTAAATTACCTTCTTTTAAAAGTGGGAGGTGCCACGCCCATTGTCCAAAATTTTACTAATTTTCTATTCTGCGTTATAAGTGCAACTCATCTACCAAGTTTCGTCGCTTTATCTGTCTTTGGTAATGAATTATCGCACTTTTTCGGTTTTACGAAATTTTCGATATCGAAAAAGTGGGCGTGGTTATAGTCCGATATCGTTCATTTTAAATAGCGATCTGAGATGGGTGCTCAGGAACCTACGTACCAAATTTCATCAAGTTACCTCAAAATTTACTCAAGTTATCGTGTTAACGCACGGACGGACGGACGGACGGACGGACGGACATGGCTCAATAAAATTTTTTTTCGATCCTGATTATTTTGATATATGGAAGTCTATATCTATCTCGATTCCTTTATATATGTACAACCAACCGTTATCCAATCAAACTTAATATACTCTGTGAGCTCTGCTCAACTGCGTAATCAAATTTCCACCCATCAATGCTCGGATTTATGTACAATAGGGTGTGATTTTCCAGTCTCACTCATTTTACGAAAATTTCAAAGTTTTTTATTTTGAGTTTTCTGAGTTTATATATTTTTGAGTATCATAGTCGAACGAGCAAAGGTCGCGCAATTCCGGAATTGTTGTATTTGTAATCGAATATGAAAAACAAGTTTGATGACGTATCGCTTTTGAATTTTTTCGATTTATTACATTTTTCTCATGTTTCGCTACCAGTGTTCGGAGTATTTAAAACTGTTAACTGAGTAAACGACTAAAACGGAGTAAAAAATTTAATTTTCGGAGTATATTTTTTCTTCTTTTCTGAAAGCGAACGAACAACTAACATCAAATTGATTTGGTGGCTTGGCAAACTTTTCGATTGTGTTTTTGCCATGAAATGTATCTCAGCAAAAAAGTTATCTGCCTTATCAGATGCACATGGAGTCGGCCTAAAACGTGTAGGATGACCAATTAATGCTCCCATTAACACACCACATTCTATCCCCCTGGATATTTAACGCGAAAAAATATTATTATTATTATTTTCGGTTTACCATACATATTTCATGCTCTTTTAATGACCTAGGGTTTGAAGACCGGGGCAGATTCCTGTAGGAACGACAATGGCGACCTGGTAACTGACGTACAAAGTGTGGGGGAAGACGAACCCGATACCCCGATGATTAAAAACACTCCCCGGCATCTAAAATGGCGTGATACCCGCCGGGATGTTCAAACGTGGAGGCGAAGAGTTGGTATAAGATAAAGTATCAAAAAAAAGAGGGTCTTGCAGTAAATTTGGACAAGATGAAGTACTTGCTGTCAACGTGGCCTTCGTAGCTCACTGTTGACGGATATAAATTCGAGACTGTGAAGGATTTCGTTCATTTGGGAAGCAGCATTAAAAGCAAAAGCAATGTCGGCCTAGAAATCAAACGGAGAATAACTCTTGCCAACAAGTGCTTCTTTAGGCAGTCCACCTAGAGAACTAAAGCCCACTCCCTTTTAAAATACTCATTAACACCTTTCGTTTGATACCCATATTGTACAAACGCATTCTAGAGTCACCCCTGGTCCACCTTTATGGCGATATCTCGAAAAGGCGACCACCTATACAACAACCAAACTCCCTTTTAAAACCCTCATTAATACCTTTAATTTGATACCCATATCGTACAAACAAATTCTAGAGTCAACCCTGATCCACCTTTATAGCGATATTCCTAAATGGCGTCCACCTATAGAACTATGGCCCACTCCCTCATAAAATACTCTTTAGTGCCTTTCATTTGATAGACATGTCATACAAACATATTCCAGGGTTTCCCTCGGTTCATTTTCCTACATGGTTATTTTCCCTTATGTTGTCACCATAGCTCTCAACTGAGTATGTAATGTTCGGTTACACCCGAACTTAACCTTCCTTACTTGTTTTTTTATATGGAGGAAAATCTGAAACCAACTTCGGAGAATTCGGAATTGTCATAAATCAGTGCGAAGTTTTCAAGGCCTCTATAACTTTTACCTCTTCAGACTAAAATTAATTGAGCTACATAACTGCATACCAAAAAACTCAGAGAACTTAAACAAAAATTCAAAATTTGTGTAAGATTTTCCCGTAACGAATTAAGGGTTGGATTGCATAGTTCCATTTACTAAATATATATAAGTTTTTTATTTACTTACTTACTTACTTACTTAATTGGCGCTTAACCGTCTAAACGGTTATGGCCGTCCAACAAGGCGCGCCAGTCGCTCCTTCAATCCGCCACCAAGGGAGTTTAAATCGTTTTCCACCTGGTCCTTCCAACGGAGTGGGGGCCGCCCTCTACTTCTGCTTCCATAGGCGGGTTCCGATAGAAACACTTTCTTGGCCGGAGCATCATCTTTCATTCGCATAACATGGCCTAGCCAGCGCAGCCGCTGCGTTTTAATTCGCTGGACTATGTTGATGTCTGCGTATAGCTCGTACAGCTCATCATTAATTCTTCTTCGGTACTCGACATCGCCAACGCGTAGAGGTCCATAAATCTTCCGAAAAACTTTTCTCTCGAACACTCCCAAAGCCGCTTCATCTGCTGTTGTCATGATCCATGCTTCTGCCCCATATAGCAGGACGGGTACGATAAGTGACTTGTAGAGTATGATTTTCGTTCGCCGAGAGAGGACTTTACTTTTCAATTGCCTACCTAGTCCAAAGCAGCATTTATTGGCAAGATTGATTCTTCGCTGGATTTCAGTGCTGATGTTGTTGCTAATGTTGATGCTGGTTCCCAAATAAACGAAGTCTTTTACTATTTCGAAATTATGGCTGCCAACAGTAGCGTGGTTGCCAAGGCGCATATGCGCTGACTCTTTGCTCGATGACAGCAGGTACTTCGTTTTGTCCTCATTCACCATCAAACCCAGTTTTTTATTTAAATAACGAAAATAAAGCAAACTAACTATGCCGCTGCTATTTTTCTTTTCGCTGCTGTATATCTATACATCTAAATGGGTATGTCACACTTATTTATATATATGTGTATATATATATGTATGTATATATGTATGTCTAAATCAAATCGAGCATGCGAATTTATTTATTAAGTATAAAACTGCTACAATAATTTAAGAAACGATAACACCAACAATAACAAAAATAAAAAAAAATTCTAAGTCAACCAGTTACAATCAGTATGAAGCAAAGTAAGAAATGCAACAGGCAGTGACGGCAAACAATCGCACTTCGCATCCGCAACTGCAGTTTCGAGAGCTAACGCAAGCTCCAGAGATTGGTTTGTCGTCCGTAGTTTTGCATTAACACAACTTTAAACACAAACAGCGAATTACCATAGACCAAAGTGCGATTTTTAAATTAACTATTTTAGTTGTTGTTTAAAACTAATATATTTTTTGCTGGTGGTAACTAATTTCGTCAGTTCATTTCTCGTAATTAAGTATAGGGGTCATTCCATAGTGACGGCGGAACATTTTTACTCGTCTCAGCCTCAAACTTTAAGTAATTTCTCTTTAACTTAAAAAAAAACAAGAAGTTTTCAAGTTTTTTAAATAAAAGGCGAATACTCATTTGATACGAAGCTAATGAAATATAAAATATAGTTGCATAATTTTATCACAAAAATTACCATTTTGTAGGAGTGACACGTGGAACTACAGAAACATCATCCTATGAAAGTTGATGCCTCCACTTCAATTTCAGTTACAACAGAGGTAACTACTAAGTAGAAACAAAAAACTTCGGACTTTATGAGAAAAGCTTCGTCATCTTGTTTTCGGTAACAATTGATGCCGACAAATTTGTATCGGCTTTTATTATTAGCGTGGAGTTATCGAGTTGTTATCGCCCAGTCATCGTCATCTCATTGGTTTCTTATCGGCTTGTTATTGACAGGTTACCGATGTGCCATCGATTTTATATTTAAATTAAACAAAGTTTTTGATGACAAACCGAAAACTTTTTGAAAACAAATCATTAAATTTCCAATAAGTTTTCGACATTTCGATAAATAATCGATAATTTTATGATTATAAGGCGATAACTTTTTTATAAAAACCGGTAACTTATTGATTGGAGATAGCAAACCTATAACTCAATGGTAACAAATCGATAGCTCATCGTCAAAATCAGTTAATACTACGACAACAAATTGAACAGTTTTGAAAAAAGGGGCGGCACTCACTGAATTTAAATCGGGCTTAAATCGTGTAGATTTTGGAGTTAACTTAGCATCAATTCATGACTAGTTCAGGAATCTTATTGTATTGTGGATAGAATGAAGACTGTTTTATAGAAACAATATAAGTTTGAGATTTGGTACTTTGGTCGCCGCATTGAAGATGTTATAAACTTTCACGAGTTTGCCACTTTGTGACTAAAATTTAAAATATTGGAAAAACTAAATTTTGTACATCGGCAACTCGGATATCGCGTCACCCGTCATAACAATTCTATGCAAATGCAGGTGTATCCTAATAATCACATTGCGACAAGAAAAAGTCTTACTTAATTACCAAACCATTGATATTCCCAAAAATAAAAAATTCCAGCAACCGAAAAATAACTAACTAAAACTGCATACTATGTACCTTTGCATGTAAGGCAACGAGTGGCCAATTATAGCGCAAGCGCCACTGCCAATGCCAATTTGTACCAATTTTTTTATCATGGCGGTAATTCATTGCTATTGATTGGCAAATTTCCTTGCACTTTGTCGCTGCTCGTATTTTTTTAATAATTATCGCTAGAGTGTTTACAGCTATTCTTGTTGTTGTTGTTGTCATACTATTTGCACGCGCTGTCAGAACGATTTTTCCAAATCGAAATTTTAATTTCAAGTACGACCAGTTCAAATTACGTTTACCTTGAAATCTGGTTTTCTATCCGTTGTTGTTGTTATTATTGTACATTTATTCCGCTGTCGTTGTAGACATGCAATTTTATGCAGTTTGCTTGTTTGAACCTTGTTTTTTTGTTGCATTTTTCGCCAATTTTTTATTTTTTTTTTTGTATGTATGTAGGAATGTGCCTATGTATTGTATGTAATGTAAGTGCGAGTATTTATCGAAATATGTATATATGTATATGTAATTGTTGTTTTTGCAATTGGTTAATTGGATACTTGCTTATAAATGTGTGTTATAAGTGTTGTATTTTGTTATTTATATATTGTTAGTGTTTTTATTATTATTATAAATAATTTGCAGCTGTTGGCGTTATTGCGGCGATTTGGGCATCGTCGAGCGGCTCTATGACACCCCTCTTGAACTTCGCACCTCTTATGCAATTAAGACAATCAATAGAAATATGAAAACTTGCATAAAGAAACATATTTATGGGCGCCTATTTACGTTTGTAACTAAATAAATGGTTTGTACATACATACATATGTACATATACATAAGATATTTGCATATAAACATTTAAGTTATTAAAGAGTAAAAATTATTTCTTTTTTTGTAAATAAAAAAATGTACAGATTATGAAGATCAATTTCCTTGTGTGATCATTTTTTGGTGTGACTTACTGCAATTAGTGAGCATTTTATAACACGGAAGGAGGAAATAAAATCAATATTGTCAAACTAATAAATAGCATTTTCAGGCCAAAGAAAACATTTTGCAAGTCAAATTGAAGTTTCTTCAATTATAATTAAACTTTCTACAAGTTTAGTTAAACCTGCTTCCGTTCAAATAAAACTGTTTTCAAATCAAATGAAACTTTTTCATTTAAATGAAAATTTTTCAAATTAAATGAAACTCTTCTCAAATTCGTAATTTCAGCTCATTTTCACTCAAATGAAAGTTTTTTTAAATTGAATGAAATTTTCAAATCAAATGAAATTTTTTTCAAATCCAATAAGACTTTTAGATTCAAGTTGAACTTTTTCATGTTAAATGAAACTTTATTCAAAGTCAAATGAAACTTTTATCAAATGAAATGAAAATTTTCCCAAATCAAATGAAACTTTTTTCAAGTCAAATAAAACTTACAATTTTTCTCTAATATCAATTACAAAAAATCTTCAGTTTCATTTCATTAATAAAATTAAACTTTCCTCAAATCAAACTTAATACAACTTTTTTCAACTCCAATTCAATTTTTTTCATGTAAAATGAAACTTTCTCTAATCTTTATTCAGAGTCAAATGAAAGTTTTTTTTTTAAATTAAATGAGAATTTTCTTTAGCCAAATGAAAGTTTTCTGAAGTTTTTCAAGTCAAATGATTTTTTTTTTTTCAAATCAAGTGGAACCTATTTTAAACCAAACTAAATTTTTTAAAGCCAAATGAAATTAAACTTTTTCCAAGTTTAGTGAAACTTTTCAAATCAAATTTTTCTTTTGCAAGTGAAATGAAATTTTTTTCAAAATCAAACTAAAATTTTCTCAAGGAAAATGAAACTCTACGAAAGAAATAAGTAATTGAATTCACTTTTTCTAAGAAACGATTTTCAAAGTCTAAAACACTTCGTTATTTGCGTAGAAAACTAGCACAGTTCGTCTCTATGCGGTATCTGCAGCAGCTTCTGTTACCTCAGAGGGCTTAGTGAGGTTAAAGATGAATTTTATGGTAATCCGAAACCCAGAGACATTAAGATTTAGTAAATTATTTAAAACCCCAACCCTATATGATAGGCATACAAATAACGAGTATTAAAGTATCAAATGAATCACGTGTTCTTTATAGTCAACGCCACCATAAATTTAATAGCTAACTATGAACGAAATAACGCAAAAAAGCAACAACAATAGAAACTCTATAAATAAGGCCAGCAAATAAAAATCTGCAAAATTGCATTTGTTCTCATCGTCTGACGTTTATCTAAGAGCAGAAGCATTTGGCCAAATGCAAGCGGCTTCAAATATCTAAATGTATTCAACAAAGTACAATAACTACAACAAAAAACAAAAACAACAAAAAACAATTAACAAAGCAACGTAAAAATGGCATTCAGACTAGATTCGCTATGCTCTCATAAACATTGCAAATAAAAATGTATAAAGTTCGAGGTGGCATAAACAAAAAAATCCAACAATATAAAAAAATATGAAAATTGACAAAAAATGTATATGTGCGACTGAGAGATATGTAGGTTGGAAGGTGCGTTTACAAAAATAATGCGAGGGAGCGAAAATTCATCCAAAGATGTCATAAAAAGCAATTCAAAACAGTTAGAAGTACTAACCTAAAACAATCCAACCTGCAACATTAATAGAAATGACAATTGCCACAAGGAAACGGGCCTTTATTTTGGGATTGATAAATATAAAAGGAAAAAGTAAACAATGTGTATCAAAACGAACCATGCAGCCAATTTCGAAACAGGTGAGAAATGAATAAACTTCGAAATTGAAGCTGTTGCGAATTGTTGTCACATATTTTTCATTTTTACAGTTAGGTTCTTTTAGGTTGGGTTGCATGTTACTACTCCGTAATGGCGAACTCCTTTGGCCAGCATAAAAATGCATTTTGAAACCACATACGATAACGAGCTAAAGCTTTATAGAGAGTTGTTGCATAATAACGCTCTAGCTTCGACTAAGGCCGATTTCTACCTTGGAAAAAGCCTCCCGAGATCTGAGTGAGCCGGATTCATTCAAACATTCAAATATGAAGTGGTCCGATACTTATGCAGCTGCAATAGGAACAGTTGTTTTAGTATATTAAGATGCTCAGCTTTGACTTACATTGGACTTCTGGCCAGTAGGATCTCGCCACCCAGCAAGAGAATGGGTCCGCCGAGCATATACCTAGCTGACTCGATACCCATCTAGACAGGAGCAGACCACAAGTTGCCAGAAAAACTCCGAACTCCCTGCAGCACTCTTAGTTCGATTCAGTGTTTCTCATTCTGGATAAGGGATCAGTGTGATCTGGTTTTGCCTTTGTTGGAGCCAAGATGGTTCTACTCGTGAAATGGCTCACAGGGGAGGTCTGGAACTCCCGCAGCCTCATTGATCGTGCTACAGTTAAACTTACGGCCTCAATAGTCGCTTAGCTATCCGAGTAGAAATAAAATTCTCTTACCCTAGTATCTCCGGAGAGGTGGCCTGGATCCTCCGCATCCTTAACCGACACAATTTCCTCTAGGAAACTATTATAGTAATGGAGCACCTTAAATATGCGACTTATGTCGATCTACTGTCATCAATGACCAGGCCACACCAGAATTTCCCCCAATGACCACCGGGTGCATATTCAGCTTGGCATTAATTTTTGTTGTTCAAAAGCGCCTCTGATACAACCCCGCGCTCTCCGCTGTATTAGCGCTTACATTTTGGTAATGCTTGGAGGGCTATACTATTTTCTTTGGACCACTACTATGCAGAAACGAATTGGCTTGATTATCATTGCATTAAGCTCCTGCACAACCAGGCGAGTCTCCCTCCTCCATGCTTCAGAACAGATTCTTCCCCAAAATAATCCCTGAATATTTAATCTATTTCGAAAGCTTTTATGGATATCCCCCCTAAAACTAACTAAATTTTTCCAAGTTTTTTTGCTAAATAGCTCTACAAAAACATTGGGTAGTTTCCAGGAATTCGGTTTTTCGAATTACTTTCATAAATACGGCTACTTTTTGAATCGGTCCCTTTTTTGGAACCGTTTCCTATTTTCGAAGTGCGGTTTTTTTAAACTCTGGTGTCTTCTTTAACACTACTTAGCTGGTTCGTTCTTTAGAACCGATTGCTGATTTGGAACCGGTGACTTTCCAGAACCTGCTTCATTTTTGAGAATCGTGTACTTCTTTGAAACCGGTTATTTTTTTGGAATCGGTACTTTTTTGGAACCGGGTACTTCTTTGGAATCGGTAATTTTTCTGGAACCTGTTTTTTTTTGGAACCGGTTATCTTTTTGAAACCGGTTAATTTTCAGAACCGACTATTTTTTTGGAACCGGTTATTTTTTTGGAATCTGTTACTTTTTTGGAATCGGTAAATTTTTGGAAGCAGCAACTTCTTTGGGATCTATTACTTTTTTGGAACCGGTTTTTTTTTTTTTTTGGAAATGGATTAGATACTTTTTGGAACAGGTTACTCCTGTGGAACAGATTACTTTTTTAGAACAGGTTACTTTTCCGGAACCAGCTCCTTTTTTTGAACTGGTTATTTTTTTGGAATCGGTTAATTTCTGTAACCTGTTACTTTTTTGGAACTAATTACTTTTTGGAACTACTGGATTTTTTGGAACCGGTAATTTTTTTGGAATCCGTTAATTTTTGGAACGGTTACTTTGTTGGAACTGCCGAGTTTTTTGAAAACTGATCTTTTGAAACCGCTAACTTTTATGGAACTGGTAACTTTTTTGCAAAACTGCAAATCGATTGCCGAGAGGAATATTACTGTTTCCCGGCAGCCGATCCGTAACGCTATATCGATAGGAAGATGGTCGACTTAACAGTCGAAGCACTTTCGAAATAATAACAGTGGCAAGTCGAAAGGATTTTCATTGCATTCGCATACCCGAACAGCCGCTCTTTAGTACAGTTACAACAAAAAATAATTATCTCTAAAACCATTACAGATGCAATTTTTGTCAGCAAATGATGCTGTCATTTATTTGCTATTTTTCGTCGATTTGTTACGGCTTGCCGTTTGTTGGCTTCTTCGCATTCGCACTGGTTGGCTTCACCATTTCAATGCCAGTCACATTTTTTCACAAAAATTCTATATCTTTTTTGTATTTCGGTCGTTGGTGGGCTTTGCTTTGCGTCTATTTTCATACTTTGTTTATTTGTTTGCATATTTTGTTTTTTATTGTTGGTGATGATATGTACATAAAAATTGGCAAGTGTTTGTTGTTTTTGTCCATGCAGTTACAATTGGATAATTTTAGATATTGTATATATACATGTATATGTGTGCGTGTCCTTTATTAGAGGTATCGCTTGCTGCTCGCTTGATCTTGCTTCTTGAAACTTGGCGTACACCTACTACAAACACACATTTGTATATACAGATATATATTTGGATACAATGTATGTATATGTGAGTATAAACATTCGATTGCGTTAGTTTAGCTGCATTTTCGTTCAATCTTTTTCTGTCTTTGCAGTCTGTTTCAATAGTTTTATGTTATGCTTCTGTGCGTGTGTTCGTGTTTGTATGTTTTGGAGTCAAGGTCTCTGCGCAAATTTTCTCGGGCATGGCCTAATGCATTTTTGGGCTTATTATTTCTTTGCGTTCTTTTTTTTTTTTTTTTTTTGTGCTCTAAATTTTATAGTTTTACCTTGCAATTTGCCGTTCGTATATTCATGCATTTTTGCCATTGGCATATCAATTCCGCTCGAATGATTGTGTATGCATTTGTCGTTCATGTAATTAATACATAACTTGTATATAATTTAAATTCAATGCAATTGCTTCAGTATTTGGGTTTTGAGAAGTTGGGTATTATGGGTAATGAGATATTATTAAAAAATTTCAGCAGTGACTACAATGTTCCATGTGCTTATTGATGCCTTTCTTATACGTGCTATCTATGTATGTGCCCCCTGTACAAACAAAGTAGAAAATTCGATGCTCAAGCCACAAGAATGTTACTCAAAACAAATAGCTATTTTTTCCATTTTTTTACTACATGCGCCAGCAACTGTGAGATCCGAAGCCCATCATAAAGTCACTAGTACCTATCAAATAGTGACAACCCTTACCAGAGCCGATAGCACATCATATTTAGGGTCAAAAGTGTGTGTTAGTATATCCTTTTTCATAGAAATGCCAAACTTACCTTGACGCCTATCACGGATAAAATATTAGGAAATCACATTTGCTTTGTTTTCGTATTGTGCCCGCACAGACCTCAAATTGCCATAGGTAAACGTACTGAATCAGTGCCTGAAAAAGTAAGTCGATTAAATTCCATCTGGTCGCTATTGCTTTCAATGCCTTTATGTCCAGGTACCCATATTTATATGGCTAATAATGAAGTTCTGGGTCTTCTGGTTGAGAGATCTATGGCATTCCCTTATTAACTGTGTTTCCTTTGTTTATGCAAACGATCCGTGATCCGTTAAGTCAGTTCTGGTAGTGGGTTCGGATGAGGCTCGCCTAAAATCATAGTAATACATTTCTCGAATTACCAGATCCTACAATTTCTTTTTTGTAGCTGTGTAACCAGCAAAGACCAACAACATCGATAAAACGTTGCAAATTCTTGGGGTTGTCTCCTGATCACTTCAAGAAGAAGACCTAAATTTCTTGCACAATCGCAAAACTGCTGGTATGGTCGTCTTCATTAGGTTATAGAGCGTTTGGGAAAATTACTCTGCATAACAACACAATTGTCGCTATTTTAGAACCAATCATCACACTTTATGACTCGAGTCGAAGTAGTTGGTTAAAGATCACCACTCAGTGCAGCGGAGAGAGTATACCACCTTGTAAAAAGCCTCCATTCATCAGTCACGTATCGGAGCTGGATTGTAATCCTTCTGTGGGTAAGAAATTTGTAGTTGATCTACTCTAAACATGGACGATTTTAATCCTCAACAAAGAAGACCAAAGAATTATCAAATACGCGTACTATTTCCCGAAAGCCGCAAGTGGATCTTCTTTGTCATTACGTGACAAAGAAAAGGTGCCGAGCTTGCGAAATTTATAAATGGATCTTTTGATATGCTCTTCCAGTAATCTTTCTAGAGTTAAAAAAAAGAAAATAAGCAGTTAGGTCCAAAATCGTTCGGATAAAGGTGAGTGGCGTTTTCATAATGCGAGTACCTAGTAAGCCTCAGACTGCTTATAAATATAACATTTAATAATGACTTCGGAAATATATAGCATTTGAATCTGAAAAAACCCAACGGTCCAGGTGACTTATAGGAGCAACATGTTGATAAGGCCCTATCTAGCTTCTTTTCGTCATAGATTTTATTCAACAGGATTTAAGATGTCTCATATAGCTCATTTTTGTATATCATTTTATACTCGCTGCCTACATAGCGGACAGGACCATAAATCTACCGGAGAAATTTTCTCTCTAACACTCAAGGAGCCATCTCATCTTTTTCCGACATCGCCTTTGGTTCGAAACCATATTTCAAGACAAATATGATGAGCGACTAGCAGAGCGTGATTTTTGTTCATCGAGAGATGACTTCACTTTTAATTTGCGTGTTTAGTCGAAAGAAGCATTTATAGGCAAGAATGATTCTTTTGGCTTCTAAGTTGACATTGTTTTCTCTATTAATGCTGGCCAGATGGACGAAGTCCTTCACAATTCCGAATTTTTATTCGTCAATGGTGACTGCCAAGGCACGAATGTGCCTATTCCTTCTTAGATGACTGAAAGTACATCGTCTTGTCCTTATGCATCACAGAACCACTACCTGAAATAAAATCAAATGTTAGTTCAAGATTCCATGTCTGTGCAAAAACCAAAAACAACAACTCGCCATACTAACCTTCAACTTTTCGCTAATTCAATGGTAAACATCTTCACGCTCATTATTAGGGTCAAGACTAATCGATAAATTGTGGCTGCAGATAATAAAAAACGAGGCGATGAGCAGCAATGAAGCAACAGCAAACAGCAACGGTCAGCACCTACAACAAAGTTAGACAAAAAAAATAAAACCGGAGAAACGACTCGGCAAAGCAAAAAATTAATAGCTTTTCAAAATAGAAGGCGCTTGAGGTAACAGAAACAGAATGAGAAAAATTAGTCTTGCCAAATTTAAGGTTAAACGAGAAGTTTTTATAGAACATAAACAAAGATACCAACGACAATTTAGTAGTAGAATAAAGCAATAAAAAGAGCTAATATGCAAAATTCGTACACAAAATGAAAATAGTAAACCGCTGTAATGGCATTGAATCGCAGTAACACCAAACAGCCAACAACAACATTTTCTATTTACCAGCCGTCAGCTGGTAAACCAAGCGTCAAAAGCCAAGTCCAAGTGTAAAATTTTGCAATAATCATAGCACTGCAGCGTCAAAACAACAACAACAACAACAACAACCACTTTGAAAATATACATTAATGAATATGGCAACAGTAATAAAATCAGCCACCAACAAGCTTCAAAATAAACAACAACAACTTGTATCACAATAATAGCAACAATACAAACAACAAAAACAAATAATGTTGTCATCGCACAGTTTTGCCTCGCCATTGAATGGATAAACTTAAACTTGTCTTCGGGGATTTGTATAGTAGGTGAGCACAGCAAAGCCACGAAGCCATGAATAAGCGTGAATAACGCTGAATCAATTGAGAAGTTGAGCTTACGCCACGACCTTCCTCCTTCTGCCGACAACAACTGGTTGCAATGTCTTTTTTGTTATTGCTTGGCATCTTTGTTGCAGCGTGTTTTGTGCAATTGTTATCGTTGTTGTGATCGACATTGCACTTAACATCGTTAGAAATGGAAATTGTGCGCGCATGGGCGAATGAGCGCCACACGCCAAAACACCAAGATTGTGTTGCGCATGCGCTTACCGAAAACCGTATTATTGCAGTTAGCATTGCTTTAATCGCTACTGATCGTATGTAGCCTTTGCCAATGCATCGCGTTGGCCATCACAAATGTGTGTTACTGGATCTCAGTGTGCGCAGGCGCAAACGAATGCGCATTTTGGTTTCGATTTCAGTGCACTTCCTGTGCCCAACGCACCGCTATGATACCGTAAGATTATGGAAACGTAAATGGTATATGCGCATATGTACATATATACATATGTTTGCACGTCACAATGATATGTAGCTAACAGTTTTATTTGTTACTTGCCGCAGGTGTGCTGCATAAACTGGGTAGAGCGGCAACAATTTTGCGTTGGCGGATTTGGAGCAACAAACAAACATATTTGTGTAAATATTACAAACACACACACGTGGACTAAAATATATATGTGTAGGTATGCGTAGAAGATCATCGCTTATGTTGTGTTAGCATTTATGTTCTCTATGTTTTTATATTGCTCTTGAAGTGTTATGTGCTTGTATTAGATTCTTGACATTTTAAAATTTTGATTTTATTGTTGATATCTTTTTTCGTTTTGAGGTAATTTATTGTTGTGGCTGTCATTGCTGCGGATGTAAACATAAATTATGTACACTCATTTCAATGAAAATGCAATATTTAATGCTTTTTCCTTATATGTTGGTGGTGTTGATAATTTTAAATATTTACCTGAATAGCAACGCTACCTTTTGTTATCGTATCCATCCCAAGTGATTTTCTGTGGCTTGAAGGCGATTGAGAAGAAGCTCTTAAGAAAAGAGAAGGGGGGAGGGGTAGAGAATGATAGAGATAAGGATAGTGATAGTAATTTTAGCTTTGAGACAAATATTAAGTCCAATCCTAAAGCATTTTGGAATATTATTAAATCTAAAAGGACCTGCTCCTCGGTTCCTGCTTTTGTCTTTTACGAAGATAAAGTAGCTACAACTCCTAATGTGGTAGTGAACCTGTTTGCGGACTTTTTAGTGCTAGTTTTGCATCCTATCCTTCTTTGGACTTTGCATCTGATATAAATTCTTCTCTGGATTTTGATTCAATGTCCATTTCATGTGATGATATATCCAGTGGTATTACTAAATTAAAGTAATCGGTCAAGACAGATTCTGATGGTCTCTCAAGTGCTTTGATTAAAGGTTGTCCGGTCTTAGTTTCGCCTCATGAGGAGTTTACTGATGCTTGGAAACTTGCATTGAAAACTCCCATCTACAAATCTGAAATAAGAGGGATGTCTGTAACTACAGACCAATATCAAAGCTCACTACTGTCTCGAAGTTATTTGAATGTGTTGTAAAAGACAAGTTATGATTTTCAGTGAAGAGCCTAATTTGTGCCAAGCAGCATGATTTTGTTACGGGACGTTCGATGGTCACCAATCTAGTGGAGTTTAGTGAGTATTGTATACCGGCTATTGCATCTGGATCCCAGGTGGATTGTATTTATTCTGACTTCCCCAAAGCTTCCGATAAGGTATCACATGAGATCCTTATTCATAAACTTTCCTATCTTCGTTTTCACAAAATTTTTCTGCAGTGGCTAAAATCGTAATTAATGGATGGTGTATTGTCTGTATTGATGGTGTACCAGCCGATCCATACTTTGCGACTTACGCCGTTCTGCAAGGCATTATTCTTGGTCCCTTGCTCTTTGTCCTGATGATTTTAAAGTTTTCTCCATTATAAAGTCTTCGCGTGATATGTTCCAACTTCAGTGTGAAATTAATAGTCTCTAATCCTGGTGCGTTAGATCGCACCTTTCTTTAAATATTAACCTACTCTAAATTGCGCTTTAAGTTTAATAGTTCATATACCATTGATAACAGTCCAGTGCAGACTGATTCAATTTGATACCCATAATGTAAAAACACATCCTAGTGTTACCCTGATCCACGTTTTGGCCTATATCTCGAGACCCTAGCCTCCCAGTTGAATGAAAATTATCCTGTACTATAGCACTCATCAACAGCTTTCATTTCATACCTATATTATATAAACATATTCTAGGGGTAACCGGCTTCCCAAGGCAGTCGGTTCTATGTACCGGAGCGACTCGGGATTTTTCCCGACCAAGGACTGTCATTTCAGTGTGACCCCATTTAATTTGTTTCGTCCCTCCCACAAATTGTCATCCTCCCAGCAGCTCCTTGCAGCAGGACTGCTCCATACTCTCTTACTCCGGGAAGGCATCGAATCCAAACCGGGTCCGTCTCCTGACCCCGGTCCTGAGAAATGGTTTTGCTGCATCTGCCGGAAAAGAATCTTTTTAGGACGGTCATACTCTGTTCAGTGCGTCTCGTGCAAGGGATGGTTGCATCGGACAGGTTGTTCTGGGCTTGATCCCAAAACCAGACGTCCACGTAACTTTTATAAATCTTTTGTGGCTCCTTGCTGTTCACGCCCAAGGGCGTCCCGTAGTCTACGCCTAAGCGCCCCCACTACCTTCCAGCAGCCCCGCTGCTCAGCAAGCCACAACAAGTACCCGGTGCTGCTCGCGCCCCATGGCGCCAACAACTCAAACAGCTGATACCACTCATAACTACTACCTTCGTAGTAAAGTTGGTAGCAATTCTGAGCATCAGCCCCTGCCCCCGTCTTCTCCCCCCCCCCCCCTCTTTTCCGGCAGCAATCGTGCAGGTCAGGGAAACAGATTCTTAGTCCCTACCTCCGTTTGCACCGTCTGCCAGCACAGAATATATAGGTTTGCGACATCCGCCCAAATGCAGCTCCTGCCTTGGGTGGTGCCACTTTCCTAGATGTTCTGGTCTCTGCGACGGCAACCCCCCGACGGGTTTCATCGCGCCATGTTGCCAGGCCGCAACCCCAAATCATCAGGGTACCCCAATGCTTGCCCAAGGACGCCCAGTCCCAGGGCCACAACAGCAATTGCGTCCTGGCATTCCACAACCCAGGCGTAGTCACCCGTCACTTACCCACAGAGTGGTGGCGTCTCCCCTTATGCATTTCAGAATTCTGCAGTTAAGCTGTAATGGACTAACTGGGAAGATTACGGAGATAGTCGATTTCATGAAGCGGCACAACATCCGCATTGCTACGATTCAAGAGACTAAACTCACAGCAAGATCTGCATTGCAGAACTGCTCTGGGTATAATGTCCACAGGAAATTCCGCGAGAGCGGAAATGGAGGCGGCCTCACGTTTATTATACACTACTCTGTGCAATATTATATATTTCATCCTGGCATCGACCGCAGGGACAATTTCTTAGAACGTCAAGGCCTATCTGTCCGGTCAGGCGATGCAAACCTAGAAACCATCAACATCTACATCCCTCCTGGCACCTGTTGCCCCAGTGGATACCGCCCTAATATCAGGGCCTTACTCACTGGCAACAATCGCATTATCTTAGGCGATTTCAATGCCCATCATGATCTATGGCATTCAAACTTGCGGGCGGACAGTAGGGGTGAGATGTTCTCGGATCAAATAGAAGAAACGACGTTCTGCACAATAAACGGAGACGCCCCTACACGTATGGTAGGAAGCTGTCACAGCTCGCCAAGTACCTCAATCGCGAGCGCAGAACTCGTAAACTGCGTCAACTGGCAGCCGATGGTAATATTGGCATCCGACCACCTGCCCATACTTATTTCGCTCGAGCGTACCGCCGACTTCATCGTCACTGAAAAACGCACTTTCATTAACTTCAAAAAAGGAAAGTGGGAAGAATATAAATCCTTTAAAGCCAGCCGCTTTGCTGCCCTCCCTCTCCCGACTGATGCCCGCCAAGGGGAGCGTGCCTTCCGTAAGGTTATTAAATCCGCCTCGGCACATTTCATTCCAGCCGGGAGAATTCCCGAAATCCGGCCCACTTCCCGGCGTAGGCCGCAAACTTAGCGAGAGAACGTGACCTTATAAAACAGCTTGATCCAGGCGACCCCCAAATAAGGGATATAAACCAACGCATCGGATTGCTTGTGGATGAACACAAGCTCGCCCGCTTGGGAGGAGCACCTAAGAGGTTGTTACCTCTCTACCGGTGTGGGTAAACTTTGGTCTACCGTAAAGTCCCTATCGAATCCGACTAAGCACAAAGACAAAGTTTCCATCGCCTTTGGCGACAAAGTGCTGTCGGATGCGAAAAAATGCGCGAGCGCTTTCTGCCGACAATATATAATGCATCCTACGGTCGACAAAGATAGACGGAGAGCCAATAGACACGCACATAAACACAAATTCAGCGCGTCACCAATCACCATCACCGCTAAAGAGGTTGAGGACGCCATTGGTCGTGCCAAACCATCCAAAGCAGTGGCCCCAGACGGCATAGCCATGCCGATGCTTAAAAGCCTAGGGAAAGTGGGTTTCAAATATTTAGCGCATGTCTTCAACCTGTCTCTTTCCACCTTTGTCATACCCGAGAATTGGAAAATGGCCAATGTGGTCCCGCTACTAAGTCTGGGAAACCAGCTAACATAGGCGAGAAAAATGAGATGCTGACCAAACAGTTCCTGTTGAATACCCAGAAACCTGAGCATCCCAACAGACATCTGATTGATGAACCAGCACCGCCTAGGGCTTAAGGAGTCATCTCCGTAAGCATTTTGAGGAAATACGGCACCTGAGAACCCAGCCGTATGAAGCGAAAAAACACAAGCAGGTGCTTGGTGAACTCCATAAACAGGCGTCGGAGCTTTATGCTGGGAATTGCCCGGTGAATCCGATACTTAAAGAAAAGTATCCAAAACTCGCGGAAGAGGAACGCATACTCCCCAGGGAAACGCGTGTCACTCTTGCTCAACATCGTTCTGGATACTGTAACAGGTTAAACTCTTACCTATCCAGAATCAACCCCGATATACAAAATGTATGCCCCGCTTGCAATGTGTCCCCACATGACGCCAACCATCTCTTTAATTGTAATGTGAAACCAACGCCTCTAACACCCCTTTCGTTATGGTCCACCCCTGTTGAAACGGCAAGTTTCCTTGGACTACTGTTAGAGGATATTGATGACAATTTGTGATCGGTCGCGGCTATTAGGTGAGGCGAGCATTGCTACAACAACAACAACAACAACAACAGGGGTAGCCGGGTCCACGTTTTGGCCTATATCTCGAGACCCTAGTCACCCAGTTGTATGAAAATTATCATGTACTATAGCACTCATCAACAGTTTTCATTTGATATCCATATTGTATAAACACAGTCTAGGGGTAGCCGGGTCCACGTTTTGATCTCAAGGCCTTAGGCACATAGCAAAAAAAGGTAGACAATGGCTGATTCTCAGACCTACCCAATATGCTCACAAAATTTCATGAGAATCGGTTCAGCCATTCCGGAGAGTTAATCCTCTAACAACGTGACAGAAGAATTTTATATATTAGATTAAAGTGTGTTTTTTAGTTATCAATTTTTCAATTTTATGTTAGTTTGTAAGCGCTAGTTTTTCACTAGATTGACTTGTTAATTTTTTTTGTATTAGGTGTCTTAATTGTAGTCTGTTTTTTAGTTGTATGAAAATTGTTAGTAGCCTGTAAGTTAATAGTATGCTGTATAATTTTTACTTTGTTAGTCTGCAAGAACTTGTGTTCATAGACTTAATAAAGAAATAACTAAATTTTGAGAGTAAGAGAGTAGGGCAGAGGTCGAAGGAGAGAGGCAGAAAGATGGAGATGAATAGAGAGAGGAAAGTGGCGAGGTAGATCGAGCTTGGCTTGGTCTTCCCTTAACATTCCTTTTTAGCTTATTTTGTAATCGAGATTTACATTAAGTTGTTTGTGCCGTTCCGTCTTCACAAGTTTAAGGAGAGAATTTTAATTTTTCCAGAGCACAAAACGAGCTTCCGTTTATGGGATACGCCCCCAGTCTGCGAAATATCAAAACATGTCGCTTCGGTAAGTATCGTAATCCTTGAAACGAGTTTACCTCTTATCAGTATCAATAAGTCATCGGCCTACGCGAAGGCGGTAACATGCCTCCATGGAACTCTCCTGAAAGTCTTCCTACATGCCAGGCCAGCTCTAAACGTTGACGACCTTACTCTTGAACATAGAAATAAACCATGCAACTACGGAGCATTGAGTTCTATGTCGTACCAGCGCCACGCAGATCACGCAGATAGCATTCGTCGGTTGTCATTCTTGTAGTGATTTGTAGATTACGGTGATGAAGAACTGAATGAAGTATGCATGCTGACTTCAATAAATCTGGCGAGAGTCAGCGTAGTTCCTTATCTGTTTGTTAATACATCTTACCAGTCATTTTCGTAAACAAGAAGTCAAACTTATTTACCTGCATCCTTGATAGCCCTGTAACTAGGAAAGATAGCCATGTAACTAGAAACAAAAACCGTAAGAGGGCCCAGCGAGACCTTGCTATCTCCCGTTAAAACACGGGCGCCGATGCTTTCCTGACCTGCCAATCGTTGATTCTTAGATTTTTACTCTGCTTCCCAATCAGACCCAATAAAAACTGGAAGAGGATTTCACTTTGGAACCTTTGGAAGGAACGGTCGCCTGGAACGCTAATGATATCTACTACTATCTATCTAGGATACTTCCTCGCAGTTAATTTGGTCGATGGTGGCGATGATTGCCAGTAATTGTGCAGTTGACGAACCTCGATTTCAGCTAGTACGGGGATCTGACCCATTGCATTGTAACTTTTTCAGAATCGAATTACGACCATCAAATTAAACAAATTCTGCTGAAACACTTGCAGCATGATGCCGTGGCACATCCTCCTAAATCTTTTGACAGCTCTCAGATCGACATAATAAAATCATTTGAATGCTTATGGCGTCTTCACTTATTCATTTCGTTTTAGGCAAGTAAGGTATTAGAAACAATGAAAGCTAAACAATCTACCAGATCAAATCCGCTCGAAATTTTCTTGCGCCCCACCAAACATGTTCTGCTTTCATTCATTGATTGTTGAATGCATTTTCTCTGAATGTTCTCTGTACATTTTCATTTTCAAGAACAATACAATTCAATTCAAAAAACGCATATAGCTTATTTTAAATACGCTTTCCACCCACATCCAAGGCTACATCTATCTTGCCTATATCAATTTGAATGACGTGTCACAGGAAATGTGCAAAACATTACGAAACTTTTATGGCAGTCACTGCGCCACAACGTCAATGGTGGCAACTACATACAAATAGAAGCACCAGAACACTGAACTACATAGAAGCAACAGGAGTCGATTTCGTCCTTTCGGCGTGTTTGCATTTGGTTCGGTTTCGGTTTTTTTGTTTGCGAATTTAACTACTAGCATGGCCTCTTGCTGTAGTCATCGTCATTGCCGTTAGTCATTGTTTGTGCCTCGGCGGAGGTGCAGCTGTCATCTGCTGGCAGCTAAGGAAGGAGTCGTATCCCGTACCTTACACTATACTGCACTATTCATATTCGACACAAATCGAGCGAGTGGTTTGTGTATTTGGAAATCGTTGTGGTCGTTTTGCAACGTTTTACAGTCATTTTGGTTGCTTTATTTTAGTTTTTGTATTTACTGTACATGGCTATGCATACTCACATACTCGCAAATATTTGTAAGATTTTTAGATGTATGTGTTTGTTTAACATATATTTCGTATCTACTCGTGAGATTCAGTTGGTTCGAGGGCAACGACTTGTTGCGCTTTTGAATTCGGCTTCACTATTTTCATATCGCTTCCTTTTCATTCCATTCGTTGCAGTCTTTTTCTTCTTTCCTGCAGGAATGTCAATCGTTGTGTTGCGTTTTTCTTTGTTTCTTTTTTTTTGCTTTTGTTGCTGTTGCTACTATTTAATGGTGGCGAAAGGATTCGTTGTGTCATGTACTCTCGCTGCTCACGCCATTTTTCTGCCACTCAATTACCTTCTGACATTAAGGATGTGTTGCTCCTTTTGCCGCCGAAAACGAATTGAGCTTGAATGGTATGGAAATATAAAATGTCGGGTTTGGTGACTAACTCAACATTATTCTTTTAATGAAAGTTTTTGTAGTGCGACTTTAAGCATGTAGAAAGTTAATCAAATGAGTACGCCGTTTGAAATTGTGGGTATGTAAATACCCTGCAAAGAGTGCGATTATTAGGCGAACGTGAAGTTAGCGAAGCACTTACGGAAAATCAAGAAATGAATAGGTCAGTATTCCGTTGAGAATTGATGAGCCGCTAAGGGAAAAAGTATCTCGCGATTTTTGAAGTGTGTTTTTTTTGGAATGCTAAGTAAAGTTATGGAAGCTACGAAGCTGCTTTGCACTTCTCTGATCAAAATACAACTTAGCTGGTATTTTGGTGCTTATTAGCCGCTAATTAGTTGCGACATGCAAAAAACTGCCGCGCTTTCTAAGTGTTTTTGGGTTTTTGTTGGGAGCCTCGCCAAGTTCACGCGAGGTTGTGGAATAAACCTCGTATGAACTGACTTATACTACACTGATCGAAATACGACCTAGCTAGTACTTTGTTGCGTATTAGCCCCTTATTTGTTGTGACTTTTTTTAAGAGCTCTTTGTTTTGGGTGCTTCGCTAAGTTCGCGTGAAGCTAGCTAAGCGCTCTCATAAAATTGACAATTTGGAATGCCAGAGCTGTTGTTGGTGTTGCTGTAACAGCTTCACACACTGCTTTGTCGATATGTGCAATCATGGGAGTAGAATGTGGCGAATAAAAGACGGTTATATTAGAGTGACAGCTCTTTGTCGGACAATATCCCAGTAATTCCGCTATATGGGCTGCCATGGATATGCCAGAGATCTAGTAGCGCAGCTTGTCGACATGGCAGAACAAATGAAACCGTCCTGCAGTTACAGGTTTATAATCCCAGAACATCTATGAAAATGGTCTCGTTCATGGCATAAACTGCTTTGGTATCAGTTCGCTTTAACGCTTTGACAGCACCTTAAGATAACTGTAGAACGTCTTGCCGTATGCTTCGCTTTGAAGCGAAAAAAGCATTTATGTAAATCCGACTTAATACCTCCGAGCTCAGCTCAAAAACTAAGAGTACGTCTCTGCAAAAGCGGCTTTTAAGGTATTCAAAAATTTACCCAGTTGGCAGGAATGCCTATTACTGAACGAGTAAGCTGTTACCTACTCATCACGTCTATTCCGACAAAATATTTTCTGAGCTTTGCGAAATTTCAAACTTGAGAAAGGGTTGAAATTTGGAAATGGAAATTGAAAATTGATCAAATCAAAGCTATCAGCAAACTTCTGCTATGGTGCTCGGCTTCACTTTCATCCCGACAACATACTCAACAAGCAACAAATCATTTTTAAGAAAATTATATTTGGTGTAGCCTACTTTTCTTATTTTGCGCCTTTTGTATCTTCCCAATTTTTCGTTATCAAATCAAATCATCTTGAGTACATTGAATAAAAAAAATCTGTTTTCTCCGAAAAGGGGTGTTATAATAAATATAGTTATTACAAAACAAGTTTGTGTGTATGTTCATAAATTAATTTCAAACTAATTTTAAATAACCGAACTGGTTCGCTGGCTAACTGACTTTCCAGTAAAAATTATAGATATAGAAAATATCTTGAAAAATAAACCTGCATAACAACTTTTCGTTTACGTTCGATATGCACTGCTAAAAAAATTAAATAAACAACACAAACCTGCAGTTAAATGTTAAATTAAATATCTATTGAATTTTAATTGCAACTGAAATTACAAAACTCCAAAGTGCGCTACAATAAAGCGTATTTAGTTATGTATGTGTGTAACATTTTACGCTATTTATTTCACTTTAAAAAATTCCGCACAATAGAAATCGAATAAATTCTAGTGCATTCATTAATATGCAAATAGTTTCCCAATTCATTGTAATTTGTTGACAAAAGAAAAAAGCGCACAAACGGAATGGCAGAATAAAAGATATTGCATCCAAAGAAAAAACTGAACCAGGAAGAGTAAGTTCAGACGCCGTAACAAGTTCTTATCAATAAAAGTAATTAGCCAAATGTTATTTGTAAGAGGGATGCCATTTATAGTTGGTTAAGGTTAGATAGAACCATATCAAGATTCTCTCCAATCAAAGATAACGGGCGCTTTCAGTCGGTGAGTGATAACTTTTTGAATTCAAGGTTGAGTAGTTACGTTCCACTCAACGGCTGAAATTTTATGTCAAATTACTGAGCAGAAATATTTTTCGCTGCATTTGCTCAACATGTTGACTCGTCTGTCTGACAGTTCCTTGGCATTTTAAAGTGTTGGTTATAAATAAAATTGTTCCTATTATGGTGAAATATAAAAAAAATAATTTAAGAAGTAATTTTCTTTAAAATTTAGGCATAGTTATTTCATTTGACAGTTGGTTCAATTCGCCGTTCATAAGACAAAATTTCGAACACATTGACGGAAACATGTTCGCAACGTATCAACAAAAATAATCTTCTCTGAAAGCGACAATTTATTCAAATAATGCCGAACTTTGGCAGGGACTGAGAATTGTTATAGTCCCATTTCTATCGAAACATTGAAATTTGTAAGGGCAGCTTGAATTTTTTGTTACATTTTGCAGTAACAGAGAGCCGGCCACACGCTTTTGCGTGTCACAAAAAGCAAAGGAAAATAGCTCAGGAAAAAAAATTTGCGTTGCGTTGCGAAAAAAATTGTTTAATTAATATATTTTTAGACTTAGCATATGAAGTGTAGTATTTTATTAGCCTTACGATAGGGTGTACCAGCTTTTGTGAGTCGAAATTGATATATGTAGATGTCAGTAGAACAAGAGAAATCGATTAAAGCACGATAGTTTGAAAAACTTTTTGGAGTAGTAGTAACAACTTCTCCCTATCTAGGGTGTAAGCTTGGCCGCTTTTACACACTTAACACTCTGATAACAACTTCTTGTAAAATATAACTCACATACCATTGTGCATATCTTTTGTGTTAAGTTGTCTTCGCGAATCCGCTGATTTAAATTTGTGCTAGCGAGCGGAACAAAAATCTGAAAGAAAAGTCAAATTTGTAAAAACTTGAAATTTAATTTGTTTTAAAACTTAAACCAAATTTATGTCAACAAATAATTTACTAATTAACTACTTTACATACATCGAATTTTTCGAAAAACTAATATAACGCGATTTTTGGCGAATAGTACAATAACGTTGCTTTGGTTGATAACTGAAATCTTAGTTTTGCTTTTGAACCACCCAATTTTGATAAAAGCACGTTAACAAATATTATTAATCAGAAGTCACAAATTTTTTGAGATATTATCGCAATAACTTTCAGACATGTATTTCCAGAAAGAACTGCGCTGGAGCCAATTGGGAAAAATCTCCATCTGTATTCACACGGCTCGCGTTTAAATAAATAAAAAAATAAAAGGGGCGACATACCCCGAAGAGAATTTAGGCCGAGCTTCTCTTCTAATTTGTGTCGTGCTACTTTTTAATTTTTCTTACGGGACCTACATGTTTTTACGCCAACTCCGAATGGCATCTGGAAGGCAGCTGAATCTCCACTGAAAAGGTTTTTATGACAGAACACAATCCCAGTGTTTGCTAAATTACTGCCTAGGGACAACCCCACTTGGAAATTTTGTATCTTTTTTCTAAAAATTAGGATGTTGCTTTTCCCGCGCTTTGCACCCAGGACTTTCGGCCTAAATTGAAGGTAAATGCAGACATTTATATAATTTATTTAATCTACCTGTTTCTATGTATATTCTTTCTATCTTTTTCAATAAAGTTGTGTTTTTGTTTATCTTTTTTCTCTTCCACTTCGTCTACCTTCCTTTCCCTTTTCTCTTTTTCCATTTTTCCTCTTATTTGGCTTCTTCTTACCTTCCCCTTACCTTATGGCTTTCTGAAATACCACCTCCTGTTTCATTTTCCCTTCACCGCCCTTCCTTTTGTTTTACCTCACTCATTTTTCAATTTCTTTTTTGATTCTTCAACCGGTTTTTCAATACCCCCTTTGTTCCTCATCTTCTTGCTCACCGTCCTCTCCTATTGCGCTGACAGCCCCTTGAAAGTGTTACTCTACAGCTTCTTGAATACTTCTTCTCTTCCCCTATCTACTTATGTTCCCCTTATTCCTTCTCTTCGTATGCCTCACCCTTTGTCTACCTGTTTACTTTTCCAAAAATTCTTTTCACTATCCGTCCTTTCTGTTTCTATTTGCCTCTTATCCTCGCCTCTTTTTTTTTCCTTTCTCGTCTTACTTTTCTATTCCCTTCACGACATCTTCACCTTCTTATTTCCTGACTCGCTACCTCATCTCTTCCATATGTTCTCATTTTCCCTCTTACTTTCTCGTCCCACTTATCCCCCACAGACAGTGGAACACTATGCGAAGTTCCTCAATACCTCCTTGCAAGGATAGCGACTTTGACTTTTTCCGTACGGCGCGTGGTGCCTCCTCGTGGTCATGTAAGAGCTTTAATTTTTAAAAGGGTTCCCATTCTTTTTCGGTGTACTTCTTTAATTTTTTGGTCTCAAGCGCCCATTTCTTTTCCGCTTCTTTATATTTTAACTGACTATTTCTCCACCCATTCATCGCTGTCATATATAGTGCTACAATACCTTAATTCTGTTTCTCTTTGAAAAAGTTGCCAAAAATTTCCTTTTCTTGTTTTCAAAGAGAGGCGTGGCAGTGCACGCTTTTCTAAAACTTTTAACTATGTTTTCTCTCAAATATATGTTCCCAAAGCACTAGGAACACTGACCTACTAACGTATTTTGAAACATTTCCGCGAAGACCGCATACATTCATGTTTTATATGGAAGAGAATGAGAAATATCCTTCGGAAGAAAAATTGTCAAAAATCCATGTCAATTTTAAGAGATCTGTAGCTATAAAACTTCATACTTAAAAAATCAGATAACACCCATTAAAGAGTTCGAAATTTTCGACAAATTTTGTTGAATTTTTTCGAAGATATTTTCAACATTGGTTTGCATAATTTTAGTTGCAGAATTCGTAAGCGCTTTTTCTTAAACAAAATTAAATAAAAAAAGGAGAATACAATTTTAGAAATTTGATAAAAATCGCCAGTGCTTTATATTATTGTGTTCGCTGTCATTCATATCTTTATATATAAAAATCACGTGTCACAATGTTTGTCCGCGATGGACTCCTAAACTACTGAACCGATTTTTGTTTTGTTTTGCACCCCGTGTGTAGTGTGATCTAGCTTGAAATAAAGGATAGGTTATATCTCAGTTTGTAGTCGCAATATTATTTTATTGCAAAGTTTTTATTAGGTTACACGTAATAATAAAATGTTACGTATACACACCGGCACTCATATTTTCAGGTTTAATTAAACGACGTGCTTTTCAATAAAAAATATTATAGCGAATGATATCAAGTATAGAACATCACCAGGCAGACAGGAGGGGGATTACCCCCGGCCCGGGGTTTCTGAGGAGGTCTGTGATTTAGAGGTACTAAGAAATTTTTTTTAATTCAGGAGAGTCTTTAGTTGTCCCATGAGCAATTTTTAAGCCGAATTTCAAAAGCAACGAATATTTGCATCTCGTTTTAATATTATAGTGAAGTGTGAAAAATTAAAATCTATGTATATAAAAAGAAAGGCTAAAATGTGTGTTGAGATGCGTCGGTCGATTTTTTTCAAGCTTTCACATAAGTTTCGTATACCGATTTAGTCGCATCAACCTGGCAAAACTGATAAATATACATGCGAATCCGAAACAAGGGCATAAATTAATATTACCATCATACCTATTTTCACACGTCCTATGCGATTTGCCTGAAATTTGGTATATAAATTTGCCCATATTAATATCTACGAGCCTTTTTTCCGGGAAGTAGACCGGAAACGGACTGGGACTGAGACTCGGAGTGGGACTGGGACTGAGATCGGAGTGGGACTGGGACTGGGACTAGAACAAAATACATACCACCGTCTGGGACAGGCAGTAAGGGATGAAGAAGAATGAGAAGAACTTGAGAGAAGAGAAAAGAGAAGGAGGAGACTGAGAAAGAGATAGAAAGTGACGAAGCCGGATATAGATGAAGCGAAAAAGACGGAAGGGGGAGTGAATAAAAGGATTAGGAAAAAGTGAAGAAGGGGTAGGGTATAGTTAGACGGAAAAAGATTATTAAAATGTATGCATATAGGCCAACATTAGGGCAGAACAATGTCTGCCGGGTCTGCTAGTATGTATATATAGATTTCGTAATCTAAAAAACTAAATTATAAACTAAATAGGTGGTCCCCTCTCTTACTGCGCCACTGTACATATGTACATGTATTTATTTGTATGTATATCACGCCACTTCTTGCTGCAATTTATCATAAATTAATTTGAACAAAATGCGGCAATTCGTCGCGGAATTAGAATTAAGCATTCAACGAAAACAACAATAACAACGTTTACAATAATTTCTAAACATTTTTTTTTAATTCCCGCTTCTGTGCTATTTTTTATTTATAATAAACACACATACATACACACACCGACAAAAAATTCGCAATACCCGTTTACATAATATTAATTTACTATTCATTCGCTTAGTTTTCGTTTGTTGTTCTTGTATGCCCATTTTTGTCTATTCTCTTTATAGTTTTGAATTTATGGCAACAACAATATAAATAAAATAAATTTAAATATAAAATAGAATAAGAAACGAAGAAAACGATCGCTGCTAGCTAGATTGATAAATAGACAAATAGAGAGGCGGGCATGCCGAAAGTGACAAACTGCCAAACGTAAGCCGAATCGTTGAGTAGCGAAAGCGTCGGTGCTTAAAATTTTTAAAACAACAACATTTTCTTATAAATATTTATACATATGCTTAGATACCCTGCATGAAATGAATCTACCTAAGGCGAAATTCTAGTAAATGTTTTCAATAAAACTGAAATAAAGAGTTTTCTAAACGCGTATTATTTTGTTGGTAATTATTCTATGGCATCCTAGTCCCCGTTTGACAGGAAAGTCAATGTTGTTGTGGTTGTTTGAGCCGCAAAATCTCTCCACGAAAGCTTAGTGAGAGTTGCGCATATTGACCATCCTTTGCCCGATTGAATCCAATATGCTTCGGTCGGCAATGATATTTTTAATCCCACAAGACTTTGGGACTACCGATTTTACTCGCCTCTTCGGTAAGGCATGTCTACCCGATGAATACTCTAATCCACTCAACCCGCTCTGGAAGCAAGAATATTTACCTTGTACCGCCGCGAATTCGTATTTGGCTGATTTCCATGAGCTGGATTCTCAGCTTCTATGACTCCAACCTGTTCTCAAAATATATACCTTTTAATAATTTGAGTCTGTGTCTCCCACTACTGTGTTAACGTATTTTTGTCACGAGATGTATATGGATCGGTTATCCATTTTTATTGGTGAGACAGAGCCAACACCGATGTAGTTTCCATAGGTTTGGATGTTCCAACCATATAGATTTATCTCACACAAAGGAAGTGACAGCGATAGACATATTTATCTGTAGGGTATATATAAACACATAAAAAAAAAAAAAAAGCAGCCTGAAACTATTAGAATAATAATGAGAATACGGCGACAGCAACAAAAATAAAAACACCAACAATTAGAACAACTTATCAATAAAACAGCAAATGATTTGTGGCTGCTGTAGCGGCATTTTTGTTGTTGTAATTTGTTAACATGGGTGTGTTAAGCAGCATCGATGGTGGGCGGGTGACCGGGTGGATTTTCGTTGGCACGGTATTTTGTTTCCACATTCACCTTGAATTGCAAATCTGGTTTTTCGCCGCTTTTTAATGCATTTGAATTTTATTAAATATATTTTGCTTTTTTTACTTTTTTTTTGCTGCATTTCATGTAGTATTTTATTCATTGGTAAGTGATAGCTTAGAGGCATTGTTTTGCGTGTAAAGCGTGCAAGCGTTCAAAGCTTAAAATAAGTTAAAAATGTGCACACATACATATGGGGCTTTCCACGTCAACTCAAGCTACTAACTAATTTTTCATCACTGATTTTGCTCAAATTTTGATAGATGTTTGGACCCCTCGAACAATATTTCTATTTATTATTATTTTTTGCAATTTCTTTAATAAATTCCTTCAACTCAAAATAATTTGTTTCTGATGAATTTTTTTTTTTTTTTTAAAGACATTCACTAAAAATTTTAGCGATATTTAGCTATTTGAAAATAAATATTTTTAAAGCATGGATGTTATGAAAAAGTTACTGATGAAAATTGTTGTCCAGCAAATTTAAAAACCAAGCATAAAAAACTATCCAACTAATTCAAAAAAAAAAAAAATTTGCTTAGAATTTATTCCCGAAATAAAAGCATTGAAAAGTTTTTTTTAAATAAGCACGTATTTTATTAAAAACCAACCAATAACACGCAAATACATATATTCACACCATCTTGGTATAAGAGAGTTACATACATCCAAACAAGCAAAGTGAAGTGCGTTATAAAAAATATTAAAACATTCTTAAAAGGCAATTTGGTATATATTTATAAATCTTTGATATGGGAAAAAAAAATTTAATTTTAAAAATTATTAAATAAAATTTTTGTATTTTTTTTTTTAATTTACCAATAAATTTGAAAACAAAAAACTGATACCTATCATTAGTTGCAGGACATTTTAGATCAAATTTAAATCCTTTTTAAAATTTTCTTTTACTTTTATATTTAAAAATATTTAATTTATTTTATTAAAAAATATTTAATTTAATTTATTATTAAATATTTAAATATAATTTATTATTAAATATTTTTTTAAATAATTTTTAGAACTTTTGTGATAAAGAATGTATTAAATAAATTTTCTAGTGGAGCAACTTTCAAATAATTTACGCAAAAAAAATTCTTATGTTTGAAAAATTCAATTTCCTAAAATTTTTTAAAATTTTTTATAAAAAACTAGCGTACCCGCCATATTTTGTTCTGCCGAAAAATTAATATTCCCACATATAACTTGAAATAATGGTTCTCTTTTCCCCTTTCACTTTATCCCATTCCCACTTATTTTTCTGCCATTTCTCCTTGTTATTTTTGTTATTGTTGTAGCGAAAAGGACACTTCCCGAGGAATTTGGGGAGTCTTATCGATGTTGATGGCCCTTTGTCGGATATATATCCTTTGAACCTTTTGAATCCCGGTCTTATTTTCTAGTTGTTTGTTGTTGTGGCCAAAGAGAGCCACAGCCGGAAAGAATCATAGAAAAAACTGTCAAAATTCAAGAAAAAACATAGATAATCATCACAGAAGTTTTTCCTCAATTTATATGCGAATATTCTAATAATGATGAAAACTTCTATGTGTATAAGACAAGTTGTTTTAAGGAAGAGATACATACCTACGGCGAAAGATACGAAACCAAATATTTGAGTCTTCTTTGGTTGAGTTAGTCTGGAAAGCTCCATATAGAAAGAATTCTGATCGTTGATAGTTCTTCTTTTTCAAAACTTTCCCTCAAACAGCAGTCAAACGTTGCTTTGGTTGACCATAATTGAAATCATTATTGAATGCATTTGGTTATACTCCTAGTTTAGTTTATTAGAGTATATAATATATATATATATAAATTAATCATATAATTATTGTTTTTGTTTTCATTTCCAGATAAAATAAAAATAAAACACATCTTAAACCAGCGGAAAAATTCCAGTTTTAACATTTTGAAACACTTGAAAATATCAGGAAATAATAGGACATACTCAACAAGGCTAAAATCAAATAGTTTTTTCAAAAAAGACAACAAAAATCTAAGGAAATTTGTATTTGTGTATATACACTGATGTCATTCAAATATGCAAATGTATTCAAAAACGTTTTATAAAAAAAAACACAGGGAAATAAATAATTGTACATGAAACTTGCATTGAAGTTTCGATGATACAATTATTTATATAATTTAAACAAAAAAAAATAAACAAAATTGTATTAAAAGCTTTACAAAATTCCAACTCGTATACCAAATATTTTTCGTAAATAAAAAAAAAATACCAGTTATCTCCAGCCAACGATTTACAACTTAGAACCCAGTGTCTCTAAACAACTTTGTTGTTATAACATCACCAGTGCAGAAAAAATGGCGGAATGTTCGTACGCCAGATGTTTACAGGAACGTCGTCTAATTAAACGTGAATTAATGAAATGGTCAAAAGATATGCTGCATATTGTGGGTGAGTAAATACCTAAATATCAAATATACTGAAAACATTACATTATTTTCCTTCTAAAGCAAATAATTGTCCTTTACTTTAAAGAACGAAAGCAAAAAAATATTTTATTTTTAATTTTATTTAATTCAATTTTCTGAAAAACTTTTTTGATTCACGTATCTTGCCATATCCATAAACTAAAACGAAATATCTTCTAGAATTATTACCTAGGGCACACGAACTTTTCGAATTTGCCACAACTTTCAAGCAGCAGAACTGTTCCACCATGAAAACCAGAATTATAATTTCTGCCTTCTCGAAAATACCAAACTAAAATGTTTTTTGCCTTCTTTCAGGGTATGGTAGATCGATTAATGTACTGTCTGATTTGAATATTTGCCATGGCGAAGCAAGTGTAATTCAAAACATGCTTACTCAAGTATTTTTTTGACATTGAGTTGGAGCAGCGAGTTGGGGCCGGCCTCAAGCGTAATAATAAAACGTCCTCAAATAAACATAATAAAATAAAGATACCGCGTGTAGCAACTTAGACGTTATAAAAGTTAACTTTTTAAATTAAGATAATATCTTACAACTCGACAGAAGGTTATGGATGGCTCCATTTATTTTGTATTCATAGTGTGTGCAAATTTTTAAAGTTAAAATAAATGTTAAAAGATTAGATGGCAACCCTAGGTCGCAACACCATCTACAATTATTTTATTGAAATTCGAAGTAAAATACTTTTTTTTATATACATTAACGCATACCGCATTTTATTTTTAAGAAAAATTTACATAGATGACAGCTGCGCACACTCATCGACAGTGGCAATACCTAGGCGGAAGGTCTTAAAATGTAATAAACCACCTACTTTTCAAACTTCATCCAAGTCGGCTGAGCAAAAGGAGAACATATTTAAAAAAAATGGCTTTAGGTGGTAATCTTAAGGGGCATCTCCATTTACAAATATTTTCTTTGAAAACCGAAATTTCGATTAGACTGTTTTTATAAGTAGGCGTGGCTGCCAAACCGATTTGGTTAATTTTCATAAAGTGAATGTATAAGAGTAAGGACGATCTCCCTTCGAAATTTCAACATGATATCAAATTTGTTTCTTCTAAATGTAGGCGGCCTATTTCCAAACTTTTTTTCCAAATTTGTAATTCTTTGCATAAAGTCAACCCACATAACAAGTCTCGTCAGTTTATATGTTTTTGGTAACAAATTATCGAGTTTTTTCAATTTTTCGAAATTTAAGATATCGTGTTAACGTACGGATGGACGGACGGCCAGTAAGTGCTCCATAGAGTAATCTGAAGGACTATTCCCAGCTAAAGTAGGTGATCCTGGGTCAGGACCTCGCAATGTAAATATGACCATATTTTCATATGTATGAGGATCAGTTATGGAGTACTCATATATCACTTGGGTACGCTTAAAGTTCTCCTTAAAACGACATTAAGGAGTACGGCACAAATTATTCACTATCATATAAATATAACAAAATTTGCAGTTCAAAGATATAAAAACTGTATATAATTATTTTGTTTTGCTATGAAGTGTATTTTAGAATGATGAAGAACGACCAAATTGTTTGTACTTCACATAAAGATTATTTTATAGGTTTTATGAAGTGAGGTTAAATCTCATCCATATCTCAAAAAAAGTGAAGGGTACGCTTATCGCGTTTGGTTTAGAATTCCTCATTAAAAATAAGTCGAAGTTAATGGTAACAATACTGATGTTTATTTTTTAAAATTCAAATTCTATATTACTGCTGTTTTCTGCTCTCTATTTCAAGCTCCCATCAATTACACTTATATTGTGTATATCGTACAGCGATTGGAAAAGATATATTTAAATACTGCAGCTTATCCTTACTAAATTATTTTTAATTTCCTGAAGACTAAATTCCCAACTAACCATACAAACACTTATATAATCGCAAACAAATTCATACGATGAAGACAATTTTATGCTTCACATTCATTACTGATGTGTTTATATTTATTTAACATTTCCCTACAGCAACCAACGAAATTGCAATCGAATTCAATTTTAATTGCATTTTGAAAATAAATTTCGATATCAGTTATCGTTCTAATGTAATCAAATTCAGTCTGGTACAACGGGACGTCCCCCATCTTCACACACACACGCACACATGCTGCACTAAGTATTCAGTGCGTGCTTATACAATGTGTGGGAGTATATATGCATGTATTAGTATAAATAATTTACGAACCAGAATATAATTCAGGACTTTTGCCGTGTGCTATTTTTTTTTTTTTTTACTTAAAAGGCTTACGAACAGAAAACCAATTTCCCATATTTCGTAGCCTCACCACAAGCCAACTAAAATTTATAGCTTTGCCTCATTACCCTTGCATTGGAATTTAATATCCATCAATATAAACGTAATGTATAAAAGTATTTGTGTTTAATGCATAAAAACGTTGAATTTGAAGAGGCAATGCTTGTGTGAGTGTGAGCGTTTCTGTTTGGTTTATAACATTTTCAGCAATTTTTTTCTAAGGTTGTTCTTTCGGCTTTCTATGTTATCCTGCCAGCACACATACTTAAGCACATGCTTACTATCAAGCCGTGTCCTCCACAATAATGCATTAGCGCATCACTTTTTGTTGTACTTTTCTTAGTATTAGTATTCTTTTCATATCACAATAATTCGCAATGCTTTCAAGGAGAAGGATCTCCACAACCAAATCCCAATCAATATGAACGGTGGGATGGCAGGGTGGTTCAGTACTCGCTATATTCGGTATAAGCTCAATAATTTTAATTACGTTGCCATCAACGCAGTCTCTGCAACTCAAACCTCATTTGCAAGTACTGCCAAAAATAAAAAATAAACAAAGGAAGTAGAAAAAAGTACATGGATACAGTAAAAATAATAATAAATCGCAAAATTTTATATACAAAATACATAAGTACTTTTTTTTGTTTATCCATTTTCTAGAGCTGCGTCTAGGGGAAACCGCGCTTATGTCCATTTTAATACAACTGCTCGCCTTTTCCGATTTCAACTGCTTAGCGCTCCTGGCGATATTGCATTGGTGGAAATGTTGACTTTTTTTAAGTAGATATTCCTGTCGCTAAATTTTTACTTTCGTCTAAATGCGTTTTGTGAACTTCATAGACGACGCTCTCTCTCTGTTAACGAAAAAAAAAAATCTCTCATTGTATCAACCCACAACTAAATAGCTCGCATTAAATCTCACTCGGTTCGAAAACATTAAACTTTTTTATGTGATTCTCTTTTCCTTTTTGGTTGTCCCTCTATGCATTTTTTCACGTTTCTTATTACGAAGAATTCAAAGAACATACTCCTGCAAGCAAAAGGGAGTAAGTATATAAGTTTGGATTGGGTAAAATTTTTTTTTTTTTTTTTATTTCTTTTAATTCAAAACATTATCATTTTGTTTGTTTTCAAGAAAATATCTTCAATAGTTTGTGTAGTGGAACCTTTCGAGGAGTTTCCAGCTTCTTCAACCCATTTGTAAACCTCACCCACCCTTGTCAAATCTGGTTTATTTAGCAGGCCAGGTTCTGCCGACCCCAAGTTTGTCACAGAACGAGGGGGCTGGACGACCTAGAAGATGCAAAGGGCTAGTTCCTTAAAGTCCTCTTTTCCGGAATGTATCCGGAAAAGGACCATCAAAGTCGATAACTCTGCCCAAAACCTTTCGTGAGTCTCTTTATCGCGAGAAGAATATTACGTTTCATATTAAGAAGTATTTTTCTGCTTGCGCTTACATATTAAGTTCGATTTGGCGTTCAAGCAAATACCAATCTTCTCCACACATAGGGATATGCAATAACTAAAGAATTTTGAGGAAGGCAAGGGGCTGGAAAGCATTCCAGCAGACAAAACTGTGCAGTGCCTACTATGCACATCCTCTCTATTTTAGATGTAAAACCTTTATAACGCACATCTTATACTCTTAGCCAATGTTACGTATACGCCATGGCTTCATTCAGGTTATGCATACATCCATACATATATATATAAGACTGCGTATAAAATGATGAAAAAGACCTGTTGCGTGCGTAGTTGGGAGGCAGCATTTTAAGTTGGCTCGTGCTTTAACGGAAAATTGAAGCAATTTATTAGATTTTGCTCATTAATTAAACAAGTACAAATTACGATCATTTGTGACATTTGATTTATTTTAGTTTATATTGGTTAACGCCAAAAGAACATAGCAATTTAGTTCATTGGTCAAATTCGTTTGCTTGCTTAGTAGATATTGCTAGAGAAATTTTAGTACTTCTCTTTTATATGTAAATTAATCCAACCGCAGCGGAAAATTTTCAATTTAGCACAAATATATTGTTGATAGATCACATCAATTTTGTTTTTGTATAATGCCAGTGCTTTGAACAGTTCTCCGGATTTGCCTCTATATATTTCAAACGCGCTTATTATTTTGCGTGACATTTTAAGGCCATTTTGTTTTTTTTTTTTTTTTTTTTTTTATACAGGCAAGGATTAAGGTCAGACCGAGAAAAGTACACACCTTGGACTTTCTTAAAAAAACTTCATATATTTCTCAATCCTTCGTTTCATTTGGAAATTTATAGTTCCTGCGGTCTCGAAAAATCTTCCTTTTCAATACACTTGCTGGACAGTTTTCATAGTCTTGACCAGAATGCAGTAAAAATATGGACAGCCCATAGGATTCCTCCTACATTATAAAGCTTTTGAAAAAAAATAACTGCTCAGTTTTTGACACATTGATTGGGATCTGCGTGGTTCGCAGAAAGTTTATATGGAACTCTATTGTTTTTGTTGTTTTAGAAGTGCTTTTCACATCTGGAACTCTCTTCATCTTGAATTCCTTGAAGCCCATCTTCTCGTTCGCTCTGTTGGAGAAAACATCAAAAATTCCACCCTCTGCGCGATTTTTCTTCTCTAACTGTTGGGTTTCTTCTAAAAAACGTTAATGGTTTGTCTTTTCTTTTTATGGCACTGATGGCCATTTTTTCTTAGAGAACCAAGCTTCCAAGTAATGACCTATTCATTCTTGTTTTTTTTTTTTTTATCTGACCTGATGATGAGAATTTTGGGCCTGCTTTGGCTTACCAAGCAATTTTTATAACAAACCGTCAAGGTGCTCATGTTATCTTCTCAAATTCAGTCATTATCTACTACATAGTTTGGTAGCTTGAATTTAGGATATGTTACGAATGGAGTGGAAAGCAGTAAAAAGATGCAGTCGAATGGAGTGAATGAGGAACAGCAGGAAGGGCAGCGTTGCATTGCATCAATATACATTCAATCTATATACCAATATCTATATATATAACAAGTAAGGAAGTCTAAGTTCGGGTGAAAGCGAACATTACATACTCAGTTGAGAGATATAATACAATAATGAGTATTTAAAAACGGCGTAGACCTTAGTTCTATAGGTGGATGCCTTTTCGAGATATCGCCATAAAATTGGACCAAGGTTGACTCTATAATGCGTTTGTACAATAAGGGTATCAAACGAATGGTGTTAGTGAGTATTTTAAAAGGGAGTGGGCCTTAGTTCTATAGGTGGGCGCCTTTTCGAGATATCGCCATAAAGGTGGACCAGGGGTGACTCTAGAATTTGTTTTTAAGATATGGGTATCAAACGAAAGGTGTTAATGAGTATTTTAAAAGGGAATGGGCCTTAGTTCTATAGGTGGACGCCTTTTCGAGATATCGACCAAAATGGTGATCCGGGTGACCCAGAATATTATCTGTCGGGTACCGCTAATTTATTTCAAGAAGAATTTCCGAGCTCTAGGCCACACATATATATTAGTAATAAAAATGCAATTGATTATACCATATATTTATTTTGTCGATATTTCGATTTCAATTAGAAATCATCTTCAGGGCTGTAAAAAATACATTTTTCTATAAAAACCATAAATGCACAAACATAATCTGACACTTACACTTGTGAATGCACCTTGTCGACTAATTTAAAATTTCAATGCAGAACACAGAATATCATAAACAGAAACAAAGATGTATACAAATAATAAACAGTAATAATAAACAAAATATCTGCTAACAACAACGTATATATTAACTTATTGGACAACCCCAGCATTATTGTTGCTAACTTCTCTTCATTACCAAATGTCTGTATGCGTGAGCGATGTTGTCGGTGTCGCTCTTAAAATTCATGCGTATGTCATTAGGTGTATTGATAATATGTAACATTTCGAGAGTGTACCGCTTGGAATATTGTTTTTCTTCTTGCAATATTGTAACATTCTCTAAGTCCGGAGAGTGTACCGTGGTCTTGCAATGTTGCGATAAAGCCGTTCTGTTGTCGTTAGAGTGGTCGCGATTTTTGATGTTCGATTTGTGAGCGGAAATCCTTGTCCTTAGTTTTGATTTAGTAGTACCCACATATACTTTGTTACATACGTGGGACCCGTCGCCATTACATTTAATTTTGTATATTACGTCGGATTTCTCGTATTTTTCGATTTTTCCTTTTGTATTGCTGTATATTTGTTGTAGGGTATTTTTATACTGGAACGCGATTTGGAATTTTTCTTTGTAATACATGTTTGAATGTTTTATTCGGTTAGACCAACCAGGTACAAATACGGCAGTCTTATATATTTTCTTTATGTTTTGTTCTTTGTTTTTATTCGTAGCGTAAAATTGGTGGATATAACCATTGATAAGGTGGGTCGAAAACTCGTTGTTTTGAAGTATTTTTTTGATGATGGTTATATTTTACGGGTGATATATTCTATCGCTGATAGAGAGAACTCGCCTGATAAAATTTTTGGCCGTGTTTATTATTATACTCCTATCATGTTTCGAGTTAAAATTTATTAACCTCCCGGAAGCCGTAGGCTTTTTATACCAGTCAAAGGATAGGTGGTTGTTATTTCTTATTACTACCGTGTCCAGAAACGGCAACATTCCATTATTTTCCATCTCAGATGTGAATTTTATTGAGTTATGAAAACAAGGTGCATTCACAAGTGTAAGTGTCAGATTATGTTTGTGCATTTATGGTTTTTAGAGAAAAATGTGTTTTTTACAGCCCTGAAGATGATTTCTAATTGAAATCGAAATATCGACAAAATAAATAAATACAACATATATGGTATAATCAATTGCATTTTTATTACTAATATATATGTGTGGCCTAGAGCTCGGAAATTCTTCTTGATATAACTTTTGAAAGGCCGAAAATAAAAATAAAAACAACGCTAATTTATTTATATATGTAATACCAAGAACAGAATTCCTGCCAAGATTCCAAGGACTTTTAATTTCGCCCTGCAGAACTTTTTCATTTTCTTCTACTTAATATGGTAGGTATCACACGCATTTTACAAAGTTTTTTTCTAAAGTTATATTTTGCGCCAATAAACCAATCCAACTACCATGTTTCATCCCTTTTTTCGTATTTGGTATAGAATTATGGCATTTTTTCATTTTTCGTAACTTTCGATATCGAAAAAGTGGGCGTGGTCATAGTCGGATTTCGGCCAATTTTTACGCCAATACAAAGTGAGTTCATATAAGTACGTGAATTGAGTTTAGTAAAGATATATCGATTTTTGCTCAAGTTATCCTGTTAACGGCCGAGCGGAAGGACGGACGGTCGACTGTGTATAAAAACTGGGTGCGGCTTCAACCAATTTCGCCCTTTTCCACAGAAAACCCTTATCGTCCTAGAATCTAACCCTCAACCAAATTTCACAAGGATTGGTAAATTTTTGTTCGACTTATGGCCTTAAAAATATCCTAGACAAATTAAATGAAAAAGGACGGAGCCACGCCCAATTTTTAAAGTGGGCGTGGTCGTTCTCCGGTGTTGCTAATTTTTATTAGGCATACATATAGTAATAGGAGTAACGTTCCTGTCAAATTTCATAATGATATTTTCAACGACTGCCAAATTGCAGTTTGCAAAACTTCTAAATTACTTTCTTTTAAAAGTGGGCGGCGCCACGCCCATTGTCCAAAATTTTACTAATTTTCTATTCTGCGTCATAAGCTCAACTCACCTACCAAGTTTCATCGCTTTATCCGTCTTTGGTAATGAATTATCGCACTTTTTCAATTTTTCGAAATTTTCGATATCGAAAAAGTGGGCGTGGTTATAGTCCGATATTGTTCATTTTAAATAGTGATCTGAGATGAGGGCCCAGGAACCCACGTACCAAATTTCATCAAGACATCTCAAAATTTACTCAAGTTATCGTGTTAACGGACGGACGGACGGACATGTTTCAATCAATTTTTTTTTTCTATACTGTTGATTTTGATATATGGAAGTCTATATCTATCTCGATTCCTTTATACCTGCACAACCAACCGTTATCCAATCAAAGTTAATTTACTCTGTGAGCTTTGCTCAACTGAGTATAAAAATGAATGTTTGTATGTATGTAATCGATTAACTCAAAAACTGCTGGACCGATTATTATGAAAATTGGTATATATATGTATTTTTCCACGAGGAAGGTTCGTATAATGAGTACTTTGATACCGGGTGACTAGGGTCTCGATATATAGGCCAAAACGTGGACCCGGAAACACTTAGAATGTGTTTTTACATTATGGATATCAAATTGAAGCTGTTGCTGAGAGCTCTAAAGTTCATTGTGATACTCGATTTATTCGCATCACCCAGGCAAAACTGATAAATATGCATGCGAAGACGAAATAAAGACATGAATTAATAATACCCATATACCTATTTACATACATCCTATTCGATTTGCCTGAAATTTGGTATATAAATTTGCCTATATTAGTATTTACGATGCATTTTTCCGGGAAGTAGACCAGAGACGGACTGGTACTGTGATTAGGACTAGGAATGGGACTGACTCTGAGACTCAGACTCGGAGTTTGACTGGAACTGAGACTCGGAATGGGACTGGAACAAAATACATACCACCCTCTGGGACTGGCAATAAGATATGAGGAATGAGAAAAACTTGAGAGAAGAGAAAAGAAAGAAGGAGAAGGAGACTGAGAAAGAGATAGAATGAGGCGAAAATGGAGATAGATGAAGCGAAAAATACGGAGGGAGGAATGAATACAAAGATTAGGAAAAAGTGTAGAGGGGCGAGGGCAGAGTTAGACCGAAAAAGCTTATTAAAATGTATGCAGATAGGCCAAATTTAGGGCAGAACAACGTATGCCGGATAAGCAAACAATTTTTCTATATTACTACAAATAAGGTGTCCTCAGTGCTATTCCAAAATTAACACAGTATATGTCTTGTTATTTAAAAATGTAAATTAAATTTTCAAAAACATTTTCGTAATATGGCCATTAGTTATGATTGTGTATGTGATAATTTAGTAGTGTATGCTAATTTGGTAGTTACTCCAGCAACAGGTTTATGTCATTTTATCATTTTTAAAAAAATTAAAGCGTCTAGTGGAAATATGTATGTAAACATGTTTAATTTTTTACAGTCCCATTTAGAGACGTTCAAAGACATTTTTTACTCTGAAGTTTCCAAGCTAGATGGCCTTTAAGTAATTTCGCATCTAAGTTCGGTAATTGCGCTTTATTTATTATGGGTTTATTTTGAGTCTCCTTTTACTAGGGAGTAAAGTTTTAATATTGAGCGTGCTTAGCACAAAATTTCATTTAATTTTTAGCATAGCTTTGATACAATTTGTTTGCGAAATAATTTTTCCACATACACATATGTTTACACATTTCATATGTACTTACTTAACACGTATGTACATCCGTAGAGGAAAACACATATTTTCACTATAAAAAATACTTTTTTTTTACATACTTCGCTTACCTCTATGAAACATTTCTCTTAAAGAATATTGCCGGAGCCACAACCACTTGTTAGTAAATGCATTGAGCTCATTATGCCCGCCGGACATTCCACGATGTCGTTTGCCGCGAATCAATGTCAGCTTCGTAGCTGTAGCGTCCATTTCCTTACCCCATACCAAAAGCTACAAACTCCTAACCTCTTTTGGCTGGCATTTCTGAATTGCATTTCGGATATAGCAGGGCTAGGTTGCTGCTCTAAATAAATGTACGAAATTGCGTTTCCAACACCACCCAATCTGCAACTCTACTACACTCAAACCATAACTGTTTAAATATTGTATATTATTTATATGTAGATATGTATGTATGTATTATATATATAATATATATAACAATTTTTTTATTCCGCTTTACATCGCTTACTCCAGAAGCTTTAACATTTTTTTATTGTATGTTTAGCCATATCCCCCAACAAAACTAATGGCAAAGCTTCACTTCCATACTCGCAAACTTTCCTTCAACCATCCTTGAATATAAAAGAAACAAAAACTGAAATATTTTTTTCAGCGACAACTTTCGTTATATATGTGTATGTATAAACGTTCTAAAAACATACTTGAAAAAAATTTAGGGTAAAAGGGGTAGACTTTGTAATGAAGTTCTTCGCTTTTCAAAAGTGGTGAAAATAATGAAAAGACTGTATCCGAACGGATTAAACCATTTTCAAAAAAGTACCGGAAAAGAAAAAAAAATATAGGTAGCAACCCTACTCAAAATAATTCTACTGAAATGTGGTATGAAATGTCTTTCGTATTATGCTCATAACTCATTTATGTTTTAAAACATTCAATAAGGTTGAAACCGTGTAAAGATAACCCGCGATAGCCAATCCCTCCATCACATATCCCAAAAGGTACCGGAATAGTCCTAAAAAGCGTAGAAATACCCCCAAAAAGATGCATAAAGCTACCACAAAATGCTCGCTAAATAGTCCTTAAGTAATCCAGATATAGCCCCGAACTAGCCTAAAAGTCCCAAATTTATCCAGTTAATCATCCCAAATTTGTCCTGAAATAGCCGGATATGACTCCAAAACAAACCCAATTTTATCACGAAATGGTCCATTACTAATCCCAAATATTCTCATAGTAATTCCATAATATCATTTTTTTATAACCTTGGCAACCGTGTTAAAACATCTTAAGAGCTAATGAGTGAGTTATCCATTGGGTATTATATAGTGGTGACTGTGAGTGACTGCGACAAATAGAGCCACGGCCCTAAATTTCATTTAAATCGGCTTAGGCGCTTGAAATTTGGTAGTGGATATACAAATATTCACCCATCTACCCTACATTTAATAATCTATGAGAAATTAGGGCCGAAGTGAGAACTCCCACATTAGTGGAAGCGAAGATGCACTCTAGATACTAACCCTTCTCAACAAAAATCTAACCAACGGACACCTCACCCAAGCTGCACCGAGGAAAATATATATATATATATGTACAGATGTATATAAAGTAACAGTTAAAACGACATTACAAAGCAGTAAGGCATAAAGGTCGGCGAACGAATATCAAGCAGCCAAGGTGCCTTCGACTCAAACAATTCGTACGAATCGGCGATGACCGAATGTACCAAAAGCGCCGAAAGAGTTTTTTAATACTTCAACGTATTGGTTTGGTATTTTTCGGTTGGTGTAGAGTGGGGGTTTATTTTGGTTGTTGCATTTTTTTGCGCCGAATATCATCGTCAGTAAGCTTCGGCGCTTTCATCGTTGTGTTCTTGTCTGTAGTTGTTTACTTTAATTTGTTTTTTTCTTTTAGCTGTTAAAAGTAAGACTTTCGGTATGAGTCTGGAATGTTTTCTTCCTCTTTTTATGTGCATGTACTGTGCATGTCTAGGTTGGTTATGCAAGCTCTGTACGTTGGCTTGTTTAGTGCAAGCATCTTTGCCACGTAACAACATCCACTTGTGGATTCAATAGAAGCAACAGCTTTTTGTTTTGTTAGTAAAATATGTGACGATAGGAAGTAAGATAAAGTTTTTACTTGATATTCGGCATACATTAGAGTCTCTTTTTCAATATTTATAAATCAAAATAAAATAAGAAAAACAAGGATTTACTAAACTCACAATTGTGTTGGGAAACGCATTTCCTTATGTTTTTTTCAAACAGGTGGCAACATTCTTGCATATCTAATCAGAAATACCTAAGAAAAAGAGCTTAGAGCGCAGCGTGTTACCTCTATCTGAATTTTATGCCTTTAATTGAGCCGCTTATACGATTTTAACAGATATGTAATGGGATATACAACGTAAGTTTAGGTGGCAGCTCTACCTAAATTTGTTTCTATCTAAAGAAGGTGCAACCTTGCTTAAAAATATTTCTATCAAAAGATGCCGTAAAATAATAACAGTTTCATGCTCGGATTGGTATATCTGACTTAATTTCAAAAAAAAAATTCAATAGGTGGCAACCTTGAAAAAATATTGCCTGAGAACATACTACGTTATCTTTTTACAAAATATCTTCCACTTCGGTTGAGTCGCTCCCGAGATATTAAAAAAATAAATAAATGTAAGGCGCGATAACCTCCGACGAGATCTAAGGCCGAGCTTCTCTTCCAATTTGCGTCGTGCTCCTCTTGATTTTCCCTACAAATTGGCCGGACGGGACCTACATGCTTTATGCCGACTCCGAACGGCATCTGAAAGGCTGATGAGTTTTCACTGAGAGCTTTTCATGGCAGAAATACACCCGGAGCGCTTGCCAAACACTGCCGAGGGGCGACTCCGCTTAGAAAAATTTTCTTCTAATTGAAAAATCTTATTTCTAAAATTTTGATGTTGCTTTGCCCGGGGTTTGAACCCAGGGCATACGGTGTGGTAGGCGGAGCACGCTACCATCACACCACGGTGGTCGCCAAGATATTAGGGGCAATTTAATACTTATATAGGACTAGTTTTTTCAGAGTAATAAGATACCGCTCCGAAAATATTTAATGTACATTGTCTGAACGGTTTGTTTTGATAGTCCCATAAGTCCCTTTGAAAAAAAAAACGTTGGATCGAGCTAATTTTAACACAACAGTTTTCCCACTTATGAAAGTGAGTGTTCAAAAGATTTAAAAAAGGGGGTTCTGTACGAGCTTTAGCAAAAGGGTTCATTTATTTGAAATAACATTAAAAAAAAAGTATGAGCGGAATTTGGCAAAACGTTTTTCAGCCAATTACTTTTAGTGTTAGACTTAATAGTCGGTAACGGCGCCCGTGGTAGGTACCCCCGATGATGGGAACCTTGATATTTCATGCTAATAATCCATTTCCTTGTGAGCATTGTTCTTAACTACATTTCTATGGCACAGTTCCAGAAATACTGACCCCAATTGTGTGTTAACTTATCCGAAGATTTGAGGAATCTAAGTTATACCTTATTTAGACACAAAAATTTTAGCAGCTTAAGGGAACTGTGAGGTATGCCCATTGAAGAAGAGATTGTAATCGAGGTTTGCCTCTTCACGAAGAGCCTGTAATCGATGTGTGCCTATTGAAGAAGTGACTGTAGTGGAGGTCTTCCTCTTCAGGAAGAGACTGTAATCGATGTATTCCTATTCAAGAGGAGACTGTATTCGAGGACTGGGCATTCAAGCAGACACTGGAATCGAGGTCTGCCTTTTCAAGAAAATACTGTAGTCGACGTCTGCCTATTCAAGAAGACCCTGGAATCGAGGTCGGGCCATTCAGGAAGAAACTGCAAGGCATCCGTAAATTTCCGAAGTTCATACTTCCCACTAGCGGTTACTCGAGAGAGAACACCCGCTTTCCTCTCGACATATATTTGAATCATTGCCGCATAATTGAAACAAAAACAGTGTTTAATAACTTCGCTAATCATCTTTTCGCAATCGTTATCCGACTAGTCCGTCCTTTCGTCAAATACAGCCAGATCGTAAGGAGCTTTTTTGGAAGTCCCTACCCCTTTTACAACCAATTCGGAATAAATAAAAAGTATAAATCACCAGAAAACCGCCGCCGAGTCAGCACGGCTTTACTTTCCAAACAGAGCTGGATTTCAGTGCAGACCTAATAGTACTTTCCGCATGTCTTGACTACAAAAAAGATATTTGAAGCAACGTTTTTGATAACGAATTCTTGTATACCATCTTAGGTCAAATGCAACAAGCGAGCTATATTTTGTTCCATATCGCGCTACAAAACTCATCGATACAAGCCAATTACGGTGCAGCCTTAGTAGAAGTCTGAAAAGCCTGGCCAAGGTGGTCAACCAGCCGGAGACTACAAAGTAGAAACTACTTAGAAAACTGCAATGAGATAAAATCTACCCCCAACTTAACAAGAATAGCATACTATGCAACAAAAAAATAAATAATATACCAAAACATATTCGATTGGGTTGGTGAGGTGCTCATGTCTACTTTAAATAAAACCAGCTTGTGTAGTGAGTTTACCTCCTTAAGTTTGTTGGCGTACTTGTATGTATGTGTGTATGTGTCGGTTTTAGGATAGTAGTGTAGCTATTTTGTTGGTCCTTTCCACACAATTCATACTCAAACACATACTTATAACGAATTTTTTCAAAACGTTTTTAGGTTACATTTTTACGAATCGCATTCGGGTGCCGCCTTCTTAGTTCGTGGTGTCGCTGCCTTTTGGGGTTTTAGTTTGTTCTCACCAGTCAAATTGAGGCATCGTGCAACAACAATATGGAAAACTATGCGCTAAAAAAACAACACAACAAATGCAAGAATATGCACAAAATTAAAGCCAGCAAAAGCTTAACTATCGAAAAAGACAACAAGTGCAAGCAGCAAGTGCAGAGAGCAACAACAACAAGCACGAAAATAAAAATAAAAAAGCGACTGCAAGTTTGGCTGTTAAAAATGTGCTATCGAGTGAGACTCTACAAGTGGGTGATGTTAACGGTGTGAATGGTATGCGGCATGCACCTTGTGCTGAGTGCCAAGCGCCCACCGCCACCTCTCTTATAGCATTTACTCGTACTTAGCTTTTTTGTGTGGCCACCGTAGCTGCTTCGTCGCACTCAACACTCACTACTCAACAGCACTACATTTAGTTTTTGGGTTGGTATTTGGCATTTTAACAGAACGTTGTTGTCGTTGATGATTATATGCTGCTTGTTGTTGTTTATGCCACTACTGTTGCTGGCGTTGGCAGTGAGGGCGTCACCGTCGGTGCGCTCTGCATAGCCAAATGTTGAAATTTTAGCGCATTGACTCAGTTCAGTTGAGCTGTTAGCTGCTCCGTCTGCTTTGCTTTCTTCCATTACAGTTTGTTTTCTTTTTATTTGCTGGTCGTATGATGCATTTTTTTTCTATTGCATTTTCGGTATTGGGCAGTCTAAGCGGGTGTTGGTGGTCGACTTGATTCAGTTAGGTATTTGGTATTAGTTGGCATTTTCTTTGGTCGAATTGGGACAACCCACCAACTCGGCTGGTGTCGACAGTAGTTGAAAGATTTTCAAGGGTGGCGGTGAAAAATTGTATTTATTATATACATATATATGTTTGTAGAGTAATGTGTATGCATTGTAATCACTATTTAGTTGTCACTCCCGTCTCCTTTGTCGAATTCATTTGAATTGACGTTGTTGAATATTCGAGAGCATTTAGCTTTTGTATTGCTTTTCGTTTTAGTTTGCCGATGAGCGTTATTAAATTTTGCTGCTATTATTGTTGTTATCTTCGTTGGGTTGTGTAAGTCTTAAACGGAATAATATGTTAGTTGCGGTTACGTTGTGGCACGGTTGGTCATCCGTAAATGTATACGCTGGATTACAAATTTGGTGTATTTCTGTTAATCGCATGGGAATTTTTGTTGATAGAGGAAGGGTCATCATTTAGCAGGCTGATTTTTATATTTTTTTATTCGTTGACTGGGTCGGTTAAGCCTTTCGTCAACTTTTATGCTAAGACTTCTAGGTGTTGCCACTGATAATATTTTGACTAGTTTGCCACTTATTTTGACTTTTTTTTAATTAATTGGAGGAAAACTTTTCAACACAACTTATATGAAGTTTTGCCATCCAGGGTTGCCACTTATATAATAAAAATTTCTTATATATTCGCTACTATCTTAGAAACGGTTGGCCTCTTACGAAATTTCGTAAATAAATAACGCGGTAAACTCTAAGCTCTCTTGTTGTTGGTAATTACGCTAGTTGTTCAAGATTGCCACCCGTTTCAACTTTAAATAAAATTAATTCGAAAATAAGATAGCACAATATTGAAATTCATTACTCAAAATCATATATCATGACAAGTTGTTTGTTTATTCTTTTTTCTTAAAAAAAAAACCTAGCCATCACTGACGTGACATTTTGACCTCTGGAGCGCCACATTCTGGAGAGCCTAGACTGATTCTTCCCTTCGAGGCTGGTCTATAACACTGAAGCTTTCAGGGAGCCAACCGTTTATCCTTCCTCACATTGCGATTTGTAATGACACGGTTGAAATCGGCATTCACTATTCCGCTGAAGGTAGCGGGTGTTGGCTAGCTTCGTTTTTGTGTTTCATCTATAACCGGTGTTTCTTTGCCGATTTGATGCCCTGGTTTTATAGGGGAACTTATCTCAACTGAAAATGCACAGTCGTAGCTCTTCATTCTTAGTTCATATCATTCTTTGGATGACAGTTAAAGTCTAAATTATTTTACTGGTATGCATCCCGAGGATGTGTAAAGAGGCATTTTAGAGCGATATTGTATCGCCCCTCTTCTCCCACTGGAACTCTTTCTGAGTCGCATAGTGTTATCTGTTCACTTGGTGTACTCCTCTATGCACTATCTGGAGAGTACCGGTCAGAGATCGGCATACCCTCTCTATCATGGCAGCTTAAGACATTGCGTTATAACACAAAATAACAGAGCATAACATAACATAAGAACATAACATAACATAACGTAACGTAACAAAACATAAAAAGTATAACAAAATATAACATAATAAAAAATATTATAACAAAGCACAACTTATCACGACATAGCAAAACATAGAATAACAAAATATAACATAACATAGTATAACATAACATAGCATAAAATAACAACATTATATAACAAAACATATCAAAACAAAACGTTACATAAAATAACATAACGTACTTACATACATAGCAGGGGAAGAAAGGATTGTAACTAGATACTACATTTAGACAGTTTTATTTAAATTTTGTTCATATGGCAACACCAATTTTCTATGCCAGAGTTCTTCCTAAACGTATTGCTGATGAAAAAATTCGTACACAACGTAAGGCGCAAATTATTTTTAAAATGGAATGAGTGTAAACGCAACACCGTATTACAACAACAGCAACCGCTAGTTGCCGTGATGTAGGACAAAACGCAAAATACCGGAGAATGAGATAGAAATGTGCGAAAAGACATTAAAAAATGCACTTGGGGGTGAGGGTTAATGGCAGCGACAGCCAGTTTGGAGTTTGAGGTCGAAAGTGAAGAAAGATTGGAAGCAAGGACGCAATGGCTTTATATGTGCACGTGTGTGTGTTTATGTTGGTTTAGTTTTTGTGTAAGGCAAGGATGAGTAGACGAAAGTATAATGCAATGGCAAATCCCGTAAAATACGAAAGGAAGCACAAACCGTGAGCAATATAAAGATAATGTAAATGCGATGCAAAACGGGATACAAGAAAGTGGCTTAGTGAACAAATTCAAATATAAGTTGGGAAGGGGGTTAAGGAAGGAGTTGGCTTGTTGCTTGCTGGTAGCAAACGGCGAAAAGGTTTTTGTCGTTGGCGCGCGCTTTTTCATTGGAAAAAAATTTGAACAGAAGGGAAAAAACAACAACATCAAAAATGTGTTTGCTAGCAAATTCGAAGTAGAAAGTGTGCGGATAAAAGCTGTTGTTAGATGCGAGAGACGAAGACATTGGCGGAGGATATTGCAGAAAAATTGAGAAAAATTGAGACGAACGAAAAACTTCATTCGATTGGGTGGGCGACGTATAAAATGCAGACTTTTTTGTGGTTGTTGTTTTTGCACACAATTTTTTTACGTACTTTTGGTAGAATTGCTGGAGACGAAGAAACGCGTGTGACGTGCATGCAACAGTGTGCAATATAGAAGACACACACACTCATATATTTATGTAAGTTTAGGAAAATCTACATCATGTACCACTACTTTAGGACCAGTAGCACGTCCTTTATGTGGATGTGTGTGTTTGGACACCTCAAGGATGCAGGAACGAAAAATATAAAAACTCCGTACAAATTCAGGAGTAAGGCACAGGGGAGGGCGTGCAAGAAGTAACATTACGGTGCTTGGCTACATAACCACCTAACTTGTAGTTGTTATCTCTGTGCTTGTGTGCACCAACTGTGCAGCAACAACAGCTGCAACAACAATCACAATGGCACCAAAAAACAGAAAAAGAAAACAATAAAAATAACAAACGTCAACGAGGAAACGACGAAAAACTATATAAAAGTTTTTTGAAAAGTTTCGTGTGCTCGAAAAAAGTTTTGTCGTCGTTGCCCTCGTTGCTGGCAGCGTTTTATGTTGGCAGCAATAATGGCGTTGGCGTAAATGCCGCATTGTTTGCTATTGCCATGTTGGGTGGGTTTTGTATATGTGTGTGCAGCCTGTTGCATTGCGGTGCTTATTTTTCTATTTCTTACCTTTCATTTCCCATCTGTACCGCTACTCTAAATGCTTTTGACGCTATGCTGCAGTTTGGGAGGCGACAACGCCATTTTTCGTCGTTTCCTCGAAAATTACTATAGTTGGATATATAATATAATGAAATAGTGTTTATGTTTATGTATGAGTATAACGACATGTAAGTGTGTGTATGTGTGTAGATGCAATATAGAAATTTTTGTTAGTGCAAAACTACGACAACGACATTTGCTGGCTGGCTGAATAGCAGGAGCTCCTAGCTCCTGGCTGATATTGTGCAACAAGTGAGTTTGGCAACAGCAACCAAAGCAACAGGACGACAAGGACTCGTTTCGTGAATTAAGCAACCAAAACCACTTGTAGTGTGTACGCGTCATCACAATTGCATTGGTCTTGTGTTGCGGCATTTCTCACATCAAATAGTTCGTTTTGTCGTTCATTGCCGAAAAACTTTTCAGATTCAACATGAAATACGGCAAATAGTAAGCAACAGGAAGCAAATAGCAGCAAACAAAATGGCAACAGCTGTTGCAAATCACGTACTGTTTGTGTAATTTAACGGCGTTTATTTCGGCTTTTTGGTAACGTAATTGAGATTCGCCATTTGTGCAGGCATTTAACTTTTGTGCAACAATTTTTTGTGTGAACTTTTAGAGGGCATTGTGTTTATGTGTTTGTACATATTGACATTTGTACTTGCATTTCAATTGTCACTAACAACAACATAGCTCACAAAAACAGACAACTGTTGCTCCTTTGCTGCCACAACATTGACATTTAGCATTCGATTTTTGCATGATGTGGCATACATTAAGGCGCATACGACGATTAAAGTATCTACGTATAGTGAAGTTAGGCGTTTGTGTGCCTCATAAGGATCAACGTGTAAAATGCAACTAATGAGAGCTGTGTAGTGTGTATAAATAAGGTGCTTTTCAAGGGGGTAAACCAAAACAAATATGAACATATGTTACCAGTGAAAATAGCAGTGAAACGAACAAATTCAACCAATTTGACATCCCAAGTCATAAGAACAAATCCTGTCGAAAAAAGTACTCATTAACCAAAAGTTAAAGAAATTGTGAAATACTAAAAATTTGGCGATTGAAAATTAAATTCGTTATAATGAAATTTTAAATTGGGTAAGTGCGAACAATTTTTAAATTATTCATCAGAGGAAAAGAAAAAAATAAATAATTTTTTTTTTTTGGTTTCTCATTTTATTTTACGGTAACTCATTTATACCTGCATATATGGCACCCATTTATTTTGCCTTCAAAAAACTGACGAAAGTTCGTTGGAATATCAAATTACAAGAAAAATATTGGACAAGGAAAACGAGACGAATATTTCCCCGAAATGGATGATTTTTGCATGTTGTTTTTTACTTTTTCATAAATTTTTTTCGACAATAGAAATAATTAAAAAAATATAGGAACATACATATTTCACAAAAATTTTGATTTTATTTGTATATTTGTGCACCATATTTTCAAACTAAAAACAGAATTTTCATTTGTCAGAAAAATTGAAGAAAAAACAGCCGAATGTCAGAAAAACCGAACGATATACAAACTGCCTCGTTTGTATTTAATGAACTAGGTTGCATTTTTCTCGTATTTCGTCAGTTTTTTGGAATGTTTACCAAAACTGAAGCCGTATTTGGAGGGAGGGCGACAAAGAGTTGAAGAAAATTTACAGGAAAAATACAAAAAAAGTACACGAAAATAAACTAGTGTCATATAGGTATTACCAAGCTGACATATAGCGTTTTCTTTTCTGGAAAAATTGTTACCATCATGTTGAAATAAATTAAATTCTATCATTTGAACTTGATCAGCTAGTGTTCTGCAAAATGGCTGAATTTCTCATTCAAAGGAAAATGTTTTGTGAAAGGAACACACAAACTTGCGACACAGGAGAGAAGAACAAACCGGGTTACATTGTTTCAGAAAAGAAAATGCCAATAACCTTGCCTCATAATTTATAAAGCTTTACGATATAAAGTCATACGAATACTTAATTAACATTAGTTTATGATAAGCAAATTTTATAAAACTCGAGTTATTTGTATCCTAGCTTTCATGCGATGTATTTAGCTTTTGCAAAATTTCGAACATATTTGAAGAATAAATGTTCGAACCATGTTGGAAAAAAAATACTGAATAATTAAATAAGATTTGCAATAAAACAAATTTTATGCTGAATTTAAAATAATTCAAAATATGCTGTAGCTGTGCCTGGATTGGAGTGATTTCGATCTAAATATTCATTAGTCAACATAGCTAAAAAAAATCCATATTAAATCCACTTTTTATCTTTAAGAAATTACTTAGTTAAGTTGTTTTGTTTTGAACTATTTATTTGGTCCACCAGAGTATAATCAAACAAAAATCTGAAAAAGTGTCATCTGCGGACTTAGGTTCTTCTGATATGTAGCGATTAACTTTTTTTTTTAATTGAAGTACGTTTTTTTAATAAGAAAGATGCATTTAGATAAATTGAATGAAATGTGGATTCATTTGATAACCAGGCTTTAACTTTTAAAAAATTTTAAATAAATGGCAACCATTCAAATATAACTGATATGACAAGAACTGAGGAAAAAGTCTTAGAATGTCATAACTATTTGCCCAAACATGAAAATACTGGCAATTTGACGCCCCACCGAAGTCGAAGCCCAACGTTTGGTCGTTTTCTACCTTATTTATATAGTAAAGTTTGCTTGTGAGACGAAAAAATGTCAATAAGTATTTTTGTTAGCTTTGAAAGCATGTGATGAAGCAGTTAATCAAAAAATAATCTTAAAAAAAATATAGCAATAAAATATGAAAATGCCCAGTTCGGATTGCATACATTCAGAAAAAAAAAACCAACTATGCTTCTGGAGCTAAAATCGCGTTTTTTCTGGATTTTAACTCATATACCGTTGGTCCCATAGAAGATTAGGAGGTTTCAAGTTATCACGAAAGACAAACACAGTTCGTCAAGAAAAGCTGAAGTAAAAATATGACCAACGCAAGAAAGGAAGAGAGTTTTATCACGAACAAAATAAATGTTCATGTGATTCTCGAGATATTAGGATAGGTTGAATTGGACAGTTCATAAAGACCTCGTATAGACTGATATATTGTTGGAAATAGATCAGAAAATGTTTTTTTTTTGCATAACTTTGCATATAATATTCACAGGACCATTCAAATGTGAACTTGAACTTTTCTTCACGAACTATGCTAGTTTGCACACAAAGAACTGGTATTCCACGCGAAGAATAGAAAAATGTTAGTCTTCTAAGGCACCGACGATATGTTCAACGTAAGTTCTGAAATAGCTACATATATAAAGATTTTTTATGTCTATATCCAAACTACAATTATTTTTATAGCTTATTTTTTTTTTATCAAAACTGAGTTCGGACGTCTACTACTTGAACACTTTCGTGCGAACCTGAATTTAGTCGATTGACTCGTTTAAGTCGGCATCTATTAGGAGAAAGTAGGTTAATTAGCCTCGATAATAACTGGAACACTTTCGCTGAAATATGCTTAATACTTAGCCTCTTCCTTTACTCTTATAATTGAGTTCATTGAGATATTCTCTTTTCCGAATAGACTGCAATGGAGGAAAAGTACGACAGAGAAGCAAATCAAAACTAAAATGGGATTTGCCAAGAGTGAGTTTGTGACATTCTGCTACTTTTAGAAAATGTTGTTTTTTATATCCACAGTACGTTTATTCGGTTATTAATCAGCTATGTCAGGCAAAACTGAGCAAACTTGAAGCGTACTCATTTAGTCGTAAAGCGAAAAATGATTTATACGATATGGAGTGCTTGTGAACGCTTTTTCTCCGTTGAAGAAATCTTTTGTGTTTAATGCAAGAACTTGGAATATTTCATTTGATTCTTTATATTGACTGTCGCGGCAAATTGGAACCGTACGCATTTTTGAAGCTTTCGACCTTAACTAAAGAAAAACTATAACCTATAACTATGCTGATCAACTATTTAGAACAATAATATTATGCGGTGCATGTCTCAATAAATATAGAAACCCGCTTTTTAAATATTTGTATGTACATACTTATGAAAACTACAAAATAAGCATGCAGTTTTAGGAATAGTAAAAAATCGCATCTTTTTGCGATCACCTTAAGTCGGGTGAAATTTCAACAAAACTAATGATATTTGAAAAAAGAACCAAAAGTACATTTCTTAAAATAACAAAAAATTTAATAATTTTATTTAAATTAAAAAAATTATAGTACAAAAATGTACGAAATTCAGTTTTTAAATTTTGACTTTCTTCTCTATAGAAAAATGTATTTGTAATAGAGCTTACGATTTCTTCTCGAACACAAGCGAGAATTTCGAGACTCGAGAAATCAAGAACTCGGCTTCTGGCGAGATTCTCGAATCTCGAAATACTCGTAAAGCTCGCAAGATATTCGAATCTCGAAATACTCGTTAATCTCGAGAGATTCTCGACATTGAATTTAGCCGCTGTATACTCTGTTTTTTTTTTTTACTAGGGATTTTTTTTTTTTTCATTATATTGCGTTTGCAATGACATTTCAATTAACTCATATGTGTAAAATTTTTTTTATAATATTTTTATTTTCCAATTCGAAGGCATAATTCGTACGTATCCATTTTTGAAAACAACACGTACAATATTTAATTATTACAATGCCTCCAGAAAGAAGCTGGGTATGGCAGTATGCAACAAAAATAAATATTGGGGCCGATTGCTGTCTGTGCAATGCAGTCATTGCCTGTAAAAGAAGTAGCACAACAGAAATTATGCGGCATATTCAAAGAATTCACAAAATTTCAAGCGATTCTAGTCGAGTTGAGTAAGTTTTCTAGAAAGTATTTTGTTGGAACTTTTCATTAAAATATGTACATACATATGTTTATTATCACTAGCCAAAACTCGAATACCCGAGAAATGCCTTACAACAAAACAGCAATAGAACACATTCCCATTGAAAAAATGGAGCATATACACGGTGGAGTGGCTAAGCTTATAGTACGTAACCAACTGCCTAAATGAATTCTACTTATTACTTGTCTCGAAAATGCTCGCGAGAATAACGATACCCGATATTGAACCGAGAACTCGAGCTCTCGAGTCTCGAAATTCTTCTCGCTTCTCGCGAGATTCGAGCTCTCGAGTCCCGAAATTCTCGATTGTGTTCGAGAAAAAATCGTAATAAATAATACTGTCAATTCAGCAAATAAGCTGAATATCGAGAATTCGCGAGCCTTACGAGTATTTCGAGATTCGAGAATCTCGCGAGAAGCCGATACTCGCGAGCAAAATCGAGAAATCGTAAGCTTTAATTTGTAGTTACCTATACATGAAAATTTGGTCCAGGTTCCTTATGCAACGCGAAGTTTACATATTCCAGGTACATGCTTAGTCTATTTCCAAAAATGAATATTCTGATTTTCTTTCAGCTATTTAATGTGCAGGAACAAAAAAATAGTTTATAAAGAAACTCAGAGGGATGCGTATATGATCTTAAACATTCTAATACTAATTTCAAATGATTATTCCTTGGTACGTTAAGGTGTAACTGCAACTATGCTAACAAATCTCAAAAACCTTTTCGAAAAATCGAGAACATTTCCAAATTTTGGATCTCTGTATTTTTTTGAATACGAAGTTTTTTAGCCGTTTCAATTTTATTCTTGCAAAGTAGACCAACGTACGTCTCTCAAAATTTACATTAATGTTTGACAGTTTGTTCTCCGAAGTAAGATCGAGACTTTCCTCCGGACAAAAGTTGAACTTTTTTTATATGGAAGAAAGTCTGACGTAAGGTCGGATCAATGCGAATCTTGAGAGACCTGTAACTTGTGGTTTGTTGGAATAAAATTGCTTGGGCTAAAAAACTTCACACCCAAAAAAATTCAGTTCGAAGTTTTCGTTAAATTTTCTCGAATTTCCAAACTTTCTTCGAAAACGCTTTAGAGACTGGTTTGCAAAGCTTCAGTGACAAAACTCATAGACGTTTTTTCTTAAAATATCGAAAATAAAAAAGAAGTATTTAGTTGACTAAATTTTATAAAAATTATCGCTGCTATTTTCCTAAACGTTGCACGGTGGGGTATTTGATCAATTTAGCTGGCCAAAAGTCGATTTTTCAAAATATTCCATTTTTTTTTAAATACCCTCCCTGGCGTTCCTAGATGTCCACTGAATAGTATACATACCCCAAAACCCATCTGCAATGTCAACAGAGCTAACCGCGTACATCTAAAGTAGTATAAAAATTGTGTGCCGTTCGATGTATTTTTGGATTAAAAAGTAATATACAGTTCTAACCTAAATACTTGTTCACTTGCTTAGCCTTAATCAAATCTAGTTAAATTTTCTTTTAGATTTAGATTTTTTATACAGCATGCTTTAACAGAGTTTTTTTACTTGTATTGCTACTACTTTTCAATATTAATTTTTTTTAAAACCCTTGCAAACAAAACGATATATCTTTTTTTCATGGCAATAATTTTTTGGCAATACATGAGCTTATGTTTGTTTCAAAGTTTAATATCAAAAACGGCTGCGCATACCTGCGATTTTTTGAGTGGTAATCAATTTTGTAAGAGACTGATATACCCTTATTGGCAAAAGGTGGCAACCTTGTGAAAACATCCTGAGTGGCAACACCTAGGTGAAAAATCTTAAAATGTAATACTGTATCGATGTACCAAATTTGATTCAAACCGGTCAAGCCATTTCCGAGATGATAGTGGATATACATAGAAATATAAAAAAGGAGGTGAGGTGGCAACCCTAAATGGAAACCCTACTCAGAAGTGTCAATAGAAATGTGGAGTAAAATACCTTTCGTTTGATACCCATTTTGACATACATATCTCATGTAATGCCAAAAAATTACCCCGGGTCCCTCCGAAACCTGGGGCTCGATCCAAGTAATTCTGCGCGGAAAGCCGTTAGTTTATTGTCAAAAATTTTTTTTCATAACAATCAAGTGAGACAAGCACTTTTTTAACGGAAATAACTGCTGTTTTAGTTTTGGCCAGCTAGATTGATCAAATACCCCACGGTGCGTCGTGCTACATACATTTAAAATTATAAAGCAAAATAATTAAATAATTGTAGTGTATTGAAATATGTTCAAAGTTTTAAGTCCTCAGCTGTGAGACCGTCACCGGGCACTGCATTGTATACACACCACACAAATTGAAGTCTGATCAGTGACAGTAGATGTAGAAAGTGCGGGCTCAGCATGTATATGGTGACTTGAATAAATGTTTATTACAATTATTGGTTTTTTTATTTAAAAAAGTGAAAAAATTTGACAGACTTTAAAATGAATTTGAAAATTTCAAAAATTGAGCGCAGTGACATAATTTTCGGATCCAAAAGCGGCAAGCAGGATGAGTTCTAGAAAGCTTAATTTGCGATGAGGACAAAACTATTTTACATTATAGGATCACCATGTTAACTGTTTTAAAAACTGTGTGAATATATATGTGATATTTTTATGATTATTTTGTAAAAATTTTAATATGCCATATATCTCTGAGGAAGGTGCAAAGTGTAACGAAACGCGTAGGATGCTAAATGAATACTTTCTTTTTACTTTTCCACTTCAATTCAAATAGATATTTTACAAAAAGCCAACATGATCTTGTTTAAGGAATTTTTGTGTTTGGTCAAAAAACGTTTGTTTACACTGTGGTCACACTAAGCCTATGCGAGGTCTCTTCAAACCGGCCAGCTCAACCAAACTTAACTTCGCTCCTCACCGCTTAATATATAAATAGAAGACTAAATACACATTGTATTTTAAATGTTGCACAAGGGGCTTTTGCCTTGAATGAGTGCAGTTTAATACTAACACCGAGCTAATTTAAAGTATAACTAATCCGTCGTAACAAAGCACAGAGTAAACATAAGTCTTCTTACGAGCTTGAGTCAGCAATAGGTGATACTCAAAAACTTTATTTCATTTCATAATACGAAAATCAAAAAGTAAATTGATTTTTGCTTTCCCGTTGCTCTCCAAAGAGCAATAGAGCGATATAGTTAAGGACAAAAATACAACACAACATCAAAGTCAATAAAAAGTAATAGCCCCAATAACAGTTTACGTGCTCATGCAATACAAAATGCAACAAGTTGAAGACATTTAAAACGTGTGAGGGATGTAACAGTAAACACAACGTCACACCAAACGTCGTTCAAAAGTCTTAAAAGTATAAGTTTTGAGATGCACTCCTCCTTTTCATGTACAGCAGCAGCATTTGAAAGTTTGATGCAAACAAGCCAGTTGAGGCAGCAAGTAAACGTACAACATACACACACACACAAATACAGCAAGACACTTTGTGTGACACTCGTAACGTCAGAACGGGTTAAGCCTTGTAGTTTATAGTGAACGATAGGCAAGGACACAATTTTGCTGTGAAATGCCAATACAATAGAAAAGTTTAGGGTGACAGTGTGTAGGTGATGGGAGCAGAGGAAGAAGAAAATAATGAAAATAAGTTTTTAGTCAACAAAACATAAAAGATGAAAAAAACATGTATGTGCATTTCTTAAAGTTTGGAGGCTGAACATATGGAAGGCATTCTACATACACACGTATCTGCCTATTTATATATACATTAATTTATACGAAAAGCTTTCAAGTGAAAAGTGCAGGCAACAAAAATAAACAACGAGCGTGCAATTATAGTTTCAGCATTGACTATGAAGGGTTAATGGAAGTGTGGTGTGCTGTACTGAAAATACTTAATCTGCGTGAGCTAACTTACAACAAACAAGCACAACAATAGCAACAACAATAAACACAAATAATATGAACTAAAGCAAGCTTTGTTGTCTTATGACTGCCGTCTTTCATCTCATTGTCGCCAAGCAGCCGAAGTTGTGGCTGCTGATTTTCTTGTTTCATTATTGTTTTTTGTTTGTAATATATTTGCTTCGTTTACTCGCCATATTGCCTTAAAAGCACTTGTTGCGTATTGTGTTTATATGTTGCGAGTGATGTTGATGATGACGATGATGAAGCCAACAAGTCGTCGAGATGGAGGCGACAAATGCCGAAAGTCGAAAGGCATAACTAAAATATGAAAACTTATGCTATACATGGACATACATATATAATGTCTGTGAAAGTTAAAAACTCCATATTAAAGCGCTTTAGCAAAGACTCTTTTGTGCAATCAGCGGCTGCTCCGATGAAAACTATGAGTTGGCTTAGATTAGAATTCGAAGCATAAAAAGTTATGGAAACTTCTGCCGTTTTAGAAACAAATTTTTTACTGACTTTATTGACTGTGTTCCTTGTCTCAAGTGAACTCTAAACTTTATAGCTAGAAGATTAAATATTCCATCAAATTTTGAGACCCCCGCATATTTCGCTACATTGTCAGGTAGGTACATCAGTCTATCTATAACAGATTTCCAAATAGAGACTGTTAGATTATTAAAGGCTCTGCCAACGGAAAATGTATCAGCAATAATTTTCCTTGACATTTCTTCCTAATGAAAGCTCACATATTAAAGAACTCAGAAATTACTACTATTTTTTGCATTGTTTAAGGTAGTTGCAGAATATATACTCATACACATTTCGAGCAAGCACTGATCCTATCAGTGTACTTTGACTTTTGAATAACGGAAGATGGATACTAAAAATTCCCTGAAAGGAGCAACACGGTGCCGTCGAATATCTTTTTTATATTCTTGAAACGCCTGAAAATAAATTTTGTTTACCAAAGCGCCTTAATCCCAAATATACTGTGACGAATATTAGCAACACTAAGGGATAATATCATCTCTAAGCCGATGCTAATCAGTGACTTGTATGCACATCAATAGATCAATCATTATGTCTACACATATGTACATACACGCAGCGGAGAAGAGGCGCAGAAACACATGCAGATATTTTATCTGAGATGCTCCCAAAATTATGCAATTATAATTGTGGAAGTGTCGCTCACAAATACACGCGCATATGAGAAGCTATACACGTGCATCTGTAGTTATAATTATATAGCAGTATCTAAGTAAATTCTGGAAGAGCCTAGAAGTATGCAAACGAGAAATCATAGAATATAAAAAGCAGCAACAGTAGAGGTACGACAATCAGTTTGATTTAAGACGCTATCTGGCGAGCAATAGCAGTGTTATTTTGAAGAACTTTAATAAAGGCCATTTTGCATAATTGAATAGTGGAGTTATTTATTCAACAGTTTAGCGATACGAACGTTAGTAGAAGGTTGCGAATAAGAGGAATTGCACTAAATTCGTTACAATACCATAGGCCTTCCAAAAGACCCTACGTAACGTGAAGCGACGTGAAAAATTTATAAATTTATAATATATAAATAAGTCAATATCTCTAAAAAACATTAAAAAGAAAAAAGGGCGTGTACCAAGTACTCTTAAAGTTCGACGGGTAAAGGGGCGGTAAACGCCTGGAAGACGAATGTTTTTAAATTAACTAAAGTTCGTCTAGGAGTTGAATTTGACCCTCAATAAAACTTACTTGCCAAAAACAAATAACTTCAGGCTTTTTGACCTATACCGAGGAGTTATTGTTTTACTGTTGCCTTACTATAAAAAGCAATTTATTATCACCGAGTTATCTGTTTGTTTGTACTGGTTATCGCAGAGCCATCGGATTCTCACTCATATCGAAATCACGCCGATAACAAATTGGTAACACTCCGATAAGAAATCGTTAAATTTTGGAATATAAATCGTTAACTTTTTGATAATTTATCGATAAATATTCGATAACAAGTCGATAACTTTTCGAAAAAACGCCGATAGCGAGTTGGTTACATACCGATAACCAATCAATCATTTTTTATAAATCTCTGATAATTTTTCAATAAAAAATTTGTTACTTGATAACATATCGATAAAGTTTCTATAAATAATCGATAACTTTGCGATAATAATTCGAAAACTTTTCGAAAATAAATCGTTAGCTTTTCGATAACAAACCCGGCAACGCGTCTATAAAAAATCGATAACCTATCGAAAACCTATTTAGTCGATAGCAAATTTAAAACTCTTCAATAAATAGCCGATAACTTGCCCATACCTCGTCATAATAAACCTTAAATTAATCTTTGCTTTCCTTTCTATTCCTATCCTTTCCTTGTCCCACACAACATACAAATGATTCTACGCTTACATTTTACATACAAGTATCCCTGATAGAGCATACCGCTTAAAAAGACTACGATTACGCTTACGGTTACACTTCACCCCTAAGCTTACATTCATGATTCCGACATCTCGTCAGCAAGGATGTTCATACATCGAAAATTCGACATTGATGCAATTTTCAATGCTTTCCTTTGATATGGTAAAATCAGGTTGAGATATCGTAATCAAATTTACCTTTTAACAGCTTCTACTTTATACCAATATTGTACAAACAGATCCTAAGGTTACTCGGGTCCATCGTTTTGTCTATATATCCGGACCCTGGCCGGGTATTTTTATTAGAACTGTTTACTTTTTGAAGCAGGTACTTTTTGATCGGAGCACATTTTGGGAAACGGGTACTTTGCAATATTTATAGTGACTTTCTAGATCGTACATGGCGCCATTTAAAAAAACAAAATTACCTTTAACTACGCTATGATAAATAAAAGCAATATTGCTTGAATATAAACCCCAGTCAGGGTTTGGGCCTTTAACGATGACAGATTCGGTCTCGGCCAAGAAAAAAATAAATTTTATCTAGCTCAAGACACTGTCGCCAAATTAATTTTAACGCTATAACATGAGTTGAGTCTTAAACTGATATTTAGATCACACGTTGACAATCTTAAAAGCCAGATTGAAAACTTTAATGATTACCAAAACAAAATTTTAAATTCGCGTTCAGGCTGATATTGTGATTTTTATAAAAAATAAAACTTTTCTCAGCCCTGACAATTTCTGACATCACAAAAGTCCCAAAACAAAAAGCAAGTTCTAGTTTTTCGAATATTTTTCGCACGATACCTTCTCAAGTCTCTAAAAATGACCCAAGCTTCTGAGTATTCCAACATTTCTACGTTAGATAGAAGTACACCTGCGCTTGCGAAATTTCAGCTAAATGAGGAACGTCTGGCCCGCACATACTCTTGCTCTATTCGGAACAAATTAAAAATTCTATATTTTGGCAAACAGCACCAAAAAAACTGGCTTATTTTTTCTAACCGCTGAACAATTTTTATATAATTTTACAGTTCCTTGCACAGTCCAAAACGAATTTGTTGACTACTATTGTATTAGAAATCAAAGAGCGGAGAAAGTGTAAAATTATTTAATCAAAAACCGTGTTCTTTCCTCAGTTTCAAACGTGCTTTGTTATGTATAAATGTAACCGTTTAAACGGTTAAGCGCCAATTACGTAAGTAAGTGTGTATGTATAAATATATATTAGTTAACGGGCATCATACTTAGATATTAGATAATTACATTTAAACGAATGTTTTGTATACCCACATATTCACCTCAAATTTTAACAAAATTATCGCACAAATATTTTGTTATTGACTTCACTTATGCAAAGTCATACCCCTAATGCATATATAAACAACGAGTAGTACTTGTACTCTAAAGTTTAGAGTCTAAACACACATAAATACTTCAGATATTATTATATCAGCATTTGCCGGCAGCATGCAATAATTGTCTATTTTGTAAATATGTACGCACTATCTGCACATACATAGGTACATACATACATACATACATACATACTAATCTATGTTAATTGTTGGTAAACATGTGCATATAAATGTACAATATTATTTCCAGAAATGTTGGCACTACACAAGCGGCCGCGTTATTTCACATTGCTGCTGCTATGACGTCGACTGCCGCCTTTTTGCCAATTTTCGGCAAATAACTCAATATCAGCAAACAAAATAATAAAACTTTAACTAAACTACTACAACATTACAACAATAAAAAGTAAACAAACACAACCACCACAACAGCAGATGCAGAGCAATACGATGAGTGGAGATTTTGGCCGAAAGGCATCCATTCGATGGCGCTTAGTTTCTAATTTGTTTATCAACAGGTGTCTGTGCTCACTTACGCACTAACAAACATTCAAATAGATACACATACACATACAAAGTTGTTAACATGTGTTTTTCGCTTGTTTATCTCGTTGTTGACTGCATGCAGCACGCGCTGGTTGGGATGCAGGCGAGCAAAAAGTAAACATTCGTATGCATGTATGGAGGTTTCTACGTTTGTTATGTAGATCTAATATATGTACATATATGTATGCATTAATTTGTGTGTGCGTGCGTATAGCAATGATGCTGCTGCCACGACAACTTCTAATGTCGCATGCCGCATGCCTCATACGCAAATAACAAAGACATATTGGGTGGTGGAAGCAGGTGTTTATGTCGATATCGTAAAAACGATTACGCATTGCAAAGAACACACATATATACACACATACATATATGTATATTGATAGCTTAATATCTGCATATTTCTATTCTTTCATGAATGTGTGTTTGTATTTATCCAGTTGTATTTGTGTTGCTTTTTGTAGACAGGCTGACACGTTCAACTTCCCTTCCTCACCATTATTACGTCATGCCTCGCCACCATGTTTACGTGAAAGCATTTGAGTAGAAGAAAATGTGATATCTGTAACAAGTGGTTAGCTAAAAACTTTTTCTCGATATTTGGCAGCTGCTAAGAGGCTTGCCTATGGTTTATAAAAAATTAAAATTGGTTGTTCACATTCTGGTTAAACTGTTTTAGTAGTCTTTAAAAACTGGAATAAAGCCAACACTCCTAAAATAAAGAAATATAGCATTTACTAGAGCGCACAGGGGTCTATTTGCCCTCTGCCGCGGTGCGAAATTAATGGCTCTCAAGGTAAATTAGATATCCCCCACATGACCTGTAATTTTAAAAGATTGCGTGGTTTCAATATATGTGTTCTTTTCATGTGGAATAATTCTGCCACCAAAAACGTTATTACGCTGTGTAGTTCAATGTTCATCATCCGCCATGTCACAAAAAATAAGGAAATGTCCTATACTTAGGTTGTGTCAGATAGAAAATTTTAAGAAAAACCGAATTCCGGTTGAAAGTCAAAAAAATTATTTTCTGCTTCGGATATTCGTTACATTTTGCCCCATGTATAAACATCCTTCGTTTCCCTCGGGATGATTAAGCGTTAACCCTTCCAAAAACATTAACCGGGTACTAACATCAAAAGAACGAAAATACCATATTTTAGTAAATTTTCTCCCGAGAGTCAAGAGCTAAGTCCGTATGTTAGAACCAAATACCTAGCAGTGCTTTTGGCACTTAAGTTGAACGAGAGTTTAAACACAGTGTATAGAGGCTTACCGGCGGCCACCGTGGTGTGATGGTAGCGTGCTCCGCCTACCACACCGAATGCCCTGGGTTCGCACACTGGGCAAAGCAACACCAAAATTTTTGAAATAAGGTTTTTCAATTAGAAGAAAATTTTTCTAAGCGGGGTCGCCCCTCGGCAGTGTTTGGCAAGCGCTCCGGGTGTATTTATGCCATGAAAAGCTCTCAGTGAAAACTCATCTGCCTTGCAGATGCCGTTCGGAGTCGGCATAGAACGAGTTGTGAATATTTCTGTCGCGAATTGAATAGATCTATTCAAAAATAAAAAGCTAGAAGATGTGAGTATGAAGATCTCGAATTACTATCCAACAGAATAGTGCTCAATTTTACCAACAAATTCGGCAAACGAAAATCGGTGGCCTGGTAAACCTTGTAGAGTTTATGGCTTATGGCGAAAACTCCATTAACCGTTAACCAGCTGATTGGCCGTTTTGACTGCGGCTTGAGACTTGGCAAATCCACCATGAATAAGATTTTCGATATGCGAAAACTTGGAAAAAAACACTGAAAACAAATGGCACATATCACCACGTCGTTGATTTTAAAACCAACTTGGATAACAAGAAAATTTGCTATCTACCGCTTAGTGGCGACCGCCGTGGTGTGATGGTAGTGTGCTCCGCCTATCACACCGAGGGTCCTGGGTTCGATTCCCGGGCAAAATAGCATCAAGAATATAGAAACAAGTTTTTTCAATTAGAGAACAATTTTTCAAAACGGAGGTCGCCCTTCGCAGTTATTTGGCAAACACTTAGAGTGTATTTCGGCCACGAAAAGCTTCTCAGTGAAAACACATTTGCCTTGCAGATGCCGTCCGAAGTCAGCATAAAACAAGTACACATTTAGGTCCCGTCAAACTAATTTCTGGGGAAAATTAAAAAGGGGCACGATGCATATTGGAAGAAAAGTTCGGTTCAAAGTTATTCTCATTGTAGGTAAATCGCGCTTATTTTTTTCCACTTAGTGTAAACTTTGTATCCACGCAAAGCTGATAAGGCTTTGTAAAATGAAGTTGAGCAACACCACCACCTTAGTCAGAATTAAGAAGAATCCATCGGTGTCCCCAATTATAGTCGATTGTCAATACGTGACAGCACTTTAACATCCGAGTCCAATTATGTAAGAAATAGTAAACCCAACAATATACAAAATATTTTCCTATAGCTTATAATTTTACTCAAATATTCATGTTTTTATTCCGAAATACTTGCAATAAAAATTCATTACAACTTGAATATGAATCAAGCTTTAAGTGGATACTCGTATCCTATGAAATATATATCGATTGATGGTGTTTGCAATAACAACAATGCAGTCTGTGACATCCTGACTAGAATAATAACAAAAACACAATCTATACAGATAACGGTGATATAAATACACGAATACTTCTCGTTTGTTCTATTCGTACAAGAGATTAAGGCTAAAGGAGAATTCTCAAGAAAAATATAAAGATGAATCCCTCACATTTATGTCATCCACACCCACAGTAACTGCAATGAAGAAAAAAAAAGAAAAAAAATCCGGTACAAAATGAAGAGCAAAAAAATTCCTAACTGAGATGTATACGCAAAGGTGTGCGACGAAATTGCGAGGAAAGACAAATTACAGGAGCTCGTGTCATTACATTTCTTTTACTGAAAAATGCATTGTGGAACGCAAAGCAAAAACAAAATCCAATTGACTGTCACAGACGAGACTTGGGAGTATCAGTTTAAAAACCATACCAAGATGAACAAAGGAGGACTTATATAAATTTGTAAGATAGTGCGGGAAAAAATTATATATGTATGTATGTATGTAATATGTCGCGAATAAAATAAAATTAAAAACTTTATAAAAATCGCTTTCAAATTATATTTTTTATTGATATTAGAGAAAAATTACAAAGTTTGCTAGGACATTTTTCTGAATTTCACATCTTCATTAGCTTCTTCTTAGTCTAGTTCTAGTAACCAATTTTTTTAAATTTTTATCGGCTCATAATTTCCAAATTTTGTTAGGGACCGAAAAAATGTCACATGAGCAAGAGAAAAAAATAAAATAGAATAAATATCTTTTCTTTAAAATTGAAGAACTTTATTAATTATTATTACATTCCATTTAAAAGTAAAGAGCAGGCTACATTCAAACATTAGTAAATTTTCGAGGTTTTTTGAAATATTCTGCTAGAATTTCGTCCTCGGTGAGTTCAATATGGGTATGGATATTTAAAGAAGCAAGACCATTCAGTCGTTCCTGCCCCATCGTATTCCTCCTTAAAGTCGAAAATGATCGTTCTGGAGTTGCTGTAGTTATAGGTAGTACTGCCAAGATTCGCAAAATTTTATCGATTATTGGTGTTTGCACAATTTTGACTCGATCCGAGAAAAGGGACCTACTAGACCTCCTGGCTACACCTTCAAATTTTGCTCATGTCAATCTCTTTAACCTTTTTTTGGATTTTGGCTAGTTGTTCCTATACGGTAGCTCATAATTTTCTGCTACATATATATAAATTTTGAGTTATAGACCCTCCCCCCTTTGACCTGATCATGGATCCGCCACTGATTTCAACCGACAGCAAAACAAGGAAGCAAGATTCCTCACTTCCATTTCCTTAATGGGAAAACGATTCAACCCTAAAACTTTTTATACTCAGTTGAGCAGAGCTCACAGAGTATATTAAGTTTGATTGGATAACGGTTGGTTGTACAGGTATAAAGGAATCGAGATAGATATAGACTTCCATATATCAAAATCATCAGGATCGAAAAAAAATTTGATTGAACCATGTCCGCCCGTCCGTCCGTCCGTTAACACGATAATTGAGTAAATTTTGTGATATCTTGATGAAATTTTGTATGTAGGTTCCTGAGCACTCATCTCAGATCGCTATTTAAAATGAACGATATCGGACTATAACCACGCCCACTTTTTTCGATATCGAAAATTTCGAAAAACGGAAAAAGTGTAATAATTCATTACCAAAGACAGATAAAGCGATGAAACTTGGTAGGTGAGTTGAACTTATGACGCAGAATAGAAAATTAGTAAAATTGTGGACAATGGGCGTGGCACCGCCCACTTTTAAAAGAAGGTAATTTAAAAGTTTTGCCAGCTGTAATTTGGCAGTCGTTGAAGATATCATGATGAAATTTGGTAGGAACGTTACTCCTTTTACTATATGTATGCCTAATAAAAATTAGCAACACCGGAGAACGACCACGCCCAATTTAAAAATTGGGCGTGGCTCCGCCCTTTTTCATTTAATTTGTCTAGGATACTTTTGAAATTTGGTAGGGGCTTAGATTCTAGGAAACTAATTGTTTTCTGTGAAAATGGGCGAAATCGGTTGAAGCCACGCCTAGTTTTTATATACAGTCGTCCGTCTGTCATTCTGTATGGCCGTTAACACGATAACTTGAGCAAAAATCGACATATCTTTACTGAACTTAGTTCACATACTTATCTGAACTCACTTTATCTTGGTATAAAAAATTAACGATATCCGACTATGACCACCCCACTTTTTCGATATCGAAAAATAAAAAAAATGCCATAATTCTATACCAAATACGAAAAAAGGGATGGATTGGTTTATTGACGCGAAATATAACTTTAGAAAAAACTTTGTAAAAAGGTTGTGACACCTACCATATTAAGTAGCAGAAAATGAAAAAGTTCTGCAGGGCGAAATAAAAAACCCTTGAAAACTTGGCAGGTATTACATATATAAATAAATTAGCGGTATCCAACATATGATGTTCTGGGTCACCCTGGTCCACATTTTGGTCGATATCTGGAAAACGCCTTCACATATACAACTACCACCACTCCCTTTTAAAGCTCTCATTAATACCTTTAATTTGATACCAATATCGTACAAACAAATTCTAGAGTCAACCCTGATCCACCTTTATAGCGATATCCCTATATGGCGTCCACCTATAGAACTATGGCCCGCTCCCTCATAAAATACTCTTTAATGCCTTTCATTTGATACACATGTCATACAAACACATTCCAGGGTTTCCCTCGGTTCATTTTCCTACATGGTTATTTTCCCTTATGTTGTCACCATAGCTCTCAACTGAGTATGTAATGTTCGGTTACACCCGAACTTATCCTTCCTTACTTGTTTCTCCTTATTTTGTTATTATTATCGTTGGTGGTGTGAATTCCATCAGATAAGACTTATGAAATTATTAAGTGATATTTCGGCAAATTCTGCCAAATTTGGCGAAAAAATAATGAAAATTAATACTTTCTTCAACAAAAGTGTAGTGCCAAAATAAGTATGGAGGCAAAGGCGAAGAAGTAAAATAAACTAGCCGATGACCAAGATGAAAAGGATGTCAAAAAAGAATTCATTGAATAAATAGACATCGAACACTCAGACGATGAAAAGAAAAGTATCAAATATTAAATGTAATATGAATGTTTTTTTTTTTTAAATATCAGACGCGACTTTGTCATCTGGTAACCATTGCAAATATGAATGTTTGAATGTGGGGTTAGTCAGGATTTGTCTTTGTGCCTCGAACACGTCATGCAAGCTGCATAGTTGGCTATCCATAGTCTCCAAGGTTTTGTTGGCTACACGATTTTAAAATAACTAGTTCTCAAGTCCCCTTAAAATAGATTTTGATGAAATTTATCTCAAGCGAATGTGAGTGATTGCTTCTCTTAGATGTTAACTTAGACCGGATGTTCGGGGTGAAACTAGTTTTCTGGGATTTATATGCTTGATGCCTTGTACTAAATATAATTTTATCGCTTTTTCATATTTTATCTTTGTAACACGACGTTTCAACACAAAAAGCAATTGGAAAAAGAAAATATCTAATGCAACCGGAAGTAAATAAAACAAACTCAAACCCAGCATCAACTCTCAAAATCTATAAATCTTATAAAATAAAGTCGGCAAATGCCATGTATGCACATAACTTCACACAGAATGCTCCGATTTTAAATCGGTTTTTTGCATTTGAAAACTTAGCTACGTGAGATGGTGCAGTTAATATAATTTGAAGGTATATATTACAGGGGCGTGGCAAATTGCCAAAATGTAGCAAAAAATCATAAAATTTTGGTTTACACAGCTATAACTCATAAACGGATGGATGGATTTCAAAAATTCTACTTTTCAGTAAAACTTTGAAATATTTATCTTTTTCATTTCATTTCATTTCATTTATTTATTACGGCAAAAAAGCCTAATTCATAAATTAAATTATATTACAATTTACTATCTTATTGCTAAGGTTTTACAATATTCATAAAGTTTTGCTTTAAAAGCCCCGATTTCATTACAACTTTTTATATCTATAGGCAGTTCATTGAAACTTTTTAGACCTTTAAAAAAATATTTTGCTGATCTATTTCAGTTCTGAATAAAGGCAGTTTGAAATTGTGTTTATTCCTTGTATTAATGTTATGTGTTTGCTTAACTAATACTACGTTTTTACTTAGATATTCAGGTACATTTTCACTTTTAATATTAAATATAAACTTCATAGCGTGAAAAAAAATCTTTTGCTTTACACTTAACCAGTTCAAACTTCTCAGCATATCAGCCGTACGAGTATCTCTAGGTTTTTTAAGAATAAATCTCATACATCTGTTTTGCATCTTTTGAAGTTTATCTATTTCTTTGTCTGACACAATGAATAGAATAGATGGGCAGTTTACAAAGTGCGGTTCTATAATGGACTTATATATAATTATTTTGTACTTTTTTTGAATATATTTGGATGTTCTCTGCATAACCCCAATTTTTTTCGCAACTTTCTGGACTGTGTAGTTTATATGTTCTTCAAACTTGAGTTTGTTATCAATTATAATTCCCAAATATTTTATACTGTCAACTTTTTGTATGCTTTCATCATTTATTTTTAAACCAATTATATCCTCATTAACGTTCCTCCTTGTTATTATCAGATCTTCGATCTGCATCAAAAAAAATACTTGATTCCTTTCTTATATCAGCCAAATTGTTTAAAGAAAAGTAACATTTTTATCAAAATGCGTATGTGTGTTTGTTCGCTGTGAACTGTCCGCGCTAATTGCTTTTGAGTGAGGCTTGATGCGACACATACATATGTACATATATAGCATTCGCTGCGTTATTTAACTTCGGGCGTAGGTTTATAAGTATGTATGGATGTACATCACTACATAGTATAAAACAAAGTCGCTTTTTCTGTCCCTATGTCCCTTTGAATGCTTAAACCTTTAAAAATACGCAAAGGATTTTGATGCGCTTTTTTTAATAGATAAAGAGTGATTGAAGAGGAAGTAACGGATGAACATATTTGGCTGAAAATTGGTGGAGGGGTATCTTAGAACCAGGAGACAGACATAGGCTAATTTTATCCCGTTCTGGATAGAGTCTTGAAATCAAAACGTGGACCTGGGTAATCCTGGGATATGTTTGTACAATATGGTATCGAATTTAAGCTGTTTATAGTACTTTGATACGGGGTATTTTTCGTACCCGCGTGTAACTAGGGTATCGAGATATAAGCGAAAACGTGGACGCGGGTACCCCTAGAATGTGTTTATTGAATATGGATAACGAATGAAAGCTGTTGATGAGTGCTTTAGTGCAGGATAGTTTTCATACCTATTTGTGAAGTGTCTCGAGATATAGGCCAAAACGTGCATCAGGGCAACACTAGGATGTGTTTTTACATTATGGGTGTCAAATTGATTTTGATTTGGACGGAAAAAGTTTATTAAAATGTATGGAGATAGACTAAATTTAGGGCAGAAAAACGTCTGACGGGTCTGCTAGTTTTTATATAAAAAAAAAAATCTGAAGCGCGATGACCACTGAAGAGATTTTAGGCCGAGCTCTTCCAATTTGCGTCGTGCTCCTTTTAATTTTTCCTACAAATTGGCGGCACGGAACTTACATGTTTTATGCAAGGCAGGTGAGTTTTCACTGAGACGTTTTCATGGCAGAAATACACTCGGAGTGTTTGCCAAACACTGCCAAAGGGCGACCCCGCTTAGAACAATTTTCTACTAATTGAAGAACCTTGTTCCAAAAATTTTGATGTTGCTTTACCCGGGGCGTGAACCCAGGATCTTCGGTGTGGTAGGCGGAGCACGCCACCATCACACCTCGGCGGCCGCCGTGAATATCTGTGACGTATGTTTTGATCGAATCGATGACTATTTCGAACAAGGCAGTGATATTTCGATACTTTTGCCCATTTAAAAACCGTAATCATACAACAATAAATAAAAATGTTAACTGCCACACGTTGGCCTTGTAAATTGGCAGCAGCAGTAGTGATGACGACAATATTACCAGGAACAGCAACAACATAACTCAAAGCCATATTCAAACTAATTGTAACAACAACAATAACAACAACCATTGCCATATATTACTCACGCAGTGAGTAACGATACACTTGCTTTGTATATATTTTTGTTGTTGTTGCCTTTGGTAATCTTGACTTGTACGACATTAATACGGAAGCAAATAAAATGCCTGCAATCTACAAGAACAACTATCACTTATTTGCAGCAAGACGTTGTATGCATGTGCGAGCCCACACCTGAATGCAATGTACTAAGTACACTGGTGGACAAATTATAGATACAAAACTTTGCGTTTCAAATGTGTATTAGATATGAAAATAAAGTTTAAAACTTTTGTAGTTTGAGATAAATTCGAAAAACGGGAAGATCAGGTTCAATCAAGTTTTTTAAAATTATCAATAAATAACTAAAATGGCATTTTAATTTTATTTCAAAATTAAGCAAATACTTCCTCACAGGCGCTTTAAAGATGGTTAACACTACTTTTAATTTTGTTTATTTCATTTGTTTTAAGGGACTACTTCAAAATGACTTCGGGATTGCTTATGGGGCAATTTAGAGATCGATTCGGAACCATTTCGGGATCATTTTGGTATGGTTTTTGGGCCATTTCGTGATCGTGGGGTTTTTAAGGAATTGTATTCGGGATACAAGATTTTTTTTGGAACGATTCTAGAACTATCTTTCTGAGAACTATTTCGGAATTGCTTTTATGCTATTAATTAATTTTTTTGTTTTCGGGATAGATGGCGGTGATATTTCTAGGATATTTTCGTATGCATATATAATTTGCAGAAAATTCCTGGACTATTACAAGGTTCTTTGCGTTATAATTTTTCGAATACTTTGAAATAACTGCATGACTGTCTTGAGACTGTTTTATGGACTTTTTTGGACTATTTTAAGGCTGATATCGTTTTACATCGGAGTCATTCGTCGTCTGCTCGGAGAAGTTTTTTTTTTTATAAATATTCAGAGCTCCAAACAAGACCAGTAATGTTTCGTTTACGAGTCTGATGTGCATAAAAATAAAATACATGCAAGGCGCAATATCCTCCGGAGAGATTTTACGCCGAGCTTCTCTTCCAATTTGCGTTAAGCCTCTTTAAGCTTTTCATATAAATTGGCGGAGCATATATGTTTTTACGCCAACGCCCAGTCCAAGATATTTATGCTCCCACCTCATAAGAAATACCCTCGTCCTGTTATCTCCCCCATTGAATAGATGGACTAAGAAACTAAGACTTCTGCTGAACGCTCACCACTTATTAAGCTTATTGCAGGCTCAGCCGTTCAAGAGCGGATATCAAGTGATCCAATTCATAAGTGGGTAAAGAAATCTACTTGACAATTTTCAATGATTTCGCTACATCCATCAAATCTTTAAAAGCGGGTCTTCCGCCTGAAATAAAGTGATCGGGCAGTCTAACTTTTGGCTGAAAAATATGCCCCAAACCCTCCCGCACCAGACTTTGGAAAAATACTAGTTCCCAAAGAGGGGGGAAATAGTAGTAGTGTATTTTGAGTTGGAAGGCGGCGCATCAAAGTCTGTCCTACCAATAAGCCGATGATATTAATCGTTTCTAGGTTTCGGTGTACCACTAGGTTGGGTGTACCACTTTCATCCTCTTGTCCGCAAAAGAAGTGTCTAGTAATGCCCATCAGATCAATACAGAGACGAACCAGAATCACAGAACATCCAATTGTTAAATAAACCACCACTTTTAAGCCTTTAAGGCCCACTTGCAGAACGGCAAATTAGCTTATTTTTAGTTTAAGTTTTGCCACCAGTGTATTTAAACTGCGCTTATCGGTAAGTTGAATGAATGCGTAAGTGGAGTATTTAAGTTTTCGTAACAACAAATCGATCACAAAACGGTTTTAAGCAGATATTTTTGCACCATTTTTTGTTTGTGTTAATGGAGATATTCGTAGAGGTGTGTGTATGTACATATGATTACCCTGTGTATGAGTTTGCTGATTGGTGGCGATCGCCACCAACGGTTAACTAAGCAGCTGTTGTTGGCATTTAGGTAGGTAAATAATCCTAATAGGCAGTAAAAAATGACGAAAGCAGTCAAGTGTTGTTGACCAAATGTTTGCAATGCAGTGCCAATCAGTCAATGACACGACGTCAATTTCGAGGGAAAAAAATTTCAAGAAAATTAAGTGGTAAGTGAGACTTTGTTTCGCAACTGACATCATTGGCATTAAAATTATATAAATTAATGGATATGTATTTCGATATAGAAATAATAGAGTTCCTCAAAATTTTGATACAAGTAAAAGTATTGCCTCCATTTCTAGAAATTTCCCCTGCCTAAAATGAAAAATTTATGTGAAATAAAATGTATTCCACTTTTCCTATTAAAATATTTTAAAGTGCGTAATTTATTTTTATTTTTTTAATTCGTTTAATAACTGACACTACAACGTCTCTCACGATATCAAACATTAATTTAAATGCAGTAGAAAAATTGTCCTACACTAAGTCGCTTAAGGGCCGGACCACCCGTGGCAAGCTAGGCGTATGTATGTGCATTAGGCTGAAGCTTAAAAAAGCAAATGAACTCTTTTTCCCAGGGGCATGAATTTAGTACTGATGGGTTAAGGAAGTTCAGACGCTTCGAAAACGAAAGTGTGAACTAGAGCTGAACTGTTAACACAACAACAGCAACAGAGCTGAACTGTACTCAAAGCATCTTCAGGTAATTCTATTGTCTCGACTTCTTGACTAGGTCTAGGCCAGAGAGAGGGATCTGCCAGACTGCCCCAGCATAGCAACCTATCAGAAACAATTGTAAAAATCTTCGTCGAATGCATTAATAGCATTAGAATCTTACTTGATTAGTTCGAATATCATTAGCCGTGTTTTTTAACACGCGTATATCCGTTTACGCTTAAACTTTATATTGACTGCTAAGAGACAAACTATAAATACACCTCTGAAATTGCTGCGCATAAATTTTGTCCTACTAAATTTCAATACGCATTATACTCAGATGTAACTGAAATATGTGTCTTTGTTTCACCCTGTACACTAATTCTATGTATTATATGTGTGTCCACAATTCATCGCAACTGATTCAGCTATATGTTATACCCTATGGCCATCAGAGCGTTGCGTCTCCGCTTTTCGGTACACCCTGTTGCTGTAGCTAGTTGTTTTACCACAGCCGCTAGATGGGTCTCCTAAGCATTATCTAAGCGAAGATAGGCGTTTTTTAACACGCGCAAACGAAACGTATACGCGCGTGTTAAAAAACACGGCTATTATCATTGGAATAAAATCGAAGACTATAATGGCTGTATTTTTTTTTTTTTTTGCATGTATACACATCTACATCTGCAATTAAAAAAACCAAAAACTTGTTAAGTCATAGTAGCCGTGTTTTTTTTATACACGCATATACGTTTACGTTTGCGCGTAGAAAAGCGCCTATCATCGCTTAGATAATGCTTAGGAGACCCATCTAGCGGCAGTGGTTAAACAACTAACTACAGCAACAGGGTGTACCAAAAAGCGGAGACACAACCCCCTGTTGTATGCCTGTGTATGTATAACATATAGCTAAATCAGTTGCGATGAATTGTGGACACACACAGAATACATAGAATTAGTGTAGAGGGCGAAACAAAAACACATATTTCAGTTAAATCTGAGTATAATGCGTATTGAAATTTAGTAGGACAAAATTTATGCGCAGCAATTTCAGAGGTGTATTTAAAGTTTGACGCTTAGCAGTCCATATAAAGTATAAGCGTATAGACGTTTACGTGTAAAAAAAACACGGCTAGTATATACGGCTAGTATATACGTAAGGCTGTCCCGAAATCGCTCATTCAATTTGCAAGGATCACCCTAATTTACATTCGTTTTTGCGCACTTAGCCATGCAAGTACTAGAAGCGGAGGGAGGAGGTTGTCAAGTGCATAGTGCAAAGTTTTTGCTTACATATATTCAACAACAAAAAGATGAAATTGCACGCTATCGTGCCTTCATTCGTTCATTTGCTTATTATTCATTGTTCGCTTAAATAGTCTATTCTTTGTACGAAAATATGTACGCAAGTAATACACGAAAACCTGAAAAAGAATTAAAGCAACAACGAAAAACGCAAAAATTAAACATGGAAAAAAATTCGTTTTTTGTGTGGCTTCATTGCCGTTTCGTTGCACTCGCAAATTGGCGATGAATGAAAACGATTGTGGACAACAATGCACGCACATACATATAAACACACACGCGTTTCCAAATATATATATATATGTATGTATGTAAGTAAAGTAAACAACACACATATGTATGCACATGAGCTGTGAATTGAGTGCGCAGCATGCACCGTCACAAAACAATGCCTTAGCACATATGCACTTGCCGTCAACTTAGCCGAAGGGGCCGGTCGGGCGGCTTAACAACCAGCAGCAGCAACAACAACAAAAACAACAGCAGCAGCAACAGTAGATATTCATATAAGTCAACAGCCGCCAGACCTTACCCTATCATAACCTAACCCAACCCAAAATGACGCAGCTTAGTGCAGCGACCTAACGAAGTTGAAAATGCAGCGGCGCAAGGCAAATTGCTCGGAGTTATTCAAAATTAACGCAATTTTTAGTTGCTACGAAGTGTCTGGCTTTTTGTATTTTTATTACATAGCTCTTGTGGCAGTAAACACAAAACAATGTGAATTGGTATTGCAAATACTGAAATAAACATATGTAATTAATCTCAATTTCAGTCATTGAACAAAAGTTTTATTCAATTTCTGGTATTATCAGAAAAAGATTACATCTATGGTTTTTATACCCAGCGTGTACTTGTACCAAAAGGGTATTATAACTTTGATTGTATAACGGTTGTACGTAATGACATTATTGAATCAAGATAGATGTACGCTTCGTTATATCAAAATTAGTAGCATGGAAAAAGATTTTGATTAGGTTTGATAAGAAATTTGTTATACTTGGCTATCTGGATCCGGATTGAAATCGAATTGGTATCGAACATTTATTAAAAGAGATGATTAAAAAATAAATAAGTTAATACCCGGCGAGAAGATTCCGGCCGACGACCTTTAAATGGGAAAAGTAGAAAAGTCGGTTAAAGATCACGCCCACTTAAATAGTTATGCTGATAATTCACCTACGAGCATTAAAAAATTTTGAAAATATCAGAAATTTCGAATTAACGGAAAAACTGACAAAATGCCTAAACTTGGCGAGTTAACTAATCTATTGAAGCAAAATAAAGATTTGGTAAAATTTTGAAAACGGACATGCCACCAACCGCATTTAGTAGAAGAAAATTTTAAAGTTTTTCAGAAATCTGGCTCTTATAACACTGAAAGAAATGGTGCTGAAATGAACAAATCGGTTCTGCTGTTCTTGACTTAACGGAGATTCGGTGAAATTGATCGAATTATAGTTAATTCGACCAAGTTCTTTGTCAAACGAACAAATTAGTTTAGTCATTTCAACAGAAGAGAAATTGTCGCTCTTAAGTTAACAAAATTCTGTACAATTGACAGATTCCTGGTAAATCTAACTGATTTTTCTGTTAACACAACTGATCTTACAGGTCATTTCAACGGCGATCAACTGCCAATACATGAGCAAATTTCAAAGAGAATTTTACGCTCACTGCGCTCTCTACTTTCTACATATGACGATGGTGCCACTTGTTAAAAAAAACACCAAAATAAGAAAACCATCAAATCGAAAAAACACACAAATTGGGAAAACAACAAAAAACTAGTTTTTCAGTTATCAATACAAAACAAAAAACCCTTTTTTGAATTTAATGTGCATAACACGGCAAAAAATTATGCGATACCGCGACACCTATTTATCGGGTACAGTTTTGCAACTTCTCCTCCAAACAAAATGCAAAATTGTGCCCTCTTTTTGCAAAAGTTTTGTTTGAACGAACAGGATTTTTCCAAAATTAGTAACATTTTGTTCAAGTTTTTACGAATTTTTACTCATGCGAACGAATTTAATAAGATAATAAAAAACATCCTTTTATCATGTTGACGTTGCCGACAACATAAAAGTTTGAGTTGTTTTGGAATCGTTTCAACTTAAAGTGTTACGAAAATTAAAATTGCCGAATTACATGTAAAGTTACTCAAGTGGTGAATTACCTTCCTGCGATTTGATTCTTTACATTCCTATAACTTGCAAGTTCTCTGTTTAAAATATTACGTCAAACATTTATACTACAAGTTTTGTTCGAAACAATCAAGTGTGGCAACTACATGCGAGAGAAGAAATTGAGAGTGACCTAAGCTGCAACTGAAAGAATTGAGAATAAAGTTTGTGACTACTATTTTCATTTCTATTTGCAAAGCGAAGTTCAAAACTATACATTAAATAAATTATAAAATATAAAATATGGTGAAAGTGCATTTAATAAAACAAAATAATAAAGTGTATAACGTTTAATGTGTGCCACATTATTTGATGTAGCCCAATTGACGTTCGGTAAGTGCCACCGTTGTGTGATGGTAGCGTACTCCGCCTGCCACACCGTATGCCCTGGGTTCGCTTTTTTTTTAGAAATAAGGTTCTTCAATTAGAAGAAAATTTTTCTAAACGGGGTCGCCCCTCGGGAGTGTTTGGCAAGCACTCCGAGTGTATTTCTGCCATGAAAAGCTCTCAGTGGAAACTCATCTGCCTTGCAGATGCCGTTCGGAGTCGGCATAAAACATGTTGGTCCCGTCCGGCCAATTTATAGGGAAATCAAGAGGAGCACGACGCAAACTGGAAGAGAAGCTCGGCCTAAAATCTCTTCGGAGGTTATCGCGCCTTACATTTATTTACAACTTTTTTTGCTCATTTGACTACTAAAACGTTCAATTACGAATCAACGATTTGTGCGCAGTTGATTCAACATCTTGTTGCGATGGATAAAAATTGACAGAAATTTCGGTTGAATTGACCCATATTTCGGTTGATTTCACCAGTCTTTTTCTTTCAGTGTAATTATTTCTTGATTAGAGCAAAACCGGATGACGGCTATACCGATTTTTGAAAAAAAAGTGGTTAGGTTTATTGGTATATTCAACAAAATTTGCATTATCTTTATGATGCTATACATTACTTGTAGTGATTTGGTAGGCAGAGTACTAATATTTAAAAAAAAAATTAGGTTGGCTTTTTTTATACCTTAAAAAAAAAATAAAATGGTATGTTCATTTTGGTCCGAATTTCGAAATTGTAAGTCCTTAAAGCGGGAGAGACAGACGCGCCAATTCGTAAATAGGAAAGGAAGTAAATAGTTTACGCCTTATTCAACTTCAGAAATTTAATTTTGTGCCGCTATCAAGGGAAAATCGACATATCGCACACTAACTAAAAAAGAGTCCCAACTTGAAAAAATGTAAATGTTCAGGAGAGAAGAAAAACGGTTTATGTGAAAACGTCTGTAATTTTATACTGAAATCCAGTTTTACAAAGAAGGATACCTTCGTTCGAAATTTTATTGTAATTATTTGTTTACGGACAAAATATATAGCAATTTTGAATTTTGACTATTTCTAAGAAAACTTACTACTCGTACATTCAAAATTATTTCATCAAAAAAGGCACATTTCACAATAATACAAGAAACCTCACTCACTCTTTACGTATAAAAAGACACAATTTTAGTTAATACACAACAAAGTTAAACTGAACACACCATTAAAAACGAAGTTAAAAGTTTTTTGCAACAAAATAGTCAGAATTTAAAATAATACACTTTATGCGTAAAAAAACTGTTCACTTGTTCTTAAGCACATTGCCACAACTAAAAATAGTACTCTTTAGTTGATAGGGCGCAAGCGATGCAATCAACACCAAAACAGTTAAAGAAGAAAATAATGACAAAGAAATTTAAGGGGCAGTTAGAGATGTGTACTGTGAATTGGTTTATGGAAAAAAGCCGATTTTGAAAAATTTTAAGTTGTGACTCTTTTGTAGTTAGTGTACGATATGTTCAAGAGGTAGTTTTTGTTCTATGAAAGGAGGAAGTCTTTTCTCGCGAGTTCTTTAAAGCGAATTTATATATATATCTGTAAACAGTAACGAGGTTATCATCATACGAATATGCCAAATATTTGTTTGTAAGGCCCGCATTTTATTCCTCTTTACATAAATCAGAGAACGCCAAACTTATGCATACTCTTTTTAATAGATCATACTTTTGTGGTTTAAATCTGCTGCTTGATATAGCTTCCGCAGCTTCCGGCTGAAGTAATCACGGTATGGGGGGATGCACTGCCTAACCGACATTTGTTACACCCTTATAAGCTTTACAGAGTAAATAAGTTGTTCGAACATTTTATTAAATCAATTTGTTTGAATTGCTTTAGCTGCGAACCCTTTTCTCTCGTTTCTTTCATTGGACATGCAAAGCCCAAATAATTGAACTCAATAAATATAACAACGGGGGTTTCCACGCAAAATGAGAAAGCTCATCCCCAATAGAATGCATTCCAAGGTGTATATTCCCGGAAAAGGAGCCTCAACATCGGTAAAACTCCCCAAAACCTTCCGCGAGTGTCTTTACCGCTACAACAACAACAACAATGACAGTGACAACCTCCGTTCGTTTAAAATTACAAATTATGAAATTATTAATAAAAGAACTACTCGGCGTCCGAAATGCTGAAGCTAAGATATGATTAATATTTCCATACCTTAATAACACTATTTCACAAATCTAATCAAGGCCACTAAGTAGCTTAAAGAGGTCCAGATGATATACATAGATACTTAATTGATGATATGGACAAATTTAAATTTATCATTAGTGCAAACTAAATTATAATGACCTCATTAATATTTTTACTCAAGATTGGTTTCACATAAAAACACATACATACATACAAACAAATTGAATATTTTACACATTCAAACAAACATGAATATGGTATTTACTAAATGTCAGCTGGCATTAGATTAAAATTGCTACCGATTTTCTAATTATCTCAGAAGTGTCTGTAATGACACTGTCGTGTTGAGCAGAGATCACGACCTGATTTCAATACAATAAATTTAATCAACAAATGGTTAGAAAAAAAAACTAAATGAGAAGAACTTAAAATGAGGTAGTTATGCATAATTAAAGCAAATTACGTGAACTGAGTCATGCACAGCTGCATACAGGAAACTATCGCGTAGTCAAATTTATTTCAATAAAATGCATCACCATCCACTGTTCGCGAAATTCAAGTTCAAGCCAATCCCTACTAAATGGTATATTTTAATATTATTCACTTCAACAAAAAACTATTAAAGTGCAATTTTTTTGTTTTAAATTTGAGTTAATTAGTTCGTTTGACTAGCCCTTTGTTGTTCAATATTATGGAAAATTTCAAAATAGGTGCCATGAGTCCTAAGAAACCGCATTGCCTGTTAGACCGTAAAAAGAAGACGAGTCCGGCAGAATCGTTGAAGACAAACAAGCACAATCAATCTGTCTATAGAGCATGCCCAGAGAAAAGGGATAAGTTCAACCCATATAAAGAGTTTAGAACTGAATATAGTCGCATGCTCCTTTGCGCCTTTTCCACGACTGATTGATGGGTTTTTAGATGATGTTTCGCTTTTTGAAATTTTTTAGAATACATTTTTGAATTTAGATTTCATTTATAAAATGTAAAAAAACGGACTTCAACTCAATATCTTTTTTATCCATGCTATTTGTATCTATATAATCTTATTTGCCTAAAGCGCTTAATTAAGGGCATCCTTGTAGAAGTGTTAGCCTCCTGGCCATACTTGTCTGTCTGGGGAATCAACAGATTTTATTGATCCACTCGTACGACCCACACACCGTCGTCCACTTCTAGTCCTGTCTTCTACTAGAATAGAAACCTGTCGATGGTAGTTTAAACAAATATTCTAGTTATACCATGTTTTCTTAAGGACGATTGCCTAAGATTGGTATTCAGATGAGATGATCCCTGGAGTATTCTCGAGAAAGGCTTTTCCGACGGTTTATGATTTATGTATTATACCGACGGTGATTATAGAACGAGCATATTGCAGTAAAACGAACCCTAGTCTGTATCTTAGGTGAATAAATAAGGCACTTCTGCCTGCCTAGGTACGGGTTGAACGAAAATCAAAGAGAGAATAATAGGTACAAAGGAAAGGAAATCTTAAATATTTTTTATGTGGTGGGAATGAAAAAAGTCCTATCTACTATAATTACCACTGTCATAGCAATCATGTGCTTTCAGTTTTGGAATCAGCAGTGGCGTTCCATATTTACCTTTTTTAAGATTCTTCTGTCCCGCTGTTTTGCTCTAAATATGGTTTCTATTCTTCTGGGCTATATACCATTTCTTTATTTTCGGCAGTAGTTGTCGTGGCAAACATCGCCCTATCATCTTCTTGCAACAGTGCTTAGCCTCATCCATGCCAAGGATGTCCCTTAGCGGAAGTACAAGGAAACTTACAGGGTTGGATAGAAGAGACATGAGTATTAAAACTGTTGGTTCCACATTATAACTAAAAGAATTGGTTGGTGACATTTGCAGATATGTTATATGTAGGGCACAGATTGCGTATGTCGGGGTTGATTCTGAATAAGTAAGAGTTTAACCTATTACAGTATACAGGTCGAGGTTGAGACAGAGTATTTCGCATCTCTGAGTTTCAGGTATTCGACTCTGACAACATGGTTCGCCGTGCATCTATCGGTATAAGACGTTGTCGACCCTCCGTGAATGAAACTGAGTGCCTGTATATGCACATATAGGTCAAACTGCTGAGTTCTTGTTTGCCGGATCGTCTCGTAGTGCTTGCGGAGATGTCTAGCAAGCGCAGCCTTGGTCGGTGATAGTGAAAATTTAGGCAAGGCGAAACAACCGAAAAGCCTATCGAGATAGGTGTTAATTTTACAGTATATTTCATCAATTGAAAATCCAGGCCCGATTACATTTTCGTGCAGTCATCGTCGTAGGAGACAATACTCATTTTGCTGGCGAAGGGAGCTTCTATACAAATTGGGTGTGGGATGCCAACCTTTCGAATTCTTCTTGATTTTGATGTTAGGTTTGTGAATTCGTCCAATGCCTGGCAACCACTAAAATAGTTTGCAGTCCGTTGTTAACCTACTTTGGATATTCGATCCCTTCAATTTCTTACACATATATTTTGGAGGCAAGTCAAGTCTAGTGGGCATCTGTGTAACGTGATACATTCTTTAACGTCTGTGATTAACATCTATGTCCATCTGCCACGTGGCTCATTTTCCCAGTGGTCTTGGCACATCATTATCTTTTAATTGGTTTTTAAGTGGTATATAGGGAGTACTCGTACTCTAATATAGTTTTGAAACCTATATTGAGTGTTACCATATATGTTTTTTGACACCGAGACTTGTTTCGGAGTTTTCCACAAAAGCGGAGAATTTGGAACAAATTTGCAATGATTGCGTAGATTTTATTTATTTCCTAAAATTATGAATATTGACCAACTAGCTAAGATTTCGAAACACTATTCGAGTATATTACTGATAATTTTCGCCTCGTATTATCTTTTGATTTCGTTACTTCATTTGCAATTTCTTATCACAAATTGTTATACACACGCTTACAAAAATTGGCGTAAAAATGTTAAAGCGATTCTGAAATCGGCGATGCCAACAGCGCCGTCGATGTTGTTGCGTTGATTTTGTTTTAATGTAATTATTTCAATACAAGCAACAACAGCAACGCTCAACAAAATAAAAATTAAAATATCTGCTTTACTTACTGGCCGTCGGCAATAAAATAAAATAAGCGCAAAGCAACTGTAAAAAAATGAGATGATACCTTGAACGAGTGTCAAACAGGCAGTTTTCTGCCTGATTCCGTCGTAGTCGAACTGCTAACCAGGCATTCAGGCAGTACAGCAACCAGCCAGCTACCGAAGCCATCGAGCCGCCGCCATTGACAGAGTGCCGTAATCGTCATTGTCTCACTGTCGTAGTCACTGAATTTATATTTGCCTTCTTTTTTTAATATTTTTATTTAAACATTTTTTTTAATACCTTTGTTGTTGTAGCTACTGTTGCTATTGTTATTTTATTGCATTACTTGAGCGTCACTCTTTTTATTTTGTCGTTGTTGTTGTTGTTATGGTTTTGCATGCCTCAAGTGGTTAGATTATAAATGATAAGCTAATTTGTACAGAACATACGAAAAGATAAAAGCTATACGCTTAACAGACAAGTACATACATATATTAGGCGCTAGTAATTTTGATTGAAAAAGAGTGGAAATGTATATATGTATAAGAGGATTCCTTTTTTTTCTGTCTCCTCTTCGTACTTTTCCCCTTTTTGGCAAATTTTATAATAATAAGAATAATCTACATTTATTTAAAGCCTGTCACTAACGAAGTCTTTTAATTAATTGCGCAGCCGATTTACTTTTCGGGTCACTTTACTAATTTCATTTTGTTTTTGTAGCTCACTCATTTACACGCCCATACAGCCATTGAAGCTCACTTTGGTTTGAGTAAAATTGTAATTGAATGGTGAGGAGATATTTTCTGCAAGTTTACTCACCTCATTCGTAGTTGACTTACTCACCACACTGTAATTTTGAGACTATTTACGCATACAAACATGACCACACACACAGACAAGAGTATTGCATACACTGCATCCAAAGCAGCGGAAATGCACTTATCGTCGCTTTTTTACACCTTTATTTTCTTAAGGGTTGAGTTAAATTTTATATTCAAAAATGGTACTCTACACTATCTTCTCCTTGCGCGTGCTTTTCATTTTTTTGACAAGTACTCTACTTAATATACCTTAAGGCGTGTAAGGTTTTAGAGTTGATATAAACCAAAATTCCAGGTTTTACATTTTCTAGAATTTATAGTATCATAGTAAAGCAAACCGGTTTACAGTCACCGTTATACCCTCGACTGCAACCAGAAATTAATAGCTTCCAAACTAAATTAGATATCTTGAGTCAGTTTTTTTCGGAATTCGCGAAATACAGTAGTAACTCGATTCTTTCATGTAATGGGAACCGGGCTCGGTGCAATTTTTGAGGTTATCGCAAGTACCTATTTTTTTCGTATGAAATAAAAGGCAATTTTATGAAAGAATTTGGTTGGAAAATAAGTTAATTATTTTTAGTATGTATTTTAACTCAACACGCTTAAGTTTAATTCGCTCATATACATAAATATAAAAAGACTTACATACTTTAAAAATTAAATTTTTGTTTGTTTTGTGCAGCTCGCTTATTCAGTACTACGTTGCTTCGAAGTCTCTGGAGCGTTATAATAATGTCCAAAGAGGCGTTATTTTGCTCAGCCCATTCTAAAGATAGAACTGATTCAAATGTCCCAAAATACACGTGCGTAAGAGATTTAGCCAATCACATCAATTTATTAGCAAAATAAATCTGGACTTCCCCGAATTTTATGGAACCGCTACCAAAAGCAACAAGGCAATGTCGCAAGTATCGAGTTCAAATTTTTTGGATGTCGCAAGTACTTAGTATGTAATGGAAAAATTATCTGTGTTGCAAGAATCGAGGTGTGCAAATACCAAATATGTGCACGAATCGAGTTACTACTGTATATGTAGGCAATTTACAAGGTCTCCTATTTGTCGTATGTGCTATGCTTCAATCAAATTTAATATTGGAAACCACACAAGTTGGCATCTTATGAATTGTCCAATAGTATTTCTGTGTAAAAAAATACTTACAAATAATTTTTCTTCAATGAGCAACTTTTTTGATAAATATTTTTTTTCTCACTGAAAATTTTTACTTTCCTTTAACAAATACATTGCTTGCTTTTTTAGTAGGAATTCGACGAATATTTAAGAATTTCCATATTTACTCATATAAACATTTAAATTACTCAGAAAATAAATTAGATATCTCCATTTTTTTTCGGAAGCTGAAAAAAATGTAGAAATTAGAAATGTTTTTTTTTTTTTAAACTAAATTTGTTTTCATTTAAATATTTTTGTATGAAATAAGCGGCGATTGCCCAAATCGCTTTTAAATATAGGAAAATATTTATTTGAAGCAATTTTTTAATTTTAATTTATTTAATAATTTGGGAAAAATTTAAACAATGTGACATCAGGACGGACAAGGTGACAGCTGTTTCGATTATACCTTGTAAATCTCTTCAAGGCCTTTTCTTCCGGTAGTGGAATTTGAACCGGCACTTCTACGGTGGTTGAATTGCTACAAACTCATTCAGCCATGTCAAGGCTTGGAAGAGATTTACAAGGTATAATCGAAACAGCTGTCACCTTGTCCGTCCTGATGTCACGCTGTTAAAATTATGAAATAAATATTTTTTACTTTAATCCAATAGCTTTTTTTCTACGACAAATTTTATTTTTCTTGCAAAATTGCATCTTTACACAAATACATATATTCAATCCGTTCTTTTTAGGAGTTAATAACTCTGAGAGTAAATTAGATACCTTAAGTCAATTTTTTTTTCATACAAAAACAGATTTTAAAACAAACATATAAAATGCACGAATTAATTTCCCCAATCACGAAAACACTGCAAAATTTTTATACTCAGCTGAGCAGAGCTCACAGAGTATATTAACTTTGTTTGCATAACGGTAATCCGTAACGGCATAAACTAATCGAGATATATATAGACTTCTATATATCAAAATTATCTGGGTGAAAAAATAAATTCATTTAGCCATGTCCTTCCGTCTGTCCGTCCGTCTGTAACCACGATAACTTGAGTAAATTTTGAGGTATATTGTTGAATTTTGGTATGTGTGTTCCTGGGCGCTCATCTCAGATCGCTTTTTGAAATGAACGAAATCGGATTACAACCTCGCCCACTTTTTCGATATCGAAAATTTCGAAAAACCGAAAAAGTGCGATAATTCATTACCAAACCGGATAAAGCGATGAAACTTGGTAGGTGCATTGAACTTATGACGCAAAATAGAAAATTAGAAAAATGTTGGACAATGGGCGTGGCACCACCCACTTTTAAAAGAAGGTAATTTAAAAGTTTTGCAAGCTCTAATTTGGCAGTCGTTGAAGATATCATGATGAAATTTGGTAGGCACGTTACTCCTATTACTATATGTGTGCTAAATAATTAGCGAAATCGGTTGACAAACACGCCCACTTTCAAGACAAAATTTTTTTTAAGTCAAATTTTAACAAAAAATTTAATATCTTTACAGTATAAAAGTAAATTATGTCAACATTCGACTCCAGTAATGATATGGTGCAACATAATACAAAGATAAAAGAAAGTTTCAAAATGGGCGTAACTCCGTCCTTTAGAATACTTTTAATGCCATAAGTCGAACAACAATTTACCAATCCCTGTGAAATTTGGTAGGGACATAGATTATATGACGATAACTGTTTTCTGTGAAAATGGGCGAAATCGGTTGAAGCCACGCCCAGTGTTTATACGCAGTCAACCCTCTGCCCTTCCGCCCGCCCTTAACACGATAACTTGCGCAAAAAACGATATATCTTAACTAAACTTAGTTCACGTACTTATCTGAAGTCACTTTATGTTGGTGTAAAATATGGCCGAAATCCGACTATGACCACGCCCACTTTTCCGATATCGAAAATTACGAAAAATGAAAAAAATGCCATAATTCTGTTTCAAATACGAAAAAAGGGATGAAACGTGGTAATTGGATTGGTTTATTGACGCAAAATATAAATTTAGAAAAAAAATTTGTAAAATGGGTGTGACACCTACCATATTAAGTGGAAGAAAATGAAAAACTTCTGCAGGGCGAAATCAAAAGCCCTTGGAATCTTGGCAGGAATACTGTTCGTGGTATTACAAATATAAATAAATTAGAGGTACCCGACACATGATGTTCTGGGTCACCCTGGTCCACCTATATGGTGATATCTCGAAAAGGCGTCCAGCATAGAACTAAGGCCCACTCCCTTTTAAAATACTCATTAACACCTTTCATTTGATACACATGTCATGCAAACACTTCCAGGGTTATCCTAGATTCATTTTGCTAAATGGTGATTTTCCCTTATTTTGTCTCCAAAGCTCTCAGCTGAGTATGTGATGTTCGGTTACACCCGAACTTAGCCTTCCTTACTTGTTTTGGTTTATTCGCAGTGCAAAGTATATAAATAAATACTCATTCTTATTAACGACGAGTGCCAACTCATTATAGGAAGTTTTTGTGCACAAACCACTTGAGTGGAATGCGCAATGACTTGAGTTTTACTTGTTGTTGTTAAGCGAACTTACAGAAATATTAAACAAAAGTGCTTCTCTATAAAGCAGACACAAAGCAAAGCCCGAAAATATTCTCTTCTAAAAGACTCAACTGCAATGTAAATCCGCGACATTACAAAGTTCTGTTCTCGATTTTTTTTGCGTTTTACTTTTCTGCATTAAGAAACTGGGAGGCAAGCAAATTGAAAACGTGTAAAAATGCAAAAGAGCGTTAAGTAAAAATATTCTCTTTACAACGTTCATGTTTAACCAACACCATCATCTTAGTAAACTTTGAGATGTACATAAGTAAGTTCTTTACCACCCGAAACTCAAACTCAAACCCGCAAGCAATAATAAATAGCGGTGCACTAGTGAGGCGCACGTCAATGCCAACAGCGTCAGCAACGACGTTAAAAGCAGCGCTTGTGGTGAAAACTCACACTACTACACATGCAAAGTCAGCGCATGTTTGTGCATTTGCATAGGTGGCATACACATGAGTGTGTATGTGTGAGCTAATGCATGCGCTTGAATGAGTAAAATCGTGTATATATGTATAAATTATCCAGAAACAAACACAAATATAGAAGAGCTTGCGGTGTGTCCTTACGCGTGTTTACACCCCGTCTAGTCAGCCGGCTTCGTTGTATATCAGAAATAAAAAATGGGTGAACATGTTTTAACTCAAAATGAGTGAGTAGTTGGTATGAGTTTGTTGGTTGGAGAGCACATGACATTAAAAATGGTGGATTATACTCCATCATTCTTCTAAATGAGTAAAAAATATTGTTGCAGTGCACTGCGAAAATGTTTAAATGAGTTGGATGTTTGTTTGGTTTGTTATATGAATGATCTGACAGACGAGCTTGGAAGTCAAGTTGGACAATAGAAGTATGTTTGTGTGCTAGCTACGGTTGTCAGACGTTCTGATTGTGCCAGTGCGTGTACCGACGTTGATTAACCCCATTCAGTGGTTGCGTCCACTCGCAAATTGTGATCAAAGTCCTTTAATGGAAGTTCACGGAAACTAGAAGTTTCAACAGATTCCACATTACAAATGAAAACATGGTTGGTTTCAAATTGGGCTGATCATCGAGGTTGATTCTGGACAAGTAGTAGTTTAACCTACTTTCTTCTGCTGCAAGGTTATAATAGTGTATGTTGATGACGGGGTTCACCGAGCGTGCCCTGCCAAAGGAGTTTACCGATTCTGTGTGGATTTCGCTTGGGCCTTGATCGATGTACACGTGTATCGCCTCGTTCGCCATTTGCCGCCCTTATCTTCTACCTCTTTTGTGGATCTAAGATCCCCATCAACTCACTGTATTAGTAGTAGTAGTAAGTAGGTTTACATATGAGCGTTGTTTGTATTTGTAAATTTTAGTAATTTTTCAGATTGTCACTGTGTTCATTGTTTTTTCATTTCAAAATTCTTAACTCATTAGCGAGTTGCGTGGTTGTGTGTATGTTTTCATTGCTGAGGTAGTGAAGGTTATGTTTTTTCCCGAAAATACTCACTCATTACAAGAGAACAGTGTCACCAACTTGACTAATGCTGAGTGAGGTTCTTGAGTTTTATTCCTTGCTTGACAATTGATTTTTGATTTGTTCTCAGCTGCATTTGCGCTAGTTTATATAGTGCTTTGTACATGTATTTCCTATGTGGTTGCACATGTGTATGTATTGTCATTCATATCGAAGCTAAAAAACTGTATGTTTACTCTTTGCCACTGCGCGTCTTGTTTTCCTTGTTTTTTATTCTACTCTACTCTATGCGCTCTTTTACGCTCTTTTCTGAGCAATGGATTTTTCGTAAAGTGCAGTTTTTTAATATATTCCGGCGCACGCTGCAATGCACCCATCGGGCATTCTAGCTGCTGCTGCTATTGCATTGGTGGTTGTATGCCATGCCATGCAGCTCCATCACAACACCACTGCACTGAAATATTTGTGTGCTTATCTTTTTTGTTCTCCTTCTTCTTCTTCTTCTTCTGCTTTGTTGTGTAGTCCTTCTATATTGCCGCGTGAAATGCAGCGCTAGCGTTCTGCTGCGTTGTTCTCGACGAGCTTTGTTCATGTTGTTCGCTAGTATTCTGATATAATTTTTACTGTCAAGTCGGCACGACAGTCGCAAATACGCAACGCATCCGATATGCAACGGAACGCATTTTCGGACGCGGCCCGAGTCGATCCGAGTAGCGTCCGATCGCGCGTCCAACAATAGTAAATTCTATTTTACAATACAATTAATTTTTTGAGATTTTTTTGCCCACATTTATATTGTTTAAACATTTTTTTTTTAATAATTTTATTCTTTTGTGTAAGCGCGTTAGTGTTGTGCTTATTGTTGGTATTGGTTTTGTTTCTATGGACTCTGGGGCTCTTGTTGATGTTAAGCGGCTGAGTGTGAATAGCGCCGCGCTTCTAGAAACAGCAACTTATTAAAATAAAACGCTTCATCGATACTTTAAATTTGCACATGTATGCAACTTGTGTTGTTTGTATTGGTGTTAAATAAATTACAATGCAAATGTATGCTTAATATATATTAAAAATAACTAAAATCGTAAAAATTGCAACCGCTTACAGCTGCAGTGATAACAACTAAATGAGCCATACAACAGCGGGCGACGAAACAGCAAGCGCGATAATAATAATAGCACGAAGAAGAAAAAAAATTACTTAAATATTTATTAAAAAAAAAATTATTAACGTCTACAAGAAAAAAGTAAAAAAGTATAATCGCGCGAGTGTAACGCCCGCCTGCAATTGTGTGCGTAAGTGCGTAAACTGTCCTGAACTGGCCATTGCAATTTGGGTGGCTGGCTGTGTAGTAAGAACATGTGACTGTGTGTGCGCGCATGTAATTGTGTTTGAATGTAATCGCCAATACATGTGAGTGTAAGCAGCAGCAGCAGCGCCACAAACAGTGTGGCAGCGTCACTCAAAAAAGAAGGAAATTGAATTTATTCTTTTGACGCGCGTCTGTCCATCGCGAGCGCGCCATACTTCCGCTACTTGCGCGCATTGTTGCAGTTCGCTTTGTTGCTTGTTATAGCAATTTCGCGCGTATTAACAACAACACAACTCTTAGTAAGCTTATAACACTATGTGCGCATTATAATTTTTTTCGCGTTATCAATAAACAATTTGCACTTCTTTTTTTTATTCATTTGATATAAATATTTTTTGATAACAATTACGCGCGCGTCACCAAACGTTGCTTACCTGCGCAGTGCTGCACTCGACATTGGGGAACGAACCACCTCACCACCACCTAGACGGCCACTACATCCCACTGTCCAACATAGTCGCCGAAACTGCCACACTCCACATTCGCATACGCAAAACGCAACGCGCCGTACGCCGCGAGTCAACGCGCCGTCGCCACTAAAATTTGTGTGTTCTGTTCTGTTGTGTGCAGTCGCGTACGCGTGCCGGCGCACCGTTGACGTTCTTACTTACTATTACTACATAGTCATTGTACATTCATATATTTGATGGCTATTTTTCACATTATTTTCACGATTGTTACTTAATTTTACATACTTTGCCGACTTTTTCCTGCTTTCTCGTCGCCTGCGTAGTTCTTTGAACAGTCGGTGATGGTGTGGCGTTAACAACACGTCAACAACATTTAGTGCATTTTTTACATTTATTGATTTTTATGTGATTTTTTAAGTTCAGATATAGAAATAAAAAATAAAAAATATTGTGCAATAAAAATTTAACAATTTGATTGCAAATTGAAAATTTTTAGTAAATATGCAGTGACATCGACTTCTGCTGCAACAAGAGTGTTCATTTAAGAAAAAAAATTTAAAAAAGTATACCAATTTTTTTAGTTTACAAAAAATGTCAAGCGCATGAAAATAATTACTAAAGAAATAATCATAAGTGTTTTGAAGGAAGAAACAAAAAATACCTATTTTTTATATTAAAAATATATAGTCAGTGATGTGCGTTAAACAACAACAATTTTTTATAAAAAAAATAATTGCGTAAATAACCCGCAAACAATAGATGATAAAAAAAGCAAAGTGACTGTTATAGTGTGGTACTTGAAACAGACCAAAAAAGGTGCTATCAGAAAAGAATTGTACAATTTCCGAAAATTTCTTATTAAAAATAATAAAAAACGAAACGAAGGAAATATGTAACATGAATAAATCGATTTGTCTCGGAAATAACAGCAAAAAGAAATAAAAATAATAATAAGAATAAAATAAAAAATCTAAAACGAATTGGGACAGCTATAGTTTGTGAAGCATTATAATATCAATATACTTTTTTTAACATCAATGTCAGCTGGACGCCATCTGTGAAGAATACAAATTTTATTGTGCTAAATGCATTAATTCAAAAGAACTGTTTGGATAGAATGTAACTTTAAAATATTTTTTTTTGTCACAATAATGAGATTAATATCACTCATCTTGGCTGATGGTTACAAATTCACTATCTCGGAATATTTTTCAAAAACGCGTTTCTCAGGATTGGCTTCAAAAAAGCCTTATTTCGGAATTCGGTTGAAGAGTTTTTTCATAAACACCCTTAAACATTTTTCATAACCACCTTTTTCATAAACACTGTCAAAATATGTTAAATTTATGCACATATATGTTGAAACAAATTCTGAGATAGGAATTCTTGAATAACGAAATAGGTCGTTATTCAACCGAATTCTGAAATCTGATATAAGGCGTCGACAGCCATGATAAGCTTCAGTGAAAGGGTCAATACAAGAGTAATAGCGCCAACTATTCTTCAATTTCCAAACATGCCACAATATCACAACTGTTCGAAATTATAATCAGGGAAAAGATATCGTTCATAGTAAAGAGTGTTATTTTAACAAATTAGCATGATTTTATGACTGGTTTATCCACTATGACCAAACTATTTTGTATATTCTGAATTGTGCTTATTCTGCCATGTAAAGCCACTTGTTATTAGTAACAACATTAGCTGATCTGCGCTTTTATTCCAATAATTTGGTTCTGTGCTTTTGTGTGGCTTACGTTGATTACTCAGGTTCGATTAATTCGACCTCTACGATGCCCTAAAGGTGGACGTACTCTTATTTCCTATTGTACGTCGTTGTCATACAAATTTGCACAGCAGTCACAAATGAATCAGATTTCCTCAGACATAACCAGGTCTTAAAAATGTTAGTAATAAGTAGACAGGCACAGTAAGAATAGTTTACTTTTAAATACACGGCGTATCAAAATTAGAACTTTTTCTTGCAACGGAGTTAACATGGGTATTTCTAATAAAATTCCATAAAACCGACTATGTCGAGGTCATTTTCTCATCACGTCTGAGCTTTTTCTTGACAAGGCAGTAGTTAAGAGTTACAACTTTTGTTTTCAGAAAATATTGCTCCCTGTCCAAATCTATACGTCGATTCTCCTAGATTGGTCCTTCTATAGTTTTCTTACACCTGAAGCGAAAATGCCGAAAAAACTTAAACTAGCTGTAGCATTAACACTTTCACCAATTTCCTGATGCTTCCGGGAAATTGCGAAAAATTATATGAAACGTGATGTTATTTATTTGTTGTTCAATTAAAATTATTACAAATTTACAGCTTATTTAGCACCAGCTGCTAAGGCTTTCGTCTATCAATTGTTAGTACGAAATGTTACTTATTTTCTAAGCACCAATATTCCTAACAACCAAAATCTACATTGTGCTGGATTCTGCACACATGGCCGAAGGTTACCTTGTGACCACTTTGAACTTTATATACAAGTTAGAATGGAAATTACACGAGTTCGGACGTTTTCTCGGAAAAATTTATCTCTGCGATGCCACTTTGTTGTTGTACTGTGATATAAACAAGCGCTTTCGTATTTTATTTTCCAAATCGCGAAATATCATTTCCAATTCGCACCGTATAGGGAAATCTATTGTGAATACTGTTAATGAAATACCATATCTCTATCTCAAAACCATCTCGAAGAAACTAGGTATCGCTGATTCTGTTGCTTTGTACAGCATCATAAAGCATCCACCTGTTGCAAAAATATGTCCAAGCAAAAAAATAAAACTGCTTCCGAAAGCTTCTTTTTAAGCCTTCGGGTTTATTTTCTTTTCATAAGTTGCATTAAGCAAAACGTTATTTTAAATTTTATTTTTTAAGTCTCATATACCGACGGTATTTAATTACATACCTACCTCATGAAAAATATTATAATTCTATTATAATTAAAAACAGAAAAGCTTAGTTTTTCTTGCGAAGTTAAAATTACGTTTGGAAAAAATAATTGAAGTACATTTTTTATTGTAAAATTTGTGAAAAATTAAAAACAAAAAAACGCGAAAGCAGCACGGGCAAGGCCACAGCTTTTTCGATCATACCTTGTAGATCCCTTCGAAGCTTTTTCTCACGGGAGTGGGTAAATACTACTAAGTACCTCGATATTTCAAATAATTGCATGTATACCGTACAAACTACAGAATTTCTCACTTTGCTCGTCGAACAAGTTTCTGGTACAACTATGAGTGTTTGTCCAACCTAACCTAATCTGTCCATTTACAACCCCGCAATCAATCGATATAATAGACTTAGACCCGGTTAAATTTAAAATGTTTCTGCCATACGGTTACTTTTTGTCGCTACATATAAATTAACAGTCATTCAAAATTATCACTATTCTAGCTCAAAATTCAATTTTATTTAATCCCACGTTCCGCTCCAAAAATCCCACTTACTCCTTATTTATTTAATATCTTCCAAACTAAAAAGGAACTAAATAAATTTGGAAAAGCAAATACTTATCCAGCTACAATTCGTAGGTAACGATTTTTGTCAGTTTTCATTTTGACTTGACCCTAGCACCACAAACGGCTACAACAACAAATATATAGACAAAACATTTGCTACCTTAGCTTTCAATGAAAAGCACAAAAAAAAGAATAATAAATTCACCGTACCACCAAGCGCACCTTGGCACAAGCTTTTGTATGAAAGTTTGCCGCCGGCTTTCCCTCACCCACTGCTGCATTTATTTCTCATTTCGAAATTCATAGTTTTTAAGCAAAAGAAGCAAGAGCAAAGAAAGTAATGAAAAAATGGCAATGGCACGGTGAATGACTGATTATTTCTTTCGCATTTTTTTCTACTTCTATTTATTCTTTCTATTAAACTTATCATTTTTTTAGTTTATTTTATTTTTGTCTGCATTTGTTTTTTTTTTTTGTTTTCCTTTTACTTTATATTACAAGTTCACCATTTTGCAGCTTCTTTAATTTCCGGCTGACTCTACACAATTTTCCTTGCCCAGACTTTTATTTACATTTTTTTTATTTATTTTTTTTTTATTTCCCTCGTTTGACCGTTTGGCAACATTTATTTCTCTTGCATTTTTCGGGTACGCAAATTAAAATTTACTTTTTGCAACTTATTTTCATTTACATTCTAAATTTTTTTCGGAGCTCATTTTTAGTTGTTTTTTTTTACCTTCTCGTTGCAGGCTTTGAATTTAGTCGGCTTCAATTTCGGTTTGCTGTTGGTTAGAGCTTCACTTTGTGATGCTTTTTTCTTTTTAGTCTTTGTTAGGTTTATTCTACCGTTAATTATTTTCACTTTTTTTGGCTTTTCATTGAAGAGAAAACCAACATTCATATCGTGAATTAGCGGTAACATGGTGAGCGTCCATATATAGCTCTCTTTGAGAGACATATACAAAAATTTGATCGTCCAGTGATTACCGATCTTCCTTAGCAAGAGAACTTACAGCGATTTAACTAGCCCAACCCACTATTAGTCCGCATACTCTCACCACCGCTCTTAGACAACATTAATTCAACATAGTTTCCATTTAAGTATTTATACCCAACTGTACTTCTACTTAAACCACCTAATGGTAGGTAGTAATGGTATAAAGAAATCGATTTAGATATAGATTTCCATATATAAAAATTATCAGTAATTTAGCAAGATAACATGTGCAGTAACTCAGATATCTTTGCCAAACTTGGTACATGGGTATTTTTTACTCAGAATTGATTAGTATTTGAAAATGGACCACGGCCACCTTTTCGATATCGGAAATGTATAAAAACTGGATAGCTAATTGACGAATACTGATAAACCAATGAAAAATATACTGCCTCCAGGGAGATTAAGCCGAACTTCAGTCGTCGTGCGCCTTTAATTTTCGTAACAAATTGGCGGAACCGGTCATGCATATTTTATCCCGACTCCGAACGGCATCTTCAAGCAGATAAATTTTCGCTGGGACGCTTTTTATGGGCAATCCCGCTTACATTTATTTTATCTTTCTAGGGAATTGTTTCTAAATATTATTATGTGGCTTTTCCCTGGCCTTTATTTCAAGATCTTTAGAGTGGCAGGCAAGTATAATTTTGGAAAATGGGTGTGGCACTTCCCCATTTAGGAGAAATGCACTGTAAATTTCAAAAACGTTTTGAAACATTTTTGAATTTATTGGCTAAAACTGTCTTCTTATATGAAGAGTGAAAAAATACCGGTCGCAGTTCAAAATTTTTAAAAAATTATTAATACTGAAAATGGGCGAAATCGGAGTATATCCACGCCAACTTTTTCGATAATAAAATGTGTAAAAATGGGATAATTCATTGACGTATACTTATGAAATATAATCAATGAAATTCAAAGTTCAAACAAGTTATCAAAAATTTATATGAGAAAACATTTTCTAAAAATACAACAACTACTACTACTTGGACTATGAATTAATGACCTGCAAGAATGTATCATTTTTGAAAAACATTTAAAAATTTTTTGAAAATGATTCCGGGTTCCAATTCGAGCTCAAGGCCTATAATAATAATTTTTATCATAGTTATTGCTTTTCTTTTTTTAATTAAAAACAACCATTATCATAAAAATTATTGTTAAAAACCTTGAGCTCGAATTCGAACCCGGAATCCCTTATCAAGAGGCCGATAAAAACAAAAACAATTTTCAAAAATTTTTCAAAGCTTTTTTCACTTAGAAGATAAATATAAAGTTAAAGATAAACATAAAGTTTTGCAAGGCAATTTTCTTATATTGCTTAAAATTAAATTGTTTTAAAAAATTTTTAAATTTTTGTTGCTATTTTTTCGAAATGCTTCTCAGCCCTTAAAAGATCGGCATATACTAAGTTTAAATGAAGGCAATAAGTGCTTTGAACTAAAATTTATTTGAGAAGCAAATTGATTTTGAAACGAAGTTTTAGTAATACATATTTCCATAAGGTGCCCCCCTAAATTCAGAAAGCAAAAATTCAGAAACACATTTTTTTCGAAAACATTAGTCAGAACCCTTTTTTCAGAAAGACAAAATTCAGAGGTCAAAACTCAGAAGTCAAATCTCGGAAGTCTAATTTCAGAAGTCAAATGTCAGGAGTCAAATTTCAGAAGTCAAATTGCAGAAGTCAAATTTCAGAAGTGAAAACTCAGAAGTCAAATTTCAGTAGGCAAAATTCAGAAAGTAATCAGACGACAGAAAACACATAAAATTTTTCTCAAAATTCAAAAACGTTTATATATTTGGAAGGAATTATGTATAGAGAAAAAGTAGTTCAATCTAAAATTTTGAATTGTGTGCAATAGCAAGCATGTAATTAATAAATTTTTTCGCGTTTTTCTTTTTCAAATTAATTTACAATTTTTGTTGTTATACCGGCCTACTGATTTGTAAGATCGCGGGTTCGAATCGAGCTCAAGGTTTAACAATAATTATTTTATCATTATTATTGTTACGATACATTTTTTCTTAATTGAAAGAATTTTAGATTAGAATAGAAGAAAGAAAAAAATTGAGGCAACTGCCAAAGCTCGTTGTATAGATCCATTTCGGGAACTGCTAAATTCCTTCATCAGCAACGTTTAGGCGCAGCTGCTATTTCTACTTCTATTCTTGTTCTTGCCAATTGATATTCACAGCACTACGTCATCTGCAGAATGGTTGTGAAAATTGGACTTGTTTCATGACAACGACGCCATATTATCATATTTTATTGACACTTTTTCCCCGTGCTCTGGGATGTATTAACAATTTTTGTTATTTCAATTAAGAAAAAATTTATCTTAACAATAATAATGATAAAATAGTTATTTTTAGGCTTTGAGCTTGATTCGAACCCGCGATCTTTTGAATTTACAGTATTAAAAAAACGAAGTCTTTAAATTTTTTCTTCCGTTTCAGATATGGTTCGCCTCCAGCTGAAAATTGCTGCAGTTTTGTTTCTATTATTGCCTGTTCGTTTATTATTTTATCTATGCAATTAAATATGTTAGGATGTGTCCCAAACGCACTTCGAATAACGTTGTGCTACCTTTCGATGGAATTATTTGTATGGACTTCACCCAATTTGGTGATATTATACATATTCCATAATTCGATTGAATATAACGCCTTCTTTCGACTTTGCTGTGTTCCAGGCTGAAAAAAAATTCAGAAGTAACATTTCAGAAGTCAAAATTCTGAAAGTAATCAGACAGCAAAAAAACATTAAATTTTGCCCAAAATTTTATGTTTTTTTTGCTGTTTGATTACTTTCTGAATTTTGACTTCTGATATTTTACTTCTGAAATTTGACTTCTGAATTTTGACTTCTGAATTTTGATTTCTGAATTTTTATATATGAGTTTTAACTTCTGAAATTTGGCTTTCTGAAAAAAGTTTCTGACTAATGTTTTCTGAAAAAATGTATTTCTTAATTTTTGTTTTCTGAATTTATGGCAGAGTTTGGCAAGTATAAACACAGTTACATTTCAAAATTGTCTGTTTAACAATTCATTAATATCGAAAGTAAATCTACCTTCTTTATACACTTGACTACAATAATGCGTTGCGTAGAGCAAAAAATTAAAGAAAAGAAAATAAACGCGCGCGTTAAAAAAAAATACATAAAAAAGTGGGTAGTCAACATAAGACAAAAAGAAGAAAAGAACTGTATTACTCAGCACCACTCTTTAAAGTGTACAATTATACATACGCGTGTTTAATTTTTTTTTTTTTACTTACGTGAAATTTGCAGCAACGTTGTTATTAACGTGCTAAATTGATGATTTTTCGGAGTGCGGAAATTAAAAAAAAATTATATCGGAAAACACGCCTAAACAAGCTAAAAAAATCTACGCATAAACAGTGAAGATGACCTTCAATTAAGTGAAATCCGGCTGCACAAATGTGACGGACGCATTTTTCAACGCATTTTCAGGCATTCGGCTTTGAAAAATGCGTGTCATTTTGAAAAACAAAAAAGTGCTACGTCCAAATATTTTCATGTTTAACACTTGGTTTTTTTTTTTGTTTTTTAATTCATTTTTTGCCTATATTATTGTTTAAAATTTGTTTTGCTATGAAATGTGGGCATGAAAATTAAAATCCACAAAATTTTGCACTGATTGCAGGTTTTTGGAAACTAAACATTTTTGTTGAAATACACACATATACATAAATATTTTTGTTGAGTTGAGCAAATAATATACAAAAATCATATACAAAGTATATATACATACAAACAAACAAAACAAAAGGAAAAAATATTACACAATAAAACTAGCAAAAAAAAGTTGATATAAAAAATCAGTTTTTAAAGTTTTACAAAGACTAGAGAAAAAAAAAAAAAAACAAACAAACAAACAAATAAAGTGCAATCAATGAAAAACAAAAATAAAATTTTATTTAAATCTACAATTTAAGACACACATCACAAGCGGCGTGACCCAACAAAACGCGCTAGTTAAAAGTCAGCAAACAAATTTTTAAAATAGTGACAAAATCATATCGAACAAATTAAAAAATAACAGCACAAACATAGTTGCCAGATAATTAAAAAAGTAATTTTCCTTTGCTTTTGAATTATTTTGAAAAAAAAACACCAAAAAGCAGCGCAAAATACTCACTAGAAAACGCATACATAGCATCAGTATATACAAACAACAACAAGCAACTAACAGTTAGTAACAAGGCTTTTGTAGCAGCAATTTGTTGTTAACAAAAACAACAACAATAGGCAGAAGCCAACAGACGACTGCAGTGGCTGTAAGCTTTCGAGCGCATTTGCATAGGCGAGCAATACCAACAACAACATTAGCTGCAACAATAAAAACATAGCGTTTAATTAAGCAATACCTACGCAATTGGCCCATGGAAAAATTGGTAAATTTATAAAAACTTAATCATGAGAATATGTTTGTATTATTTCCTATATAAAGATAACACATACATAGATGGGCATGTGTGTATGGACTTAAAAATGCATTCATGCTTCATCTTTGATGTATGTTTATACATTAGGCTGTCTTACTCAGAGATAAATGCGAGACTAATTTTTTTGGGGAACTAGTAAATTTGCACCTGTTTTTTCGCTATAAAGTTTGATCCAGTTGAGATATTTCTATAAAATTAGATATACCGCTTTCTGTTGAAACCGGAAGGACTCTGTATAAAAATTTACATAATCGGTCATTGACCACGCCCACTTTTTATATAGAAAATTACATAAACCACAGAAAATGCGATATTTCAGTATCTTAAGATCCTATGCCACGTAAATTTGAGAAATAGATTACTGATTTTGTATTAAGTAGAATTACATATTTTGTTTTGGAATTCGAGGGGCACTGTCCACTTATTAAGTTACGATTATGGTTTTTTATGACTTAAAGTAGTATATTAGTAAAAAAAATGTTGAAGTGTGCCCAGAGGTATCAAATTCTGATTATTAGGAAAATCGTTTGGAAAAAATTCCTCTCATTTGGATGAGCCATTCCTTAGTTATGGTGCCGGACTTTAATTATGTAAAAAATAAAAATCCACATATAACTTATATTTTCGGACTTATAAAATAAACGTCCGAATTATACTTTTATTTGTGGACTCTTTTGAAAAAAGCCCGAAAAATAAAAAAAGAGTGACTCGTCATACAAAAAGCTATGGGGATCCCCGGGAATTTTTCAATTACAAATAGTACTGATAAATGCGGAAGGGGTGTACCCCACATTCTTTTATCGTCTAGTCTCTTTCCCATTCAACCGCACATAGAATATCTTTCATCTCCAGAACTGAGACTATCCAAACAACTTTTTTTAACTTTTTTTTTAATTATTAGTAAGCCCATAAATTTATTATTTGAGTTTGTATGTACCACACTTTCGAAATACTGTTATATTTAGTACAAAAAGATGTAGGAAACAAAATAAATAATTTAAACGTATTTCTTGCTGATCAATAATCATAAGCTTTGGCTAAAGCAATTCAGAGAAAAACGGCAGTTTTTCAACGAATAAAAATTAGTTTTAAAATTGTATATATTGTGATTTATGGAGCTTTTGGAAAGTATATTTGATTAAATTTAATAGGTTGATCTCGATATGTAAGAAAAGAGTTGCAAATGTTCGCCCCTTAATTAGAAAATTTTGTTGAAAGAGTATGGAAAGTTGTTTTTATTGCTACTTTCAAATACAAATTGAATTTTTATTGAAATTGAGAACTTGACTTCTCGCTAGATTCTCGTGCCTCGAAGTACTCGTAAATCTCGCGAGTTTCTCTACATAAACATAATCGCAATACGGACATTATTTATATACTTGGTGTTTTTTTTTTTACTTTTGACTTCTTACTTTATTTTACTTATGGTTTTGTGGAAATTTTCGCTTGTGATCCAGAGGAAATCGTAAGCCATATATAAAACAGCCATCTATTAAATTGAATGTCAAGAAGCTCGCGAGCCTTACGAGTAGTTCCAGATTCGAGAATCTCGCGAGAGGGCGAAATTGGCGAGAAATCTATTTGCGAACAAATTCGAGAAATCGTAAGCTCTACTATTTTCTAATGTAGCACGCGATACTATAAGACTGACGTCAGAGTGCGCGTTATAAGTTATGCTCCTGAAAAAAGTACTTCAGCGTTTAACGCAATTAAAGGAGTTTTGGGGCTTCTAAAAAAAAATAGATGGAGATTTCTTAAAAACCGGGAAAATTTGCTTAAATTTTTTCGAGAAACCTTTCGGCATAAGCATAAATTTATGGATGTTTATTTGACTCAATCTTATAACACACCAACTGTGGCAGTTCTTGATTTATTTCCGTACTCCTGCAAGTCCTTATCAACTGTCGCAGTCATATCGACTAAATATAAGTTACGTTCTTAGAGCTTAATACCAAAAAATCGTTCAAAGGTTACAATAATAAATTTTAACAATGCTCATTTAATTTGTTATGTAAAACAGAGAGAGCACTCACAGTATGTATTCCACGAAAAAGAACAACGTCAAATGTAAGGCGCGATAGCCTCCGAAAAGATTTTAGGCCGAGCTTCGCTTCCAATTTTCATCGTGCTCCTTTTTAATTTTTCTTACAAATTGGCGAGACTGGACCTACTTGTTTTATGCCTACTCCGAACGGCACCTGCAAGGCATATGAGTTTTCACTGAGAGTTTTTCAAAGCAGAAATACACTCGGAGTGCTTGCCAAACACTGCCGAGGGGCGACCCCGCTTAGACAAATTTTCTTCTAATTGAAAAAACTAGTTTCTAAAATTTTGATGTTGCTTTTCCTGGCACATGAACCCGGGATCTTCTGTGTGGATGGCGCAGTCACGCTACCATCATACCACGGTGGCTGCCACGTCAAATGGGAAATATAAAAAATAGGTTAAAAGCTCCCACATAACACTTTGTATAAAAAAAACTCTAAAAAATTCTACGGAAACAAATTTTACTTTGGTAGGCTAAAATTGATTGATTCTTTAGAATAAAATCTAAATAAAAATTTTGATATTTACGAAAACTATTTTCGAATTTTGGAACTTTTTCGAAAATCTTTAGAAGTTGGTTCATACGATTTCAGTTACTTATTTGATGGAAGTTGTTTTCTTTAATTTTCGAAAATAAAAAATGAAGAATTTAATTTTATGATGACGTTGCTACATAAGTAAAAAAAAATATTTATTTATTTATTGTCATTTATCAAAAATTACAAAGTCTTAATTCTATAGAGTACTTCAAAAACGTTGTCCAAAATGTTTGCAAATTTTGTAGCGAGTGTCGGAAAAAAAATTACGGCCATTTTGTATTAATTGCAATTGCGCTGTCATACCTCGTCTGCAGGGCCCGGAAGATATAGTGTTATCGACCTATAAAATATCTTAAGGGACATTTTTTGTATATTTCTTCATTTCCATTTTACGAACAAAATAACAGTTTTTATAGCAAATTATAGTACATACGTCGTAAAATATAACCACATCCCAAAAATACCATTGTAATTATGCCCCCCTCCCCCCTCAAATTATGCTCGCTATTTACTTAAAGTGAGCATAATAATAGTATATTTAGGTACACATAACTAAAATATATATACTTAAGCAAGTATGGTATGTTTAAGTATATAAGCATTATGTATGTAAACAATAATTCATATAAAAATAAATGCATACATAAAGACGTACAAGCCCACGCACACACACACATGCATAAAAATTTTATACAAAAAAAGCAATTGTATGTGCATTTATTCCCAACACCACACCAAAACAATTTTATTTTCGACTGCCAACGGTTGCAATAACACAAAAAAAGCATCAATTTTAAAACAATTGGAAATTATCAACCTACCGCACAATACGCAACCAAATAGGAGGGACCATAGAGCGTCAACAGCGCAAAAATATTATATAACAATGTTACATACACACAGGCGTTTTTACATAAATTAAATGATTTTTTTTTTTTTTTTTCAAAGGACGAAAACATTGCAGATTTATTTTGGCATATTTTATTGAAAACGCAATAAGCCCACCCGGCACATTCTCACACTTATTTGTGGAAATGTATATATGTATGTGTATGTTATATACATTTATTAGTGTATGTGGATATATTTCTGATTGCGAAATTGTTATAATACATAATTATAATTTGCATACTTTTGTTTATGTATGAACGCATGAGACCACAGATATGTATGTACATATGAACTTGCGTCAGGTTATAAAAGCTTTAATTTCATGTGAGGTGACGCTGATGAATCAACTATTGAATAAATAATGCAATATCGACCCACCAGACTTTATCGCCTACAAATTTGGTTTTTTAACAAATATTACTTAAAATCAAAGCGGGGCATTACTTTGTCGTAAAAATATTCAAGAAGTTCCATTCACTGAATATCTTTCCAGGGAGAGCTAGATACGCCTAGCTCGAGGCCTTTGAGAACAATTTTACTGTCATTATTGTTATGCGTGATGCGCTTGCCACTCTGAAGTTCGTGGGTTAAACTACTGGTCAAAGCACCGTCGAAAATTTACTTAAATGCTTTTTCAGTTAGATAAAAAGTTTTTCTAAGCTGGGACGCCCCTCGGCAGTGATTTGGCAAACACTCCAAGTGTATTAGTGCCACTAAAAGCTTCTCAGTGTAAACTCATCTGCCTTGCATTGGAGTAGGCATTCGGAGCAGGCAGGCATAAGACATGTAAGTCCCGTCCCGCCATTTTGAAGAAAAAATTAAAAAGCAGCACTGCGCAATTTAAAAGAGAAGCTCGGCCTAAAATCTTTACGGGGGCTATAGCGCCTTGCGTTTATTTATTTATTGTTATAATAAATTTTTTCTTAATTCAAAAATTGACAATTATAAAAGAGAAAGGTTTTGTTTTTTTTTAATTTGATTTACAAATTTTTTTTGATTAAGAAAAACTATATAATAACAATAAACCTGACGAATAAAATATTATTAAAGAGCAACACCATAATTGTTGATATATTAATTCTGAGGCGAACCAAAAGCATATCGCAACCATTCTTAACAATAAAATTCCTTCTTGTTGCAACTTCAAATATTTAGATTTCACCAAAATATACGCAAACGTATACAATGCTTCAGTTAACCAGACCGGACCGTCAACTTTTCTATACGGCAGATGAGGATATAAGAATTTTAAAAGTAAATTTCATTATGGTGGTAAACAATTTTCTGAAATAAATATAATTATATTTTTGTTGTTTTAATAGGCTTGGATCCAAGTGCTATCTAAGAAAACTGTTGGGGTTATTTTTTTTCTCTGAAATTTCATTTGACTTATATATGTGTAGTATTCACTTCTTCAAATTTGACCGCAAACCTTGGCCTATCAATGGAAACGGTATGTAATTGGACGTTAATTGCGTTTACCGACCCTTTTGACTACAAAGTGACAATTAAAATGACAAATAAGTGAAAACAGCAATTTCCCACCGGTATGGCAAATTTGACATCAAAACTTCATTTGCCAACTGGCACAGTAGAATTTTTTTATCCCGGAGCATGTGAAACAGGGCAAAAATAAAACGCGTTAAGAAAATAATTAATAAAAATTTTGAGGTTAGGTTTGATTTCGCACTGCTTTATTTGCTTCGAGACAGAGCGTGTATTACGTGCTATGATGAGTGACTGAAAACCGTTTTCGCTCAAGCGATAACGTCAAACTATTTATAAAAATTACAATAGGCAATTTAACGAGTACTATTTGTCCATAACTCGAATATGTGATTAATCCGATCAACCATTTCAGAGCTATTGTGATTTAAAATGAGTTTGGATCACGGACCGTAACACGTAATACGGGCCCAGAGTTATGTGACATAATGCAAACAATAGAAACGTATTTGACACCAGCTGGTCTTCATGGCTGACATCGAAAACTGCACCAATCTGGCCCGCCTTTCCATTATGTCACATAACTGATGCAAAGTCAATAAAGCAGTATGTCAAAATCCAGCTAATTGTTTCCGTTTATCTATTTCAAAACTCGCCTTAATATTTACCGTTATTCCATATGCTGTGGTATTATTCATTGATGGGATGTCAGTTGGCAAAATAAATTTTAATGTCAAATTTGCTAAACAGTTGCACAGTTGCTACTTTCACTTATTAGCCAATTTAAGTGTCACTTTTTTATCAAAACGGACAATAAGCGCATTTAACGTTGTATGACAAACCGGTTTTATTGATATTACAAAGTTTGTTGTCAAATTTGACCAAGCGAAAACGAAGCCTAAGAATCGTGGCTTATGCGAGCTGTCTTTCGAAGGCGAGTTTCAATTCTAGACTGCAATATGAATGCCCTTCGTCATCCTCAATTTTAATATAAAGAAGAAGATTTAAAAGGCTCTTAATTATTTGAAACATAGCAGAGCCACTTTTGATTTCAGAGCATTCGTTACCTTTTGGATGTCCCGAGTAGATATTATACTCCTTGACAGTAGGAACAATGTATAACATCATATCTAAAAATAAAAAATAAATGTAAGGCGAGATAACCTCCGAAGAGATTTTAGGTCGAGCTTCTCTTCCAGTTTGCGTCGTGCTCCTCTTGGTTTTCCCTAAAAATTGGCCGGACGGGACCTACATGTTTTATGCCGACTCCGAACGGCATCTGCAAGGCAGATGAGTTTTCACTGAGAGCTTTTCATGGCAGAAATACACTCGAAGCGCTTGCCAAGCACTGCCGAGGGGCGACCCCGCTTAGAAAAATTTTCTTCTAATTGAAAAACTTTTTTTCTAAAATTTTGATGTTGCTTTGCCCGGGGTGTGAACCCAGGGCATACGGTGTGGTAGGCGGAGCACGCTACCATCACACCACGGTGGCCATCATAACTACTGCATCCGTAAAGGCGGCGTTCTTTAATTAGAAATTACTGCAGTAACCACTCGGCTGAGCGTTAGTTATTGGAAGAATAATCTTCCCCATCCTCTCATCCCTACTCAATTCAAACTTTGAAATTTAATTTAAAGCATTCATTGGTTTAAGCAATTTTTCAAAAAATTGAGATTAAATTTTTAACTAAATTGAGCAATGTATATAAACTCGCAAATTAGTTTAAAACAAAACCAAAAAGTTTAAAAAATCTAATCCAAGTGTAGAATCCTCTGGTTTAAAAATAAAATTAAGCTGTGTGCGAATATTTTCACGAAAACCGGTCCAATCTAAACTTTAAACTAAATTTGGTTTGGAAATTTAAGCAAGTATTACAAACTTTTTTCCGTGTAAACAAGTTCGGTAGGATAAATCTTAACTTTAAAGAGTGCCGGAATGGCCAAAGTCCGTAAGCATATTCGAAGAGTTACCACATCTGACACCTTAACAGCAATAAATTAATAAAAAAAAACTGGGTACTGAGAACTCTACAAAAATGATTGCCAATATGGGGGAAGAGAAATGTTAGTATTTATATAGTTTTAATTGAGCCGATCTCGGTAGTACGCATAAATTTAAAGATTCTTCTCTTAATTCAAGGAAGGAAGTACCTATTCCAAATTATATAACTGAAATTCGATAAAAAAAATCCGTTGAGGACCAAACTAAAAATTGCATTGCATTGCCTTTAAAAGAGCCACCAAAATGTCAAAATCGTCATCAAATGTCAAAACAGATGAGATTGAGGACAAGGGAAAAAGAAAACGAACCAGTTATAATTTGCACACCCACTAGAAATTTGTTTCCAGCTGATAAATAACGGATAAAATGCATTTTAAACAGCAACGGCAACAGCAAAGCAAAGTAAACGCAAAACAATGCAATAAAAATCGAAACAAATTTACGATCATTTGAGTAAATAAAATAAGTATAACGCACAGAATATAGATTTGCCGGCGGTGCTGCTATCGTTGTTGTTTCTGTTGTTGTTTATTTTGATCTTGCTAAAGTTACTAGACACATCAATCGGTCAGTTTGGTGCGGAGGAGACATGAAATGGAGGTTAAAATAAAGGTGAAGGTAATGCAAACATTCAGTTAAAGCGCAACGATAAGGGCAAGAGAAAAACAACAACAGCAATGCGTAAGACGATCACTACTCATAAACGCGTGAATGCAACAATGAACGATCTGTAAACATTTACACTGTGTAAGGACACAAGTTCAAGAAACTTACAAAGGCATACAAAAAAACCTTAATAATGTACATACATATGTACGTATAAAGGTAAATAAGTAATATAAATATACAAATATACGCCACGAAAGTAGCTGGTGTAACTGCTACTAGTTGTATAAAAAGCTCATAATCGCAATGAAATTAAAAAAATATTTAAGTATCACTTGGCGATAGAGCGCTTCTGCTCCCCATCCAGTTGACACTGCCCGTACTCATTGTGCAAGTTTACTTGCATTCTTACTGAAAAATGAGTGATCGCACACTTACATAACGGTAAACAAATGCATTGGAAGTTTGCTATAACAATGACTTTGAACATTAAAAATGTGTAAACATTTAGATTTTTTGGTTTTGTTAATGCTTTTTCATTTTGTTGTCTGCCAGAAATGGGCTGCTTGCCGTGAAAGCCTAAGTTATATTTCTTTGAGAGAGACAGTGTCGGAAAAACAGCAAATTTCGATAACCCACAATAATCGAACAAACTTCACTTGATTAAGTAACTGGACATGGATAGGATCTTCGAAGCACAAAAATAACAAAATTTCGACGGATAAGCCCAGACAAATATGGTTTTTACTGTAAAAAGTTTATTCAATTTTCACATTTCTTTATATCGAGGCTTATCACCCATTTGAGATTTATCAGCCACAAAAGAAACAAAACTAATATTTTACTGGAGAATGGAAGATTCCACCAGATGTTTACAAGAAAATTCGAAAAAAAAAAATTGAGATTATCTCACCTCTTGTAAAGTAGCATAACGTCAAATTTTTTTCTTTGGTCCTTTGTGTCCTTTTATTTAAGAAAATGTACCTATTTGTGTCTTGTCGAATTGGGGTTGATGGTATTTTTAAGAGTTATCAGGATTTGTCTTTGTCGGTATTCTGTGTTATCTGGATTTTGTCATGCCGGTATTGCGTTATTTATGTAGTTTGACCTAACTGAGATGCACCTCCACTATTGTCATGTATATTAAGAAATGGGGTGGTTTCTTCCAATCAGTAGCTTTTGTGCTTAATTGAGGCAGGTAGAAGGCCGTAATTTTAGTAATTTTGCCCTCTTTTGTTTGCCTATTGCATTTGTTGGTTTTTTAACGCAACGTATTTGTTTTGTTAAACTTTTGTGATTGGCTTGCTTTTTATAGATAGTTTTAAAGATTCAAATATTTCGTCACAGCTTGTTAATTTGTTTACCCCTCTACCGTCGAAAGTTTTTGTGTTCGTGGATTTATGAGAAAATTAACTTTCTAAAACGCGGATCCCGAATGTCAATATAATAGAGAGTATGCCAATTTTTTGTATTAAATAAGTTTGTTTAATGGTTTGTTCAATATATACTTATTATTTAAGAATTCATGAGCTTAACACAGGCTTATAATAATTGAATTTGGCTGATGATGATTACGTGGAGGTTTTCGAAATGGTACCATCGCAATATGCCAGTAAATGTTTCTTTCTTTTCAGTTTCTCTTAAACAAACATAATAATTGAATATTCAACTATTGTAAGCCGGTGTTAAGCTCATGAATTCTTAAATATAAAGTTCAAATAACTTACAATTTTGCAAAGCATTTCAAATTGCATAACCATACTAATTCAAAATTGAATCTTTCTTTTTAGCAAAAGTTTTAGGAATGCTGGGAAAGGGGCAGGTATTCAGTTTTTTATCTGAACTTTTAGTCAGCTCAGTCCTGCCAAATAACACAAATCCAACAAAATTGCACATTTTATCAAAAACTAAGTTTATATCATGCATACATATATTTATGTCCACATATAAACTCATTAAAAATAAAATAACAAACCAAAATTTAATAGTTGTATAAAATTCCGAAAAAATGCGCATTTTGATGCCTTTGTTGTTGTAATTCGTTCGGTTCGTGTTCGGTTTTTTTCTCGCAGTCAACAACGCAATCATTTTTTACAATTTCTGCGCAAATTTTTCATTACACTGAAGCAATTATTACATATTTTTTTAGTGTATATGATCACAAACACATCTTTATAAAATCACTCAGCTCTTTATTTTTTATATTTTCTTTTAGTTGTTGATAAGAAGCGAAATTTCCGCTTTGTTAGCAAATGTTGTTTTTGTTGCCATTGCGCACAATGCACAAAGGCATTTGCCTGTATAATTTTTGGTTCCATTGAGAGATTTTTCTTATCAATATTTGTATACACATGATTCAATTAATAAATTAGGTCAATTTTTCATTTAAGTTATTTTAATACCGCACGGCGGCCGCCGTGGTGTGATGGTAGCGTGGTCCGCACTGAAGATCCTGGGTTCACGCCCCGGTTAAAGCAACATGAAAATTTTAGAAAAAAGTTTTTCAATTAGAAGAAAATTTTTGCAAACGGGGTCACCCCTCGGCAGTGTCCGAGTGTATTTCTGCCATGAAAAACTCTCAGTGAAAACTGATCTGCCTTGTGCTGTTCAGAGTCGGCATAAAACAAATAGGTCCCGTTCCGCCAATTTGTAAGAAAAATTAAAAGGAGTGTAACAACAACAACAATGACAGTATATGTGTAATGGTGTAATGGTAATTCAAAAATTTTAAGTTTGCTAACAGAAACAAACACTTGTTTTAATTAACTATTTTTTTTAGTAAAAATTGCATTTTTATCATTATTATTGTTATCATTTTCTCTGCAAATTACCGGAGCTGCTTGCTTTATACTCACCTAAGCCAATTAAGCAGGGTAGAATTGACAACTAAAATATTTTTTTATAAAGAAATTCGTACTTCAAAAAATTGTAAACAAAAGCATTAACACTCCGTGTTGTTGTTGTTATCGCTATAGCGATAAAAACACTCACCGTCGGTTATCGATGTTGATAGTCCTTTGCCGAATATAAATCCGGTAGGTTCTGGTAACAAGCACCATTAAGGTACAAGCACGACCATCTCGAGAACGATTTATTATGACCGCATTAAACCTTCTAGGCCATCTTGCCCCCCCCACAACCTACTTTCATGAGGATTTAGGTTTGCCAGAGCATCGGCTACTAAAGAAGCAGTATTCGCCATGGGTAGGTGACAATTGGCTTGGAAAAGCTATAAATAGCGCTGGCAGCCCGTTGAGTCATTTGGGTATTTTAGTCGCAACTACGACAGGTATATCTACCGCAGGCATAACCCGATGGGAGGGAACACTTTGTGTGGGGACTATATATTTTTGGTTGTACAAAATTAATTTGTTAAAGCAGCAAAAAGGGATAAATAGAAATTATTTGACCCTATCAGCGAGAATAATTTCATCAGGAATTGTAGCTTAGAAGATTCAGTCTTGTCAACAACCATAACTTTGAACTGATTAGAAATGAAGTCAAGTGCTTGCTCGTTTCCGGCATGTTTTTGCAGTTATAGCAGCCAGAAATTATTTGGGCGGATTACTGATCATACCACCAGAATAGTGGACAGCTGCAACAGAACATCGGTACACTACTCAGAGACCATAAGTACCAGGAATATCATCCAGTCACTAGCACTAAGGTCATAAAAGGCCGAATGGAAAAACATTCGTTACTTATTTTTGTTGCATTTCAATTTTTTAAAATTTCCAAAGAAAAAATTTAATCCAATGGATTATTATCCCTTTAGTGCAGAAAATTAAGTAGAACACTTCCAGTTTTTCGAACTTTTTTCTCATTTTCTTCAAACCCTTTATTTCTGGACGGAAATTAAGAAAGCCAGTTTAAAAATTGAAATTTTTAAACACGAATATGAACCCTGAGGGAAACAATTATCTAAGCACTGTAATTATGAAATTGAACAGAATCAAACAGAAATATGTAGTTCTAAGTCAGAAGATAGTTTTTCAAGAAAAATTAGGAAATATAAGAACATTTAATCTTTTGTGGACTCAAGCAGTTTCAGAGTTGTTCGTCTCCTATGACCAGATTTGATTTTTTATGGTTGTCTTTTAAATGGGCATGATGTATCGCTGATTTAGTAATAAATGTTACATGCCTTGAATAACTGTTAACAATAGACTATGTAACTTATTTCGAATATGAAATTAGTATTACTATATTTACTGTATCGAATGGATTTAACTTATTAAGGTGATATCTTTCATAAATTAATGAGTTTGGCTGATATTCTCGTTGCTGGGAGTATAAACAAATTGGCCTGTCTTTGCCCTGGGCATTGAACCAAGTGTTATCTAAACTATTTTGTTTCCCAGCTACTTATGGTTTCCCTAATGTGTGTCTGTGTGAGTCCACAGAAGGGCTCTGAACCATATATGCTATAGCACCCTTAGTTTTATAGTAGTTAGTTGACGTGCAATGCAGAAAGAACCACTACTGACTGTTTTTCGACAGAGAAAAATAAACAGATTTTAGTGCACGTTGGTTTATGCGACACCGACTACTTGTTAGTTCGTGGTTAGTTTCTTTTATTTCTAAAAAGTGCTGGTTTATGCTAAGACAACTGTAGATGAATAACAATAAAATATTCAAAACGACTACCCACGAAAAATTCATGCACATATTAATTTAGCCCTTTTCTTCGAAGCTATTAAAAAGCCATAAACTTATTAAATCAAACGAAACAAATAATGAAATTCAACGATCATACGAATTACGAATTATTAAATTAATTGTGAGTTTATCGATTTTCGTTGTCGTAAAAATTTTACAAAAATGCCATATTATTTTTGCATGCATCATTTTAATTGCTGCGCAAACTGTCAAATACACACACACATACATACATACATAAAATTATCAATAATGCAAAATGTAATATGCAATTTGCCATTGTTTAATACATAAGTATATGTATGCAAGTGTGTGTATAAATGCACTTATAGCACAAACAAGACGCTGTGAGTCCACAGTCGATAACGCCCGTCAAGCAAGTTGACCCAAATACGCTGTCATCACCGCCGTCAACGCCGCCGCCGCATACAACACAAACCCTTCGAAAGTCACGTTTCACTTATCTAATGCACAGTTTTTGCAAGTTGTCAATTTTTCAACATAACCAATTTGTCGAATTATCGATTTATAATTTGGCGGCAACAAAAGAGGTACAAGGAAGTCAATGTAAATTTAAAATCAATTGGTAGAAATATACTCAAAGTTTTTAAATTACGAACAGAATATTGTTTTGTTAGAGCTTGGGTAAGGTTTTTTGTATATGCGCTCTTTTATTGTCTTTCTATGAGAAATATTTTATTCCTTTTTAGATTTCATTATACATACGCCTGTGAGTAAAAAAAGAAGTAAGAAACAAATGTGTTCAAATTGTATGAGTATTGTTTTATTTTTTTTAAACAGTTTTCAAATAGAAGAAAATCTAAAACATGCGTCTTCAAATAATTTGTAAAAAGTCATTACGGCTTTTGAAAATTCTCAAGCCTTTACTTTGTGAAACTAAAACTAATCAGGCTAAAAAATTGTATACTCAAAGTTTTCTGAACTAAAAAAAAAAACCTTTTCGAAAATCGAGAATTAATAATTTTTAGCCTACAGATATAAGAATTGTGGATATTCTGATGTATAAAATGTTCCCGCTAAACCATTTATTAACTAGGTTAACAATTTTACATATCGCTTTTTATTTTATTAACACAAATTCTCTTATCGATTTATTGATAATCTTGCTAACGCAATACAATATTTATTATTGCAAAACCGCAAGTATATTTATTTTTTGTTTATTTTAATTTTGCAATTGCAACGGCGATGAAAGGGGCGATTGGCGATTGCATTTGGTTTGTTGTGTAGCTTCACCTGAAATTAATGATAATCGAGTTCACTGATAAGACATTATTACAGAAACAACAGAGAATTCATTTGAATACGTTTAGTATTCAATTGGGGTGTGGCTTATTTTGCAAGACAATCTTAAGAAATATTAGTCAAGTCTTGAAAACGATCCTAGCCAAAAGTCCTTTAAATCGTGATTTGACTAATAATTTTAGTACAACGTGAAAATATCGACCAAACAGTGGCTTTCAATGAATTTTCTAAATTCTTAAAGCCTTTTAACGCATTATTAACATATTCGCTCTCTGTGTGGTTCTTACGGACATATTTTTTTTTTTATTTATTTATTTATGAACATTTTTGATTGGCGCTTACAACACCTTTCGAACGGATCTTTAAATTGTCATTTTACTTCCTTTATATTAGGTCGGTTGAATGTTTGTCCGCTTTTCATACAAATCTTGCAATCGATTTTTAAGTAACTTCTCATTGAGCTACAAACGTGAAACCCCAGAGACAGGTTAAGACACCGTGACGAAGGAAAAAAAAGAAAAAAAATTCCGTTAAGTGGCGCACGGATCGAAAAAATTAGATAATAATTTGGAAATTTAAAACCGGTTTTTAATTGCCTTCTCGATGAGCTAGAGGCTAAAAATTTAGAGCTTAATTCAGAGGTCGATGACAGCTGATCACACAATAAAAAAAGTTTCGCTAGGGGGCGCACTGACTGACATATTTAGAAAAATCAAACGGAACGGAGGGAATTTTGGGATTGATTTTTATGTAAGTTCTCATTGAGCTACAAGCGTAAAATTTAACAGATAGGATAAGACGCCGAGAAAATATAAGAAAAGGAGAAAATAAAAATAAAATAAAAAAATTTTAGGCACTTCTATAAATGGACAAAATTCAGCGAAAAATTTCTCCTTATATAAAGACATATTCTTGCTAAATTTTGATTTTTAAATTTTGACATAGAAATTGCAAAAATATTTATGAGAAGTAAAAATATTAAATTGGAGCGCAATTGATTGACTAATAATAACACATCTCCTACCAAATTTCCAATCGAAGTACTGTGCGCTCCACTTTTATATTTTTACTTCTCATGAATATTTTTGTAATTTCTATGTCAAAATTTAAAAATCAAAATTTAGCAAGAATATGTTTTATATAAGGAGACATTTTTCGCTGATTTTTGTCCATTTATATAAAGGAAGTGCTTGAAATTTTTTTTATTTTATTTTTATTTTTAATTCATGCTTTGCATTTCAACAAAAACCGATCTACAGCAAACTATGCGCATTAGGTTAGACCAGAATAATTTTTCTTTCCCTTTGATAAAGTCAAAATATTGTTCAGGAAATCAAAAAAGATAGCATGTAAAAATTTCAGGTCTTTATTTTAATAATTAGCGGTACCTAATAAAGTTTTTTACCCTTGGTACGCAAATCTCCAACTATACATACATATTATTTTAGGAAATTTAAAGATTTTTTGCTAACTTGGCTCATTTAGTCGTTAATCGATGTTAAAGTAGAACCACAAGTTGTATCTGATTTCCCACACGACATGTATGGAAAAGCTAAAGGTGCGATGGGGCACCTCTAAATATTAAAATAAAAGCATGCAATTTTTACAGCCAATCTTTTTAAATGTCCTGAACAATATTTTTGGTTCAACCCAATATACACACATATTTACTTATGAGTGGGAATGACTAAGCTGCGATTGCACATTGTATATGTATATAATAAAGAGAAAGAATATACAAATTTATTAAAATATATATAAATGCAGCTATTATATAATACTTAGGAAAGTACTCAGAGGCAATGAGTTGTTTCAAGGAATTAAGTTGACCTATACCATTTTCTGTTATTACCCCCGAAAAATTTTTTTAACCAAACAAAAGCAATCAATATATATTACAAAGTATTTGTGTTAAAAATTATTTGTAAGATCACCAGTGTTTTTATAATTTTTCGAAACAAGTCAGACTCTGCATATTCTTATATATGAAAACTTTCAAAAAAAAAATTATTATTATTTACAATAAAGCAATGATCCACAATTCCTCCAAAATCCACCAATGATGTCACGGAATAACAGCGAAGCCTTTAGCCTAATTAAGTGCTATTTTAGTGCTAATTATTTTGTTTTTTCAGTAATTCGGTCGTATATGGTTTTGTGATGATTTGCTGCTTTTGTGTTTTTTTTTTTTTTGTTTTGCAATTGAAATGTCGTCCGCTACTGATAAGCAGAACAATATTTAGTACAGCTTTAATTTGCAATAGAGTTAAATTCAGGCAATCTTTAGAAGTTCGTCCGAATGAGAACCGGATATATATATGTATGAAATTTTTGTAAATAAGTGATGAAAAATTAATCAAAGTTATATAAAAATCTTAGCTCTTGACTTAAACAAGTTATTCGAAATCCATACCCCATCATTTCGTCAACTTTCCGATATCATGTAGGCACTATCTCGGGATCATTCCAAGATATTTTCATGGCTATTGTCACATCGAAGCTATGACATGATTAATCGAACTATTTTCAGATCATTTTGAGATTGTTTAAGGGACCATGAGGAACTTTTTTGTGACAGTTTCTGGATTCTTTTAATCATTTCGCAGCTGCTTCTAATCTATTACAGATTAGTTTTCAGGATAGTTTTCGAAACGTCGTCGTGCCATATTTGGTTGGGATCATTTCGAAATTATTTCGTTATTTTATAAGGCTCACTTTATTGCATTCTAGTTATTTTGGTGAATAGTTATTAAATGGATCGTCGAAATCATTTAGGAACTATCCCCGAAAAGAAAAGAAAAAGATAGGTCGTCAATAGCAAACTTATATCAACTTTACCATACGCTTACACTATGTATTGACCCAAACAGCATACCAATCCCGCACACTACGTTTACACCTACCCTAGATAAACATTTTACATTTACCCATAAGCAGAAAGCTTCCATATACTACACTTATGCTTACATTCTGAACTCCGTGAGCAAAGAGGTTTACACATCAAACACTTTAGGGGTAACAGTCCGTGGATGAAAATTTATCGTTCAGGCCTACATTCAGGTCTACTGCGCCTCTGTCTAAATACTGGGTAGTTATTTAAAATTTTGTTGTCAGTCTGATTTCCGTTTAGATGTTTTACATCACGCATCATACATAAACCAGAGTACAACAACTCTTACAGGAGCCTTTGCGCAGTAATCTTAACTCACCAAACAACAGACACAATTTGAACAGCCCCCAAATAGTAAAATAACATTGGCATCGTGCGATCTAACAAATTACAGACGTAATAGTACAATTGTATTGAAACGCGTCTGTTGTTGACTATAAAATTACAACCGCGTGCCTAACTTCCACTTTACTCAAGCAACAAGTGCATGGCGCACACAACGTGCAACGTGCCACGAGGTGAACTATTCATATGAGTTTGTATGTAGCATGTACATATTCAAATAGTGCAGAGTAGACGCTGTTGGTGATAAAGAAAAATCAACCCAACCAAGACACAACTACAAGTTGTTAACTCAAAGTATACGACGACAATGTTGGTAGCAGTCACCACAAAATAAAAGTAACAAAAGCGACGACAACATCATTGACAGTAAACATACATACATACATACATATATGCTACTACTAAATTGCCGCCTCACTGGCTCAAGAGCAAAGGCTGAGGAAATTGCTTTAAAAGTCAATGAAGGAGTTGCAGATGTTGGAGTATCCGCAGTTAGTGCTGATTCCAGCTTCACTTTTTAGCGTTGGCGTCAGCGAACGTCATCAATGTTGGCGTTTATTCATTCATTGTTAGAAAACCGAAAGATTTTTATGAATGCAAAAATTTTAGCTTAGTGGAAAGAAGTTAAGAAGGTGGCAAGGTGTTTTTCAGTTGATGCAACTAAAGCGGCTGGAAAAATTGTTGTTGTAGTGCCTGATTGTTTCTTGTATTGCTGTTGCACTCGACATAACAAAAGCAACGCCAACAACAAATAAAATAATTTCTTGTGTATATGTGTGTAACTAATGCAACAAGCATTACTTGTACAACAACAGCTGACTTGGTGGTAGTGGCACAAGCAGATGTTGCACAATCGTCGTTGCAGACGCAGATGGACTTGAACGACTACAATCTTTTGTGTTATTTTTATTTAAGTCATTTTGTACAGCTGCAAGATGCAAATTGCATGTAGAGTGCAGCTAGCGCGCGCGCGTTTACTATGCACAATTATAGTTGTTGTATTGTGGCAAGCAGCATGCGGCTGATAGTTTAGATGTTGTGGCAGGTGAATTGCACGATTTTCAATGTAAAAGTCAAGTACAAAAACAATTGCAACACTGACGGCATAATACTTATGCAGTAACTAAGCTACAAATCGCACGCGAATAAGATGAGGTTTAGAGATACAATAACGCCACAACAACAATAGAAAAATACTGCAGATGGTTAATGGGAAGTGGAAACGGTCAAATCTTTGATTACTTCTTTCCAATTTACATTTGTAGCAATTTAATATAATAGCGTATGTCGATTTTAGAAAAAGATTATGGAAGCCGGATAATTTATCTAATTTTATTTGATCCTGCTGTATTTGTCGAGGGTTTCATAGCTTAAATCGTATGACGCTGGGTTCTAACGAAATCAATGATGGATACATACTCACACATATTAATATTAGAATTGGTGAAAAAGATTTGGTATGAGTCATGTACGTGCGTCATTTGATTTTCCGAACTCGATAGAAACGTATGTGTCCGTACTCTTTTTGGTGGAATATTGCTCTTATTGCGTGTGTGAGTGTAGAGTGGAGTTCTGATAAATATTTTGTCTCGTGAGCGACTTTTCCATAGCAGTCGTTGCTTGGGTTGCATTTTCTTGGCTACCAAAAGGGAGAATTCATATTCATGTTCTTCGATGCAAGTATATTTTTATGCTAGAACCTGGTATTGCCGATTGCCATATTTTAACCGCAGCGAAGTCAATCAACCACGCCTGTCCGGAATCGCTACTTTGAGGAGGCTTAGTTTTCAGACAATAGGGCTCAAGTCCCCTTTTTTACTTACCTTAGACTTAAATTCGCGTTTTTTCCAGTGCTTACCCATCGTGCTTCCTGAATGATGGTGTCTGTGATAGTTAGTTTTCACGAGAACGTCCACCACCTGGCCATGTGCTGCGTTTTCTGCAAGAGTCCGGATATTCCAGGTAATAGGTTTCGGGGCTTGTTGCTTAAATTTTGACTACATCTTTTTTCATGGTATAAGGGAATCCAAAATGTAAGCGCGAGCATAGTCATCACGCCTGCAAAGCCAAGGAGAGATGCAAGGAAGGATTGGTACTCAGCACCGAAGCCATAATCGAGGCCGAAATGGAAAACGAAGTTGGACGGCGTGCAACCAATTTGTTATCGAAGTGCCAGCAGTTGTTATCGGTTTGTATAGGTGTGTTATTGACTTTTGATGATCGAAATGTCATAAAGCAAAGATTATCAATTAGTTGCTGATTTTTCATCGACAAGTTATCTGTTTGTTATCGATAATCTATTAAAAAGTTATCGATACCAAAAATTTATCGATTAATAAGTTATTGACAAGCTAATTGTTTGTTATCAACAAGTTATAGATATTTTCTCGAAAAGTTATCGGTTTATTATCTAAAAGTTATCGATAAGCTATGAAAAAATGGTCGAATGGTTATCGAAGTATTACATACATATATGGTATCACCTTGTTGTCAATTTGTTGTCAAGAAATTATCGGTTTGTTATCGACAACGCATCGGTTTGCTATGAAACAGATACCGATAAAACGGGCTTAAGTCAACTTAAAAACATTCATTTTCTAGACGTACACACATCGAGTTTCAGAAGTACTTACCCCTTTTTATTCTTTGGGAGGTGGATAAGCCTCATACGACAAGTATGCCTCCAAAGACACTACAAACAGAATATTTAAGATGGGACATACATTTTTAAACAAAAAATGTTGGATTATAAGCAACTTCCAAAAACGGATATTTGTGCAACACTGCGTATGAGCAACATACCTTTTACAAAAAATGCCATAACAAACGAAACTAAAATAATATTTATCATATTGACCCCGCTTCCCCGCTTAGAAAACATTTTCTTCTAATTGAAAAAAACCTGTTTCTACATTTGTGATGTTGCTTTGCCCGGGGATCCAACCCAGGATCGCCGGTGTGGTAGGCAGAGCACAGTGTATTACTTTCATGTTCTAGAAAATATTAATTAAAAAGAGTATATCATTGAATTTCAAAAATTATTTTGAAATTCTATTTATAAATGCGTAATTAAGCGAAGAAATAAAAAACTAGGAAATTTGAACTAAGTTGAATCGACTAACGGAGCTTTATTTGGAAGCATATCAATTGAGAAAAAGTTTTAACTCGACTTTTCGCCAATCAATGTGAAAATTTAAATTGCTGGCCTGCTGTGATTTATACTTCAATTGCTAAAATAAAATATTGTGTTTATTTTATGAGGTATGCTAATTTTCGTAAGTTGATATTTTTGTGAGTTTACTTGAACAGGAATTAGTTTTTCATGTTATAGTGAGATAATGTTAAATTAAGTAAAATTTTTGAAATGTTTTGACTTCATAAGACCAGCAATCTCGTTATCCGCGATTATCCGATTTAATCTTTATCTAAGCTTGTTTGCTACTATTCGTAAAACTAAAATAGCACAACTTTAGCTGCAGGAAAATGCAGGTTTCCATGTAATATTTTGTTTTCAGGAAATATGTCAATTTGAAGGGACGAACTTTTCGAGATTCGGTATAAGCAAAATAACGCAAAGGAAAAAAAAAATGACAGCTCAAAGTTGACTCCAATAAAAAAACAGTTTCAAAATTTGTGAGTGGAAAAGCTGCAGACGTATTTTAAAAGAAAAAGGGATGAACAGTGATATCTTTTTCGGAGGCTAGTCATCAGTCGAACAAGAAAAAGTTATCACATTTGATAAGAAACTTTTCAGAAGAAGAGTTGGCTTTTGCAACTGCTTCTAGCTTAATGTTATCAGGTCAGCGGGATGCGGGATGGTAGAAACCATCACAAAAAATTCAGACGCAACTAGAATATAACATGCCCTTACTCGTCCAGCATCAGTGTTAGTTTAATATGCTCCAGAAGAGGCAGTAGCTTTATTCATAAATCGAAAGTTTACAGTTAAAGCGTATTTAGAAATACGATCTGGGGCTAAACAAAGACATGCTGATATTTACCCATTATATGAATTCCTTAGAAAAGCAAAAATTGCAGGCTTTGGAGGATATCCATTCTTATAACTGATCCGTCATCTGAAGTCCACCTGCAAGCGTTGATGGACAAAACTCTTGAAGGAACGGAAAAAGATTGTTGAAGAAAAAAAAATATGTAAAGAAGACATGGGGTTATTAGTTGATCTGTTGCTGTGGAAATAACAGGAGTTGACGAAAATTTAATTAAGCGATTTGCTGTCATACTTCAACATGTGGATTCGCCGCCGTTGATTCCGAAGCATTTCGAAGGTATGCCATTTTGACCACAAAAATGTTTGTAGATTTGTACCCATGGTATTACATGCCATCGACATTCATGGGTTAAACATTAATAATAAATCAGTACTTGCAACAGGAAAGCTCTCAGAGGAAGCACTGGAGAGTAGAAATAAAGATTTTAAGAACTACAGGCGAAATATTACACGAAAGATTTCTCTTAAATATATAATGAAAGATTTATTCAATATATTATTTTTGTCGTCCGATCCCCTAATCTTATATATTATTTATAATTGCTGTTTTTATGTACATGTCTCTTTTTCCTTTTATTTGGAATTTTGATTGTAAAGATGGGGTTCGTGCTATTAGCGAGCTTTGGGCATTATTAGTCGCAGTGCTTTTGTTTAGCTATATTTTATTAAAATAAAATGTTCTGAGTTCACAAAGAAATCTATTTGTACTATGGCACTATTGTGAATTGATTAGAACTAGCGCTACAATACCGGCAGTTGCTACCATTTGTCAGATGGCAGCGCAAGCGCGTGTAAGTTTCTTGATGTTTGATTGATAGAAAAGCTGATTTCTGTTGATATTTGATACGAGACTTTTATATTTGTTACGCAAGATCCGCACGGGTCCGGCTAGTATACTCTATTTCAGAAAAGAGCTCGAATGAATTTAAGGCAAATGAGGCATTCGACAAAGGAGTACTTAAACTATTGTCAAACCCAGAAGCATATTTTGATCAAGGCTCCGAAATCTCAGACGTAGATGAAGAGTTCGGCTCCAGTTTCAGCGATTAACATAACGTTATCTACTTAGTTTTTTCTGATTTTGATTACATTTATTTATGTTTATTGCAATTACTTATTACTACATACAAAAATATGCTTTTCTTCACGATAATACGTTTTCTTTACTGAATTTTTCGAACTTTGATATAACCTTTCTTAATTTAAATTTATTTAGCTCAATGAAAACTTAAAAAGTGGTGAAATAATAAAAAACGTTTACAAATATTATATTTCTTTTTATGTAAAAGCGTTAGTTGGTGAGTAGAGCTAGAAAAATTAATTATTTATTCCAATTGTGACTTTATATCTGCTAGGTTGATGATATATCACACTGTGCGGTGGCCGCCCCATGGTCCACCTCGTAGTTAGTCAAAAATTGATTAACCAGGAAATGAAATTTCGTTAATGCTTAAAAAAGTCTAGACTGCCTAACTAGATTTCAATATCGCATCAAGAAAGAAGAAGAAAATTCGCTTAAGCATTCTCTATAAATATTTAAATAATAAAAACAATTAACGCCATTATAATACAACTCCTAATACAAATAGTTGGACACTTGACAATACGTTTACTGTTTAAAAAATAAAAACACAAAACCAAAAGTCTTATAAAAAAACTCAAGCAGTATCATCCACATATTTACTGTCAACAGCGATAAAACGAGGTGCTAAAATTTCAATATTTATTTATCCGAAAAACATAACGAACATATTTGTTTGTTTATGTGTGTTTGTATATTCAGCCGTATTTGAAATTGTTTGTGCAATTGTACTAATGATTGTCACGCTTCGTGAAAAAAAAAACACAAAGGCGTGAACGGACAAATATGTATTCACACATGTACATACATGCATATTTTAATAATACATATGTATGTGTAAATTTATATATTTGCATACCTATATATTTGAATTGTTATATAAAAATGATTGTAGAATGCAAAAAATCTATCCTTGCCTTAAATGCATGTGCAAAACTTATTCTCGTTCTGCGACAATCAATTAGTATATTTTCATTACGAATTTGACACATTCCAATGAATTCTAGAAGCGTCCACACGAATTTAACATGAATTGACTGAATCACAAATTTTTTGCAAATTTTGCAAAATCCAAGCAAATAAGGGAAGTAAGGTAAGATGAAATAGGGTGCAACTGGAAGTAGTTGGTAGAGAAATATAAATACATTGGGAAAGAGAAAAAGGGAGTGTCAATAGGTTAAGCCTAGATTTCATCATATACAATAACGAACAGAAAAATAGCAGTGGCAATTTTTATCAAACTGCGTCAATTAATTTCTTCTTTTTTTCATTTTCGATATTTTGAGGAATAAACTTCTAGGAATTCTGTAATTGAAGCCATGCAATCCAAGCTTAAAAGCGTTTTCGAAAAACTTCGGAAATTTGAGAAAATTTTTGGTATATTTCAAACTTCTTATTCAGAGTTCTCTGAATTTTCGTGAACATGCGGTTTTGTAGCCCAACCAATTTTAGTCCAACAAAGTACAAATTATTGGTCTCTCAAAATTCGCATAGATTTTTGAAAATTTTTTTCCAGAAATTCAGCCTGAGGTTTTCTTTAGATTTTCTTGAATTTACAAATTTTTCGAAAACGTTATTGAGATTTAAGTGATTTCAGCTACAAACGGTTACATTGTATCATTTACAAACTTCATGGAAATTTCTTCCTAAAATATAGGAAGAAAAAAACCCAAGCTGCAATTGTGTTAACTTTTATATTAACAGTCAAGCAGCAATTAAGGAAATAATCTCGCATAGCACAGCACCTAAATGCGTGTTAGAGTATAAGCAGTCCCTGGAAAGAATCGGAACATGGAGAAGCATACATCTATATTGGGCCGCAGGGCATATGGGAATAGATGGGAATGAAAAAGGGGATGAACTAGCTAAAAAGGGCGCATCCCTTTAGACTGGGCGAAATTAAGCGAAGGAGAGAGGTGCACATGATAGACCAAGCAGGAAAGGCGTGGGTTCAAGCGCGGGGCTGTAAAGTGTCGAAGATTACGTGCAGGTCTTACAACCTTAGACTAACAAAGTTGCTTCTATCATTAAAAAGAGAAGACTGTAGACTCATGACGGATATTCTGACTGGACACTGCCTTTTGGCGTCACATACCTTTAAATTAGGCTTGCTCAGTGATAGTAGATGTAGAAAATGCGGGTTGGAGGAGAAAACGATCAAGCACGTTCTGTGCTCGTGCCCTGCACTTGCCAAGCTAAGACTCCAGCTATTAGGAGGGATACAGCTGTCAGATCTAGAAGCAGCAAGTGATTTAAGTCCTAGGAAGCATGTAGTATTTGCCAAGAGGACGGAGTTATTTTATAACATAGGGCCTGGTTTTTGATAGGGTTTTTCAGTTTGGTCGTTAAAACAAACTTCTGGTACCACTATGGACTCAATCAGTCTATGTGAGGGCCTCATGGACCGGCCAGTTCAACCTAACCTAACCTAGCAAAAAACAGTTTTGAATCAATGATATTTCACTTGTCAAGTTTTATTGTAAGAGGAAATGGGGACACATTTTTTTTTAAACGGGCGGTGCCACTTGTTATGTAGAAAAGTAATTTTGTAAGTTTTTCCAGTTCTATTTTTGTTATTAAACCAATTTTATTCTTGAACAAATGTTACAACAATTTCATTTAACCATTATTCGGCTTTCCAGAAATATGAGAAAAAATTTAGTATAAAATGTTTTTTTTTCTGGTAACTAACAAATTTGTTGTTTTTTTTTTTTTAAACACAAAAAAATTAGTTAACGATTTTCAACAATATTTTTTGTCAGCAAAAAGAGTTTATATTTTAATTTTAAAACAAATTCGTACGACAACTAAAAAATAAATAAATAATTTTCCGAAATCTGAGAAAGCAACGGCGGTTTTTTGCAATTCACAAAAATTAAAAAAAAAACATTTAAAATGACTATTTGAAATTCACAAAAACTTAAAAAAAATTAAAAAAAAAAAAGATTTTAGAAAAATAAACTCAATAAAATGGCGGATATGGGGTAGTAGCAGTTCAAGTTATATATTTTGGACTCAAAATAAAGCACGTTATTAGAAAATAATTCTAGTTTGGTTCCCATAGAACAAAATTTTAAAATTAAGGCTGGATGCGAGTTAGCCTAATTTTAGGTACCTAAGCTAATATTCCAATGGAAATTTCCAGCACTGCTACAATTTAGGTTAAAAGCTGTCAAAACTGTGCGAGTACATTTGACAATCTAAAATATTTAACCTTGGAAATTAATACGAAAAATTGCACTTTGAAACTTTTGTTGTATTTACAATCTGCAGATATTGCATGCTTTAAATGGGCATGGACTAAGAAGGGTTCATAGTAGGAGCACAAACCATGAAATTGCAACTGATTTAACTTCTAGGGCCTTTTTCGCCGACCGTATTTCATAACATCTTCAGCAGATCTGCCTCTATCGAGGGTAAAATGAAGCGGCTAACATTAGGCATGTTAATATTTACACATTTTTGGCCAGTAAGTAACCATTTCTGAAAAAATCTGTGCAGACTTTGATCCACATTCCTTGCCATCATCGTGTGGCGATTTGGTTTCACCGCAAAAACTCAACTAATAGGCACCGTATTTACCAGACACCTACCACATAACTTACCATCACGGCCTTGGCTTTATGTTAACTATAATATTCGTATGCAAATGCGCATTTCACTAACAATTTAAAAGTGAACAACAAAATTGAAGAAAAATCAAAAATTTTGTTTATTTTTAAAACTTGAGTTTTCAATTTAGGTTGAAAAGTATGCTCAAAAAATTTAAAATTTTTTCTTTTGCACTGCCTTGCCGACAGTTTCCAGTGATTTAGGTGTTTTGTGTATTTAGGTAGTACCAATTTAGGCAAACACGCACACAGCCTAAATTTCAATTCCCATTTCGGTAAATTCTATTCTGTAAGGTTTTATTATATAGAAGGCCTTCAGTCGGCAACTGATGAAGGGAGAATTTTATTATTGATCCCACTGGCTCAAAAATTTATCATTTGTTTACATATGTTATGTCTCTCAATTTATTTATAAGTTGGATCTTAATTTAAATAATAAGAAAAATAATAATCAGTAATATTTGTCCTTACTATTTCTTAACTTGAACGTCTTAATTGGAGGCCGTTGAGTTTATTTCTAGTTATTTGTTTATAAGAGCGTGACGGCCGATAGAGCTTTCAAAAGCTATCTCTTCTATAAAAATAAAAATAACAAGTACACCGAACACCTAAATTCCCCGGCACTTACTTTTATCACGTTAACGTTATCACTAGCTTATCACTGTTATTTAAATCCTTAGAAATTCTCTTAGTTTATTTTACTCATTATTGAATATCTCAGACGTACATACCGATTCATACACAGACAGTTGACAATTGCAATTGTAATTTTCTTATGAGCTTACAAATTATGTTAGCGTATTTTTTGTTCTCAATTTCATTTTAAGTTCCGCTCGCAATTTTCAATATAAAAGCTTTGCCGCCGCCGACCTTCGAAAACAAATTGTAAGGATCAAATTTCATTTTCAATTGACGCAAACGCAAAAAGGGTAAACATAAGTAGGCTGATATCAATTGCATTGCATGCTATGAGTGAGGGGGTTGACAGTGAGACCGTCTGTCTCTTTTACCAATCACTTGCTGGTAACGCCAAGGCCTATTGAGGATTTGTTATTCATCAAAATGGCATTAAAATAACTCAAGAAATTTTGCATATTCTTCAGTTTGCTTGTCTTGTCGTCGGCGGTTGGGAATGCAATTAATTATGTGACAAATGGATTAATTCATTGACAGCGGCGCAAATTTTAATGTCAACATGGAAAAATTATTTATTCATTTCCTACAGAATCATTTTACGACTGAAAGTTGGCGTAAAGTAAATAAAATATGAAGAAATATTTTTGTAAAATATTCGTGAAAAAGATTTCATACGCTTTGCAAACTAAGCCTGAAAAATTATATTTATTTGGTTGTAATTAAATATCTTATTCATGCAGGTACTAAAATACAACATCTAGTGAACAAAGAATAATAAATGAACAAAAGCGGCCACAGATAAGTCAAATAACTAAAAGAACCAACTTCTACCTACCTAAACTAGCCGCATACGCCACCACCCCATTTCCGAATGAACAGGAGAACAATCCCAATGCACGTACATTCGCATCACAAAGCCTAAACTAATTTTTCACCAAACCAATTTTGAAATGTGATGATGGAATAACGGTCTTTCCTATGCTGAATATGTCCATTCAGGTAACGAAGTTACATCACAAAGAACCAGGGGCGGAAAATAATAATTTTTTTTCGGAGTTGAAAAGTCCGGGTCAAAAAATTGTTCTAGGTGAAAATATTTGAGTTCTCAGGTATACGTATAGCAATATCACGTCGAATCATGCATCCTTTTCATTTTTCGAACTTTTTCCATAAAACACCACATATAAAAGTTAAATCTGTATTTTTATTTTTTGAGTCCGATAGAACTAGTTAAACTCGGAAGAAGGAAACCCTTTTCAGAGCTCTAAATTACCAAAAATAAAGTGCAGGGAATTTTATGCATCTTATGGCTCTTTTGTGTGGGTGAGTTATATGTTGAAAACTCTTTCAGAAAATTTATTGGATACTTTCTTAATTCTTTTAAGATTCTATTTCGGAACGATTTTAGTGCTATATTGGAAAATTATTTTGATTCACTTCCATACCTTTTTAAGATACATATAAACAAAAATAAATGTAAGATGCGATAATCTCCAAAGAGATTTTAGGCCGAGCTTCTCTCCTAATTTTCGTTGTGCTCCTTTTAATTTTTCCTATATATTGGCGGGACAGGGGCTACAGGTTTTATTCCGACTCCGAACGGCATCTATAAGGCAGATAAGTTTTCACTGAGAAGCATTTTTGTTTTATTTTTTTAAGAAACATATATGAGATTGTTAACAGAACTTTGAAACGATTCTTCTATGATTGCCATTGTTTTTTATTTATTTCATCTACAGATCGATCATACCTTACAGACATGATCGGCATTACATTTACGGATATTCAGTTTAGAGATTTTATATATTAGTATACAAACTTGTACTTAGAATTGGTAGAACTCAGAATTGTATTGTTGATGATGCTGGGATGGACGGCACTTCGAGTACCATAGTAGAAGTTTTAAGACGGGCCCGCAATGCTTAGTTTTCTATCTATCATCCCTTTCCATAGCTGTAAATAAAAAACTATGGTTGATGAGCTTTTCCCCAACATCAAGAACAACAAATTTGGCCTTCAGGTATGGTGTTGCAAAAAAACACAAGTTCTTTTAATTTTAATTTAGATTACATGCAAGTCTCCAATAAATTTGAAAACTCTGAGCCACAGCGAAGCTGCTCTTCATTTAAGGAAAGCGTGGTTTATTGATTTTTTTAAGCATTCATTTAATTTTTTTTTATTACCGCTCTCCCTTTCGTGACAGTTAAAATGTGACTGAACTCAGAGAAATCCCATAAACCAAGTACATCGCGTGAAAGTGATTGTAAAACGTCACACATAGGCGGCAAACCAGCAGCTCATATGCAGCAATTGTTTCTCAGCGTTATTTTGTAATCGACTAAGTGGTCATCTACACACATACAAACATAAAATTGCATAATAAACTCGCCGACGAAAGCAATAAATGCGATTTATGATCAGACAAATCGCACAAACAGGCAATAACAATGAAAGCATTTTACAAAGCTAATGAAAGCAACAAACATCAATAAAATGTTAGCAACAATAATAAAAGGCGAGCAACATCAACAAATCGCTAAAGAGTAACCAGTAGCCGATGCCCGGCGGTACCAACAGGTTGTTTGTTGTCAATGACGTGTTAAAGTGTGCCGGTGTGCCATGCGATTTTGTTGCTCCACAACGAACAGGCGGCCATAAAATATTGCAATTATGATTGGTTATCACGAGATTATGATAAAGAAGATAAATGAGAGTTATGAAGAGGATGATGCAATAAATCCATTTGCGCAAAGGCTTTGGTTAATAACTTTTACTCGTTGCTAATGACATTATCGCTTTTGTGTGTATTTGTAAAGAATATTGGAACTGAGTTAAGTGAAAGTAGTATTTGAGATCTTAAATCCAGGTAAAATAAATATGTACAGTAAGCGAACTGCTCCTTTATGCAGCCGTAAATATAAGGAACGCACAAACGCCATTCCACAAAAAAATCGAAACCAATATTTAGAAGTGAAGAAACTACAATAAACATTCCCCTATATTATAAATATATATGCACTTGCGTATAGATTCACCAGAAAACACACCTACTAAATGAGAAACTAAAGCTACACCGCACAGAGAAAGCCGCACCTTACTAAATACTTGTAGGGCTAGAAGTGAGAAGCAAAAGTTTGTTTATAGCAAATGATATATGAAGATAGAGAAGTATGGCTCAAAATAGAGCCATATTCTCTTAAATTAAATTACAAAATATGTATTAACCCATTAAATGATATTTTTCCAATCTAAATTTGAGGTGCATTTATGAACTTACCTTATACTTATATCTCAAACGTTAATTCTTAAATGCATCCGATATAACTATTGATTGCTTTCTCAGACTAAAAGGCGCATTTTTAATATGGAAATCTTCCTACTTCTCAAATTAAATTCTTCAATTCAATTTTTCACCCACCTCAAACATGACCGAAACACAATGTCATCGAAAAAGAGAGGGCTAAATATTATAACGCTTTGGTTACTTACATATACATCAAATTAATATGTTTTGGTAATATTGCGCTAATTAATTCCAAAAAAAGTTCACACATTTCAATGAACAATGCTGCTCAACCGACTTCGTTCAATACTTAAGATTCGGTTACCACGCAAATAACTTTATTTTAATATCAAACCATAAAGCAGCGAAGGCTGCTATGATTTTTCGACACATAAGTATTGCTGTATGGAGCAGTCATATGGCAGCCAGCCCTGAGAAAGGTGTCAAACCTTCATTTTCAGGGAAAAGTGCACAGATCTAGTATGGCAGTATAAGTGATTCTCTAGGGACAATGCGAAACGAAGCACTTGAGATATCCTACCCATGGACCTAGTAGGATACCGAGCATCAGTAACATCAACACTGTGTTTAGGGTAGTCGTCCAGTTGGAGTACTAAAACCAATGGATAGTCTAGCATACTAAATGACAAAAACCGCTGTGCGACTATAACAGTTGCGAACAGCAACTTTATTGTAAACATTCCCAGCAGCAATGATTGGTGGAGTAAAATGTGTGCAACGCTGCTGATGGCAGCATCTCCACCTAAATCGACAGTTTAAGTTAAACGTTAGGGTTGGAGGAAGGGTCTATTCAAAGAGTCGAGACCTCCAACTCTCTTACAGACTACCTAATCATTGTTGTGTATTCCATGCAGAAGTATCAGCTATCATGGAAGCTGCTGTTTCGACAAGAAACACACATTATCGGATGTGGAATCTTTATCTTAAGCGACAGCCAAGCGACTATAAAATCGTCAGGCGTCATTTCAAACTAACTTGCCAGACATGGCACGATGAAACACATTATTCCTGACAAAGAAGCAAACTAGCGGTGAAAGTATTCGAACACATGATCCAGTGTTTTCGAAAGTATTGATAGTTTTCTGCTAAGTATCTCTTCACTAAACAAATTATATTGTTTTCGAAGGTGATTACTTGCTTCCTTATGAAGTTGTTTTCTTAGAAGTCTTCAAGCATATATAGTATTATAAGTATACCACATATTCCTTTCAAAGCCCATTGGCCACTAAATTTGATATAAGGGCATAAGTATAATAATGCCTTATAAAGGATTCTATATGTAGTATTTTTATATGTAGTCTTTTTTTATTCATTTATTTTGTATAATTTTACGAAAATATATGACTCACACATCAGCACACCGTGTTTTATGGATAATCTGCAGCTGGGTATATAATGTGCGATTCCACTGAAATTTATGATTTTCTTACATGTCTTATTTCAAATTCGTATTTTCCATTGCAAAGAGAAAAACGAAAACAAAGGATAATACATTTGCATAAACTGACGCACATATTTCACTCAAACAAAATGGTCACTTAAATCGCCAGGGCGCGATACATCTTTCATAAATGCTCCAATTACTCTTCCATACATACACATGTGTATGTGTAAATAAATTTAGTACTTGCAAATGTATAGACATACATATATGAGCAGTTTCAAACCAAAACCCAATAAGTGAATCGCATTAAACTCCCAGAAAAATGAGAAAAATTGCTCAGTCTTAAATGGAGTCACATTTTCAAATGATTCTTCTGATACTATAGCAGTTATGAAAAAAAGCACATGTTGGCCAAAAAAAAACTTTTTAAGACAAGTTGATTTAAAATTTGTAAATTATTGCGTTTACTGCTTTGAAATCTTTTAAAATTTTTGCGTTTTGGTTTGGAAGTTATGGGATTATGAGCACGTTGATGTGAAGATTATATGCTTTTTATAGATTTAAAGACCTGGTGCCGTAATTTCAGCGACCCTGAATATTTTGGTAATGCATACCATTTGTGTTATATCAGTATTCCAATATGAAGTACATGGCATAGCTGCAGATTTGCTTGGGAGTAGTCTATTAAGTAAATTTTTGGGACTTTTCGGAAAATTCTTATCCGTAGGTGTTCCAGGAGTACTCTGAAGGTAGGTGATCCCGTCCTAGGCTTTCACAATGTAAATTTGAGCACATTTTTTCAATGAATTAGGATCAGTTGTGGAGTGCTTGTATACTCGTACTCGTATTCACCTTAAGTACTCCTCAAATCATCCTCAACGAGTATAATAGTACTCCACAACTTATATCCATTCATACAAGCATAACAAAATCACCATAATTGTATTATGCATTTTGGTATGAAAGGTATTTTTTTTAATTTCATAATGGCTTATTTGCTACTTTTTACTTCTCATAAAAATTATTACATAGGTTTTCGAAAGTAAAGTTAAATTTCATTCATAACTGAAAAAACTGAAGGGTGCACTTATTACGTTTTGGCTTGGAACTCCTTATATATATATATATATATATATATATATTAGGGCGGGTCGACATCAGAATTCGTTTTAGAGGTATGGTTCCTTCGGCAAAGTTTCTTATTTTGATCCCTAGAATATGATTTTCATAGAGCAATGGGCGATTTTTTGTCTCCCCACAAATCGACCCGGCCTAATATATATATATTCCCCACTAGTTTTATAACTTTGTTTTTTGTCTGTAGGTATCTAACCAATTGTTTGTTTTATTGCACTGGGTCAACAATATTTCTAATTGCAATTTAATCATCTTGGGTATTGGCCAAAGTTGCCACACTAAGCTCAGCCATCCATCCGTTCAAAGGTGCAAAATATACCCGGACACATTCGCCCGCACAACGTCACCTTTCATTTAATTACTCAAATTGATTGTTGAGTTGTGGCACCTAAAAGTTACTAAGTTATATATTAGAAGTAAATTGCATATATGAGTATGTGTTTGTGTGATTGCTTTTGTATTGTTAGCTTTTTAACGTTGGCTTTAAATTGCTCTCCGGAATTCGTGGTAAATGTCACAATAGATCATTCTAATTTTAATATTTACATTTCACTACGGGAATAAGCTATTAGTTTGGTGGAATTGAAAAAAAAAAATAATTTCGAAAGTATTCCTAAGATACATACATACATTCATGTGACACAATTATTTCAGCATAAATTTATACAAAAACCCCTTCTTAGTAACATCACCATCATTATTAATTGGCCGCCTATGCGGTCTCGTTATAAATCTCGCCAACTATTTCTGTTCCGCTTCCCCTGTTTTCAAACATAGTAACATAAGTTAAATTTAATAAACATTTGACTGCTATTAACTAAAACTTACTTTTTTATCTTATCTTTACAGGTAAGTGTTTGAAAACGAATCAACAAATTTTTAAGGTTTGTACTTTTTAAAAAGCAAATATATATAAAAGCTAAATGTACCGAATTTACGTATTTTCCGAACAGAAGTTTTAAAGAATGTAAACACTTTTGGATAAGTTCCATATCAAAACGCAGTGATCGTCATTCACATCAACTAATTTAATTTCAAAGCTCTAGGACAAACCGTGGAGAGGCTACGACTACAGCAATTAGGGCTTGAGCGACAATTTTTATATATGTATATAGCATTTTTTAAATGGTAAAAATTCGTCTGCTGTGACATGTTTTCAAGTCGAACGGGCCTTTTTGGTTGTTATGACTTGGTGTACTCCTTTTTAATACATATGTACATAATATTTCCGTTGACACGATAAATAACACAGGCCGTTCTCTTTTTTAAGATATTTGTACGTGAAAGTGCTAAAAATCCCTTCTTCTACTATATTCAATACGCATTTTAGTCACGGAAACTTCTCTTTATTAAAGACAGCATGCTAAATTTGAGAGCGCTACTTTTTCCCTGAAAATGCCAAGACTCTCTTTGAATTTTGAGATATTGTTCTTTAAACTGGGCCCGTATCGTGTTATACGATCACGGATAAAAAACCGATTTCACTTAAATGATAAATGCGAATATGTTAAGCTCTTCTTCAGCCTTGCTGAGGACGTTGTAAACCATATGTAATTTTTGTATCCATATCATCTGTTTTGCTATCATAACCTTAACTAATTATCAGAATTATTCTGAATTTATTCTATAATATTATTAAAAACTATACACCCCCAATGAAAACGAATTTTACTATGTGAACTGGCATTTAATACTATTTTAAAATTTAATATAAACAAGTAAGGAAGGCTAAGTTCGGGTGTAACCGAACATTACATACTCAGCTGAGAGCTTTGGAGACAAAATAAGAGAAAACACCATTTAGCAAAATGAACCTAGGGTAACCCTGGAATGTGTTTGTATGACATGTGTATCAAATCAAAGGTGTTAATGATTATTTAAAACGTAGCGGGCCTTAGATCTATAGGTGGACGCCTTTTCGAGATATGGCAATAAGGGTGGACCAGGGGTGACTCTAGAATGTGTTTGTACGATATGGGTATCAAATTAAAAATATTTATGAGGGTTTTAAAAGGGAGTAGCACTTAGTTGTATATGTGAAGGCGTGTTCGAGATATCGACCAAAATGTGGACCAGGGTGACCCAGAACATCTTTTGTCGGGTACCGCTAATTTATTTATATATGTCATACCACGAACAGTATTCCTGCAAAGATTCCAAGGGCTTTTGATTTCGCCCTGCAGAACTTTTTCATTTTCTTCTACTTAATATGGTAGGTGTCACACCCATTTTACAAAGTTTTTTCTAAAGTTATATTTTGCGTTAATAACCCAATCCAATTACCATCTTTCATCTCTTTTTTCATATTTGGTACAGAATTGTGGCATTTTTTTCATTTTTCGTAATTTTCGATATCGGAAAAATGGGCGTGGTCATAGTCGGATTTCGGCCATATTTTATACCAAGATAAAGTGACTTCAGATAAGTACGTGAACAAAGTTTAGTTAAGATATATCGTTTTTTGCGCAAGCTATCGTGTTAACGACCGAGCGGAAGGACAGACAGCCGACTGTGTATAAAAACTGGGCGTGGCTTCAACCGATTTCGCCCATTTTCACAGAAAACAGTTCTCGTCTTAGAATCTAAGTCCCCACCAAATTTCACAAGGATTGGTAAATTTTTGTTCGACTTACGGCATTAAGAGTATTCCAGACGAATTAAATGAAAAAGGGCGGAGTTACGCCCGTTTTGAAATTTTCATTTATCGTTGTATTTTGTTACACCATACCATTACTGGAGTCGAATATTGACATAATTTACTTATATATTGTAAAGATATTAATACAATTAAAATGTTTAGCACACATATAGTAATAGGAGTAACGTGCCTACCAAATTTCATCATAATATATTCAACGTTTGCCAAATTACAGCTTGCACAACTTTTAAATTGCCTTCTTTTAAAAGTGGGCGGTGCCACGCCCAGTGTCCAAAATTTTTCCAATTTTCTATTTTGCGTCATAAGGTCAACGCACCTACCAAGTTTCATCGCTTTGTCCGTCTTTGGTAATGAATTATCGCACTTTTTCGGTTTTTCGAAATTTTCGATATCGAAAAAGTGGGCGCGGTTGTAGTCCGATTTCGTTCATTTTAAATAGCGATCTGAGATGAGCGCCCAGAAACCTACATACCAAATTTCATCAAGATACCTCAAAATTTACTCAAGTTATCATGTTTACAGACGGACGGACAGACGGACGAACGGACGGACGGACATGGCTAAATTAATTTCTTTTTGTGAGCTCTGCTCAGCTGAGTATAAAAATGCCATGTACTTTTCTTATGCTATATAGTAATAGAATGTGCTCTTTCAATATTGTAATTTATTTAAAATATGCATTAAGAAAATGTTTAATAAATAAATAAACATAAAAATAAATGAATCTTATAAGTACTTGCAGCCTATATTTCACGTATTGTCTCAATCCTAATCACCAATTCAGTGCTATTGCGATTCCAAAAATGTAATTCGATAAGGGATCGTAAAACATGATACGGGGCCTGTATTACTTTTCCGATATTTTTTCCAAACATTTTCACAAAATATTAAGTCTATTTTTAGGCGCGACAGTCACATATCAGCGGTTTTTTTTAACGCATATATACGCGCACTGAAAATTAATATAGACGACTAAGTACATACATAGCTTTATCTACACTTACTAAATTGCTGCGCTTAAAATACGTACTTAAAGCTGTAGTCATTGGTGCCGTTTGCCGTATCGCTGTAGTCGTATCCCTACCGTAATCAGCTGTTTATCGTTACGATGGTAAACCAAAAACCAATTGGTTGGCTACGATACGGTTACGACCTTAGCGGCACCAATAATCGATTGCATTGATTCTCATAAGGTTGGTCGAATCAGCTGTTATAAAGTTACCGATACGGTTACACCAATATCTGCAGCTTAAAAGTTTGTCTGTGCTATTTCTCCATACACTACTACTATGTGCAATTACCGATGAGTGTTTTTAGTCGCAAACGGAGATGTATATGCAAGTGAAAAAAAACACGTCCAATAACAGTTCGAATATTCGAAATAAAATTATATTAAACTCATAAAACAAGCTAATTAAGTTAAAAGGAATGATATAGAATTCTCCATCTGATACACAACTCCAACCCCAATATAAGAAACTCTGCCGGAAAGTGTGAAAAATATATGTGACCTGGAATCATGAAAAGGACCTATTGTGTGAAGATACCATTGTTCACTTTTTGAGTGACGGAAATTTAACACCCTTTCCAATGGAACAAACCGCAGTTTTCTATCTTTCTTAGTTTTTTTCACAAATCGCATTTAAAGCCAAATCGGACCACAAATACGATTTTTTTAAATATTTCGACCCATGCGCCACCTATCGGAGATTTTTTACTTATTATTGCATTGTCATCGGGTTCTGAACAATATTCCAAGTTTCAAGCTTGTAGCTTATCGGCAAGTTACTTAAATTGTAATTACAAAATTCGTTCACAACGGCCGGCCGCTACACGGAGGTCCCTTTCATGATTCCAGGTCACATATTTGTAATCTTTTGCTTGTCGCAGTCAAGAACATAGAAAAAAAAGATACTTCGATATATTAAAAGCAAATATCGTTAAAAAGTAATTGTAGGGGAAATAGATTTTAATTGAAAATTATTTTTCATAGCGAAATTACGTAATCGAATCATACAGAATATCTCGAAAGATCAAAAAATTTTACTCCGTATTCAAGTTAAAGAAGAATAGTGTGATTTCAGGGCCTGGACTTTTTTTTTAATTTTATCGGCTTTTGTAATTGATATATAAGCTGTATTTTTTTTACATGTGTATACATTTACACTTAAACTTTATATGGACTGCCAAGTGTGTAACTTTATCTACACTTTTAAAATCATTGCGCAGAAAATTAGTAATGCTTATATCGTTTTCCTTTCTAAAATAAATTGTTGCCTAAGTAAATGGTAAAGCCTTAATAGAGTTACTCCTACCCCAGAAATTTTTGAACATTTTTGTGCATGCAAACAACATAAATGGCTACCCCGTGTATTGGCTGTTTTCACAAATGCGCTGTCAATGATAATAAAAATTCATAAGCAATTGTTTCCTTCATTTAAATTTTCTTCCCCTAAAAATATGTGAAGTTACGTAAATAAATTGTCACGATCAGCTAGTTTAGCAGAGTTGCACTGCCACACAGCCATTTTATGCAGGGTAAAAGTGTAACGCTTTTGCGGTGCGAGCAGGCAACAATTTTCACAAAAGAACGAAATACCCCGTAAAGACGTTACCTTCTTTTTAGAACAGAACCAAATATATTTATAACCCTTGCGCGGCGTACAAAAAGCGTAACAATAATAATAAAGGCAGTTTTCTACATTAAGACGCTTATTGAGCTCAATCTTCCCTACAAAATTCGAATCTATAATTATTTCATTAGTAGCTAATCGAATGCCTAATGAAGTCAAAAGCACAATGCAACTCTGTTAGGAGCGTTCAGTTTCTTAGTTTTTGGTGTGTTCAGTGCTTAAAAATGTCATTTGTCAAAGTAAATGTCATTGTCTGCATGGCGGAACGATACAAGGTGGCCGCATCGAACAGCTGATTATAACCTTTTTTTATTTGATTTGATACATCAACTTCCGGCGCAGTACGATTTTGACATTTGTCCATCGAATTTACAAAAACAAAGTATATGGAATTCTTATTTATATATGTAGGTATGTCACCATGCTGCCACCTTGTATCGTTCCGCCATGATTGTCCGTCATATAGCATTGTCATTTTATTCGCTTGACATTTCATCCTTCATACTAATCGAGCAGTTACTTCTGAGTGAAAGCAAAAAATTTACGATTTCATTAGAAGGTGAAATGAGATCATTAAGTTTCTGTGCGAAAACAGTATTAGTATACTGAAGTGCGTCATTCCATTTTATCGCATCACTATTCTCCACTTCTATGACCGAAAAGTGTATCGCAACGGATACGGCTCTGGGTTATACACTATGACCAACAGTGGTGCGTATCTCCGCTATTCAAAACAAACTGTTTTCTAGTGAGTTATTTATGACTGACGCGAGTCTTAAATAATTGCCGCTAGATGGGTGTTTTAAACCTTACTTAGGTGGTGATAAGCGTGTTTTTTACACGCGAATGCAATTATATACACATGTAAAAAAAACGGATATTGTGTGACGATCTTTCAAAATTCCTTTTCAAATTTGCTTTTCCTATTACTGGTGTCGGCGTTGTGCCATCTTCAGCGCAATTTTTGTTCCCATATATGTAAATTATTCAATAATATTGATCTTTATTGTAATTCCATGGCAATAATTTGTTAAGACAGTCCGTTTTCATCATAGCGCCATTTGCAGATATTTGCTTTTCTGTTAGTTGTACAATTATATACATAGTTCTAACTCGAATTTATCATATATTACATCCCTTTTTTGATTAAGGGAACAGATCCATATTCGTTTAATTACCTCCATGCTATCGGTTGAGGATATTGATAGCTGATATTAATGTATATAGGCGTGCTCAGTTCTGATTCCAATGGGTTAGGCATGAATTTTGGGCTGACGCAGTTCAACGCGGAAGACTAACAATTACCTTCGTCAGTGATTATAGGCAAGATCACAAAAACATTTGCAAACACAAAAATATAAAAAAAAACAATACGTCTGTTCAATTTTTGTAACTACTTTACACAATAAATATTTTTTTTTTTTTCTTTTCTTATTTTTACAACATTCCTTCTAATTTATTATATTGCACTTTGAACAAAAGCAAGTATTTTGTTTTAAATTTGTTATTGCTTTTTATTTAAACTGGAATAATTTAATTCTGCTTTTTTATCTGCTTACAAAATAATTACAATATTTCCTGGTATTTATGAGATACGCATTTGAATAACAATTAATGCGCGCTCTCAAACGTGTACACACCAATACATACAATAATCAATTCAATACACATAAACATATATACATATAAAAAAAAAACAATTTAACATATCCATTTAAGCATTTAAATAAGCTTAGACGCACATACATACATACATACACAAATCTGTAAGTGCATGTGCGGGCTCATAGAACAGTAATGGCACGATAAGCTTGCCAAGACGAACGAATTAATTTCGACTTGAAATTCTAATAAAAATAATACTTAAATTAAATTAAGCAAAAAATAACGAGTTTTTCGTTAAATTAAAGCGTAGAAAGAGAAGCCGCAAAAAGCAAAGAACGCAATTCTTCATATTGAAAAATCACACCAGCTTGTGTTGCTTGAAGGGGCAGAGAAGATTCACAACTAAGAAAAAAATACTATAAACTTGATTTTTCATCATTTATCTTCTATAATTTTTCCTACTTACTGTGGCATAATTGCAAATTTTTATGCATCTAAACCAACTGCAGCCAATCGGCGAGTTGAGAGACTTCAAATTACACATTTTCGTAGTTTATATATAAGACGTAAATATGTATGTGTGTACATAAGGCCGGGTCGATTTGTGGGGAGGCAAAAAAATCGCCCATTGCTCTATGAAAATCATATTCTAGGGATCAAAATAAGAAACTTTGCCGAAGGAACCATACCTCTAAAACGAATTCTGATGTCCCCCCCTTTGGGTCATAGGGGCAAATTTTGAAAAATCCCACTTTGAAATGCCTATCTTTTTTATACTCAGTTGAGCAGAGCTCACAGAGTATATTAAGTTTGATTGCATAACGGTTGGTTGTACAGGTATAAAGGAATCGAGATAGATATAGACTTCCATATATCAAAATCATCAGGATCGAAAAAAAATTTGATTGAGCCATGTCCGTCCGTCCGTCCGTCCGTTAACACGATAACTTGAGTGAATTTTGAGGTATCTTGATGAAATTTTGTATGTAGGTTCCTGCGCACTCATCTCAGATCTCTATTTGAAATGAACGATATCGGACTATAACCACGCCCACTTTTTCGATATCGAAAATTTCGAAAAACCGAAAAAGTGCAATAATTCATTACCAAACACAGATAAAGCGATGAAATTTGGTAGATGAGTTGAATCTATGACGCAGAATCGAAAATTAGTAAAATTTTGGACAATGGGCGTGGCACCGCCCACTTTTAAAAGAAGGTAATTTAAGATTTTGCAAGCTGTAATTTGGCAGTCGTTGAAGATATGATGATGAAATTTGGCAGGAACGTTACTCCTATTACTATAAGTACGCTTAATAAAAATTAGCTAATCGGAGAAGGACCACGCCCACTTTTAATAAAAAAATTTTTTTAAAGTAAAATTTTAACAAAAAATTTAACATCTTTACAGTATATAAGTAAATTATGTCAACATTCAACTCCAGTAATGATATGGTGCAACAAAATACAAAAATAAAAGAAAATTTAAAAATGGGTGTGGCTCCGCCCTTTTTCATTAAATTTGTCTAGGATACTTTTAATGCCATAAGTCGAACAAAAATTTACCAATCCTTGTGAAATTTGGTAGAGGCTTAGATTCTAGGACGATAACTGTTTTCTGTGAAAAAGGGCGAAATCGGTTGAAGCCACGCCCAGTTTTTATACACAGTCGACCGACTGTCCTTCCACTCGGCCGTTAACACGATAACTAGAGCAAAAATCGATATATCTTTACTAAACTCAGTTCACGTACTTATCTGAACTCACTTTGTATTGGTGTAAAAAATGGCCGAAATCCGACTATGACCACGCCCACTTTTTCGATATCGAAAATAACGAAAAATGAAAAAAATGCCATAATTATATACGAAATACGAAAAAAGGGATGAAACATGGTAATTGTATTGTCCTATTGACGCAAAATATAACTTTAGAAAAAAACTTGGTAAAATGGGTGTCACACCTACCATATTAAGTAGAAGAAAATGAAAAAGTTTTGCAGGGCGAAATCAAAAGCCCTTGGAATCTTGGAAGTAATACTGTTCGTGGTATTACCTATATAAATAAATTAGCGGTACCCGACAGATGAAGTTCTGGATCACCCTGGTCCACATTTTGGTCGATATCTCGAAAACGCCTTCACATATACAACTAAGGGCCACTCCCTTTTAAAACCCTCATTAATACCTTTAATTTGATACCCATATCGTACAAACAAATTCTAGAGTCACCCCTGGCCCACCTTTATGGCGATATCTCGAAAAGGCGTCCACCTATAGAACTAAAACCCACGCCCTTTTAAAATACTAATCAACACCTTTCATTTGATACCCATATCGTACAAACAAATTCTAGAGTCACCCCTGGCCCACCTTTATGGCGATATCTCGAAAAGGCGCCCACCTATAGAACTAAGACCCACGCCCTTTTAAAATACTCATTAACACCTTTCATTTGATACCCATATCGTTCAAACAAATTCTAGAGTCACCCCTGGCCCACCTTTATGGCAATATATCGAAAAGGCGTCCACCTATAGAACTAAGACCCACGCCCTTTTAAAATACTAATTAACACCTTTCATTTGATACCCATATCGTACAAACAAATTCTAGAGTCACTCCTGGCCCACCTTTATGGCGAAATCTCGAAAAGGCGTCCGCCTATAGAACTAAGACCCACGCCCTTTTAAAATACTCATTAACACCTTTCATTTGATACCCATATCGTACAAACAAATTCTAGAGTCACTCCTGGCCCACCTTTGTGGCGATATCTCGAAAAGGCGTCCACCTATAGAACTAAGACCCACGCCCTTTTAAAATACTCATTAACACCTTTCATTTGATACCCATATCGTACAAACAAATTCTAGAGTCACCCCTGGCCCACCTTTATGGCGATATCTCGAAAAGGCGTCCACCTATAGAACTAAGACCCACGCCCTTTTAAAGTACTCATTAACACCTTTCATTTGATACCCATATCGTACAAACAAATTCTAGAGTCACCCCTGGTCCACTTTTATAACGATATTCCGAAAAGGCGTCCACCTATAGAACTAAGGCCCACTCCCTTTTAAAATACTCATTAACACTTTTCATTTGATACCCATATAGTACAAACAAATTCTAGAGTCACCCCTGGTCCACCTTTACAGCGATATCTCGAAAAGACGTCCACATATAGAACTAAGGCCCACGCCCTCTTAAAATACTCATTAAAACTTTCATTTCATACTCATATCGTACAAACAAATTCTAGAGTCACCCCTGATCCATCTTTATGGCGGTATCTCGAAAAGGCGTCCATCTATAAAACTTAGGCCCACGCTCTTTTAAAATACTCATTAACACCTTTCATTTGATACCCATATCGTACAAACAAATTCTAGAGTCACCCCTGGCCCACCTTTATGGCGATATCTCGAAAAGACGTGCATCTATAGAACTTAGGCCCACGCCCTTTTAAAATACTCATTAACACCTTTCATTTGATACCCATATAGTACAAACAAATTCTAGAGTCACCCCTGGTCCACCTTTATGGCGATATCTCGAAAAGGCGTCCACATATAGACCTAAGTCCCACTCCCTTTTAAAATACTCATTAACACCTTTCATTTGATACCCATATAGTACAAACAAATTCTAGAGTCACCCCTGGTCCACCTTTATGGCGATATCTCGAAAAGGCGTCCACCTATAGAACTAAGGCCCACGCCCTTTTAAAATACTCATTAACACCTTTCATTTGATACCCATATAGTACAAACAAATTCTAGAGTCACCCCTGGTCCACCTTTATGGCGATATCTCGAAAAGGCGTCCACATATAGAACTAAGTCCCACTCCCTTTTAAAATACTCACTAACACCTTTCATTTGATACCCATATAGTACAAACAAATTCTAGAGTCACCCCTGGTCCACCTTTATGGCGATATCTCGAAAAGGCGTCCACCTATAGAACTAAGGCCCACGCCCTTTTAAAATACTCACTAACACCTTTCATTTGATACCCATATAGTACAAACAAATTCTAGAGTCACCCCTGGTCCACCTTTATGGCGATATCTCGAAAAGGCGTCCACATATAGAACTAAGTCCCACTCCCTTTTAAAATACTCACTAACACCTTTCATTTGATACCCATATAGTACAAACAAATTCTAGAGTCACCCCTGGTCCACCTTTATGGCGATATCTCGAAAAGGCGTCCACATATAGAACTAAGTCCCACTCCCTTTTAAAATACTCACTAACACCTTTCATTTGATACCCATATAGTACAAACAAATTCTAGAGTCACCCCTGGTCCACCTTTATGGCGATATCTCGAAAAGGCGTCCACCTATAGAACTAAGGCCCACGCCCTTTTAAAATACTCATTAACACCTTTCATTTGATACCCATATAGTAAAACAAATTCTAGAGTCACCCCTGGTCCACCTTTATGGCGATATCTCGAAAAGGCGTCCACCTATAGAACTAAGGCCCACTCCCTTTTAAAATACTCATTAACACCTTTCATTTGATACCCATATAGTAAAACAAATTCTAGAGTCACCCCTGGTCCACCTTTATGGCGATATCTCGAAAAGGCGTCCACATATAGAACTAAGGCCCACGCCCTCTTAAAATACTCATTAACACTTTCATTTTATACTCATATCGTACAAACGCATTCTAGAGTCAACCCTGGTCCACTTTTATAACGATATTCCGAAAAGGCGTCCACCTATAGAACTAAGGCCCACTCCCTTTTAAAATACTCATTAACACCTTTCATTTGATACCCATATAGTAAAACAAATTCTAGAGTCACCCCTGGTCCACCTTTATGGCGATATCTCGAAAAGGCGTCCACATATAGAACTAAGGCCCACGCCCTCTTAAAATACTCATTAACACTTTCATTGTATACTCATATCGTACAAACAAATTCTAGAGTCACCCCTGATCCATCTTTATGGCGGTATCTCGAAAAGGCGTCCATCTATAGAACTTAGGCCCACGCCCTTTTAAAATACTCACTAACACCTTTCATTTGATACCCATATAGTACAAACAAATTCTAGAGTCACCCCTGGTCCACCTTTATGGCGATATCTCGAAAAGGCGTCCACCTATAGAACTAAGGCCCACGCCCTTTTAAAATACTCATTAACACCTTTCATTTGATACCCATATCGTACAAACAAATTCTAGAGTCACCCCTGGTCCACCTTTATGGCGATATCTCGAAAAAGCGTCCACCTATATAACTAAGGCCCACTCCCGTTTAAAATACTCACTAACACCTTTCATTTGATACCTATATTGTACAAACAAATTCTAGAGTCACCCCTGGTCCACTTTTATGGCGATATCTCGAAAAGGCGTCCACCTATAGTACTAAGACCCACGCCCTTTTAAAATACTAATTAACACCTTTCATTTGATACCCATATCGTACAAACAAATTCTAGAGTCAGGCCTGGTCCACCTTTATGGCGATATCCCTAAATGGCGTCCATCTATAGAACTATGGCCCACTTCCTATTAAAATAGTCTTTAATACCTTCCATTTGATACACATGTCATACAAACACATTCCAGGGTTAACCTAGGTTCTTTTTACAACATGGTGATTTTCCCTTACTTTGTCTCCACAGCTCTCAACTGAGTATGTAATGTTCGGTTACACCCGAACTTAGCCTTCCTTACTTGTTCTTTTTGGAGTTTATTTTTCTCTTTAGAAATTTATTTAGTCAGAACATATGTAAATGAAAAAATTAATTTAACTTAGTAATAGAAAAGAAATTAAAAAAAATTATTAGAAATCAGCGTCTTTACAATCCCCTTTTAAAACCAAGGCATCACTGTGATGCATTTGCATGTCGTAAAATTGCTTGTGTTGTTTTCTTTTAAGCCACCACAAGGCAACAGGTAGAATTGAAATTGCCCCTACCCAAAAGTTCGACCCAAATGGGGGGACATCAGAATTCGTTTTAGAGGTATGGTTCCTTCGGCAAAGTTTCCTATTTTGATCCCTAGAATACGATTTTCACAGAGCAATGAGCGATTTTTAAATCGACCCGCCCTAATGTACATATATATGTAAGTATATGTTTAGTTTTTATTGTTGTATTCTTCAATACCATTATATATTTTAATGCTGCAGCTGCAGTGGTGTTAAATTTTTTTACAGACAATAAAATATTTCAATTTGATTGAAATTTATGCGCACAAAATGTGCGAATAAACAAGATTTTCATGCATAAACTTTTTGTGTTAATTGTATTGTTGTTGTAGTTTGAATATTTTTTACTATGTTTAGTGCAGTTCTTTTAATGTATATACATTCAAATATACAATACTACTTATATATACGAGTATGTCTGGGTGTTTTATGGCAAATCTCAAACGACGACTGTCATGGCCAATGTGCTGCCAATGTTCAAGGCGTTGAAGTTAATCTTCGTGTTTATTATAAACTAAGCTTGAAGTATTAGAAGGAAAAGGAGAGATAAAAGCGGGGTTTTGGAATACAAATACGGTGCTAGCTCAGTAGTAAATGTAAATGATATACAAATTTATATCAGCTCTAATATTTATAAAATATGCAATAAATGTGAATCAATTGGCGAAAACTCAAATTGTGAAGACAATAAAAATTTTTAAATTGTTTGTACTTTTTTTGGACTTTTTGCCTAGTGCACCACCAAAAATTTTATAAATCTTTGATTTCGATGAAATCTTGTAGAATTGTAGTATATTAGATTTTTTTGCGACTTTAAATTATTTTAATGTATATTCTTATTAATTGTTTGCCGTAGCATATTTCCACAGTTTTCATAGAAAATTAGTAATGCTCGAAAAAACGTGTTTTTTTTTTCATTTTTTCATCGGAAAGTTTCAAATATGTATGTATAAATATTTTTTTTTTGAAACCCGCATTTTTTTATCTAAACATAAAGCTAATTAACGTTTCCGGTGATATATGTATATATTTAAATTTTTTTGATTTCACAGAAGCATGACCTGCATTAATATTTTTTTGTTATACTGCATTAGACATCCCGTGGCAATTGTGATTGCAGCGGTTGGACAGGGCTGCAGCCTTTTCCAGTATGTGTTTTTAAGACCAGGTGACCAAACTGGTGGCGGGTAGCTCATGAGCGACCGGCCAATTGCTGCACGTTGTTTGCGACGTTTCTTTTCCTTTGCTCCAGGTGCTGCCGGCAAGCCACTTGAGGATTTTGTTGCGACTTTGCACTTTAGATAAAATTTCGGTGGCATGCGCCTTTAAAGTCAGAGTATTATTAACGTTACCCCTAAGATGTTTGGGTGGCTGAAAGTGGGTAGCGTGACACTATCGACGTGAACTTCCAATATTTGCGACATCGGTTCCCTCCACGTCGTAAACAGATTGGTCGTGGATGTTGTCGGTGATAATGCTAGGTTGCACGAGGTGAAGAAACTAGAAAGATCGGGGAGGTAGCTGTTAATTTTAGAAACAAATATATATGAAATGATTGCAACTCCTTCTGGTGGGGAAGGGAGTTTAAACAGAAGCGGGGATAGGACCCAACCCTGTGGTATCCCTTGTTTAATTTCCCTAGGTTTTGTGAGCCCTAAGTATTCTTCTTTTAGAGATATGAGGAACTTTGTGAGCCTAACGTAGTATTAATTCCACACGATTTTACAAATTTTGAAGCGCCGCGTTTCGGCCACGCCTTTCCTGCTTCATGGCTGACACCTCCTGTTTGCATTTGATTTCTACCAAAGGGATCGGGACTTCTACCATCGATTTTTCAAGCACTGCACCCTCCTTTGCCAACTATCACTTTATGACCGGAAATCCCTGGTGTAGATCTATGTATGGTCCGGTCTGGTCTGAACAAAGTTTCTCCAATGCTTCTTTGCATTCCAGGGCATTTATTGATTATGTATTTTTGAGATTATTGGCTTGATTGAAAATTATAACATTACTGATGTTGCCAAAAGAAAATTCAATCGAAAATACTGATAATAGGGACCAAGGTTATCAGCTAACCAGCTTCTGAGCTGATATTTTAAACAGTTAGCAGAAACAAAATACATTGAAGACAAGCATTTTTCAGCGAATAAGTTGATAACAAACTATGAAGTGAACACCCAGAAACTGTTTTACAAAAAAAAATTTCTATGCAAATACAAAGACCGAATTTTTTTAAAAATTAAGAAAAAATATTTTAAAAATAAAAGCAAAATCTATAAACAAAGCAATAAAATGATGAACAAATATTAATACTTATACATACATAAATAAACAACAATCGGAAAAAATTCGAGGCGCGGCACACGACTTCGTCAGTAGCCACTTATACATATTAAGAAGCTTGCAAATAAATGCATCTAATAAATTGCAACAACAAAATCTAATGAGAAAAACAGTGGGTTCAAGCAAAAATAAAAAATAAATTTATTTTATTCAAAATATAAGAAAAATGCAGGGACGATATGGAGCTAAAAATAAATATGATTATATATGTAGCTTTCAATCGCAACCTTCCTCTTCGGCACTGCTTGTTGGAAGCAACCATAGTCCACGAATCTAAATTTTAGATTCTAAAAATTAAATGTTTATCGTTTTATACTGTTTTTGTTGTTACTCTTTTTATTTTTTTCATGCTCGCTCTCTTTTTCCCCCATCGATGTATTTCAAAAGCTTTCCGAAACTCTAGCTTAACGTCGGTGCTGCATCACTGCGCTTAGTTGCCTCGAACTTTAAAACCTTGAAAATTGAATGGTGACTGCAAACTGTTTGGTCGCATAATTTTTTTGTTTATACGGGTCCATGCTGTTGACTTATCGTTTACGCTTCACATGCTTTAGCTATGGTGACGTTGCTAATAAATTTTGTATAACCATTTGTTGCAATTTCAGTTTAAGGAAGAACTAATCACGGGAAATATGCGCTACGTGGCGGAGTTACGTTAACACTCAGCTCGGAGTAGGCAGCACTTGCGTCAAGAAAACGACTAAGCTAACAGCAAGAAGTGTTAAAGGCGCCTCTTGACCTTGAGTTATATCAAAAATTAACGCATCGATCTATCAGTTAGTAGTTAGCGAGCTGTAGTCGTGTTTCCGGCCGCCGGAGATTGAAGGTAGCGTGCGCCTATCACAGCGAAAGTCGGTGTTTCAAATCCCGCCAAAATTAACATCAGAAGTTTAGAACTAGTTTCTTCAATTAGAAAAAAATTTTCTAAGCGGGGTCGACCCGCTTGGCAGTGATTTGGCAAACAGTGCGCATTTTTGCCTTGAAAAATTTATCAGTGAAAATGTATCTGTCTTTCAGATGCCGTTGGAGGCGGTATAAAACATGTAGGTCCCGTCCCGCCAAAACGAATGTCGGCCTAAACCTCTTTAGAGGTAAATCGCAGCAAATATTTTAGAAAGCAGCACAAATCGCGGATTTATTTATTGTCGAATTGCTGTGTTGTAACTTATTGTTTGAGATTATGAACTGCGCTTTAGATCGCAATGTTTCTTTATCGTTTTCAGTCACAGTAACGGATAAAAATCGCAGTGACTAGGACGATACAGGCACAGATCATATTCCAACTCTACTATTAAATAATATTCTGGTTTCCCTAGTTTAAAATATCTGAAAATGCAGAAGTCAGTAGTGCGTTAGGTCTGAGAGCGCATATTTTAGAGATTCCAACACTTTCACTCCTATAAATTTTTGTCCCTTTTGAGAGCAAATGGTCCTTTCTTTCCTCCACGAAATTGTAGCTGTCGAGTAACTGGGCACCCAGAAATTAGAGTCGTCTTAACTGCGATTCCGGACATCGACAGAGAAAGAGATGAATCGGTTCTTCTTCCTCCTCAACTTGGCATTTATAACACCAACTTTCCTGTTCATCTCATTACTAAATTCAACTCAACAGTTAGTAAACAATCATAAAGCAGCGATAATTATTTGCCGTTTTTTTTTTTTTTTTTGACACGCATCTACGTTTACACTGAAACTTCGTATGGAAAGAAAAGTGCGGAAAGTGTTCTCAGATTATCATCAGCATATTTTATAATAATTAAACTACTAAATTGATGAAAACCAGGCTGTAAATTATCTTTCTTGCTACATTCTGATTACTGAAGGCAGCGCAACAACTATTTTGGCTGGCATGAAAACCGAAGGAAAACATTAAATCTGGTCATCTTTCGGCAAGCCAGACGTGTACTTGATATCCATTGATGCATTTTCGGAGCAGCCAGAGCTTGCTGCTGCTGATCCGCAGTCTATTATCAGTCAAAACTAAGTGTCTGCTGGCACGAGCTGTCTGAGTGTATGACAACCAGGCGCTCTCACACTACGTCAATCAATCGAGTTGTTAAATTGCTACTCTCATTATTGGGAAGCTTGCATGCAATAGACGAGAAGCCCTTCAGCGATAAGTCCAAGTGCATTAAATTGTATTTGAAGGTCTTACAAAGTCTTGTACAGATAAAGACTTAACTTACATTTTTGGTGTAGACCTTCTAAAGATAGCAATATATGCTGATTTTATTGCTAATACAAAATTGGTTTCTGTTCTGAATTGCTTTATTTTTAGGTGTAAATACAAATATTGTATTGTATGTATGTATGTAAGTATGCGTGTTGACTCATTCGAACCCATTTGATGCGAATCAAATTTTGCTGTTGCTAACACGCATTTTGTTGCTTAAATTCTATTTGATTATACCATGATAAATATGAATGCCATTGTATGCATTTGCGCATGCGCATCTGATGCATTTATATTATAATTATGTAACCACCAAAAAATAGCAATCTTATCTAATAAGACTTATTTCATTTCGCCAGAGGGCTTATAGCATGAAAACTTAAATTTTAACAAGTATTAGTTCTATGAAATATTCCTTATAATATTTTTTATTTTTCTGTACCTACATTTGTCGGCAGAAAGGTAACGTTATTTATAATACCCCCTATCAAACCATTCGGTTAGATGACAGCAACCCAGTTAAGAACAGCTCACTTGAACTCTCTTAAGGTCCAGTTTGTTACAACATTCTCTAACAGTGATACTGGAAAAGCTACGACAAAGTTACGAATAAGGCAGATATTTTTTGATATCTCATCCGGAGAGTAGAAAATGTCTCGAGATATTTACGTCTTTTCCACGTAAAGACTGAATATTTTTTCACTATCACCGAATTATTTGTGATTAGTTCACCGCTTAGTGCACAATGCCCTACCCAGATGAACAAAAACATTAGCAATCCCTAGAATGTATGTCATTTTAAATGGTGATGTTTTATCCATCCAAAACTTATGAAATGTTTAAAATCGGTTGTGAACTACATAAGTCATATTAATCTGCAAAGGTTGATTCTAAATTTAGAAAACAATGAGTCAAGCAAACATTTCTGAGTCGCTTTGTTACAATTTACATTTTTCACAAATTTTGTTTTCATTGAAAATTTAATAACTTAGTCGGTTTATATCATATAAAAGAAGGTTAACACTCCTTGAACTCAAAATTAATTTCCAGTTTTGATGCAATGCAGGGCTGATAAAGCCTTTTTATAAATTAGTGCATACAGATAGCACCAAATTTGACGAAACCCGAAAAAAAGTGAAAAAATATATTCATTTGGAAAATTTTCACAGTCATGCTATGTTTTCCTAATTGATGTACACGTCACTGGAAAGGTCTAAATCTCCTCTAATAAGATCCTTAGAGAAACTGAAATCGGGTAATAGCCAACTAAGTTATAGGCTCGCAAATGTCCAAACGTGTTTTTGCTCGTAATTCACGATTTTGGGCGTGTTCGGGGAAAATCTTGTATGCAGTCATTCTTAGGACTTCGAGACTTACAAGAAAAATTGTATGAGCTCTTAAGTATTTTTTTAAGTTTCACAGTGTTTCTTCTCCCCAATAGACCTCCCTTGATTGATCACTGGTAGTGATTATGACAATAGAGGCGGAAGCCGGCTCACAGTAGTATACCAGAGATGAAGTGGAAGCCGTTTAGAATGCTGGAGTGGCCGTCATTCAAAAGCTTACTTCTCGTATCCAAAGCCTTATTTGTGGCCGGACTGCGACCATTTTGCTCACGCTTTCAACCGTGTGTATATTCAGTATTTTTTTAATGCCAGTATTGTTGCTGTACTAAGACCTCGGCTAACTTATTATAAGGCTAGTCTTTCAGCACAGCAAGCAGTGCCGCCGTCATATTTCCTATTTCTTACAACCGCTTTTACCATTTTTTGGTGGGTAATTCCATACACATGCAAACGTATGCTGGTAAGTACAATTTTCTCGCCTGCTCAGATGCAATTTATTATTCTTTTTTCTCATCTTTTCAGTTCCTAATTCTAATTATTTCATTCCATATTTTTGTTTTGTTTGCACTTTTCCTCGCGCTGTGCAACCCTGCAACTCTGCACGTAAGCTTATTCTTTTTTTTTTCAATTCTAGGTACCTTAATTATTGCGATTATAATTTGTTTTGTCTTATGCATTTGTTATTGTAATTTTGTACGGTGTAGCCAGTGCCTTGATGTTATTGTGGCAACCAATTTAAGTGGCACTGTCAGAGATGCATCACTCAATTTGGCCGCCATCATAACAACAACTACGCATGCGGCAGGTGCAGCGTAAGTTGGTTAGTTAGGTGCCGGGGCTATGCGTGTACTCTATTAAAATGCGCATTTTCTTGTTGTTTTTGAAGAAACAAGCTTAGTTTGTTGTAGCATTTTTTCCCTTTGGCAGCGCATTTTCACTCTCAAGTTTTGCCCTGGGTTATTTTCCATTTTGCATGCAACCTTAGGAAAATGTGGCAAATTAAAAAGGCGTAGCCTACCAGTGTAATGCGGGTATCTGTTGTAATGTGGCGCTTGTTCTAACATTTTATTGTTGTGTTTATAATAATTTGTTGTTGCTTATTATGCTTTCTGTTACCAACCTTATTATTAAGTGGAATTTGATTTCGTTAATTAGTTTTCGTTGCTTTTAACTTTGCATTAAAAATTGCAAAGCAAGCCATCAGACAAAACGGCAAATAAGTATTGGCAGCAAATGCCCAGCAAAAACTGCTATAAGCAGTTGTAAGCAATAAGGAATACTGGTTTCTCTCCTTGCAGATAAACCTTAGAATAAGGTAAATAAAGCATTACAAATAAGCCTTTTATCTAAGGTAAATAAAACAAAAAAACGTTGGCCTTCACTTAAACGGGATATTATAAATAAAACCTGGATCTCCCTTTATTTCAAAAAATATAGCGACGATAAAATAAGAATATAAACTTTTTATGCATTCAATGATCCCATAAAATATGTTAATTCTATATATCTCGCTCTCAGAGTAGCTCTTTTTCAAGTTTTTGGTATACTGCTTTTTTATCTTTCGCACACTTTTCACGCCGGCTCCATTTAACATCTGGTAAAAAAAAAGTTTTGATGATAATATTTTCATGGCTGACAAACACTTATGGACTGATCGAACTACTGCCTAGGAGTGACCCCGTTTATAAAAACTTTCAAGGGGTATTTTAATGAACCGAAGAGCACCGTTTTGCTGACATAAATAGGTTTAGCAATATTGACGCCAAAAACCTAAAAATTATATGCTCGCTTTCGCGAAAAAACCTCGCCTTGGCCCATCAAAAAGCTTAGTTTTACCATGAAAATCTTTTCGACAAAAGTTTTTTCATTAACGCCTGCTGAGTAGAATAGATTTGACATTTTACGATTGTACACGACTTAAGATATATTAGAAAATTTCACGAGCTTAGGACCAGTTATTAAACTTCACTTCTCATTATAATTTAATAATTTAATATAATATGACTTGTAAAATATACATTTTACAAAAATAACAAACTTGGTTTTGAAGACAACAAATTTATATAATAAGAGAATATCTTACCTTAATCCCATCCAGACCCTTTGTAGTACATCAGTCTGTGAATTTCAATTTTTGCATGCGGTTATTTAGAACCCGGGCAGGTAAGGTAAAACTTTTAAAGCTTTAAAATCATATTAAGGGTTTCTATTCCCGATCCTGATCTAAGCTCAGACCATATTTGATAAACGAAGTGAAAAGCATATTTGAATAAAAATTATATCAGACAGAGAAAGCAGAAAAGCTTGTATGCTATTTTTGGTTTTGGCTTCAAGTTTAAGCTTACTACTTTAAGGTGAAGTTGAAAAATAGACAAGAACTTACGGATTGGAAAGAAAGAAAGAAGGCCCAAGCCGAACTCTATAACCTTGCTTTGTCATCTAATTCATTCACACATCTGAAAATCGAGGTATAGTTTATGAATCTGGCTTCCTTTGAGACTTTTTTCGAAAGTGAAGTGCAAAGATTGAAATTAACTTACAGCGTAACGAGTGCCTGAAGATTAAGGTCTTGTGTGGATCGGCGACTACAGCCTGCTAAATATACCGTCGACAAAATTTCACAATGCGCGAAATTGGCATACATCGCCTCTTTATTTACTTTAAAGCTATATTTGACAGTACAAAAAGGATGTACATATGTCGTTATGTCTAAATAACATTTTTTTTTTTGTCTTATATAAAATATGGCATAATATCCCTAATTCTACTTGGCTTATAAATCTGATTATTGTACTATATGTTTTATTTTATTATAGCGCCTTACGTAAGCCTGATTCTTAGTGGGTTATAAGCGTTATATAAAATATCCTAATATATCAAGTTGAGTCTTATCATAAGGCCTTGTGTAAGCCGTATTTTATTTGGTTTTATAAGACTTTTAATAAGATTGTTATACTCTACCTTATGGCCTGTAATAATTCCTTATGTAGAATAGAAGTAAGACCTGATGCCATACACCTTTTGGCCATATGTAATAAGCCTTATATAAAGTAAAATTCTTTTGTTGGGTAATATTGTTGATGTTGTTGCATAAAAACAACGAAACCCATATAATTACTTGAACAACTGCATTTGTAACGAAATTAGCAAATTAATTGCAAAGGTAACACATGGTGATGTTGCACTTCCCTCAGTGCTCTGTTGCGCCATTTAGATCAGCTCACCTGGCTTCTGGCACTATTCTTCTTCCAGTTTTAAATAAATAAATTTGTCTCTTCACTTTTTGTGTATTCATGAGCCTATTTACTAGCTACAATTATAACCAAATTATAGCGCTCGAAGTGCCGCTCTCAACAACAACCTAATAAACAACGACACCCACTAAATACTCGACCACATCTTCCCCTTTTATTGTAATGTGTTGGAACTATCACTAATTGCACTGCGGACTGCAGCTTTTGTTTCCCCTCCTCCTACGCCCTGTTGCTCTTTGTTAATTTTATGTTCGTAAATTAACTTGGACCAAAGTGCATAGAAAAAAAATACGATTAAATCAAGGTGTGTGTGTGTGAGCACACATTCATTCTTCCATGCAATGATGGCCCTGTGACACGCACTTTTTCGTAAAATATATCTCTATTTTATGTTTTTATTAACGTATGCCCTCTTGACACGACAAACCAGGCCGAAAAATATCAGAGGCTTGTGAGACCTGTAAGATTTATTTTTTGTTTACTTATGTTACTAATTTTAATTTATGCGAAGAGCTCGCATATTTATCCCTGCTCTCAAACAAAATTATTTGAAAAGGGTGAGTAAAAAAAGAAAGAATATGCAGCCGGAACCGAAACTGGATTGCGTGTTATCGAAGAGTTAAAACGTGTTATTCATCCATTTATTATCGATATTGTATAAACGATTTATAGGTTTGGTATCGAATTGTTAAACATTTTTTTTCGATAGCAAATTTATTCATTAATAACTTACCGATTTTTATCGACGTTGTAATCGGTTACATCGATTATCGAGAGTTTATCAATTTGTTACCAAAAAATTTAAAAAATGTTATCGTATGTTAACAAAAAGCTATGGTATTTTTTTAGAAAAAGGCCATCAATTATTTATTGGAAAGTTATGCATTTATTACCGGCTTTTTGCGAATTTCTTATAGAAGATTTATCGAATTTTTATAATAAATTTATCAATTTTTTAAGAAAAAATTTGCGATTTAATATCGAAAGTGTAACTAATTTGTTATCAATTAGCTTTCGATTATTTTCGATGAATTATCGGTTTTTATGAAATAGATATCGATAAAACATCAATAAAAAATCGATGATACGTCTGTAACCCGTCATAACAAATCTATAAGAAACCAATAGGAAGCCAATAACTCGACAATAATAATTCGATACCGATAATAAAACAATAATTCGTCGCTATCCTTTGTTACCGAAGAAGCCGCCTAAGCTCTTCTCAAAAAGTCCACCAATAGTTTCTTTTGGTTAGGTTACCTCTATTGTGATTTAACTTCAATCCCTGGGGGAGCTCATGTTCACGCTACATGTTCACAAATTTAACTTCGAGAGTATTTTGTCCTTTGTCCACTATTCAGCTAAGGTTTTCAGAACCAATAATGACTGATGGCTTTTCATTTTGTCCCGAGTATAAAAATGATATGAATGACCAAACTGGAAAGTACTTTAAATTGGTATTTTTCAACTTTTATGTGATCCTACAATTTCTTCTTAATCATAGAAGCCTATTGAGAAGCCTTTTTAGAGAAGTTTATTTTTCTTGACAAAAATTTAGCAGTAGGTCTGCCGCCTACTGTCAAGGTTATAGGTTATTATTTAAAAAAAATGAAGCTTTTTCCGTGTCAAATGAAGCTTTTTCAGATCAGCGGAATCTTTTTTCAATCAGATACTTAAAGAATGAATGAAGAAGTAATTTAAGAAAGTAATCTGTCCTTTATAAGCGAAATTTATAACGCACCGCTTTACTTGTAATTAAGATTTTGATTGGCTTTAAGCCTTACATATTTTATTTTGGGCAACGCCCAATATTTCGTGTTCACTTTTTCTTATTTGTTGCAAACGGCTCGGATTCTACACTACCTAAACCGCTCCCTCTCTGGCACACACACACTTCACATAGTTGACTTTCTTCTAGTTTGCCTTCATAGCGACATTTATCGTCGTCATTTTATTATTGTTTCGAGTATATTTTATTTTTCAATCATTTGTTATTGTTAATTCATTAGTAATGTATGTATGTATGTATATGTATTTATATGAAGTTTGTGGCTTGAGTAATAAATTTTTTATTTAAGTTGTTGCTTTCGAATTCGTGAAATTGCTGTTGGCTTTTGTTATTTATTAAGGAAATTTGAGGAAACGTCAAGCCACACAATCATTTTTCAATTTGATTTCATATTTGTTTTCATTGGCGCAACTAATTTTTATTTTATTTGAATATTTTAAATACATTTTCAACGTTTTTTAGGTTATTTGCATAGCCAAACCAAATTTGTGGAAATGTTGCCTTATGTGCATGTGTGTGTGTGTGTGTGTGTGTATATGTTTGCATAGAGAATATTTAAAAAAATAGCAACAAATATGTAAATAGTTAAGTAGGTAGAATAAAAAAAAAAAAATTGGCTATTTCTATACCACAAAATGCAATATTTTCAAGGCGATATGGTGGGAAGGTGCATTGCTTGTGTTCATGGCTTTGGGGCGGCGGAGCGGTGCGTTGTTGTTTATACATTCAAGGTGAGGGCAAGTTGTTTTTTACTTTTTTTTTTCAGGCGCATGTTTTTAAGTTTTTTGTTTTGTTTTTCTATTTGTTTGCCAAGTGCTGTATTCGCTGTTGGTATTTGTAGTTATTATGCATTTACTTTATTGTAACTGTGCTTTTGTTGTTATTTTTGATATTTCTGCCTTTGCAGCGTTTGGCCAAATAAAGTTGACTAAATCTCACAAACCAGCAAAGACCAAATTATATTTTTACACAAGTCGTGTGGTTATTTTTATTTCCATCAGAATAAAAAATAGAACAAAAAGATGATAAAAAAATTTTACGGACATCCTTTATATAAATGAACCAAAAATAGAAGGCAATTTTTTCTTTAATACAGACATAGTCTTGTTGAACTTTGACTAAACAACTATAACAATAGCTCTTGTAAAAGAATTTTGGGATTTAAAACTATAATAAAGGTGGAGCGCAATCTTTCAATTTAAGGCAAACCATGGACTTGGGATTAACTAATTAATTATTTAAAATTTAAACACGCACTCTACCTTTATAATTTTAAATCCCAAAATTCTTTTGCAAGAGCTATTGTTAAAGTTTTTTAGTCAAAATTCAACAAGATTATGTCTGTATTAAAGAAAAAATTGCCTTCTATTTTTTGATCCATTTATATAAAGGTAGTCCTTAAAATTTTTTTATCATCTTTTTATTTTCAATTTTTTAGTACTGCCTACAAAAAGGCACTTGCTTATTAATTTAAGTAATTCCTGAGTGAAAATTCTTATCTTTATTTATTTGTTCAAAATAGCAAGATTTAAGAGAATTAGAGGAATTTTCGCTGACAACACTGGCGAAAACAACAGAATTCCACCTCGCATCATAACAAGAGAATTCCACCTCGTCTGTCAGCTACTTAATTTGCACAGCTGAAAATCGTTCCAAAATTCGCATACGCCTGAAAGTTTAAAAGAATCATGGTGAAAGTCGCGTACGCCTAAAAATATGCAAGGACGTGCATTGAGTTGGGCCTTCAACGAGGTGGAACAACGCCTGTAACACTCAGGAGGCTAGCCATGAAGGTCTGGCGTAATCTTCTAAATAGTTCGACTTGTGCGTTACGTAGCTCAAATTTTTTGACCAAACATTGTACTGTCACCGAGTTTTATACTAAATTTCAGGTTTCAAGTCTCTAGATATCCAGGAAGTTAGTTAAAAATCGATTGCAAGATTCCCAATTTAAAACTAGTTTTCTCAATATCTCGATCCATGCGCCACCTAGCGGAATTTTTTTAATAAAATATTGCATTGTCGCCGGATTCTGATTTACGTCCCAAGTTTCATGTCTCTAGCTCATCAGGAAGTTACTCGAAAATCGATCGCAAGATTCCCCCCGTTTTTGAAGGATTTGCAGTTATCTTGACTAGCGCTCCACCTAGCGGAACTCTGTTTTCTATAAGTTGTATTGTCACCAGGCCTCCAAGTGCTAAGCTTCAAGTCTCTAGGTAACCGGGAAGTTAGCTAAAAATGGATTGAACGATTGCCAAATTAAAATTTATTTTCTTACATCTCCATCCGCGTGGCACCTAGCGAATTTTTTTGATCAAATGTTGCATTGTCACCGGGTTCTGATCCACGGCCTAAATTACAAGTCGCTAGCTCACCGGCAAGTTACTCAAAAAGCGATCGCAAGATTCCCCTCGTTTTTCAGGGATTTGTAGTTATCTCAATTAGCACGCCACCTGGCGGAATTTTGTTTTCTGTAAATTGTATCGTCACCAAGCCTCGAACTGTGAGCCGGGTTTCAAGTCTCTAGGTCACTGGGAAGTTAGTAAAAAATTGATTGAAAGATTTCCAAATTAAAATAAATTTTCCTAATATCTCGATCCATGCGCCACCTAGCGAATTTTTTTTTATAAAATATTGCATTGCCACCGGGTTCTGACTTACGGCTCAAGCTTCATATCTCCAGCTCACCGGGAAGTTACTAAAAAATCGATTGCAATATTCCCCTCGTTTTTCAAGGATTTGTAGTTATCTCACTTAGCGCGCCACCTAGCGGAATTTTCTTTTCTGTAAATTATATTGCCACCAAGCCTCGAACTGTGCGCCAAGTTTCAAGTCTCTAGGAAAAATTTAAAAATTCCCAAATCAAAATTAATTTCTTAATATCTCCATCCATGCGCTACCTAGTGCAATTTTTTTGATCAAATGTTGCATCGTCACCGGGTTCTGACCCACGGCCAAATTTTCACCGGAAAGTTACTCAAAAAGCGATCGCAAGATTCCCCTCGTTTTTCAGGGATTTGTAGTTATCACAATTAGCACGCCACCAACGGAACTTTATAAAAAAACAAGTAAGGAAGGTTAAGTTCGGGTGTAACCGAACATTGCATACTCAGTTGAGAGCTATGGAGACAAAATAAGGGAAAATCACCTCGTAGTAAAATGAACCTAGGTTAACCCTGGAATGTGTTTGTATGACATGTGTATCAAATGGAAGGTATTAAAGAGTATTTTAAGAGGGAGTGGGCCATAGTTCTGTAGATGGACGCCATTTAGGAATATCGTCATAACGGTGGACCAGGGCTGACTCTAGAATTTGTTTGTACGATATGGGTATCAAATGAAAGGTGTTAATGAGTATTCTAAAAGGGCGTGGGTCTTAGTTATATAGGTGGACGCCATTTAGGGATATCGTCATAACGGTGGACCAGGGCTGACTCTAGAATTTGTTTGTACGATATGGGTATCAAATGAAAAGTGTTAATGAGTATTTTAAAAGACAGTGGGCCTTAAATCTATAAGTGGACGCCTTTTCGAGATATCGCCATTAAGGTGGACCAGGGGTGACTCTATAATGTGTTTGTACGATATGGGTATCAAATTAAAGGTATTAATGAGGGTTTTAAAAGGGAGTGGTGGTAGTTGTATATGTGAAGGCGTTTTCGAGATATCGACCAAAATGTGGACCAGGGTGACCCAGAACATCATCTCTCGGGTACCGCTAATTTATTTATATATGTAATACCACGAACAGTTATCCTTCCAAGATTCCAAGAGCTTTTGATTTCGCCCTGCAAAACTTTTTCATTTTCTTCTACTTAATATGGTAGGTGTCATACCCATTTTACAAAGTGTTATTTGCGTTATATTTTGCGTCAATAGACCAATCAAATTACCATGTTTCATCCCTTTTTTCGTATTTGGTATATTATTATGGCATTTTTTTCATTTTTAGTAATTTTCGATATCGAAAAGGTGGACGTGGTCATAGTCGGATTTCGGCCATTTTTTACACCAATATAAAGTGAGTTGAGATAAGTACGTGAACTGAGTTTGGTAAAGATATATCGATTTCTGCTCAAGTTATCGTGTTAAAGGCCGAGCGGAAAGACAGACGGTCGACTGTGTATAAAAACTGGGCGTGGCTTCAACCGATTTCGCTCCTTTTCACAGAAAACAGTTATCGTCCTAGAATCTAAGCCCCTACCAAATTTTACAAGGAGTGGTAATGTTTTGTTCGACATATGGCATTAAAAGTATCCTAGACAAATTAAATTAAAAAGGGCGGAGCCACGCCCATTTTGAAAATTTCTTTTATTTTTGTATTTTGTTGCACCATATCATTACTGGAGTTGAATTTTGACATAACTTACTTATATATTGTAAAGATATTACCTTTTCTTTTAAAATTTGATTTTAAAAAAATTTTTTTTTAAAAGTGGGCGGGGTCGTTCTCCGATTTTGCTAATTTTTATTAAGCATACATATAGTAATAAGAGTAACGTTCCTGCCAAATTTCTTCATGATATCTTCAACGACTGCCAAATTACAACTTGCAAAACTTCTAAATTACCTTCTTTTAAAAGTGGGCGGTGCCACGCCCATTGTCAAAAATTTTACTAGTTTTCTATTCTGCGTCATAAGTTTAACTCACTTACCAAGTTTCATCGCTTTATCCGTATTTGGTAATGAATTATCGCACTTTTTCGATTTTTCGAAATTTTCGATATCGAAAAAGTGGGCGTGGTTATAGTCCGATATCGTTCATTTTAAATAGCGATCTGAGATGAGTGCCCATGAACCTACATACCAAACTTTATCAAGATACCTCAAAATTTACTCAAGTTATCGTGTTAACGGACGGATGGGTGGACGGACGGACGGACGGACGGACATGGTTAATAATTGTAGCTACAAAATTGCTTTCGTCACACAGTACGCTGCCATTTGTTGTTATTTTTGCATCATTTCAGTTTTTTATTTTGTTAGCTTTGTTACTCGCTGTGATATTTTTGCCAGTGCAACTCTTTTCGGTGTCTGAAGTTTGAACTGTTCCGGATAAATAACTTTAAAATTTTTTTTTCGAAAGTATCATGGTTTTTCGGAAATATAATATTCCTATTTGGACTAAACTTGGAGATGTAACCCCACAGGAAAAATGTAGCACAAAATATCTAGGAGTCATACTTGATTGTAAGTTGCCGTGTGAGCTCCATGTGGAAAATATAGAGAAGAAAGCCTCCGCGGCACTGTTTGAACGCAAGGGGATGCTAGGATGTACGTGGGGCCTATCAGCCCAACTCTCTCATTGGGTATTTACGGCAGTTGTCAAACCCATATATTACTATGGGGTCCTTGTTTGGTAGAAAGCCACACAAAAAAGTACTTATGATAAATACCCCTCTAGTATACAGGATATCAATGATTAGCACAACGGGAGCCCTATAACTAACCCGACAAGAGCATTGCATGCCATTCTACGCATCCTGCCTACCGGCCTAATGGCCAAGCTATTTGGCTCTATTTTGGGATCAATTGGGGACTATTACGTGATTCGTTCGCTTTAATTTCGAGGTTAATTTGTGGTAATTTCCTGATAATCCTGGGGAATATTTCTGTGTTTCCCTTGGGGTAATTTGGATATCACTTTGGCGTAAATTCAGGATGGTTTTAGAGGCTATTTCGGGATAATTTAAGGATAATTTAGGGGTTATTTCGGGGCTGTGGCTACTGTTTCGGACCCTCAAACTATTAGAAAATGGCCAGGTTAAGCCCACAAAATAGTTCCCAATATCATCATGAAATTACATCGAGGTGACCCCGAAATGACCGTTCTTTGAGATATACCATTCTAAGAGTTCATTATTAGTAATCTATCAAATTAACAAAGAGTCAACAAAGAAGAAATATGTGGTACACGCATGGTATATACGTAATTTTTTTGTATGAACACTTCATAGAATATTCGAATAGTGAAATAAACCGTAACCTCACTTTTAAAATCGGAAAGCTTCTTGCCTCCCCACTTAGCTTAAAGTTTTTCTAAGCTTAAATTCAATATGATAGTTTTAGTATGCTAAATCTGGAGTTGATTACATACATAAATTGGAATCTTTTTTTTTTTTGTCGTTTTACTTACACAAATAAAATGTTTCGAGTTAGGGTTCTAAAACAAATAGTCTGCCCAAAAAAACCTTGTGTATAAAATATATATTTTCGTATTTCGCAACTGGCCCAAAGCACGTATTTTTATTGATTGAACAGGATTATTTTAGGTTAAAAAAATAAAAGAGAATTTTGTGAGAGAGACTGGGATAAGCGAAAACAAAATGAGGGAAAGTGTTACTAGGTCAAAAACATTTAACCCCATTTGCCTAACATAAGTTATCTCTTTTACACCGAGTTAATTTAAAAAAATTTTAAAAGCGTATGAATTTCATGCCAGGTATACTCTGAGTTGAAAAGAGTGAGCCTTTGAAATTACTTAATTAAATATGTTGTAATATGTTGTCGTAAGCTCTATTTAAATATGTTAGCTCATCTGGCAGAATATTTTCTTATTTACTATCACATCCTTACCTTATTCGGTCCTGCTTTTTAAAAAGGTTTTTCAGTTTGGTCGTTAAAAACAACGTCTGCTAGCACTACGGACGCATTGAGTCTATGTGAGGTCCTCATGGAGCGGCCAGTTCAACCTAGCCTAACCTTAGAAATGGGCTTGAGCTGCGATTCATAAACAAATTACGGTCATAAGATTTATTTAAGAAATAGATATTTTTTATTAAATTTCTCGCTTCGTAAATAATAAGTATTTTCGAGATTTCTACTTCGCTCGGAAAATGGCGGGTATTTTTATGGTAATTTCTAAAACCTGATTAACAACTCCATTTTAGTGTCGCTTTTCAGCTTACAATAACTACTATTCTTACTAATTTCTGTACAATTCACTAGCAAGAGTTATCTAATACAAAAAAAAATCTCAAGCGTACAAAGATCACCGAACTTTGAATTAATAAACAAAAGCAATAAACAAAATATTATATCAAGTTATAACTTAAAACTATTGTATGAAGCTAGACAAAAAACAAAAACAGCTAAAATAAAAACCAATTTTTATTTTGCTATACATTTATTTGTTCGCTGAGTTCAAAGTGCCAGCACAAACGCTAAATAATTTAATGATTTACTTAACAAGTATTCAAGTTAGCAAGCAAAAAAACAAAAAAAGTGTTACGCATATCTACCTACATACATACGTAATTTTAGCGCAATTAAATTTTTTGCTTTCTATGCAGCGTTAACGAAATTAGTTGAAATGAATCAAGGAAATGAGTAATTAATATTTCCTTCTAAGTAATTTGGTATTGTAAATTTAGATTTATTTTATCAAATGATTTAGCAACTGTTTAGGAATAATTTACAAAGACACTAAGCTATAGTCCGAAATTAAGAAGTTTGCAACCATTGCATATATATCAAGCCAGTTAACGATCTCAAACAGCCTTTAATAGAAATTTAATCGTGACAGTCATGCAATTTCACAAAAATCTCAAATTTCCCAGAAAATTCGCACGCCAATCATTTTTCAAAAGTTAGGAGATAGTAAACAAGACAAACTAAACGACTTCAATTAAATGAAAAATACTCTGAAAAATAAGCATATACACATTTGAAATCGCATATGTATATGTATATGTGTCAATGTGTGCCGCGATACTAATAATAATTTCAAGCAATTAATTTTATTACTTTTCACCTCTAAGCCGACATTTGGCCTAGAGCTCGAAATCATAAAACAATCAATATTGGAATAAGGCAAATAAAATAAATTTCTATTACCGGCATACATACATGCAGTAGCGTACAGAAAAAAAGCAGTGGTAATTTTTCTCAAATTTCATGACTTAAATTTCCTTTTTTTGTTTTCGATTTTCAAAGCAAAACTTTCTACGAATTTGGTAGCTGAAACTATGCAAACCAATCGCGAAACCGTTATCCAAAATATTTTTTGAATGTTCGAGAAAATTGTACGAAGATTTCGTACTTACAGGTTTCTCAAAATTTGCATTGAATTTTTTTTTTTTTAATTTTTTCGGAAGGGAATTTTGTGAATTTTGAGAGACATATAACTTGTAATTTGTTCAAAAAGTTTTTGAGATGCTTTTTCTTTAAAAACTGAGACTGCCATTTTTCTGTTCGCTTCTGTTTATATAAACGCATTAGATCTAAAACTAATAATATTGTGAAGTTAGAATTACTATATAACTCGTTCAAAAATAAATCATAATAACGCTATTTAGCCAATTAAATATAAATTTACGAAAAAACAATAACTGGCAGTCATATTAATTGTAATTTCACCAATACAAAATACTAAACCAATAAGGAAAACCGATTTCGCATAAATGATTCAAAGCGCATTAAACTGGTTTTATACATTGATTTATTAATTAAGCAATAATAATTAACTTCATTTATTTGGGATTAAGCTGAGTATAAAACTAATGCAGGAAGCGTAGAGCCCCTCTTAAACTCATATAATCCGATCAAAATTCAATCCTGACAAAGCCCGTCCGTTAAACCCCAATACGTTCAATTTACAGTTAAATGCAGGAAATATTTAAAAAAAACCTAAGCGGTGATTTTTTTTTTTTTTTTTCTGTTCGCCCTTGTTTATGAAAACTCTAAATAAATAACATAGAGACTATTTCAGCAAAACATTTTGGATAGAGTAAAACTTAGATAATGTAAACTTAAACTCCATTTGTTTTGTTAAATACAATTTGAGGCTTCTATTTTGCACACGTAGAAAAAACCTTAGGCTACAGGAATGTTCTAAGCTTAATTTAATTATTCATTATTGAACTAAATAGAATGACGCAAAGTCTTGAGAAGCTAAAATTTAATTTCTATTTATATTTTTAGTTTCGTTTGAATGACGAAAATTCGTGACTAGTTATGGGTTGGTGAGCCAGCGAACGGTTATGGGCTATCGATATAAGATGACGTAACGCTTTTTACTTTCAAAATCTAATAAATATATGTATGTTCGTACGCGCATAGTTAGTTGTTGCGTTACAGAAAGCATAAAATTGTATATAATATAGTGTGGTACAGGGCGTATACGTAACATTGGCTGTGTATTTGCTGGTTTTAGGTGCGGCCACCGTGGTGTGATGGTAGCGTGCTCCGCCTACCACACCGAAGGTCCTGAATTCACGCGCCGGGAAAAGCAACATCAAAATTTTAGAAAAAAGCTTTTTCAATTAGAAAAAAATTGTTCTAACGGGGTCGCCCCTCGGCAGTGTTTGGCAAGCACTCCGAGTGTACTTCTGCTATGAAAAGCTCTCAGTGAAAACTCATCTGCCTTGTGCTGTTCAGAGTCGGCATAAAACATGAAGGTCCCGTCCCGCCAATTTGTAAGAAAAATTAAAAGGAGCACGACACAAATTGGAAGGGAATTTCGGCCTAAAATCTCTACGGAGGTTGTCGCGCCCTACATTTATTTATTTTGTATGCTGCACAAAGGATGTAAATATACATATTCTGTTTTACTCCAAAGTACAGGCAATGCCTTTACGGGCTATTTCGGCTCGGCTTTAGTTCTCTTCGGAGGTTATAGCGCCTTTAATTTATTTATTTATTTTTTATTTATTTATTTATTAGTCTACAAATTTAACAAATAATCAGACTAAATATAATTACGGATTACAGAATAAATTACAGAAGCATATATAGTGAGTGAAATTATATTATAAAATATGTATATATATTATTAAATCAGTTGTCGGGATGGACTGTGATTCTGAGCAACGGAGTTGATTATTAGTGCTGTCGGAATTGACGTGATTTCGAGCAGCTGATGTATATTTAACACACAATAAGTAGGGCTGCGATGTGTGGGAGGTTGGGAATGACGTGATTCCAAGCCACCCGCCCAAATTACTGGAGCTGGTGATAAGAGTGGGAGTTTGGGAAGGACATGATTCCAAGCCACCCACCCAAATCATTTCGTATTTATTTATTAATTAATCTACAGATTGACAAATCTTATGCTTATCAATATAAATACAAAAGAATTTTCAAAAACAAAGAAATAACAGATTTAGTTTAACATGTTAATTGTGAAACAGTTATGGGTTCAAGGCAGTGAGTATATATTTTTGTATACTGTAAAGTCTGTGACAAGTATCAATATCATTTCAGTGATTACACAGGCCAACAAGAAATTTGACCAAAAACCAGACCATACTTTCCTAAAGGTTTTCGATGCGCTGAATTCCAATCTGGGCGCAGAATTGCTCTATCACGTCAGGATTTTGAGATATCCTAACCTAAATGTGCAAAAAACCCCATTTTTGCCTATTTTTGAGGTTATATATAAACGACAGACACATAGCATCTTAAATAACAAGTCTTTCTCTTACGAATGGCGTTGAGCTTGCTCAAATATCTTTTATCGAACGTTTTATGGGGAAAAAATTTTAGTGCATTACAACGGATAATTAGACCTACGTTTAAATTGTCTAGTTCCGGTTTTACATTAAACCGACGGATGTTACTCTATACCTTCCAGTATTACCAATTTGGATAACAATGTTCGACTATAAGCTACTGTGAAAGTTAAGACATTAATTTTTTTGCTTCCTTCTCTTAATCCCCAACTAGTTTAAGTATGATTGTTTCGGTTAGAAAAAAATCGAAGGAAAAAATAAAACAGTTCTTATAAACAGGTGTACAGAAAAATCAAATGATAATCTCATTTAGAACAACAATTCTATAAACATGTTAATACACTTTCATGCTTACATGTTATTTCGCTTACGCTTAAACGTTGTACGGCAAATTAAATGATTACGCCTTTACACCAATTCGCGACTACGAATTGACGGGTCGTAGAGAAAAACTTTAAGCCATCAGCAGCACTGGATTATGTAAGCGTTAGTTTCGAAACTTACCTTACAGAATCCAGGAACTTAGAAAAACAGAAAATGTAAAATTAGGTCTCTCCACGTAACAGCAAACGAACTGTAAAGTAATTGCTATTCAAAACTGCACTATATCCTGAAATAAATATTTATTCCCAAGGAAATATCAAAAATCTGAGTATATTAATTTCTTTTCAGCATTAAAGCCTTAGGTCTGTTCTTCAAACACCACTTTTATTCCACAAATACGCAACTTTAAATTACGCCTATTCGACTGCAGCATCATCAGCGTCCAACATTAACTAGATTATTGGTACTCCTGAAGGCATTTTATGGTAACTGCTATTGGCTTAAACTCAGACATCAGGCAGTAGGCAACAGACACTTGTTGTTCATCTCCTTCAATACACATTTATGGTATTTGGCATTTATTTTTCTTTTTTGGAGTTGAAAAGTGGCAAAAGTGTCGGCAACAAGTGTATTTAATAACGCCATATACATAGTTATATATACACATATACATATAAAGTGCAGTTTTTTGCACAGATATTCATATGTTGCCTCATGTTGCACGCAAAGTGAATGCGCAACATAAATAAAAAAAGTAAAAAAAAATAAAACAACCAAAATGCAAACTACCAAATGTAACGCGTGAAAACGATAAAGTTATGAGCGTTTTTATCCCACTTTACAATGTTTGTTGTTATCTTTTGTTTTTTACTCTTAGTATATGTGTTTGGTGTTGCATTTCGAGTCACTTACCACTTGTTCGCTGTTGCCATTTATCCGCACTTTTTTCCACGGATCAGTCGCTCCTTCTTTTGCTTCTTTTTTCACATGTGTAAATGCCACGCTTGTGCTTTCACGGTCTTATCCTTACACCAGTGGCAGTTATGAAAGTCAAAAAAAAAGAAAGTAACGCGAAATTTTCACAATAAAGATGCCCAAAAAATAAGTAAAAATCGTTACTTTGCTACTCGCAACAGATTTTTGCACTTGCGGCAGTTTGTTGTCAGTGGCTGGCACTTACCGAAAGCCTTGTAGTCTCTTTAGATCTTGCATACATGTACATTTTCAATACTGCCACGCGGAATAAATGCGTCGAATTTATGCATACAACACGGTCTGGTGCGCCAAAGGCCAGTAACAAGCGCTCACACTGGAGCGAGCGCAAATGCGTACATGCATATAAACCTGCGTGTAAAAAAGTAGCAGCTAAATTTTTTTATTGAACATCGTCGGCGCATTGAACTCGAGTTTAGAAGCCATTTTAGAGCTTACCTGTACCGTAATATTAGGATAATTTTTTAGTATGAAGCTCAATTCATTTTAGTCTGGCAAAGTACAGATCTGAAGTCGATCAAAATCCAAAAATGCCATTAATTTTTGACAATGTAAGGTGTTATTAGATACTTTCTTACATGTAAAAAACTATCAATTCACATGAACAAATTTCCTTAAACTGATCATTTTTGTTTTATTTTAAGGCTGTGCATTACATTACATCATCGTTGCCTCCATCCAACAGAGCAGTGAATTAATAAGTAAGCGCTGTAACACAATGCATTAAATCGTCGAATATATATTTCGAAGAGACAAGTGCCAGATGATGACGAAACATTATGACGCAGTACATTACATTAAGCATTGACCACCCTGAAAACACCCCGAAATGGTCCCGAAAACAATCCCGAAACCATCCACAGTTAGTACTGAAATTATACCAAAAACATTTAAACTGGTCCCGGAGCCAATCACGGGACTCATACCGGAGTGATAAGGAGAGAGTCCCAAAGTGATGCACAAACTGTCCCCAGATAATCCATAAAGAGTATAAAAATGATCCAAAAACAATTCAGAAGTAATGCATAGATAGTCCTGCAATGATCGCGAAAGAAATTATTCGCAAGTGGTCCCGAATTCGTTCTTTAATTAGTCTCAAAAGGTATCCCTTACGATCACGAAACAGTCATGATATAATCTAAAAACAAACTGAAGATGATACAAAGATGATGACAAACTTATCTAAATATTTTCGAAACCATTCCCAAATTAGAATGAAACGGTCCCGAACTCTTTCCGAAATGATCTAAAAATCAAAACTGAACTAATCCCGAAAAGAATACCGATATTTCAAAGAAATAATGCATAAAAGTATCTCGAAATTATCCCGAAAACGATCCCGAAAAGAACTGCAAACAGTTCCCGACTAATGGTATTGACCCAAAAAAGTTCCGAAATGCCGAAATTTTACCCTTGAGGACTAGAAACCATACTCCCTAAATAGCCTCGAATGATCCAGATGCTCTGCTCTTACTTACTTACTTAATTGGCGCTTAACCGTCTAAACAGTTATGGCCGTCCAACAAGGAGCGGCAGTCGCTCCTTCGCTCCGCCAACCGGCGCCAATTGGCCACACCAATGGAGTTTAAATCGTTTTCCACCTGGTCCTTCCAACGGAGTGAGGGCCGCCCTCTACCTCTGCTTCCATAGGCGGATTCCAATAGAAACACTTTCTTGGCCGGAGCATCATCTTTCATTCACATGACATGGCCTAGCCAGCGCAGCCGCTGGGTTTTAATTCGCTGGACTATGTTGATGTCTGCGTATAGCTCGTACAGCTCATCATTAAATCTTCTTCGGTATTCGCCATCGCCAACGCGTAGCGGTTCATAAATCTTTCGAAGAACTTTTCTCTCGAACACTCCCAAAGCCGCTTCATGTGCTGATGTCATGGTCCATGCTTCTGCCCCATATAGCAGGACGGGTACGATAAGTGACTTTTAGAATATGATTTTCGTTCGCCGAGAGAGAACTTTACTTTTCAATTGCCTACTTAGTCCAAAGTAGCATTTATTGGCAAGATTGATTCTTCGCTGAATTTCAGTGCTGATTTTGTTGCTAGTGTTGATGCTGGTTCCCAAATAAACGAAGTCTTTTACTATTTCGAAATTATGGCTGCCAACAGTAGCGTGGTTGCCAAGGTGCTCTGCTCACCGTTCCTAAATTGCCTAGATTTATATGACATCGATCTATGAGACATTGATCAATGTGACCATCGAACTAAATATCGGTGGTCCTCTCTTCTACTTCGATAAAGGCGCTCACCAAACGTTTTGGGTTATACCATCGATGATGATAATTTTTTGCCGGAAACTGATCCGGTACGTTCCGGAAATTAGCATCATTAAGGTACACCGACCCATCCGGGAACAATTGGATGTAACCATGTCCAACCTTCTAGGTCTAAAAATTTAGGTCATCCCTTGTGACTGGCCCGTTTACCGCGGGGACATTCTAAGCCCTCCTTACCTAAATATCCTTACAGTTAAAAAGAATTCTATTTAAGTTGAAAACCACTTTTCCCAAGGGAATGGAACCCAGTCCCCCCTTATAATAAAATATAACCACCCCCATTCTATTCGTTTTCAATATGCCAAATAAAATTTCATCAGTCCATACAATTTGGCACAATTGAGTTCTAAAGACGGTTACAAAATAATAAAAAGGTAAATGTTCCCGCGGGGCTAGAAAACCCTCTTCATGTAAATCGACTTTCGGAAAATTAAAGTTAACTCAAATCACAGCGAGTTTTTGAGAGATTTCAAACATTTCGTTTGTTAAACTAAAGAAATTGGTCAACCAAACTGCAAACTCAACATTGTTTTATGAAAATTTTTAAAAGCTGTTCGAATTTTCGAAAATGTATTCCAAATTAGTTACAAAGAAATTTTTAAGTTTTTTCGAAAACGTTTTTGAGATTGGTTTGCGTATGTAGTTTTAGTTGCAAAATTCATAGACATTTTTTGTTTAAATATTGGAAACAAAAATAAGAATAGTCTAATTGTTGCTGCTATTTTTTCACACGCAAGTGTAAGGTGGCATCATTCAAGTGCTTAAACAACATATTGCAAGGATAACGCATGGGCGCTTACAAATGCATAGCCAACCAACGAAGTTTTGGGCTGCTGAATTTTTTATTTGGCCGCTTTTTATGTTGTTTTCGTAATTTTCAAGTTGAATCTCACTTATTTATGATTTATTTTTCGGCGCCTATCAGTGAGTCACCGGTTGAACCCACTTGTATGCCGTACCGACGATTGAAGCCTATTATTGCCACCATTTTTTTTCGCTACCACTTGCATTGATGTGGTTTTCTTGTTTTTTTTTTTATGCACGCTTGTGTGATTGCTTGTTATGGCTTAATTTGCATGCATTGTGCAGCGGGCACTGCAAACGTTTGTATGCATTTAACAGCGTCAACGCGGAAAATGACCCAACGAGCAGCCTAGTTATGGCTGACTACTTGGTTTTGGGGGTACATGGCGTATGAAGAATGATAGCCAAAAAAACGGCTACGCAGTCAATGAAACGCTTAACCCAGCAGTTTGAAGCGAATCCTATCCTATGAGTTTTTTGCGTATATACTTTTTGTTTACTGCTTGTTTACCATTATTTTTTGCACCAACATAAATGGTGGCATATGTTGCATGCCACATATACTTTCGGTTATAGGCGCCCATTTAGTTTTTTTTTTAACTTTTTCGGCAATGCACTTGCACATTTGTACTTGTGTGAATTGCTTGAATGTAATCACTACTGAGTTCGTCTCTACGTAGCGGGGATTAAGGCAATCACTACCGTTGATTATCCTATTGACGAAAGGAGGCAGCACTGGGGTGGATTTAGCCACATTGGCCACTTTGTGTGTGTGTTGCAATGAGTATCATTGTTGAATTATACGCTTTTGTTGTTATTGTAGCCATTGCTACTCTAGTGCTACTACTTGGCCTTTTGTGTGTTGAATATTGGCTCCTACTTTTGGTGTTATTGCTTAAGCAGTATGTTGTAGCTCCAGTACATCACAGACATTCAACAGCATGGAATAGCTGGGAGGTAGATTTTAACGCATCACTCAGCAAGCAGTCTGGTTAAGAGGCACCACTTAACTTTGGTTACTTTTGGGTTTTTTGGGCAGTCAACAACAGACATTGCCTAACGAGTTGCTCTTCAACACCAGTTAACGGCTTCTCTCAGACTGATATAGTATGTATGTATCGCATTTTACTACCTAATTGCGGCATCATGGGCAGCACGTACTTTTTCGGAAAAGTCATGTAGGAGATCAAATGTTGATGTATGTTTGTGTGTGAAACGCATGCTGTTGCTCATATGCAAATCACTGCTTTGCCATACAGCTCTATTGAAAGTTTATACTTGTTGCAACTTCCATGGTCTCTCTTGTCTATGTGCGGCGCTTGTCTTCCTTCTCTTCGTTTGTTAACATAAAGTTTCAGTTGAAGTTTACTTCTGAATTTTGGCTTGCTACAAAAAAAGTTTGAGTGTGTATCAACGTACATTTTCATTCACAACATTTTTTGGTTCCATCTCATACGTTTCATCTCTTGTGCTTTGTATTGTAATGCACTTAACTCGTTCACATAAGTGTGCACTTAAGTGCCTCTAATTGGTTTAACACGCATTCAATGTGCCTAAATGACCAGTTTAAGAATTTTGTGGGGTATCAGTGAGTGTCTACAATCCACAATTAGCTTTCGGACTGTGTTCTTGATTAGGTTGTTTTGGAAAATTTTTGTGTTTGGAATCAAGTGCTGTGGTTTGGTTGTGGCTTGTTGTTGACAGTAAGTACATAAACGGTGTTTCTGATGTTGCTAATATTGGTAATTTTGGATTGTGAATACTTGAGCCTTATAAACTTATTTACACTCACATGTAGGTATGTAGCAAGCTGTTAGTGTTTCTTTTTTGTTAATTGCTATATATTAGTGTTTATCACTGATTGAGGATTTTGGAGGGAAAGTAGTAGTTTTTGTTCATAGAGAATTTAAAACAGGTGATATAAATCAATGTTGCTTTCTCTTTAATTTCTGCTATTTTTATTCTAAAGGCTAATGAAAGTATCAAAATAAAAACTTCAACATTTTGTTTACCAATCATCCCCAAATGATCCGTTATGATCGGAACGAACCTGGAAAAAGCCTGAAACCATTCCAAAAGGTCCGGAGGGGTCTTGCAATAGTCCTACATAGTTACATCTTTTGACTTTGACTTCTTTCTAGTTTTCAATAAGTGCTAAAATAATACTGAAAATAATATCTAAACGATACCGAAATAGTCGCGACGAAATCCTAAGTTAATCGTTAAATGTTGCCTAATATTCCTGTATCGAACCCTAAAACAACCTCGTTTGAAATTATCCCGAAAGCGACTTAAAACTTATTCAAAATGAAGGCTTTAACAATACCAAATTAAGCCCTAATGTGATCTAAAATGATGCTAAAGACTATCCGATAAGGCCTCGAAATGATCTCGAAGTGGTCCCCAAAAGGTACGGATATGATTCTGAAATAGTCCCAAAACTAAGCCAAAAACAGTTCCGATATGATCCTCAAATGATATTTAAAGTGATCCAGAAAAAGTCCAGTACTAATCCCACATGATGCTGAAAACACTTCCAAAATGATATCGAAAACAATCCTGAAATATTTTTGAAACTATGATAAAACTATCCTAAACTATCCCTTGTTATAAACAAGGCTATGGCGACAACAACTCCGAAATAGTTTTAAAAGGCTCCCCAAACTATCCGAAAACAATATAAAATTGATTCCCAAATGGAACGAATATCATCCTGCAGAGAATCCCGAGGGTTCCAAAAGTTCTTATTGAATCCGACAATTATTTTGATATAGTTCCTAAGTATTTCAGAATAATCTAGAAATAGCCCAAGCCGATGTCAAAAACATTTTCGAAATGGCTTCGAATACAATTCCGATATGGCCCTAAAACAATCTCAAAGTTATCTCGAAATGAGTCTAAATTTGTTCTTAATAGGATCCTCAAACTATTCCGAAATAGTTTCACAATGATCACTCAATAGTCCGGGAATCTTCTTGAAGTGCCCTCACAACGATACCGAAAAGAATTTCGAAACGATCCCGGAATGATGTCGGAAAAATCCCAAAATAATCCCGAATCTTTTTTGATTCGTCCAGAAAACTCAGAAAAATAAAAATTTCTAAACTTTTGTTGGTGTTTTGTTGTTCTATTTTTCTTTTTTGCTGTTTTGCTGCCATTCAGTATACTTAAGATAAATTTCATTCCAGTTAGGAATCTCAACACATAGTTGCTTAAAAGTCGAATGCAGAACCCTCAATTTCGGAAATACTTCAATCCTTGGTACTAAAAAGGACTAAAAAGCCCTTAAGCCGTTATCCAAAATCAAACTTATTTTCTTGATAAGTTTTGAAAAAAAAAATTCCATTATATCAACTATCTAAAATATATAAAACCACACTACCGCCTCCATGAATTTAGGGCGAAAACTTGTACAACTAAAATTCCTATTAAAAATAACGTAAGCGTTTGTGGACAACAGTAAAATGCAATTTCCTGTGAAATATGCCTTAAAAAGATTGAACGAAAACAATAACGCTTAAGTGAACAACTGAATTCCAAAAAGGCGAAATTAAATCGTCCAGCACACAAAAACTCAGCAAAAGACAAAACAAATAAAACTAAACCCAATACCTCAGCCATGAATAGATGACTTGAATAGCGATGGACATTTATTGTCTGCAATTGTATTGCGGTCCATTGCACATTGCCAACGAATTAAAATGATGCCACAACGAGTATGAGGCAGCATAGTTGGCACAAAAGTTCGTGGAAGGGAGGGTGTTAGCAACACGTGCTAGGCATGCCACAGGCAAACAAACGGAAATATGTAAAATAGGATTTTCTACTATATAGAAATATAGTGTAAAAACTAACAACAACAATAGATATAACTGTATATATGTATATAGGTATATGTATATAATTTATAGCAACAGGCTGTCGTCGCTACCTAAATAAATGCAAATAAACAACAACAACAACAGCATATACAAAATAGTCAAACTAAAATTCTCAGTCCTCGCCACTACCCAATTCATTCATTGAATTCGGAAATTCAATTTACTCTAAACGTTATTATGCCAACAATAATAACAAGCACATTTTCAGCAAAAGCATGAATCTAGGCGCACAAACGTGAGTTTTGCGGATCGGTTCCGTATGGCGGGTATGTGTGTGTGTGTGTGTGTGTGTGTGTGTGTGTGAAGAGTAAATAATTTTAGTTATAAATTCATATATGTATACATGTAAGTTTGTGAGATTTTGCACAGCAGCCTGTTGCATGCTCTAAACATACATACATACACACATCTACACTCTCACAAATAAACTTCAATGTACGAAGCATTCTAAGCTGACTGACAGCACTAGGAGAATGAATAAATTTCTCTAAACAGTGCACTTTCCTGCTATTGCAATTGTGGATGAATGAAGTTGATGTTATTTTTATTGTTGGAACTTTCGTCGAAATTGAAACGCTCAAATGGCCAACAAAGGATGTAGTTACATAAATTTCATGAACATTGATATATACATATTTATATATACGTTAAAAGCAAGCATAGGGAAAAAGGAAATTTGTTACGTTCAGAGTTTGTAGGCAGAAGGAACCGACAGGCAAAATAACAACAAACCAGCCGAAAGATTCCCCAAGAACAGCACTTTGAACCACCTTCATTTGAAATTACAATGCAACAACAAGGAGTAGCCGAACTATACAAGAAAATACCAAAACAACTCGTTTTCCAATAAAGATATAATGTTCATGCCGAAAACATTTGAAATTTTAATTCCATTACGTGTGAAAAGGGCACGACAGGCTAGAGGCTGTGAGTGTCTCGTGGATGCCAATAAATAAATGTACAAGTACGTGAGTCTGTACACACATAGACATATAAAAGTAGTATAAGTACATATTCTATGTGCGATGGGGAAGATGTTAATAGAATAGTTTTATTACTTATTGCACATAGTCTACAAGTCATACAGAACTTAGACAATGCTACCTTGCAATAAAATCTACTAAATTAATGTAAAAACTGTTCTTTTTAGATACCTCTTTTATAAACCTCTAATAAAATTCTAAAATTTTAGCACTTGCTTCAACTTAGATTGTCAGTTAGACTATGCTTAATCTTATTCTGCAGTTTTGCAGGCTACTTGAAAATAAGTTTAAGCTGAGCTTAAGGGGCCGATCTGACAGGATTAAACTCCAGTTAATTTGTTAGCTACTTACGTTCGGTCACAATGGCGTCAAGTGTACCCAAAATTCATTTGGGCCTTAGTGCAACTAGACTTGATGCTGATAACTAGCATACTTCTAAAATCTCAACAGTTGTTAAGAAACATTGACTCCACTTGATTATCAATGAGTTGTCAGCAAAAAATTGTAAAAGATTGCATTACAGCAAAAAAATGCTGTTTATTAAGGAGAAAAAAGATAGTTCTCAAGTTGTACTAAAGTGTGGTTCTATAATTGGACAAACGTACCACCAGAAAAGACGGGTACCGATGCGTTAGGTTAGGTTAGGTTGAACTGGCCGGTCCATGAGGACCTCACATAGACTGAATAAGTCCGTAGTGTTACCAGAAGTTTGTTTTAACGACCAAACTGAAAAACCCTATCAAAAACCAGGACCTATGTTATAAAATAACTCCATCCTCTTTGCAAATACCAGAAGCTTCCTAGGAATTAAGCCACTTGCTGCTTCTAGATCTAACAGCTGTATCACTCCTAATAGCTGGAGTCTTAGCCTGGCAAGCGCAGGGCAAGAGCCCAGAACGTGCTCGACCGTTTCCTCCTCCAGCCCGCACTTCCTACATCTCCTATCACTGACGAAGCCTAATTTAAAGGTATGTGACGCCAAAAGGCAGTGTCCAGTCAGAATGCCCGTCATGAGTCTACAGTCCTCTCTTTTTAATGATAGAAGCAAACTTTGTTAGTCTAAGGTTGTAAGACCTGCACATAATCGTCGACACTTTACAGCCCCGCGCTTGAACCCACGCCTTTCTTGCTTGGTCGATCATGTGCACCTCTCGCCTTCTCTTAATTTCGCCCAGTCTAGTTGGGACGTACACGGAGCAAGCTTCAAGGGATGCACCCTTTTTAGCTAATTCATCCGCTTTTTCATTCCCATCTATTCCCATATGCCCTGGGACCGAATATAGATGTATGATTCTCCCTGTCCCGATTCTCTCCAGGGTCTGCTTATACTCTAACACGCATTTAGGTGCTGTGGTATGCGAGATTATTGCCTTAATTGCTGCTTTACTGTCAATATAAAAGTTAACACGATTGCAGCTTGGGCTATTTTCTTCCAGGGTTTCTACTGCTTTGGTTACGGCTACTATTTCCGCTCGGAAAACGCTACAGTAATCCGGCAGCCTGCAGGATCTGTTTATTTCCGGATCAGCATAGTATACTGCAGACCCTACTCCTTCCACTACTTTGGAAATATCTGTGTACACATGTATCGCCTCGTCCGCCATTTGAGCACCCTTGCGCCAACCGTCCACCTCTATTGTGGCCTTAAGATCGCCCTCGAAGCGCAGATAGGGAATCAGGTAGTCTGTTCGTCTTATGATTGATGACGCTATACTTCTATGGTCATATGGTCGGTGCTCAAGCTGCCCCGAGGCACCGAACCTGATTGCAGTTGTTAGCGCTATGTTCTTTGCTACCAGGTCTACAGGTGGAATGTGCAGAATGGCATACAGTGCAGCTGTCGGGGTTGTTTTCTGGGTTCCCGTAATGCTAAGCATTGATAGTCTGCATACCCCTCTAATTTTTTGAGGTAGGTTGCTTTTTGTGTGGCTTTCCACCAAACAAGAACTCCATAGCATAGGATAGGGCATACAATTGCTGTAAAAACCCAATGAGAAAGAGAGGGCAATAAGCGCCACATACACCCCAGCATTCTTTTACATGTATAAAGTGCCGTTCAGCAGACAAACACACAACAACAAATAAACACAAAACAATTAACACACTAAAACAACAAACCCACAAAGAAGGTCAAACGACTAAAATCACGGATTTTTACCTACCCCAGTCAGCCACACAAATCGATTAGTAAACCACCTTCGGTTCTGAATGAACACGCAGCACAGACACAGGCATCAATTTTGACAATACCTGCTCATGTACCTACGAACTATAAATACAGGACAAACGACAACAATAGATCAGAACGAAAATCGACACTGATGATGGCACAACGCCGAAACCGGTTTATCTCAAAACCAAATTTGACAAGGGATGACGAAAAATCGTTCCAATATACATCAATGCCGTTGAAGCCTTCTTCACCCTCTCCTCCACGTTGAGCTTCCATGACAGCTTACTGTCTAGGATGTTTCCTAGATACTTTGTACAAGGTTTCTCCTGTAGGGTCACCCTTCCTAACTTAGGCCTGATCCAATTTGAGGCCTTGTACCTCTTTGTAAATAAGACTATATCCGTCTTACCCGCGTTGACTTTCAATCCGACATTTGATGCCCATGTATGAATATCCCGAATCGCCCGATCCATCAAAGAGCTAATCGATCTTCAATTTTCCACTCGAATCAACTTTCCACTTATGACAATTGCAACATCATCCGCGTAAGCCGTAAGTTTTACGGTTCCCTCATCAAATCGCCGGTACTGATGTACTTTACAGCAGCAAAGCAACATCAATATCTTTAGAAAGCATTTTCTAAGCCTGGTCGTTGCTGTTGTAGCGATATGGACACTCCGTGAAAGTTTTCGGGAGTGTTATCGATGTTGATGGTCCTTTGCCAGATGTGGAAATGGTACGTTCCGATAACAAGCACCACTAGGGTACTAGCCCGACCATCGCAGTAATGATTTATTATGACCACATTGAACCTTCCGGGCCATCTCCCCCCCCCCCCCCCTATCCCCCTGGTTCCATGAGGAACTTCGGGTGTATGAAACATGTATATTTGTAACAGAATTCGCCTAGCGTAGGTGAGGCTGACAATTGGATTACGGAAGCTTTGAATTGCGCTTGTCAAACCTTTGTGCGATGGGGCAGTGGTTTGGCAAGCACTCCAAATGTGTTTCTCCCATGAAAAAATTCTCATCGAAATTGCATGTCATGCAGAATCGGCATAAAACACATACATAGGTACGATTTGTAGGAAGAATTAAAAAAAAAAAAACAGAACGATGGAAATATGAAGAGAAGACCGGTCGAAATTTTCTCGGAGGTATGTATATTTATTTATATACAATCATTCATATACATACAAACAGTCAAGAGAAGATAATAAAGGCTTTTTAAAAACTGTTTTATTGACGAGGTTTCCAGGTATTCGAGAATTACGCAAATTTCAACTGAATGATTCCAATAAATTTCCATTTCTTATCAAAGTCGTATAATTTCTTCTGGAAGCTTTTATAACTCATGAGTTTTTATATCGAAACTCTAGCCAAACCACAATCGAGACTTAAACCTAAAACGAAACCATAACCAAAGCCAGAAATTAAAATCGAACAAACTTATTAGCTGAAACTGAGACCAACACGAAACTAGAACCGATACGTAAATCGATTGAAGATGGAACTGAAACCGAGCTTTAACTCAACCCAATGTAGCCCAAAACCGAAAGCGAAGTCCGCACAAAGCTTAAACCGAGAGGAAAGTCACAGAAGCAAACTTTCTTGTCAACTTAATCCGAAACCAAATATCGAATCGGTCTTGAAACTGGAACCAGAATCTAAACCAAGGGATTAATCAAAACAGGAACTGGAAACGAGGCTTCAAACAAAATCGAAACCTATATTGAAACCGGTTCAGGAACCCAAACTAATACTGAAATCGGAGTAGAATATGGAACTTAAACTTAATGAAGCTCGAAATCAAAACCGGAACTTAAACTGAGCTCTAATACATTTCGTAACCGATACTTAAACTGCTACTGAAACCGATGCCCGAAACTGAAAACTGGTCCAAAAAATGAGCAAAACCAGAATCCGAACATAAAGCGGAACCGCAGCCCAAATCAAAACAGAATGACGCCCAAAAACGAACCGAGATTCGGGAATAGATCGAAGGCGGATATAAAAAAAGGAGGTTAATTTTAAACTCAAAAAAATTAAGTTACATTTAATTAAAATTGAGTATTCAAATTACTTAACTGAAACTGGACAACAGATATTTTTTATTTGATTTGGCATATCAATGGTTTTTTTTTTTTTGTCCTTTGACAGGCAAAAATCACCCCGTCTTACGTAATTAAGTGTCATGTGCCTACTATCAATCTAGAAGCATGTGAGGAAGTTTTCGTATACAAATTATGTTCATTATTAGAAATTGGAAATTTTTTAAAATTGATTGAAACACGCTCTCCTCAGAAGTTTTTCAATAACAAACTATTTGAGTAGTCGGTAGCGAAGCGCCATGACTTTGGCTGAAAGCTTAAAAAAATGAAATCACTCAAATTCGCAACTCCAAATTTTTTAACGTCTTTATAACGACAACGAATCTATAATTCCCCAATACGTGTGTGTAAGTCATTAAATTCTCATTACTTGCCGCAAAATTTTCCATCAAATACACATTGGTAAATTATTATTAAAAAGACAGTCAACATTAAAAACTTTCCAACCACCAACAAGTAAAAGTTCATTGCTATCCTTACCAAACTCTGTCCTATGCGAGCACATACACACACACACACACACACACGAGCGATTAAGGACTTACACATATGAAAACGACTGCCCCTACCACAATATAGCAACAACTAAATACACACAAAATTTCTACAATACATGCAACAATAACATTTTAGGGAAATGCAATGCAACAAGAACAACAAACACCAGCAATACAAGTAGCCAAAAGCCGAAACGAAAAGCAACCGAAAAATGCCCTGCTTGCAACCAATCAAAATGCAACCGAAATGCGGCCCCCACAAATTACTCGTGCAATATATTGCAACTTGCAATACAATAGAAAGAGATAACAAATAAAAACCGACCAACCAATTTTTGGGGCCTATTCTTTAGTTACGATTAATATTAGTGAAATGTTACTTTGTGCCGTTAGTTTGAATATTTTTTTGGTTTGCTTTTTTTGTTATGCTTAATTTTTTATTTCGCCAATATGTTTCAACTTCTAGGCTAAGTCACCTACACAATAGCAGCGAATGCATAATTTTTTGATTACTTTTTTTGCCGCAGTTATAATACATGGAAACCAATTTTGACATATCGAAATAACAAAAAAAAACAAAAAATAAATGTAAGGCGCGATAACCTCGGAAGAGATTTTAGGCCGAGCTTCTCTTCCAATTTGCGCCGTGCTCTTCTTGAATTTCCCTAAAAATTGGCCGGACGGGACCTACATATTTTATGCCGACTCCGGACGGCATCTGCAAGGCATATGAGTTTTCACTGAGAGCTTTTCATGACAGAAATACACTCGGAGCGCTTGCCAAACACTGCCGAGGGGCGACCCCGCTTAGAAAAAATGTCTTCTAATTGAAAAACCTTGTTTCTAAAATTTTGATGTTGCTTTGCCCGGGGCGTGAACCCAGGGCATACGGTGTGGTAGGCGGAGCACGCTACCAACACACCACGGTGGCCGCCAATATCGAAATAATAGCAGCATAATAAATGTTAGGAGCATTAACCCAAGACAGCACTTCGCAGCAGTTTTACTTCAGAGTTTACTTGGGTGTATTTTGAAATTTTTTTACTTAATATTTTTTTGAGATATTAGTGTTGTATATTTTTAAATGAAGCGAGTTGCACACCATTGGTATCGTTAGTATGAGTTAAAAATGGCGCACAGTGGTCGATTTCCTTTGCTAGCAGCATTAAATTACTAAATGCAAGCTTGATATCTTCAATCGGTTTGTTGAGCGAAATTTGGAGAAAATGTGTTGTGATTTGTTCTTCAATTCAACTTTAATCAATATTTATGGAAATTACATTTAATAAATTAACGATAAGAAAAATAGTAATTTATGCTGTTGTACATGGGTAATATAACACGTGAACGAAAAATCGACTAACTTGTCTATATTATATGTGTATTGTAATGAAATGTCTGTCATTCAGCAGGGTTGCCAACTATATCCAACAAAATGACTTGTAATTAATAAACTAATAAATAAATAAAAAGTACGATTAATTTAAGGGCACAATGAAAACACCCCTTGTCTATAAGATATTTCCAACAATTTTTTTTTTTTTTTACATTATGCTAATACATAAATTTGGCTTTTATAGATTCTGAGAGTTCAGATGCAGCATAACTGTTTTTTATTATGTCCATTTTTTTTCTACTTTTAATCGATTTTATTGTTAAAAAAAACTCGCTCAAACATATCCACTTTACGTTGGAAACTATTACACATTGAAAAAATTTATGTAATTAAAATTAAAGATCGGCTGGCGCATAATTGTTTTTAATATGTTCAAATTTTTTTAACTAAAAGAGTTCTTGCTTCAAAACAAAACAGATTACACATATTAATTGAAGGTTATTAAGAATTAATACAGTAATAAAAAAATAAAAAATTTGTATTTTTTTTTCGTTACTGTTTTAGTTCTTAATAACTTAAAAGTTTAAAAATTTTAGGAACTCGAAAAAATTTTTTTTGTAAATTCATAAAAACTTTCTTTTTCTATATAAAATATATTTTTTTAAAAAATTCCATGTAAAGTTAATATAAACGATCGAATTTTTTTCGAAACCATTAAACTCTGTACCAAAAAAATTTGGCAACATTCTTTTTCCTTTATTTTTTAATATGAAGAAATTAATTTGAATTTAATAAAAAACCCTATTTATAAGTTCAAAGAATTTTTTAAGCGTTAAAAAAAATGTCAGCATAATTTTATTTTTTTTTCTTTTATTTGAAAAAACAATTTTTATTAAGCTGGAAGAATTTTAAGAAGTCTAAGACTTCCTTCTTTTGCTTCTACACTCATAGATCAAATAGCTTTAAGTGTTTTTTTTTTTTTCGAAATTAGGGAAATATTTAAAAGTTCAAAACCATATTTTTAGACACTATTTTTTATATATATGTGACCCGGAATCATGAGAGGGACCTATTGTGCGAAAACAAGTTTTCGAGAAAAATGCTTTTAAAGCTTTTGTTTAGTTTGACTCTGTGTAGCGGCCGGCCTTTGTGAACGAATTTTTGAATTAAAATTAAAGTAACTTCCCGATAAGCTACAAGCTTGAAACTTGGAATATAGTTCAGAACCCGATGACAATGTAATAATAAGAAAAAAACTCCGATAGGTGGCGCGTGGATCGAAATATTTCAAAAAATCGTATTTGTGGTTCGATTTGGCTTTAAATGCGATTTGTGAAAAAACTAAGAAAGATAGAAAACTGCGGTTTGTTCCATTGGAAAGGGTGTTAAATTTCCGTCACTCAAAAAGTGAACAATGGTATCTTCGGACAATAGGTCCCTTTCATGATTCCAGGTCACATATGTATATATAAGCATACTCATATGTTCAGAGTTCAATTCGTGCCAGTAAAGCGAACAAATCGACCACTGTGCTGCGCACACGTGAACACACAATGCGTTCATATATATGTGTGTGTGTATATATATTTCTGTGTCCCTATACTATTAGAATTTTTTCATTTATTATCCTTTCACATCTTGCAACACTTAACCACATTCCATATATGTGTGTATGTATATATTACCTGGGAAAATGAGTTTTTTAACAGACCAACAGGGCGTATGAGTAACTGTAGACAGCACACTAAAGTCATGTAGCGAGTGCAACAAAAATACATACAATGAGCGCATGCACATACACACAGACACACACACAACTTTTTACCTTCACTGTATATGCATGTATATATAAATAATTTGGAATTTTTTGTGCATGCGTATTCTTTCCCATTTGGTTGGACTTTTGTCCTTTCATTGCTCAAAATACTAACCAAACCCCAAGACACAGCCGTTAATACACCGCTGACACCGCAAAAATTGTATGCAACACCAAATGACCGGTGAAGTTTGTTTGTTCTTCATTCTTTACATTTTCATTATTTATTTGCTTTTATTTCGTTTTAGTTTCTTTACTAGAAGTTTGCTGTTCTATTACATTTTAGTCTACTTGTTGTTGTTGTTTTCTTGGTTCAGTATTTAAGTCTTTTTATGTTTCTTTAGTTTGTAAAATTTACTGTTCTTTTAAATATGGAAAATGATTTTCGCAAACTAATTGGGCTTTGCGTTTTAATGTATAAAATATAAAAATTGTATAAATTACGTTTGTTCTTACTAACTAAGGAAAATTATCTGCTAAAATGTGTCTATTCAAAAGAGTGTGCCGATATGGGATGTCCGTAACGCTGGAAGTACCAGTTTATAATTTGATGGGTTTTGTTGGGCGGTGACAGTCTTATTGGCGTTCCTTCGATATTTATGAAATATTCAGTGCATCTTAGGACTACCTAAGTTAATGTGTAAAATGCTGTTTTGCTTACACGATCAAACCAACTTATTTACTTAAGGCAAATTGTTTAATACACAATTTAACACTCCAATATGTAACTTATTTACTTATATGCATATACTTTCAAATATTATTTACTATTTGCATTATATTTATGTTGTCATATATGTTTACGTATATATCATAAATGAATTACGGGGGACTTTGCTGTACAGAGAAGAATAAAAGGCTCGACTTTAAAACATTCTGTGTATGCCATTTTTATAAAATATGTTCTTGTAGCAAATCATGGACCTACACACAAAGCTTGGGCAACCCCCAAACCTAATTTTTGTTTAACCTTCACAATGTCTATTCAAGTTTGAGCTAATTTGCACATTACCTGGATTTGATACGGAGCACTCAAATACAATTCGAAGTGAAGGCCACCCTAATCTACATAGTCCGTATATTTTTAAAAATGTGGTTAAGTATATCGTATAAAAATATATATAGATATAAATATAAATGTTTTATGTACACATACATGAATTTACATACATATACGCATGTGCCTGTCAATATGTCCATATTTATGTGTGTATTGTACATTTCATTTGGTGCGGTTGGACATTTAACTCGAATGTTTCCATTATTACTGCATTTTTTTACTTCTTTAATTTTTGTATTCAGTTATTGTTACTGACATTTTTTTCACCATACTCGCTGGGAATGCCATTTAATCAGGACGTTCGGCAGATGATAAATGAATAAGAAAATGACAGTTTCAAAATTAATGCACGCATACACAGGCACCCATAACATTATATTGCCGATTTCACTAGTAAAGTTGCAAAATAGGGAAAGGGTCCGCTTACCTTTTAACAATTTTCCATGTACGTAAAATTTAAGTATGATGAGATTTTTCGAAATATTCCGAAGTCACGGCATTTTGAAGATCATTGCCAGTGAATTGCCAAAAATTCAGTAAATTGGCTATTAGTATTAGCATTGCATTGGGTCCACCAAAAATGTTGTTAAGTATTACCACTTAATTTTAATCTTAGTGAATGTTTTTTTCTAAATACATTTTTTTGTTCAAACTTGAAAAGTACTTAAATTTCTTTTAACGTCTTTTAAGCTTTCATATAGTTTGGTCAACTAAGCCATCATATATCCTAAAGTACTATCTTTCTCCTTTCATCAAAGCATGAGCAAATACTATGTCAAAGCGTCTGTCGTGTTTAAATGTACTTTTTTAGTGAAAAAATATCGATTTTTACCGAAACCTTATCAATTTTTACAGAAAAGTTATTGATTTTCTATCGAAAAGTTATACACTTTTTATCGAAAATTAATGGACAAATATATTTTCAATTTAAAAGTTATCGATTGGTAATTTTTTTGATAACAAATCGATAACTTAACGATGACAAATCGATAACCAATTGCTTACTTTTCCTTACAGATAGATAGTTTTTCGTTAACAAATCGATAAATTTTTAAAACTTTTCGAAAACAAATCGATATCTTTTCGTTTACGAATTGATTATTTTTCGATAGCAAATCAATATAATTTTCATAATTTTTCCAAAACAACTCAATACTTTCCTGATAAGTTTTCGTTAAAAAATCAATATTTTTCGAAAACAAATCGGTACCTTCCTGATTATTAACCGACAGCGAAAAGTTATCAATTTGTTGTCGATTTTTCATCGTTAAGTTACCGACTTGTTATGAAAAAATATCGATAACTTTTCAATTGAAAATATATTTGTCCATTAACTGTCGATATTTCGCCGATATCAAATCGATAACTCTTCGATAACAGTTCCTATCGGTTACACATAGATAACAAACCGATACCACGTTTATAGCAACCCAAAAACATGCCAATAACAAGGCGATAATAACATCAGACCTGTAATATTTGGATTCATATATGAATTTTTCCAAACATTGCGAAAATTATTCCAAAATCCCTGCTGAATATGCAATAATATTACCCGGAAGTCATCTGGAAATTGCTCGGAATGACCCCATGATGATTCCATAAAGTCCAAAAAAATAGTCCGAAACAATTCCGATGCGAACTCGAAATAATCCATGATAGGCATGTTTCAATGTTACTACAGAAATTCCTATTTCCATCGGAAAATAAAAGTTGGCAATAAATCACACTAAACGGTCTCAAGAAGAGTGAGAAAACATTTAAAAATAAAAATGTATCACTGTAAAACACCAAAAAATCAAAAATTAACCCATCTCACTGTTAGAGCCCTTTTTGCTCTTGAAAATCGGTTACTGCCCGTGACGAACCCATTCGCAATTTTTCTTCAAATAACGTTTTTTTATTTTCAAAGTTCAGCTTTTCATTTTTTGTTGATTTTTGTTTCATCTACCGTTATCATTACATTTTTTGTATTTTTATTTCCATTTCCATTTGCATTTATTCTTCTGAAAAGTAGGAACATGATTCGGGAGCATGGAAAAAAAAACAAATAAAAAAGGTATTAATGATTGTAGTGGTGTCAATAAATATTTAATTTTAATACTGCAAATTATTTACACAACTATACACGAATGAATGGAAACATGAGGAACGCGTACATATATGTATGCTCTTTTCATTTACAAGTGACATATCGCACACCTAGATCAAAACAGCGATCAACACAAAAAATCGCAATGTTCAGAAAATGTGAAAAACTGTCTGCCTCCTTCATAAGCGCAAATGCAACTTTTTTTTACAAATAGTTTTCTCGCTGATTAGTTGAGGCATTAACAAATCGAGTATACAGTTCGACAGCTATGGAATTGGAAAACCCGGTGGTATTCATAACTTCAAAATTTCAGATTTTTGAGTTAGCTCTTTTTTGATCTAGGTGTGCGATATAATTGTGTGTATGCATCTTTGACAGCAATTATGTATTTAACCATATGTGCATATATATTTCGAATCCATGTTAAGGCATATATTTTGTGCATATACTTTCTCGGTTAGAGAAGTAAACAGTTTTTTATTACTTTAAATAAATGTATGTATACATGATCTGTATTTGCATAACTGCATATGCATATATAAATTATGTTCAAACTACATGAATATGTGTTTGTAATTATTTTGTATTTGAGCAAGAATGAGGCACGTGTAATAATTGCATATAAATGGGCTTACTATATATAACATACGTATGTGTGTACTTTCGACTGGATTCAAAAAAAGTTCTAATTATCTCTCCTTCTCCTCTAGTTTCAACGAACACACTGTGGTGATTTTAAGGCCGTTCAAATTTTCATGCTACACGAGTCCTGAAATAAGCAGAAATTTATTTTTTTCATTACTCCTCTATGTGTTTCTTGATTCCAAATTTGATGTGTTGTTTTGAAAACCTTAGACACAGAAATGAGCCGCATTCTGAATCTGAGTCCTTAAAGTGAAAAAAAGTTACATAGACTTATAAGGGTTTCCAAGCTATAAAATTTCGTACACATATTTTCCAATTAAAAATTTTCGTGATAAAAAATAACAGAAACAGTTCATAGCCACGCCCATTTTTGGTAGTAGGATGCGAACTGCAAACTTGGAAAGGCAATATATCTCAAGCCAAGTGAACCATATGACTGACATTAAACAGAAAGAACAGTACAGGTAATTCAGACCTTGACTGAGTGTCGTCAATGTGCAATACTTCAATTTTAACCTTGTTGCTAAAGCCCACAGCTGAGTAAGTGATATTCTGTTAAATCCAAGCTTAGACTTCCTTACTTGTTACAATCCTCCATTTTCCACTTCGTTTTTCGTCATTAAAAATTGTCATATCACAAAATATCTATAAAAAAAAAAACCCCCTCCAACAGTTTGCCTTTGCTTTACTTTAAACAGCTGAACTTTTAAGTTTAATGCATACATTTTTTATTTATTTACGTATACATACACATAACCTAGACGGCCTAGACGACACTCAGCCAATATGAGGGGGACAATCATCAAGAAGAAGACGAATAACAGCAAAAGCGACAGCAAAAGCAACAGCAAAAAAGTGCGTAAGAGTTGAGAGCGAAAAGCCAACGTCAGTTAATGTGTGTGCCTGTTTGCGATTGTGCCACATAACGGTGCATTGCATTTGCGAGTTCAGGCCAGTGCAGCGAACGACAACGAGCTCTTTGCTTGGCACAATTTGGTGTGCAGTGCAACGGTGAATGGCACAACTGCTAGAAAGTGCAATGCAAAACGGGAAAAAAAGAAAGAGAGAAAAAATGCAACAAAAATGAAGTGAAAAAAACCTTCATTTAGCAACTTAATGCAACTAACAATAACACTGACTACCATCTTTTGTCAGTGACTTGTAAAAAAAAGCATTATTGATGACGAGTGCGACTTAGCCCCTTCACATATGATTAACCAATTTTGACCTCGGTTTCTTAGCGGCTTTTTATCGTCGGATTCAGAGTTGGTCATTGATGGAATGAATTTTCTTCAGATAATTATTCGAGTGGAAACGTATTTTAAGAATTTATTCAAAGTTAATTAAGTAATCATTGATCAAATTTTTATAGATAATTTATTTTTGAAACATTTTCCGATTGAAAACGACTTTTATTATTCGAATAACGAACAAAATAATTCATTCGTCACTCAAATAATATATGTTTGAATAAAAAAAATTATCTGTATTCGTATATAACCGAGAAAAAATAATTTATCTTTTATTCGAAACAAGTTTTGCCAGCGCTGGTCCGATTACGGATGCGTAATCTATTTTATGTTGAAGTTTAATCAGTATTCATTCCATAAAAAACCGATGGGTCGTGGATAGGAAATCGATAACGCGCCGATAATAAACTGGTTGCACTCCGTTTGAAGGTCGATGAAAAATCGATAACTTTTTCATATCGTATCGATAACTTTTTAATAAAAAGTGGATAAATTTCCGGCAAAAAAATTTATAACTTTTGGGAAACAAATCGATAACCTTTCTAAAACAAATTGCTAACACTTTGATAACAAATAGGTAACATTCCGATAACATATCAAAAACTATTTCATAGTAAATCGTTATTTTTGGATAACATATCGATAACATTTTCATAATAAATCGACACACTTTCGATGCCTACGCTTACACTCACATTCTATATTCTTCCGTACGGCATATCTTTTCCAAACACTACGCTAACGCTTACGCTTACCTTACGCTTATATTGTGGACTACCGCATACCGTGGCAAATATGTTTGCAAATTTAAAATATACACCAAAAAAATTCACAAGGAGTGCTCTGAGACGAAATCTTTGTACAGATATCATGCAAAGACAGTGAGAACCAAAAATATTTACGCCTCAAAATATGCACTATATTTTAGTCGCTGTATTATGTTCTCAATTTAATGTCTTCGTCCTTTTGATAAATAGGTCAACAATTGATGTATACTGGAACGATTTTCCGTCATCCCTTTATCAAATTCTCAAATTTTGTTTCGAGACAAACCGATTTCGGCATTGTGCCATCGTCAGTGTCGACTTTCGTTCTGATCTGTTGTCGTTTGTCTTGGATTTATAGTTCGTAAGTACATGAGCAGGTATTGTAAAAATGGATGCTTGTGTATATTTATATGTATGTGCTGTGTGTTCATTCAGAACCGAGTGTGGTTTTTACTGATCGGTTTGTGGGTCTGACTGAGGCAGGTAAAAGTCAGTACTTCAGTTGCAGCCCGATTGCAAAAGATTACAGCTCATGTCAACAACAAACTGCAGCAGGTAGCAACAAATTAATGCAACAAAAATGAAGTGAAAAAAAACCTTCCAGTGCCTAGTAGATGGAAACGCGTGACACAACAAAAAATCGGTGTAACTTAGAAACATAAATATGTATATATATATATATATACTATCTAGAATTCAACTATGAAAAATTTAACAACAACTTCAAAAATATTGACGGTTCGTCGGCGATGTGTGTCCCACTATCGTATTTACAAGCCCGCCAACCAAAGTACGCATATGGTAATCCCGTCACAAAGTCGTCAATATACACGCTTAACATACATACACACAGCAAAAAGTTACAAAGTTACTGCTGCAGTAATGCGAAGCCAAGTTAAAAGGCGTATGCATTTAACCTCAGCTAGTGAAATCAAAAATTCTATTAAGTATACATTCAGGCGCTAGGTGTTAGAGAAATTGGCGATGGATAGTATACAAACATACACACGTACACATGTACATGCACGTCAAAGTTCATTCCTACACACCAGACAAATTTATGCATTCACGTTTGTATGTATGGGCCTGTATGCGTAACTTTGTAAAGTTTTCGAAAAAAAAAATTATTTTGTTTCAAAGCATATTTGTAGGCGCACAAACGTATAAAACTGCTCGTAATGAAGGTGATAATGATTGACTTGTGCTGCTAAAGACATTGCATATACCCAAGGCTTATACCGTGACACACACATATGCGTACTTGTACTTTTGTAAAGATAGTGCATTTTTTGTTAGCTGGTATTGTATGCATGTGTGTGTATGTTCGTGTATATCCTTAGTTATTGTACAAGATGCGCGTAGAAAGGCATGTACCCTGCGGACATTTGTTTGTTGTGCATTTGGGTATGGTGGGAATACATCAACCTTACGCACTGTGGTGGTCATTACTCTTTTATTTTTCACTTTTGCATGCAAATTTTTGGAGGGCTTGCCCAAACTCATGCTCTAGACATAATTTTTTTTATTTTCCTATTTTGTTTTTGCTGTTTAATATGAATGCATTCCCAGTGAACCAATATCAAATTAGGCTTAAATAAAACCTGGTCACCGTGGATTTGTGTTCCGCATTGTCTTTCATATTTTTTATAGTTGATATGCGAAGGACAACCTCATGTATCTATTTTAGAATTTCATATGGTATTTCTCATATGCTTTACAATTTTGGGGGCAAATATTTCTTTCGGTTTGGGCAGCAATTTATTGAGTTGTCGTACGGCTCCCCTGCATCTGGTTCGCTGTCTCACAAGGTCGTGTATATTACCTCTTCCTCTAATACATTAGTGGCATTTATGACCAAAATAGATGTGCAGAGAATGTTCGCAGAGAAATTTTCTATACCCTTGTTTGCACTACTTAAAATCAGTGTTATGTACCGAAAAACCGATAATCATGAAACGAAATGCCAATCAGGCAAATATTTGTTCGTGATTTCTGTTTTCTTCTGTATTTAAAATACTAGACGAAATTTGTTTGTCTTCTAAATCAAGTTTCGTTTGGTGGAATGCATTTTTAGTGGGTTTAGCAAATACCAATGAAAAATCAAAAACGTGCTATTTCGACGGCCATCACTGTATATATAGTATTTATATAAAAATTATTATATAATTTTTAGCTCACATTATGTTGAAGCTTACATAATCAGTGCTTTTTTATACTCAGCGTGCTTTGCACACAGAGTATATTAACTTTGATTGGATAATGGTTGGTTGTGCAGGTATAAAGGAATCGAGATAGATATAGACTTACATACATCAAAATCATCAGTACCGAAAAAAAATTTGATTGAGCCATGTCCGTCCGTCCGTCTGTCCGTTAACACGATAACTTGAGTAAATTTTGAGGTAAGTTGATCAATTTTGGTATGTAGGGTCCTGGGCACTCATCTCAGATCAATATTTAAAATGAACGAAATCGGACTATAACCACGCCCACCTTTTCGATATAGAAAATTTCGAGAAACCGAAAAAATTCGATAATTAATTACCAAAGACGGATAAAGCGATGAAACTTGGTAGGTTGGTTGACCTTACGACGCAGAATTGAAAATTATTAAAATTTTGGACAACGGGCGTGGCACCGCCCACTTTTAAAAGAAGGTAATTTAAAAGTTTTGTAAGATGTAATTTGGCAGTCGTTAAAGTTATCACGATGAAATTTGGCACGAACGTTACTACTATTACTATATATCTGATATAGTCGGGCTAGCACCTTAATGGTCTGTGGTACCGGAGCGTACCGGATCTATATCCGGCAAAGGACCATCACATCGATAACACTCCCCAAAGCCTTCGGGGAGCAACCTTATCGCTACAACAACAACAACAACAACGTTTTAAATAATTATTAACACCTTTCATTTGATACACATGTCATACAAACACATTCCAGGGTTATCCTAGGTTCATCTTCCTACATGGTTATTTTCCCTTATTTTGTCTCCAAAGCTCTCAGCTGAGTATGTAATGTTCGGTTCCAACCGAACTTAGCCTTCCTTACTTGTTCATTATATCTTTGTCACATACAAAATTTCTATATTTTAGAGAAGTTTGAGTTTTGAAAAAGTATTTAGCGGACATTAACCTCAAAAATGCTTTGTAACATGAGAGCTTGTAAATTTCAGTTTTAGTGGTTGTAGTTAGAGATGGGTGCTGCACTAAATACGTATACAATGTTAATACCATCAATCCCGATATTGAAGCTTTCTTAAGGGTTGCCACTGATTGCAAAAATTTTGAAATTTAAGTGACGAAAGGCATTTCATGTCGTGTTTTAACCAAAAATCGTCTAAGTAATATTGGAAATAAGGGCTGGCCTCGAGTTTTATTATATTTATCGGTTTGTTTGTATCTCCAAAACGTCTAAACGTATTTGCCTCCACATTTTAAGCTATATCACTGCTATTACTTAGAATTAAAAGAACGTAAAATGACACTGAGGATGGCACAACGTGTCCAAACCACTCTATACAATGTCATATTCTTAGCTATTTAGCATTGTTGCTGCTATATAGGATGTTTTTATAAGATTTCCACCTATTTCAATATATGTGACCCGGCCTATGAAAAGGTGGCTTATGAGTCAAAAAATAAATTGCGAGAAACAGCAAAAGTTGTTTCTTAGTAGTTTTTCTTTTGCATTATGAACAGTCATGCCCAAAAGGCAACGCACAAACCAGTTTCGGACCGATATTTCGGCTCCATTGCCATCGAAAAAATGGGGAGCGTGTCATTATTCTGTATTACAAAATTCTGGGTGACAAAATTCTGTAAATTGCAAAAAAATTTTACTTGAACAAAATTCGGCTTTTTTAAAATTCTGCTTTTTAAAATTCTGCTTTCTAAAATTGTGCTTTCTAAAATTCTGCTTTTTTTAAATTCTGCATGTTTAATTCTGGAAGTCAAAATTCCGGAATCATGGCATGGCGTAGCCGGTGTTGGATCGGCTAAGGGTTATTTTTTTAAAGTGCGGCCGAAGGCCGCCTACGCAGGAAGGTGTTCTACGCAGAATTACTGTGCATGGCGCATTTTTTCAAAATAATTGCATGACCTCTTTAACATTGTTAACATTACAGAATTTTGTAACACAGAATTTAGAAAGCAGAATTTTAAAAAAGCAGAATTTTAAAAAGCAGAATTTTGTACATACAGAATTTCCTCACCAACTCAAAAAAATGCTATCAAAAAAATCTAAGGATACTTCACCAGCCACCAAAGTGGCATCGAAGGAACCAAACGCTTCATCGTCTTTCATTTGTGCTCTTCTTTCTCTACATTTTTAGTACACTTCTAAGCAAGTTAGGACTTTTTAGTTTTCCACACGTGAAAGAACGTCTCAAAAACTATCGAAACCAGAAAAAAAGTGGAAACATTTTTTTTAGTTATAAGCCACCTTTTCATAGACCGGGTCACATATATGTATATGTTTCAAGTGTAAACATCTTAGCTCACTGTATAGGGGAATCTTGAATATAAGCATAAATAAAAATAGAGTTGATACGAGCAAAATCGGACAGAAAATTGGTTAATAGAAATTAATGAAGGCAGAAAAAAAATCCATGATATATAAAGGAGAAAATGAAACGTCAAGTGAAAGGAATAAATGTAAAGAAAATTAAACAAAAAGAGAGGGGAAGAAAAGCGCACCACGATTACAATATCGATAACATATATGCTTATGGTTGTGCTCACGATTATGAAAATCGAGGTAAAATAAGGAAAGGAAAGGGAAAAGCAAAATATGGGGGAGAGGAAAGAAAAGTTTATAAGTCGAAACAGAAGCCTGAATGGCATATTATTTGTTATCGAAGTGTTGAGATCTTGTTATCGCGGAGATAGCTGTTTTTGATTGATGGGCGAAGGGCGTGTTGTGCAATCCAATTATTATCGACGAGTTATCTTTGTGTTAGGTGTAGATGAGTCAAAGATCTTCGATAACAAATCTTTTGCATCGATAAAAAGGTTATTGATTTTTATTGACGAGCTATCGATATGCTATTAAAAAGTTTTCGATTTGTTACCAATTAATTGTCGCCGTGTTATCGAAAGGTTATCGATTTATACTTAAGAATATATAGAAATGATCAAAATTTATCAATTTGCTATCGAAAAGTTATCGTAGTGTTATCGATTTGTTATCGACGACAGGTCGGTTTGCTGTGAAACAGATATCAATAAAACTTCATATAAAACATCGACGGCATGTCTGTAACACGTCCGTAACAACCCTTGAACAAAACGGTGGCTCGATAATGATTTCTTTCTTCTATTGTGGTGTTACTTAAACCCCTCAGCGCCCTCTAGTTAATTAGTTTTCTAAGCGTACATGTGTATATTCATATATTGAATTACAAGAATTCTTAGTACTCAGTTTTTTTTAGTTAAATGGCTAATATAATCCCGATGCATACCTTTCCATGTTCAAGCTAGTACCGTGAGCTTCAATATCATGCGCCCATCTTTAGATTTTCATAGCGAGGTTTTGTTGCTGGGCTTGCCAGTTTGAATTTAAATTGCAGTCACCGCTTGCATTTGAATTGCATTACCGTTATGCACGTGCATATGTAAAGTATGCAGTTGCATTTTGCTGTACTGGCTTTTGTAACTGTCGTTTCTTGTTATTGTTGCAATGGCTTCCTCCTTTTATTTATATTTTTTTTAGCATTTTCACCAAATGTTCTCTGCGAATATTTGCTTTGAATTGTGCATATTTATGTTTTCATGTGTGTGTATGCTTATTCTTTTATTTATGCGTACCAAAAAAAATTAGTTTTATTTCAAACTTTTCCCGCTCGCATATTCAACTTGTTCCGGAATAAAAGCCAAATTCCAAACTCTGCAATGTGTAATCTACAGAACGGTCGCTCACCACCTGCAATACTTCCACCATAACCATCATCAACAACACCACCACATGCAAGTCCTGCCATAGCGTCATTATGTGCGTTGTCAATGGCGCGCCTCCATCGTTTCCTTTGCTGCTAGCCCGGTTTTCCCCATTTCATAGCCAAAAGTACACGCATGCTTTGCACGCATTTCGTTACCAATAACGTACAACTGGATGTGTCAAAAAGTTGAGACGATTTGCAAGCCATGTGACTGTATGTGTTATAGGTGAACTTTGCTCCAGCACATTAACTCCCTTTCGGTTGCAACTGCAATAAGTTGCATTTCCTATGGCATAAATAAAATTGTGCAAAAGCAAATAAGGAAAAGTTTTGCTTAAACACACCTCTCTCTCTTCAAGGAAGGTCCTTAGACATACTTGGTTTTTCGAATGCTTTACTCGCTTAGCTATTACTAAATACCACACCACTACCCGTGGGGCTGTGTCTATAGCTGAGTGCGCCCAAGTGCAAGTGTTCGAATGCTGTTTAAAAAAAAGCTTTCGGCTTGCGACTACTTCAACTGGCGCCACCCTTCCGTGCGTATAGATTCAGCTAAGCAACGCTGCTAATCCTATTGGTGTGACTGTGTGTGTGTACGTGTGTGCGTTCTATTAATTCGCCTTGTGCGTAGCCAACATTTTGAAATGCATCAGATACTCAAACAAACAAATATATGGCAGCGAAAAGGACAGTGCTCTCCTTGCAAATCGAATGCAGTTATATTTTGGCTTTGCTGTTGCACCATATCAACAACAAACATACATACATATATACATAAAACAAGTACAACTTTACTGCTACTTACTTTTAATGTTTGATTTAGTTGCTTGGCGAATTTTATAAAAAATTTTGCTGTAGTGTATCTGCATACAAACTCGCAGTCTACCCCGCTCTTATACCCTTTACCTCTGTGCGTGTAATTGTTTGGGGCAAGTTTTAATTTGGCTTACGCATGCATGGAAGTTTGAGGATTTCTTCCGCCTCACGTCGCCCAACCCAATTTCCTTTCAGTGTATGCTTCTCATTATATTGTTTGCTTGCTGTAATACTTCATAATTTTTGTTTGCACATTCTCCACTTTCTGAATTCTAATTTGACTTCAGTCAATTTTTTTTGCATATAAAAACTTTGGTGTATTAATATTTGCCACCATTCCGTAATCATGCTGCTATTTGCTCCAATTTTTTTGTGGATGTCTTCGAATAAATTTCATGAATAGTTTAAGCCAACCAAGGATATGCGTGTGTGCACAAAGTAAAAGGGGGAATATCTTATTTGATAAGTTTTACATTTAAGCAATTAACTCAAGTGACACCTGGGAAGATGGAGGGTCACTGCTGTTATCGACTCGATTTTTTTTTTTATTTTAATAGATACATTTTAAATAATGAAACAAATTTAAATATAGTGCCTAAAGGCATAGAGGCATCTGTCATAATACAAGTTTGAATGCAAGTGTACTCGGCACCCGAAAAGCTAGCTGATGAAGAAGTGAAATTTAGAAACATGTAACTATCGCCGTGTGCGTTTTTAAATTTTTTTCTAATGACAATAGCAAATTTTAAGTATTTTCTCTTTAACTAGTAACTACAAAAGTTTTGAAATTTTATCACCTAAAGGTGAATATTTATTTAAAATTAAAATTACAATTTTCTTATAGTCACTTGCGGGTCTACAATACCACCGGTTTATGTAAGTGGATGAAATTTATACATTTAAGGCCTGATGCTAGATTTGCACTGAAGCAAATGCGTAATTTTGTGTGAAAAATTCCAAATGCAACTCATTTCCTCATACAAATCGTATTTCTGAAATTACCTTGTAAAGAGTGAACTAAATTTCTTGTACCCGGCTTTAGCAAATAAAGAAAACTCTTCAATTAAAAAATACTTTAAATTTATTTCGATCATTTGACAAACTTTGCCGCAGGTTAAAAAAATTTTAGTTTTTCTGCTGTCCGTTTCAAGCGATGTTTTCAGAATGATTTTTCATACTCCCGTTTACGAGTTGCTAGCCACGTCGCATGAAGAATTACGGACTTCTCCCCTTTGTCGCTTGTCTTAATTAACAACCAATCGGCGATCGACATAAGATGTGCTTTATTTGGAACAATGAAAAGCTCTTGATGGTGATGCTGCCAGGCTGTTGGTAGCAACTTATTTGATCTATTTTCATCGCATTTTCTCTGCAAATGCAATGCACACCACCGAGTCACACACGCATGCGATCCAAACCCGGCAAGAACACAGTGGTTAAACGACATGTCACAATATTAGTGCTGTACCAGAATTTCAAATAGCAGTTTTTTTAAAGCCAAACTACGTCAATGTATTTTCTTGCTATGAATTGGTTTCCTGGCAATCGCGTTTTGCAGGGAAGCTTAAACGGGATGCGAAAGAGGCTAATGTAAATGTTTTCAAATGACTTACGATCACAGATCGTAAACCATTTTTACTCAAACCATAGATATGAAACGCCCAACATTTTTCGAAAATGACAATCAATTATGTTGTATGAGTACGAATTGTCTCCATCTCACCTATGTTATTTCTTCAATTCCCCATCTTAGAGCTATTGTGATTTCAAAAATAGTTTTCAATCACGGCCCTGAATTTTCCCTACGAATAGGAGTAGCCTCCTAAAAATATTTGTACCCCGCAGAAAAAAAATTATCAATTACTTAAAACCGCCAACTTATGCCCAACTCACTACAAGTTAGCAATAGAAAGTCAGCTATAAACTGGTTGGAAAGTCATAAAAGGCTGCTATGGCAACCATTGTACTGTGAAGTACGGAAAAAATCAAACCAAAATTATTCCTGCGGGAAAAAATTATCAATTGCTAAAAAAGCTCACTAATAGCTAACTTTTTTACGTGATTACGGGAAGTAACTCACTTTTAGTTAGCTACAAAGAGTCAGGTATTAACTGTTTGGAAATTACTAACGTTGCCTGGGTAACCACTGCAACGAAGAAATTGACAAACTTTAACCGAAATCATACAAATGGCGTTTTCTTTTCTGGAAAAATTGTACGCTCATGTTGCGCTCTTAAATTCTAGCTTTTGAACTAAGTTACCTGGTACTCTGCAAAATGGTAGCTGGTGAGATCCTTTTGTTATTCACTGGTAAATATTTTGATAAATGAACACACAAACTCACTGGAGAGCTGAAAAGGAGCAACAGGGCGACACAATTGCAGAAAAGAAAACGCCAAAAGACCTTTTCAATAATTTTTAAAACTTTAAAATAAAATATAAATATTTCCTGTATTTTAATTAGCGAGAGTTGTTCTTTTTGCTTTATACAATCTAGCTGATTAAGAAGTGAAATTCAGACACATGTACTAGTAACCATCGCCGTTTGTAAACTTTGCAAATTTTTCTCTAATATCAATATAAATATTTCCTTTCCGTCGTCAAGATCTGATTTCAGGCATCTCGAATAAAAGCCGTCTGTAGGTGGCTTTTAGTTGGATGAGATACATCGCAAATCGCGAATGTTTTTCAGTATAACAGTTACATATAACAGTTTGCAAAATGCTAACTTTTAATTTCTTTGACAAAAAGTAGTTTATTAGCAGTCAGTTGGCCAGCAAAGCATCTGACTATTTGGGGCCACTTTTATACTGTTATACAATAGTAGGTGGCTTTTCGGAGAAAATAAACAAGTAATAGTGCATGTTGGTTTATTGGAAACCAGCTTCTAGTCAGTTTGTAGTTGGCCTTTTTCTGTTGCGTATGTGTACAAACCTTTTTTCACACAAATCCCTGAAAGCAAAATAATTAGGCGTTTCAAGAGCACAAGGCGTGGTGTATGTATTAGAAGATTGCTTCGAGCATACAAAGTGAGGGCTATCATTTTGAAATTTTGCAAAAAGAGCCTATGACTGGAGTGCATTTTTGCATTTGGCGCCTAGCTGCTTGAGAATTCAGTTTGAGCGATATTATTTATATATTTATTGTTTTATTTTTTCGTATTCATACATTTACCATCATGTTTTTACTTTGCTACACATTACATTCGTTTCAATTCGATTGAGAAAAATAATGTTAAGACTTTTGACGATTTAACAGCGCTTGACATTTTATTTTTGAATATTTTATGCGTTCTAAAATGTAGCAGCTATAACTTAATATAGCTGTATTTCATTTTATTTGGGTATTGCAAAAACAGATTGCGAACGTCACACGCTTAGTGGGAATAGAGCAATTTACGCGCGATTGCATACAAAAGTTATGACTGTGATTTGCATTTTTTAAACCGCAAAAAAAATTCGTCTTTTCCTACGTGGACCTATTAAAGGAGCTATATAGTTTTTAGCTGCGCTTTAATTAAAGGCGTAGCATGCAAATTACTGTGTGTCAGAAGTTGTTAAAAGTTAGTATGTATATAATTTTTCCTACCTTTACTAAACAATTATGTTAGACATAGAACACAAATGTTTGTACATACATTTGAATATATAAAAATCACGTGTCACTATGTTTGGCGCCAATGGACTCCTAAATTACTGAACCGATTTTGAATTTGTTTTGCACCCCGTGTGTAGTTTGATCTAGCTTGAAATATAGGATAGGTTATATCTCAGTTTATACTCACCATATTATTTTATTGCACATTTTTTTATTTGTTTATACGTAATAATAAAATGTTATGTATACGCACCGGCACTCACATTTTCAGGGATGCGGATATACTTCCGTGTAATTGGTTGGTGTTTAATTAAACAACGTGCTTAACAATAAAAAATATTATAGCGAATGATATCAAGTATAGGACAAAAAAATCAATAAAAAATATTATAGCGAATGTTATCAAGTATAGCACATCACCAGGCCCGCCGAGAGGGTGGGGGAGGGGGGGGGGCGATTTCTGAAGGGACCCGCGATTTAGAGGTACTAAGACATTTTTTTTTGATTCAGGAGAGTCTCTAGTTGTTCCATGTGCAATTTTTAAGCCGAATTTCGAAAGCAACGAAAATCTGCATTTCGTTTTAATATTATAGTGAAGTGTGAAAAATAAAACTCTATATATATAAAAAGAAAGGCTAAAATGTGTGTTAGTTGTTCGCCGGTGTTTGAAGAGATGCGTCGGTCGATTTTGTTCAAACAAGTTCACACAAGTTGCGTAAACCTCACGCAGTGGTTACTGCTTAGGTTTGGTTGCGATCGACGTACAGGGTCTCGAGATATAGGCCGAATCGTGGACCCGAGTAGCCCTAGAATGTGTTTATAGAATATGGATAACAAATGAAAGCTATTGATGAAGATGGAGATAGATGAAGCGAAAAAGACGGAGGGAGGAATGAATAAAAGGATTAGGAAAAAGTGAAGAGGGGGCGAGGACAGAGTCAGGCGGAAAAAGCTTATTAAAATGTATGCAGATAGTCCAAATTTAGGGCAGGACAACGCCTGCCGGGTCTTCTAGTACAAATATAAAAAAAAATGTAAGGCGCGATAACCTCCGAAGAGATTTTTGGCCGAGCTTCTATTCCAAATTCCGTCGTGCTCCTCTTCATTTTTCCTACAAATTGGCGGGACGGGACCTACAGATGAGTTTTCACTGAGAGCTTTTCATGGCAAAAATACACTCGGAATGCTTGCCAAACACTGCCGAGGGGTGACCCCCGCTTAGAAAAATTTTCTTCTAATTGAAAAAACCTGTTTCTAAAATTTTGATGTTGCTTTGCCCATGGCGTGAACACAGGATCTTCGGTGTGGATGACGGAGCACGCTGCCATCACACCACAACGACCACATAACATACTGTAACGAATTTATTGCAATTCCCCTTATATGTAATCTTCTGTCAACGTTCGTATCGCTAAATTGTTGAATAAATAACTCCAATATTGAATAATGGAAAAATGGCCTTTATTAAAGTATACTTTGCAACGAATAGCTTGCTTAATAACCAAACTGACAATACTGCTATTGCTCGCTAGATCGCGTCTTAATCGAGACTGCTTGATAGCTCAAATCAAACTGAATTCCAGCGCCTCTACATTTGCTGCCTTTTATACTGTCTGATTTCCACGTTCGCATCTTGTACGATTTTATAGCTTCTCTCATTGCATACTTTCAGGAGTATCTCAGATATATGCATGTGTTTGTGCATTGACTCTCCGCTGCTCGTATACGTACATAGTATATATGTGTAGACGCAATTATTGTTTCGTTTATGTTGATACATCGTGATTGATCTATGGATGTGCATGATATCACTGCTTAGCATCGGTCTAGAGATAGCAGCACCCCTTAGTTTTGCTAATATTCGTAACAATACAAATACTTTTGTATTATTTTGAACTTTTTTTATGATTTTTTTTTTTTTTTCATCAGGTCGCTAATCACATAGATTTTATAGCAAATAATAGCTGCTTATGTTCAATTTTCTCTAAGCTTAGATATTAATTATAACTTTACTAACTTATATATAAAGTTGCGAACAAGAAAATGGCAGTATCGTTTTTTATTAAATTTCATGAATGATTTTTTTTTTTTCAATAGGTTGAGAAAAACCATCCATGAATTTTGTAACTGAAACTATGCAAACTAAAAAAAATTTAAAGAAAATATCGAACATTTTATTTAGAGTTTGCTGAATTCTTTTAAGTATGCAACAATGCACGAGTTATAGGTCTCTCCTATACGCATTGATTTTTGAAATGTTTTTCTGAAGGGTCTCATAGATTTTCCTCCCTATATAAAAAGCCCCATATAGAGGAAAAAATTTCAAACACCCTGTGAAAAAAAAAATATTAAATGCAAAAAAAGAATTTTAGGATAACTACAACTTAAACTTTTTTGGACTAAAATTGATTGAGCTACAAAACTACATACCTAGAAAAGTTTAGAAGACTCTAAATGAAATGTTCGAAATTTTCGTAAAATTTCCTCGAATTTACTCATTTTTTCAGTCGACTTTAATTGACGAAATTTGATCCAAATCACCACTGCAATTTTCGTGTTCTAGGCTATATATCCTCAAATAGTAATCAATTTTACAGAATGTTTTATGACATTTTTTTTTAATTTTAGGCTTAGAACGGATCGCTGAGGAGTTAATGGAACGCATGAAATGGAAGCAATGCCAAGAGCCAATAACTACGCGCGCCCATATAAGTCATACCGTAAAATCGCCAGACGAAACAGCAGCAACAGCCGAATTACCACCAGCAACAGCAGCAGCAGCAACAGCTGCCGTCAGCCTAGCAGCAGAAGAACAACCAAGCACAGAGTACAGATCTACTTTACATCAAGAACAGCGCAAAGAGGGCGATCAAATTTTGCAGTTTCAGCAGAAAAAATTGTGCTACGATATTGTAGATGCAAAAAGTGTGAACACACCATTGTACGACGAAACCAACGGATTACACACCAACGCAATAGAAGACGAATTAAAGGCCGAACAACAACAATACACCGGAATTGCTAAGGAGTGTTATCCTGCTTCAGGTTAGTGGAATTTCAAATTTGTGCTTAAAAATTAATCAAGACTAAAGTTTTTTATATGAGGATATGTGACTATTTCGCGCATAAAATCAAATCAAGATAAATAACAGTATAATTATAATGGATTACTTATCTAATTTTTTGTTTTTTCAATGAATTCTATTTTTTGTTTTAGACAACAAAACAACATCACATAATCACAATCAACTTCACCACAATAATAGTAAGTTAGGATTAAACAACAAGATTTGCAACAGCAGCAACAACAACAACAACACAGTATCATCTACATTAAAAGCAACAAATTCATCACACACAATTACTCCAGAAAACATCACGAGTGTCAACGTCCATAAGGAGAAAAGTTTATTTAGTAGAACATCACCACCGTCAAAGCACCCACCAACGTCACACCTAAAGGCCGCTGAGGTTCACTGCGTGCCCACCGTTGAACCGGTAGATTGGAAACCGAATAAAAAGTGTTATTTTTGTGTGGACGGTAGATTGCTCACGGTGAACGCTAAAGGTGAACTAGTAGCCGAGCCGGCGGGCCCAGTTGTGTCCGCCGTCGGCGGCAACCGAGTGGAGCACAGGGTTAGTTTTTTGAATATAATAATATTAAATTCTAAATTGTGCCAAATTATGAGCAGCTTTACAGGGCAAAAGAAGTTTGCATGTAAGGGCCAGTAGAAATCATTAACATATCTGAACACGATCAGAACTTATGAATGTTTTTCTTAAACCGACACCCTTTATTCGAACCATATATAAAAAAAATTAAAATAAAGTGGGAATGTATTCATATATGATTTACATGTCAATATCTGAGAAAATAAATTACTCCCTTTTTAGTATTTACCACATTTCAAAAGTGAAAATTAAAAACTAGATACAAAAAAGATATTTCGCTGGTTTTCTTTTTTAAACTCCTCACTTACCTAAGTGTTCAAGTCCGAGGGAGAGATTTTGAATTTAGGTTATTTTTAAGTGGTTACCTTTTGAACCGGTTATTTTTTAACGGGTTATTTTATGACATGGTTGTTATTTTCCTTGAATTACTCAGTCACACCTTTTTCGAATGGTTGATTCTTTTGAATCGTTTCCTTTTTTTGAACCGGTACCTTTTTTTAACTGCTACTGATTTTGGACCCGATAACTTTTTTGAAGTGAAGTACTGTTTTGTAGCTGACTACTTATGGGAATGAGTGACTACACTTTTTTTTAGGAACCCGTGACTTTCTTGAAATCGTTCATGCAACCGGTTACTTTTTTAAAACTGGTAATGGTTTTGAAAACATCGACTTTTTCAGAACTGGCAACTTTTTTTTTTTGACATTTTTCCTTTTGTTAAATTTGTAGCTTTTTTGAGAAACTTCAACAAAAATTACTGTTAAAAAGTTGCCCCTGTTCTTAATTATATTCAACCAATAGGCAAGTATAAAAATCAAATAATTGGCATTTAGTAATTAAACCCATAGCCATTAGCCATAGAAATGTTATGCATTTTGTAAGTTACTAAACTTGAACAATTTCACTCAAAGTAATTACATAAACTTATTAGATGATTAGCTGGGAAAGTACACCACGTATGATTTCAAATATACTAACATATTTCGTAATAAAATTTACTATTTAATTAAAAATATCATTTTTGTGCTTTTCTTTCTTATTAACAAAAAACTACAAACAAATAAAATAAAATATAAAAATAGCTTGAAACCGATAGCGATTCAAATGAATCATCACATATCAACTTGGTGAACAGAACAACAAATGCGGCTGTAGTGAACCCATTGGTATACAACAACAATAGCAACAATAACAGCACCAATAATAACAACAACAACAACAACAACAATAATCGCATCGACTGGAACAAACTGTTAACGACGCGTTTGGTAGATTTGCCGGCGAACATGACTTCAATGGATTCAATGGCAGCGCAATTAGCAGTCATATCTGGTTATCCAAGTAAGTGTGAACATAGTTTTAGGAAATTCTTTTAAATTTTTTTTTTACATACTCATGTCTTCATGAAATTTTAACTTTTTCTTTATACAGATTTTAATTGGCTACAATTGGTGCAACAACAGCAACAACAGCAAGCACATCAATCGTCAACGCATCAAGAACAGGTACAACAACAGCAGCAGCAGCAACAACAACAACAAACAAGTTCGGCGACACCACCTACCTCAGAAACATCGGCTGCGGCTGTTAGCCCACCACCACTAAAGGATTCACCAGGACCCAGTGATGCAACCGGTGAACAGCCATTAGATCTTAGTTCCAAACCATCGCCAAATTCATCAATTAGTGGAGATTTGAAAACAGTGAGGTGAGTAATTAGAGAGTCTTCTTTCTTTTAATAAATATATACATATATAAAAAAAGTTTTTAAATGGTTCACAAAACTGATAAGGCATGTGGGAAATGTGTGCGGAACTGTTTGCGAAATAAACTTAGGAATTCCGGGGGCATTTTGAAATATTTTCTTGGATTACTTTCCGTATATTTGCGGTACAATTTTGAACGGTTTCACCATCGTTTTCAAGCTCTTTTCCGAACTATTTTAGAATTGTTTAAAGGATAATTTTAGGCTAATTTGTCGTTTCGTAACTATTTTGGAATTACTTCGCGATGGCTTCAGCTTAATTTAATGTCCATTTTTTTATTTTTCCAAGGATCATAGCGTGAATATTTTGGGATAATTTGGAACGCTACGCTACTTTATATCTAGATAAGTTTACGGAAATCAAAAATGTATCATACATTTTTCCGTAAAAGATATGCTTAATTCCTAATATGCTAAATTGATTGCAATCACTCATTTTGCTACTATCATTTGTTCCAGTCTGTCGGGTTGATCCTTAATTTCAATTAGTTTAAATATCAATCTTCCCGATTTTATTCGAGCATTATGCATTGCACTAAAGCGGTCTGCGGGCTTTATTTGTATTGCAATCATTTCTACATATTTTGATTTTGTCTTATAATAATATGTAAATATACAGGGTGACATCTGATTTTTGCGATCTCGGTGTTTTCGGTTGCTATTCCACAACTGTGTTCATTTTTGTCGCATTTGGCATACAAATATCTTCACCACTCACTTACTTAATTGTACAGAATTTCATATTTTTGTTTATATTTATTCGGTTTTTTTTTCGTGCAATTCTGTCAGCCCAATTGTGCACGCTCTACCGCAATCTGCCCCACCACCGATGTTGTATGTGTTGTGGAAGCTCCTTCACCTGAGTGCATCAGTCCTGAATAACGACGACGCCGCCGCGGTTGTATGCGTTGAGTTCTTGTCTGTTCTGCATTAATTGTTGATGTTGCTGTCGTCTTTGTTGTTGTGCGTCTGCTGTTGCTGCGCCGTTGCTGCATCACAAAAAAGACAACAATGTTTTGTTGTTTTTGTGCATTGTCGTTAGTCTGTGTAAGATATATGTATGCATTAATTTCAGTGTCGGCGCGCAGTGGCAACATACATAAATTTATATGAACATTTATTAAAGGTGTTTTTTCATTCTCATTTCGGTTTTTTGTTTTATGCAAATTTTCGTTTCGTTCATTTTTTTCGTTTTGTATTCGGCGAAGTGTGAAAAAAATTTAAGAGTACATGGAAAAATTTTCAGGATTCATTTGTTTACACCACTCAAAAATGTAGGTGTAGATATATAAAGAAATTAGGGGTGCTGCGAAAGCGGAATTTATGAATGCTGACGCAGAAGCAGATTGCCAGCTCTTTTCAAAAACTTATATAAAATTTAGTAGCAAAGCAGGGGCAGTGGTGTAGTTGTTGTTGTTGTTGTAGCGATAAGGGCACTCCCCGAACACCTTAGTCGTCTCTTACGACAGGCATACCTGCAGCGCGTATGTTCTAAGCCCCTTACCCGCTGGGAGGGGGATTGGTGTAGTGTAACATCGAAAATAAAAATCATTCAGAAAATTGTTTTTTACAGTTGAGATTCTTCTTTATATAAAAAGTAAATTTGTTCACTTTAGTAAGCTTATGGTACGATCATGTTTCTTTTTGGGCTCTTAGAGAATTCTTCCATGAAAGCTTATCCCTAAAGACAGTATATCTTGGCGAATGTTTCTCGATATGAACACATAACTGCAAGTCACAAATAAAAATTTTGCACTTCAAATTTAACCACGCAGATGCCAGGATGTATGTAGCATCCCTAATGTAAATGCACAAGTAAGCATGAATGTACGTTACATGAAAAAGTCTCCTGCTTTTTCATAAATTTTCATGAATACATCATTCAAATTTATTCTTTACTTTATGAGAACAATAAAATAAAATAAAATAAAATAAAAGGAGCTTTACACCTGCTCAAATTTAATAACACTTGCAAACATATGAGGGACAAAACGCAAGTGAGTTTACACGAACCGATATAGGATTCCATATCAAGTAGAAGTTCCGCTTTATCGGATTAATATCTCAACATACCGAATAATCTTCAATATTGTATTAAGATAGATCGACTAGGTTTCTTCGATTTTTTCAAAAATTATCTCAAAGATCTTTTAAATATCAGTTTTTCGAATGCCGAACACCCTAGCGTTTATCCCCGATTTAGCAACTTTTGCGAAGCTTGCTAAAATTTATAATAATTTTTTCCCGATTGGATCAATTTAGTCACACAGACAGACAATAGTTAGGAAGAATCTACAATTGGGAAATGTGTGCAAAGTGTTCGGAACATTTCGGGACAGTTTCGGAGTTGTTTCGAGCTTTTTCGGGATTTTTTAAGGATAATTTTAGGCTATTTAAGCATATGTACAGGGTTATTTTGGGAACAATTTTGACCTTATCTTAGAAGTCTTGCGGAGATTATATACCCAGTTGTTGGTTTTCAATAAAAATACTACAGTTTGCTTATTCATAAAATATTAATATTTTTTGGGCGAGGCTCTCAACCTATTTTACACATTTTCAGGCTCAAACACTTATCGTCACAAAGCTTTTGTTTTCAACATATTTCGGTATGGTAAGAAAATTTATGTTCGCCTTATAGCGTTAAAAGAAATGGAAACAGATTAAATAAAATAGGCGGGCCTCTTTTAAACATTTTTTTCAAAAGTTTGTACTCCGCTGGAGCAGTCATCATTAAGGTGAAATATTAGTATAATGTAATGGTTAGATACTTTAAAGTAATACCATATTTTTGTACGGCTCAATCTTAAAAACAGTTTTTTAAAGCGGGCTTAGTCAGCAAACGATTTTCATATTTTTCGCAGACTCTATAACAAATAGCAGGCCCAACACTTTTACCAACTGCTTTTGTTTCATGTCTTGCAAGAGCTTCGTACCCAAAATTTTGCTTAGTTTTTAAATTGCGTCGCAGACTCAATATATTGCTCATGTGTTGTCACTTTATCAGTATTCCTTTATGAACTCTCCCATCTTTTCCATTTCTCAAAATTATCTTTTTCGGCACTCAACGTTTTTATGTGTGCAAGTCTATATCTATCCCGATTTCTTTATACAATTACACCCCATCTTAACGCAAATTAGGTTCAAATAACCTATGCACAACTCTGCTGGCTATGAAAATAACGCTAAATGTAAGTTTCCTCGCAATCTTTACCACGCTCCTGAAAGAATTTTTTGATTTGATCCCTTATTTCGCTCTGATTAAAATACTCTAACTACAGGTAACACAAATTACTAACAACTTTCTACTATTTCGGAATTCTCCCTGGAAAAGTTTTTGAAAAATTATTTATATTGGAATGATTTTCCACCATTCCTTGTCAAAGTAGGTTTGTATACGAATCATTCTCGTCGTAAGGCCATCTTAAGTGCAATTTTTCGAAAATAAAAAAAATCTTTCGAATTGACATCACTTATTAACGACGCAAATAGATCAGTGGTTACAAGATATGTAATTATTGCATTTTTTTTTTATATCATTTTAAATTATATTCTTTCTAGCCAAGCTTAAGCAAGCTTTCATACGTTGCAATACTTAAATGCTTATGACACATGTCCAGTTGCATTCTTGCTGAGTGCCTACCGAAAACATACCCAAGTAATTTAAGGCATACAAAACAAAACACTGCATAATACCAAAGAAAAAAAAACAATTGAAGCATGTCTACTTATTTTTTTTTTTTTTTTGTACACCAAGAGTCAACAAAAAAATTCGGCATCTACAAGCATAATTCTGTCTTCTCAGATTACATATTACATATATACATACATGTGTAAAATCACGACCTCACACTGTACTATGTAGTATTTAATTTTTTGCCATTTTGTTTTTTTGGAAAAAGACTTAGAAATAAATGCACTTCCTCGAAGGTTATATGCATCAAGCGGAAGTGTGTTTCGTATATAGTCGAGTTTTTGAATTTTTCATCAACTTTGTCTTCAATGCTGCAGTGTCAACATTGCATTATGCTCGTCGTGTAGTGCAAGTTTTTTTTTTTCTTTACGTTTCGATGTCCTGCTATTTACTGTCTGTCATTTTCCTTTGTGCAATGCTTTTATATTTGGTACCCCACGTTGATTTCTTTCGGTGTTGAATAAATCTGACAAGCGATGAGACAGCTAACATGTTTTTGAAGTTCATTAGACGAATTTCAAACTCGCTTTTGCTGATAATGATGACTGATTCAAGTGGAAGCAAGTAGAACGGTAAGAAGAAATAAGGTAGGGATAGTCTGTGGTTGCTCTGATGATGATATACCTTTCACGAATATGAATAATCGCGGTGTTTCTCAACTCATATACTTATTCGCGCTTTTTCGAAGTAATTGATTTAAAGTTTGGCAAGCAATTCGTGTGAAAAAAACCAATGCGTTTTCATATTTAGCCCAATTCTAAACAAAAATTCCGTGCGATTTTTTTCCTTTCTCCCATTCCTCGTATTCTAAATAAAAATTCCTTGTAAGTTTTTTCACTTCTCCCTTTCCTCCTATTCTGAATAATGTTTGAAAAAGCGGAAACCGGTTATGGGATAAAAGTAGGTATTTGTAATGTGGGGGAGAGGGAGATTTCTCGGCCATTTCATAGGAGTTTTTTCACTTGTTAAATTAAAGGGAATGCATCAAAATAGTTAAAGGAATTTGTTCTTTTAAGAAAGAAAACTTATTTGTACAAATTTGTGCTAAAATATGTATGTACATTCTACCACAATATTCTTTATTTTAAGTCGAAAACTATATCATAAGCAACGGAAGAGCTCTTGGTATATTTGATGCAGCCATCCAGAAATTGCGCAAGGGTTTTTTAAGAAGGCATAAATAGATTTTGGTATATGGCGAAAGACGACTTGGCCGCCAGAAAATTGCTTTGCTGAATGGAAGCAGGCAATTCCGGTGGATTTATGTTATCCCGCCGTCTTCTTCTTCTTATGCTCCTCTGTTGATGTTCCTGTGGCACTAATTCATTACTCCTTTCAGTGAATACCACATGAAATGCCATACTGTGCATTGTTTATTCATATTTTATTTCTTTATTTCAAACAAATTCGCAGCAATAATTAAATTTTTCTATTTTTTAAATAAAATAAGAAATGCACAACGAAATTTTAATTGACAAAACAGCTGACTTCGAAAATTCGAAATTCCTATTCCCCAATTATAGTTCTCCCTAGGAGAAAAGAATCGGAGGAATTTTTCCGCGGGAATAAAAAAATCCGCGAGAACAAAATTTCGAGGGAATATTTAGAATTGGGCTGATTAAATACTACGACTTTAAGTGTCATTGATTTCAATTCCATTCCGTTTCGGTCATGTTTGAGATGTGTTTGGGAAAACTAAGTTTCTCAATTTGAAAAGTAGATATTATTTTGGTTTAAAATCACTATCTAAGGTTAATTGAAATGCATTTGAGAACTAACATTAGATATCCAGCTGTTGATTAGGAGAATAATTTAAGAAGTTTGCATTATAATTTCATGAAAGATTGATATGTAAATTTTAAACCCCAATATAGGTATGAACTATAATTGTTTCTTCAGAGTTTTAGGAACAAACCATTATAAAAGTCCTTAAGGAGCAAAATTTTGCTTAAGCACCTAAATATCCGTCATTGTCATTGCCATCGTTACTAAACTTCCCGCTAATGTCAAAAGGAATTGTGAGCTCGCCTTTTACGTTGTACTTCACTTTATTACTCCCTTTTCCCAGTCCTCTGTCCCCTCCCTACCCATGCTTACTCTGTATGTAATTTCATTCTGCTCAGGAGGTCCTGTCTGCTGCTGCCATTATGAATAATTTTTGGGGAAGCGATTTTGTATGTTGAATGCATTTTTTCGTTTGAATGATATTCTTCCACTTTATTTTTGCATTTTGTCCTTATTTCTCGCATGCCTGATAAAATTATAATTGAGCTGAAACTTGAAACGAAAAAGAATTATAATAAAACAAAAAAAGGAAAAAAGTATTGAAAATAATGCGGTAGGAATAGCAGTCACGAAATAGATTGAAGAAGTATATAAAAAAAATTCATACAAATTAGAAAGCGACAAAGACTCGAATGCATAAAAATTTCAATGTCGCCGTACACTTCTGCCACCCACTTAGCCGCACCTGGCACCGCATTCATGCTGCGCTCTCACCAAAGCATTTGCTTATCGCTCGGCATCATTTAACTGTGCTATGTAATGACAGTGTGGAGAATTGCATTACCAGCTGTTGTTATTGTCATTGTTGTACTCGCACTTATTACTTGTAATGTTTTATTGTTGCAGTGTAATGCACCTGAACACATCATCCCATGACATGTTTACCATTTTTTTTGTACTTTTTTGTATGTAAAAATTTAAATTTTTTTGTATGTTTTTGGTTTTTTGTTTTAAACTGCAATGCAATTTTTGCATGTTTCAGTTATTGCTGTTTTTATCTTTGTTGAGTTCGCACTGCAAGGGTTGCTTTTCTGTCGTTTTTTACATATAAATGCACATGTATTTGTGTGCGTTTGTTGTTGTTTTTGTTTTAATGTTTATTGCAATTGCATTTTTGGCTGCATCCCTGGAGTTTTCAATGTAATGCGGACTTTTTGATGTTTTCACTGTTGTTGTTGTTGTTTTTTTTTCTGTTGTGATATTGCTACCTGATGTTGCAGTCACCAGCAATTCATTTTAATTCGTAATGAATATCTACACTCGGATATATACATAAATAGCAGCATATATATACATATATAAAGATGCATTTTTGCATGTACATACATTTGTGCATATGTATGGATATCAATACCACATATAAATTGTTTACATATCTAGATATTCATATTCCTCATTAACATTTTGATGAATCTCAATTTGAGACGCATTTCAGAACTAACCTGACTATAAATAGAGGACTGAGTATGGGAGCCCATTGGTTTCTTACACAAAAAATGTGTACGTTTTGTCAAATTTTTCTCAAAAAGTAAGCAATTTGACAATTAATTTTTGAGAAAACTTTTAGTCCCATATGATAAACCACAGCTAAAATGAAATAGAGAAACAACATTTTCTCCAACCTTTGAGAATGCTCGTTTCGCTGTTTATTCGGTATGAGTGTATACCACTAGGCACAGTATATCCGTTCTGCCATAGTATATATGTATATTCTGCAAGCAATTTCACATACTGTATTGTACATTGATGATTGTTCATAACTCGAATACTATTATAACTGGATCCGTTTCTAAAACCATAATTTTATATAATCGGTATTTCCTCACTCGACGCCATCTGGTTGTATTGATATAAACGAAAGACATTGATATAGACCCCTATGTCCGTCTGTCCATCTGTAAGTCTATCTTTAACACAATAACTTGAGCGAATTTTGAGTTATCTCTACCAGGACCATTTTTTCAATATCGAAAATTTCGAAAAGTGGAGGAATGAGATGATTATTTAGCGAATACTAATAAATTTATCAAACTTGGTTAATTAAATTACTTTACGACGCAGCCCTGCAGCGAATCGTACTAGTTCCGAATAAGCGCAGAGCTATCGTATTAGGAGATGGTTCTTGTTCTAACTCTCTTTCTCAGCGCTTTCAACTGACACTTTTTACATTGTGATGTTCTACGAAATGGCAATTGCCAACCAACCCCCCTCCCCCTTTTTCAGGCCTTTGAAAAGCATTCTGAACTGGTTGAGTCGTACGTAGTTCTGTACGAGTATCTGTCTTTGATGAATTTAGTTGAATACATATAGGAGTTCAGAGATATTGGTGAAAGTGTGGATACCAAATGTCTCACCCTGCATCCGAGGAAGGAATCAAAGTTGTGGTGTGAACCTGTCACTTTGCGTGACTATCTGACATTGCCAAAACCATTGAAGATATGATATTGAAATTAAATAATTACGAAAACACTCACTAAGTTATCCTGAAATTGTTCCAAATTGTTCCCGAAATAGTTCCAGAATGATTTGGAATATATTACCGAAGTTATCCTGTAATTTCCCCCTAATTACACTGAAATAATTTCGAAATTATCCTTAAAATATTCAAGAAATGTTGTGTTGTTGTCATGATGTGATAGTAATCCGTAAACGGTTCAAGAATATACGAAGCAATTCCATCCAATTTTTGTGAAGTCCGTCAATCTGTTATGCGTGGACAAAGGTGGCACTTGGCTGAATATTAGTTGTTATGCACACTCATCTCCCCTTGAGTGAATAACATTATGTATCCAACTTTAAATCTATGTGACCTCATTTTAATGGAAAAGGCTATGTATATACGGATATTTTTACAAGTTTCGCTTTTATTCACACTTGATATATATCCAGTTTTACTGCCGTGCGTTCAAGATGCCTCTTAAAATGAAATCCAACTGCGCAAATATGTTTTATTTTAGGTAGCCTTTGCACCACATTCTTTTCAGTAGACTAGTTCTATTCGTATATTAATAGAAATATGAAACCGCACTACTAAAGTATATGACGGATGTCATATAAAAAGGGCTAAGAAAAATTTGTCATATTTGCTAGGAGATTTTGGCCAAATATGATGAAAACTATTTTGCCGAAGAAAACCCTGGAATAATTCAACATAAAATAGCTACTCCCATACTTTTGTTCAACTTCACATTTCAACCTATTTTTGCCTTTAAAATGCATTGCGTGCATCCATAGACTCCTTGCACGCATTATCCATGCACTTCAACCTTTTTCCGAACGCGCCTATTCGGCTACATTTTTGGATTGCACATTTTTTTTTTTTTTTTTTGTTGTTGCATGAATTTCATTTTTGTTTAAAAAAATGCATTCAACGAAATTATGTGCCTTGGCTTTGTGCACACATACAAATTAAATTCCAGAAATGTGCGTGTATGCGTGTATTATGCGTGTGTGAATGAATGACGTTTGGCAATAATTTGGACAGGCATGCAGTTTTTCGTGTATTTAAAGCGCTTAAAAGCTGGCGGTAGATTTTTTGTACGTTTTTCCATCTCGCTCATTTTTTAGCCGTGGCGCCGTGTCGCGCTGCTGCAGCTGTTCGTGTGCATTCACTCACACACGATTATCAAATAAGCAACTTTATAACTGTCCAACGTCCCCGCTACCACGTTTCCCGCTGACTTCCATGTGTACACGCACACATGGAAATAAAAAACGGGAATGCAAGTAAATACTCCTTTCTGCGCGCAATGCATCACTCATACGACATGTAAACCAAAATGTACTTAGCATGTTATCATACATGCATACATATTTATATACGTCCCACTGTCAAATCCACCCTATGGCCCAACATCAGCATTTGTCCTCATTCAAATGACAAAATTGTGGAAAAAACGGAATAAAAATGCATGCGTTTCGTTTATGAAGTTGTGAGTCGAGTGGCAGCGGAGGTGTTGGCGCGGTTGTCGACTGCTGTGGCGGAGTGCAGCTGGTTTTTGCACATTTTTTTGTTAACGAAAGTCAAAATGGAAATTATGTTGAAAAAAAATCGTTATGAAAACAGCAGCAACTACAACATTTTAGCCGGGGGGAGGTGGTGGTATCAAAATTAAACCAACCGACGAATGAGCGAATGAACAAAAATGCAAACGAATGAGCACACCAACGAATAAATATACGAAAAAAATTGTGTGTTGTGGTAGAAGTGCATAGAAGAAAAAAAGAGGAAAAAAGCGATCGATATGATGCACTCATTTCTGTCTGGCGCGCAGTGTGAAGAGCATGGCCGTTGTAACACGTTTTACGTCCCCTGGCAATATTTTAAAAACAACTGCCCCTCACACCGCTTTCATTTTTAACTATGTGTAGGGCCTTCATCACAACCATTCAGTAGATAAAATCGGGCGCCAGTGGAGGTGCAATGTCGCACTTGTTCTATGCAAGCGCAATTACGGTAGTAACTGTAAATTTTCATGAGTTTACATGTATATGTGTATTGCCTGCCCAACACAGCGACTAATATAAACGTGTTATCACGCATACACACATATACACCCTCAAAAAAGTATAATAATAAACGCTCGAGAAACCAAAATTGCAAAGTCAGATTTTTTTGTGAAGAGCTTTTTGATTGTGTCCTCGTAAAAATTAATTTGAGGCAAGCGGCTTGGGCAGGACAAAGTGGTGGTTTATCGCTGTTGCCGAAATGAGGCTGTGTCTACTTGGCGTCTATATTTATATGTAAGAGTATGTATGCATGTATGTATGTGTGTGTGTGTGTGGTACTTTGTAGAACGCTTTCTGTATTTAAAGTAGAGACAAAGTGGATGACATACAATTTGTTGTTAGCTGGCGGACTGTTGTTTTTGGCCTCACTGCTTGTCTGAACTTGAGTTGAGCGCGCTGGCACTGCCAAGACGCTGAGTCGAGGCGAATAAGCGGCAAAGTAGGCGGTTGATGAATTCCCCTTGGGGACAGCTGCCATTATTTTTATTCTCTTTTAACAAATATTGGCGCAACTAATTTAATTGGATGCAAATATTGTTAGATATTGGTAATTAACAAAGGAATAAGTAAACATATTGCAATCGACAAATTAAAACAAGAACGTTTCAGCTTAAAAAAATTAACTATCTCACATCCGGCAAAACTGAAAATTAAGTTGGACAAATTTATTTGGAATTGTATTTAATGTAATTAAATATATGTAACAGTTTAGCGCTGTAATTATATCAGTTACCCTACAAATAAGGGATGATAATGTCGAATAGGAAAGTGGTGCCGCTATATAAAGATAGCAACATTTCCAGCCCTCCGTCATTGCACGGCACCGCTTTGTTGCAAAGTTGGTTCAACGTAGGCCAGCGATTCAAAATATCTTTATATTATAATATTCAAACTGTTTTTGATTTTTGTTATTCTTTTGATATTTTTCCAATGTTCATGCATTTTGAGTAAATAGAAGACAAACGTTGTTTTTATTTTCATAAAATATTTCAAATATTTGGCAAAATGTTCACCGCTTTGAGCATAGCAATATTTATTGCCCATTCGATAAGAACCGTTATCCACAGGGCGTTGTCAACTTGCTGCCAATGATTTATGAGTTTTAATCAGTGTGCTTCGGTTTGTTATCGATTAAACGGGAAATTATCCATAGCAACGTTATCTACGATACATAGGTTTATTACTAAACGAATACTGATAACAGTTCATCAAGTTGATAACACATCGGAGATATATACCTCGGCCTAATCTTTTCAAATTTTTAACTTTTCTTACAAATTGGAGGGACCATATTACCACCACACCACGGCGGCCACATTACTCTTCGATAAAGAGCTGATAATGAACAAATAACAAGCCGATTACTGAACAGTGACAAACAGATATCAAATGGATAACTCGTCGATATCGGTTGTTACCGATGAACAGTTGATAAAGTTCTTCTCAAAAAGTCTCGAAATTACACACCGAAATGGACCTCAACATATTCCTGGCATGGTTCGGAAAAAGTTGCCATCAGCGCCGAAATGATTCGAAATAATGCTTCAACAGTTTCCATCTCCAAAAGGACCCCCACATGACCCATCTAACCCGAAATATTACGTAAATCATTACAAAAAATTTTCGACTTTGGGAAAAGATGATAACAAAGTTATTCCTAAAAGATTACAAACTAGTACGAAGTTATTCCAAAAAATAATCCACTAATCACTTCTTGGTGCTTGGACCATTCTGAAAAAATCCTATACAAGTCCCGGAGAAGACCACAAACACCCGTTTTTTACGGACATAAATTTGAATAACTTTTTTTACACACTAATTCAAATTTTTAGTTTGCATAGAAATCCGAGCTCTGAATGTGATTATGCATCAGAATCTTTTGTGGATCCGATAACTTTTATAAAATCATGCCGCTACACTAAATTCTTGATTTACCTTCCATTATCAGTTATCACATCATTCAAAGCCTTCTGAGACACTCCTATATTGGTGTATATCAGTTCCGATTGCCAGTTTTTATTTATATTTTCAAGAAATTTTAATTTTGGTCATTGCTTTCCGAATTTATTGCATCACTTTGATAAGCAACTTGATAATAAAAGTTCAGTGTGCCAGTTCTCTGCAATTTTTATATAATATGTATGTATTTTTTGTGGGTTTGGATTGATTTCTGTATAGTAATACCAAAATATTGTACTTGGCTTGGTGTAATATGAAGCTTTTTCCCACACAACGGTTAGTTTTAGTTTACTTTATTAGGCGGCCGTCGTGGTGTGGTGGTAGTGTACTCCGCTTACCACTCCGAAGATCCTAGGTGCAATTCCCGCGCAAAGCAACATCAAAAGTTTACAAATAAGTTTTTTCAATTATAAAACGGGTTTTCTAAGCTGAGTGACCCCTCGGTAGTGATTAGACAAACACTCCGAGTGTATTTCTGCCATGGAAAGATTCTCAGTGAAAACTCATCCACGTTGCAGATGCCGTTTGGAGTAGGTTCCGTCCCGCCAATTTGTAGGAAAAATAAGCAAATTAGGAGAGAAGCTGGTCCCAAATCTCTTCGGAGGCATAGTGCCATACATTTATTATTATTATTTTTTTTTTTTTATCTTAGAAAATTTGCGTTTGTTTCTGCTTAAGTAACTTTTCCACTTACTTTCAGATCGAAAACATCCCGTATCACGTCAACACCTTCTGCACGGCATCAGTATACCAACGACGCCATAAGCAATGCCGTCGAGGATATTCTAAGCGGTAAATACAGTGCATGCAGCAAATCGGCCGATCAATATTCCGGCAGTGCAACATCCAGCAGCACACGCAACCGAACTAATTTCCCTGCAATGTTTGGAAAATCTGGTAATGCTCATATAGCAAACGCACTTTTACGTGGCTTGGAAATGGACAAAGAAGTATCAGCAGATGAATGTGCTACAGCAGATGGGAGTACGGGTGTAATGGGTGGTCGTGGTAGCAACGCTTCAACGCCGCAACCGGAACCCGCGAATAATTCTATACTTGAGGAACTTGCAAACCGTCTACGCGCTACGCAATCACTGCTTAAGCCAGGCATAAATAATGGTAATAGCGATGTGGCTTCCCGAGATGGTAACAATGAAGGTTCGTCGCCCAGACCCAATACGTTATTTGTAGATGCACAAAAGCGCGATATAAATTCATCGAGTAATGCCACTCCGCAACCCCAGCAATCACCGCAAGCGGGAATTGATACGACGTTTGCAATATTGCAGGCATTTTTATTTACACTCACCAGTTTTGGCGCTTTACAGCAACGCGCAGATCAACCTATCACCCTGCGTGATTTAGTGGCAAATCTGAAGGACATGCTAGATGCACATACAACAGGTACGGGTGATTTAAACGTGGAGGGTCTTATCAATAATGGTAAGCCTAATACATTGGATCAGCCATTGTTACCGCTTAAGCTGCAACAACAGCATTCCAAATCCGATACTCCAGAGACGACTAGTTCTATTGAGACCCAAGAGCAAATTGGCGATGAGCTTGCAGCGTCGATTCTAAAAATTCCGTCCTATAAGCCTGCTGCTGGAACACCCACGCCAATATCGGGTTCAACACGAGCCTCATGTTCGCCATCTTCGTTGCGTCTTAACTCAAATGCCAACTTAATGCCAAATCCTAATGGCGATAGTCCACACTCGGCGCCCTCACCACACATTTCCAGCTCTATTTTTGCAAGCAACAATGGAACCTCAACAACTGCTGGTCGTCAGGGTAGCGATATATCAGTAATTTCCCCACCATTATTGCAACATCGTCAATCACCGCCGTCGTTCAGCTTTCGTGATGTAATCGCACGAGGCATCCACCGCACTATGAATGAGCAGTCACACCAAGAGGCGCATGCAGCAGCAGCTGCCGTTGCCGCAGCTTCGCCAATGCTTGGTCTATGCTTAGAAATGGACCGATCAAGCAACAATAACAGTGAAGGCAGTAGTGCAGATCACAAAAAGTCAACTATTTCAGTGGTAAAGAATATAGGTGGTACTGATACAACACGCTTTAGAGCCGTACCCAATGTATTTGATGGCGCTGGAGTGGCAAACACACCCAGTAGCGCAGCGAGTGCACAAAACTCACACGGCTATCATCAAGCGCATTTGCATAGTATGCATCATCATCATCCGCATCACCTCAGCCGCCAAGAGGCAGCAGCTCTTGCTGCCGGCAAAGGAACACGCCCAAAGCGTGGGAAATACCGCAACTACGACCGTGACAGCTTGATCGAAGCTGTACGCGCTGTACAGCGTGGTGAAATGTCGGTACATAGAGCAGGCAGCTACTTTGGTGTGCCACACTCCACGCTTGAGTACAAAGTGAAAGAGCGACATCTTATGCGACCACGCAAACGTGAACCCAAACCACAACCTGGCCTGGATGGCAGCAGCAGCACAACTTCAAGTAAAGCCAATTCCAACATTCCTGGTCATCATAACAATCTTGGAAAAATGAAGTTGGGTAATACTGGCAGTACAAGCGCTAGTTCCAAACTCAATGATTCTCTTAAGAGCAACAGCAGTACGGCGGCAGCTGCAGCAGTGGCAGCAGCATTCCCTTCCACGGCACCAAACGGCATGAAACTACCCATATTTGACCCTATGCAATATCCAGCGCATCTTTTTTGGAATCATTCACCATCTGCCTTCACTCAAATGCACATGGAATTCAACCGTAATGCAGTGGTGGCGCAAAGTGCTAGCACCTCACAACGCTATGCTGAAGATATGCTACATGGTGGTGCATCGGCGGGCACGCCCTCAAACGCCAACAGCCCCAGTCCGATTGCCAGTCCACTTTCAGCTGTAGCTGGTCATGCGATTAACATGAAGAGTGCGCGCGAAATTGCCGAAAATTTATATGAAAGCGGTGGTACTAATGGTTCCTCAATATTGGACGGCATCATACGAAAAACGCTTGATCGCAAAAGTGCTGACGTAGGACCGCCACAAAATGTTGGTGGCACAGGCGGCGCGCTACTCGATCAATTGTTGGTGAAAAAAAGTTCATTGCCACCTTATGTCTGCAATAACGACAGCGATCACATTTCATCTGCGATCATGAATTTAGGAAATAAGCGCGCGGGCAGTCCACTTCCCTACACAGAAATTAAACGAGAGCGTGGCAGCCCGCCGCACAGCAGTGCCGATGATGATGATGATGACGACGCTTCACGCAGTGGCAACGAAGAGGTCAACTACGAACATAACAACAATAACCACAGCAAAAGTAATATGCTTGGCAATAACGAATTAGAGCATCATCATCAACAGCTTCTAAGAACGGATCAGCGCAGTCGGAGCCGAAGTCGTTTAACATCACATGATTCCGCAGAAACCGACACGAACAGCATATCCAACGAGCCTATGCCAAATCACAATAACACCAATAAGCTAGGTTGCGATGTAAATGGCAGTGGAAATAGCGGGGCAGGTGTTATGGTACCTAAAGCAGAGCCATCGGTGAATTTGGGACGCGCAGCACCACCCATTTTAGGCGGCACCTCAATACTTCAGGAAAAATTAGCGCAAATAAAGGCGGAACAAGAAAATGAAAACAACTTATAGAGGCGTACAACTTGGCGAAATGGCGTGCTGGATTACGATTACTAAGTATTTACAGCTATGTTATGCCATATTCAAATAAACTGGGTACATTCGCAAAGGAGTCGCGTTAGTTCTTTTTTCAAATATGAACGAAAGGCGCATAAAGCGCAGGCGCACCACCACCGGATCCTACAGGCGTACACCTATAAATGAAAGTATATGCGGTATGGGCGAAATTAAAGGATTCAAGATAACAAATTTAACCTGCGGGCAAGGGACGTTGTTAAAAAGCTGTTGCAGAAACAATTGTGGCACTTTATGCTATTTACAAATAGTGTTATGCCAATCTTTAATCGGTTAAAAAAAAATTTAAGTGAGAATTAAGCTTTTAGGTTACTTCAAGCAAGAATACATTCAATTAGTGTATACAAGTATATAATGGTGATATATATATATATATACATAGTACATATATGTATGTATACATGCATGTTTGAAGAAGAAATGAGTGTGAGCAAATCAATCGTACAATGTAAAGCTGCACGGCAATTAGGCAAACCTTAATCAAAGGGAAAAATCAGAACAAAAATGTTACACACACACAAAATTGTAATATATGTTTGTATATGCGTGTGTGCATTTAGCCTGAAAGCGTGTATTTGTATATAATAATAAGATAATTTTAGTATATAAAATAAATAATAAAAATTCGACCACAACAAAAAAAAAATTGTTGATGTCTTAACCATCAACAGATTTATAACAACTACGACAAAATGAAAGAAAGCAACATTGGAAGGATATAGTTCAATAAGTATGTGAAGACGCGATAATACACACATACATATGTACATAGGTACATAGGTACATAAATATAGTAAAAATTAAAACTAAAAGGCAACAATAAAAAACTAAATAATTATATAATAAAACCAAAAAAATTAAAAAATTTAAAAAAGTCCAATTAAGATGGAATAACAAAATACATGAGTTTTAGATAACATGCAACAAATTTTGTAGCTGAAGAAAAATTTCTGTTTCGTTTTCTGACAATCGACAAAATAGGCTCTCCGTGTACAAAAAATATTACAAGCAAATAAATTTAACAAACAAATAATAATAAAAACAAAATAATAAGAGAACCCACAAAAAAAAAACCATAAATGTTAAAACAGAAGAAGCACAAACTACAAATGCAAAAAAAAAATTTATAAAAACAAGAAACGTTAAAACCAATTACTAAAACTATTAACAAAACAGAACCGTACACAAAACTTTAACGAAAAATTTGCAAAGTCAAAATTTTTTAGTTATACATATGAATATATTTGATTTTTCATATCATGAGATTTCTATTTAAAAAAACACAAAATAAGATTTCGAAAATTAAAATAAAAAAATCGCATTATCACAAAACAATAGCAATGCTTGACTTCTCCCGCTACCAATCTACAATAAAAAATGCATATACAATAATACCAGCCACGGCAGTAAGAATGTAAAACAAATTAAATAATCCAACAAATACCAAGACCAACAAACAAATAAAACATCATACAGTTACATATGCAGCAATATAACTCAATAGTAGCAACAATACAACAACAACAATAGCAATAACAGATGGAACATCAACTAGCACTACATACAACAACATACAAATAAAAAGCAATAAACAAAAAAGTAATGATTTTCCAATAAGTATTGCATGGAAAACATAGACTAAATTAACTAAAACATATAATTCAAGAATAAATTCTTTCATTGTATTTGACTTGGCTAATATAGACTAGAAATCAATAGATTGTTGAACTGCAACCGGAAATGCATTTTACTTTTGAATTGCATGATTTTGCTAATGAATTCTTTTAAAAACTCCCTTAAACCAAAAAAAAACGGAAAATTTAAATGAAAAATAAATTCTCGTAAGCTTTTATCAACTATTCTTAAAAAATGAATACAAATTGGGAACATCATTACTTTGCAATAGTTACATAAATACAACGAAACAATAATCGTTCGCAATAACAAGATAGCCCGGTACCGATCAGAATCGCAATTACAACAACAGAAACCCTACAACAATAGACAACGCAACTAAAAGAAATCGCCAAACCATAATTGAAAGAATAATTAAAACTTATTATAATTTGTGAATAGTTTTTCTTTGACGCTGCATGAAAGTGCGCTTTTAAGTATACTTTGATGCCAAATCTACAAAGAGGTGTTATTTTATACAGTGACAGTGAATGGAACTTTGTGCACAATGCCAACTGTACTTTTTTTATATATTATAAAAATATTAAGCATAATGACATTGGTTTATCTTTCAAATTAATAGTAGTTTAAGAGCCGGTGTAATGTTTTACCATCATGTAATATATATTTTGCCAGAGCAACGCAGAAGGCGTAGTGAGATGTGACCAAGAAAAGGCTAGCTTTTGGAGGCAGAATAACGTCAGTTGGTCCTCGCTGGTTATTATTTACCACTGAAATTTATCAAGTAACACCACTAATTGAATTTTAAATAATTTTGAATTTGTGGTCCAAAATTTGGGTTATAATACCGCACAGAGCGCTTCGGATATTACTATTATTATTAAAAATTATTAACTGAATTTTCGAGTTGCCGTTTTTTGATAGTCAATAAATGCTACTGCAAAATATATCCCATAGGTGTATGATGACCAAATATTATCACCGGCTTTCTTACTATAAAAAATATCAGAACACAAAAGTTAAAGTAATTGGAACATTTCAGAACTCCTCAAAACGGAAATCAATAATCAAAGCTGCCTTCACATTTACAAAACAAAAAGAAACAAATATTTCAGAGAGAATATTAAAAATTAAAAGTGCTTAGATAAAAATTTATAAATAGTAAGAAAAATAATATAAAAATCAACCCAAAAATAATGAATCTAAAATTAATAAATAATTATTTGACGTATATGCAAATATTTAAGTATATAAAAAGATCATTTTCACAACCTCTACATACACGTGAGTTAATTTAGTTTTTTTTTTTTTTTGTCAAGCCAAAATAGTTTCTAATGCGGCCGTAGTAAAGAGAAATTATTCGGTGTCACATTTGATAATAAAAAACTGTTCGGCCAGCACGTACATATATATTTACTAATGATGCACATACATAAATGGTAACTTTAAACTGTCGAAAAATAATGTGGCTAGAAATTATTTTAAAACAAAGAAGGCAAAATTAAATGTTTGGTGTTTGTATAAAATTAATAAAAATAAAATATGTATAAAAATATCATGCGAAAATGTTAACAAAAAAAATTAAATCCTTCTTATTGGCTAAAGTTCTAATTTATATGCCATACTTGGATCCTAAGCTGTATGATATGTATGTGTCTTCGTGTGGAGTATACCTCAAAAATTAACAAAACATCACAATTTAAAAAAAAATGGCAAAAACAATTTCTTTCAGTGTGTGTTAAGGTTTTAGTCTAAGGAAAAGCTTGACTTGGTTGTTTCTTGTAAAAAGTTGATTTTTTTAACAGCAAATTAATGTATGCATTTCGATGTGCTGAATACGAATTTGAGGGTCGTTTAGCTCCAACATGCCCAAAATATTTTGTAAATTGCTAAATATTGATAATAATTCTTCGAACTTGCTCAAAGCATTGGGGTGTATGAGAGGAGAACGAAAATCGACACTGATGATGGCACAACGCCGAAACCGGTTTGTCTCGAAACCAAATTTGACAAGGGATGACGGAAAATCGTTCCAATATACATCATGTATGAGAATGTTTACTACATATGTATATGAAACTTTGTACTTGTATGTAAATACTACTTATAAGAAACTTTTCAAGTGTGAAAGGGACCCTACATTCGGATCCTGCAGATATGACTGGTAAGACATAAAACATTTTTGTTTTTGACGGCAAGCTTGCAGCTCGGCCAGCTCAGTCGGTAAAAATCTGAAAATCAGAGTCATGGGTTCGTACCATATGTTGGGTGCCTTTATTGCAGGGTTGACTGTTTGTGTAGTGAACGCTCTTCATATCCGGACTCAGCGCATAGAAAACGTATGGGTTAGATTTCTGGTTAATTTTAAAGACCGCTTTTCTAATTTTTGTATGCCAATGTTATGAATTGTATATTTTTACGTTAAAATAATGACAATATTTTTGAAAAACTTAAAAAAAGCATTCAATTTCTGCAGTTTAAGTCAACTTCAGAATTTAAACCGAATTAATCAATGCTTTATCTCAATTTGTTTACAGTTTTGTTTTTTATTTTCACCCAAAGCTGGACAACATTTCAAAATTATTAATTATTTTTATAGCAAAAAATAAGACTTGGTGTTAATGATGTATTTAAAAACAAAGAAAAAACTTAAATGTACCTTAAAAAAAACAATTTGTGTGCTATATAAAATTGCGAGCGTAATGGAACAGTGGAGCACAGATAATTTTTTTATATACATACATACATACATACATACACGAATAGGGTGTACATATCTGAGAAAACCCAAAAAAGTGTATTTTTTCGAAATCATGCATACATATGTTTATACAAATACATATACAATTAACTAAACATAAGGACAAATATATGAAATATCAAGAATAAATTAAAACAAATTTAACCCCTTTAGATGTGAATGTATTTAGATAATTATATAAAGAATAATTAAGATAAAAATTTATGAAAATCAAAAAAGCCTTTGGCATTTTGTCTGAAAGTCCAATACACATATTCATTCAAACATCCAAAATAATGAACAAGCACACACACACAAACATATATAAAGGAACGTATTTAACATTTTTGGCATATTTGAATGTTCTGGTGTACTATAAATTACACATGTATGTATGTATGTCTATTTAATATAAATTATGTGAAACTTAGCTTACCATTATTTCCCTAAAATTATTATAAAATTAACTTAATAACATATACATATATACATACATATAATTGCATACACTCATATGTATGTATATGTATAACATACTCGACAAACATATGAACAATAAGGGCGACAACTGACAAACAACTGAATAACATGAATTGGACGTGAACAATGAGAACTTGAAAAATAGAAGACGGACGAAAGGTGATAGCGCTCATGGCGGAGTTGGCAAGGAAGATACCAAAAACTGTTTTAATACTATAAATCACTCAAATACAGCGGCAGACATATTCCACACACAGCTTGTGGTATTACTAAAATAAGGTACACAGCAATGACTAATTGAAACCCATTAAGAAATGTATATATTTTGAAATATTTTGATTAAAATACATCTCTGGAGCCCGTTCGAAAATGCTCAATTTCAGAATTCGTTTAAAGATAAGCCTCTCTCAAATTGTTTGAATAACGGTCTTTCTCTGAATTTCATAAGCAGAATATTTTAGCTAAAAATGTATTGATTTAATGCTGGGATTTCATTTTTGAAATAAGTTCTTCGAACGAATTCTGAAATAGGGCGTGAAGCAATAAAGTTCTGAGATAAGACACTTACCTAGAAAGAGTGTTTATGAAACGCTCAGTATTCAGTATTGAGTTACTTAGATACGTCATTGTCTAACCACAATTTTGTTACTATTTTTAAGTGAAATTTGTGCGCCGCTGTATGTGCTAAAGTTTTTGGCCTCTGAAGCGAGGTGCACACTGATCGATATCCAAACGGAAATATTTATGTAATTATTGAGAATGTAAATTTATTCTTATTATATTTAAAATTTACAAAATAAATGTGCATACCAGCACCGACATATTTATTAAATGTATATGTATAGAAATAAATGATAAATGCATACATATTATGTACATCAATACATTAGGTACTATCTGTGATTTATAATCCAAAATTTTGATGCGGAAAGTATAGATAATTTAAGCATATTTGGAAAAGGAATTGTAATGAATGGCGAAGATATTGTTGAACAATTAGTAGAGTGGCAATGGAAATCTGATTGAAATAAAAAACAAGATCAAAAATAAATAACAAAAAAGCGTTAAAGTCTAAACAAATAAAAGAGGGGAACAGCTAAAGCTTTATGCGAGCAAACACGCTGCGAAAAGTTTATAAGTAGATATGTAGACACGCAGCATGGAAAAATCAGAGGAAAGTCCCACAAGAATTCATCAAAACATTGCAACCATGAAACATTTTTGAAAGAAGTAATAACTGTATTAGTAAATGAAACTTAAAACCTTTGTCTATCACAGTACTTTTTAAACTAAAAGATACCGCGAATGCATAAGTCTAACAGAAATAACTTTTGGAAGAAAAAGATAAACGGAAAACAACTTTATTGTAATAAAGAAAGATAAATAGAAGCCAAACTAAAATATATACACATTCGGATAATAAAACCAAGCATTTTCCACTCTCTAAGCAGGCAAAAAGAATCTAGGTAAAAGTAATTAGTAAAGATATTTTCATAACTGTTGTTTGAATGCTAGTTAAAAAAATAAGGTTTTTCTGGACAAATGCATATTTTACTTCTTTAGGTAGGCTTTCGGTGGATATGATTGAGGCAAAATCTATAGTTTTTTCTTTGCCTTTCGATGCTTTTTCTCCTATCTTCATCATGGAATTTGATATATTAGTTGATTTTTTTTAAACCCAAATAAAATTTGGGATTTTTTGAGAGTGCAACATTGCAGAGATACCTACTGTGCCATCATTGTAGTCAAAGAGCTCTCCGAATCTCCAACTCCGGTTTGTAAAGCTGATAGTTGAAGAACACTTCGATGTACCATATACCACAAGCTGTTCGAAATGGAATGGTATGAGGTTTAGTCAAATCCCGAGACAGTGAAAGTGATTTTAATGAAAAACGTTGAGGTGAACAGTGAACAGTTGAAAGCATTGATTGGGAATTGAACTAAAACCTTTGCAATATAACGTTCTCAAATAAGGTCGATGTATTTGTCAAGCAAAACTTTTTGATATACATACAGCATGTTAACATCAACACAGTAAAAAATTTTAGTCACAAACAAAATCAAAATCAAAAAAATATAGAAAATAACCAAATTTAAAGTGCAATTACTTGGAAAATAATGGTGTTAGTAAGAGAAAAAGCAAAACACAAAAAGAAACAAGAAAACATTTAAAAAACTTAAAACTAAATTTATGTAAAATAACTGCTTATAGGGAATACTGAAAATTTATAACTAAAAGTTTGATTGAAAGAAAGGAAAATAATAATTAAAAAATAATAATAAAAATTAAAAAGTTTAACCAAACAAAATCCAAAACAATAAAAAATGCATTCAATATAAATAACTAGACACATCTAAAAAAAATATTTTTTAATATTTAATTTGCAAACGGACTTTTCATTCTTCAGTAAAAAAATTATCTATGTATCTGTTATTGCAAAACATCTACCGGACATACAAATATTCAGCTGAAACATACTTCAATTGCTGAGAACTATTTTAGAGAGTCAACTATAAACAGAAAAATCTTGTAAATAACTATTAAATGACAGTGTGGTAAAAAAATCGAAGCTAGAACATCAAGTATAAAGAAGATTTTAAACTGTCAATTACTCTTGAATGTTATTGTGGGATAACGGTATTAAAGAGGAGAGTTACACATGCAGCAACAAATGTTTAATAAATTCAATGTAAGGATTTCCCTCTTCCCCTCTCTTCTCACCGCTTAACCAATTACCGAGCATAATTAATTTCAATATGTAATTGACAAGCGCAGAAATGAAGTTATAGGTATGAAATCTCAGCGCAGAAAACATCGCTGATATTTTAGTACGACTTAACCAACAGACCACAACAAACAGCTCTTTACCAGACTAGAACACGAAAGGTTTGATATACAACTTAAAATAACAAGTTTCTTGTCACCAAGCGAAGTAAGAGAAGTTCCAATGTCTGATAAAAGTAAAATTGGTATTGGTTTAGGGTTGGCATATGTAAACTTCGCTGGAAAGCAGATGTGCAAGCTTTCTTCAGCTTAAGTTGTTATCCTAGAATGTACTTAGCCAAATCATATGAAAGCGGCATGAAGAGTACTAAGTGTCGGAAAGCATGCATTTGCTATTTAAAAGGAGAGCACCTTTTTGCGCGCAGAGTATAAAAAAAAATGTATGTTAAACCCCTCAGGTATGTGTTTTATTTTCGGAGAGAAAAAAGATTGATTACCATATTTTTAAAAAACTATTTTAAAATGAGAAATAGGATGTTAGAAACATAATGCGAAATAGAAAAAAAATTAAGATAGTTTAAATAATATTGACAAAAACTGTTAGCGGGGAGTAAACGTGGTACAGCAAAGAGATGAAAATAATATGTGGGCGCGCCTGGAAATTAATTTATTTCGTAGCAGACATTTACTATTTCGTATTTCTCTATTGTGTATTCCACGTGCTTTGCAAGTTATTTTTTTTTTTACTAAACTTAATATAAAATTACAATAATTTTAACGTTAATAATTGTATTAGTATATCTTTAAATAACTGCTAGTTTTTAATGTAAATATATATTTTAAAGTGTTTAAAGAAGATTTTGTATTTTGGGTGTTGAAGCCTAAACATATGGGCATACGTAGTATGTATGTAATTAAAAAAGTGGGAAATAAATTTAGTATATATGGTTTTGTGTTCATTTATAAGCTTATATGCCTACACGTTCTGGCACGTTGAGACAACATAATTTAATCTGCTGTTTAACTGTTAATTCATTATTTTTTTTTTTACAGTGTAGAGAGGATTAGAAGATGGTCCAGGCATAGATGGCAAATGGGCTGCTTATATGTATGTATATATAGAAAAAAATTGAATTTATAGTGCAATTGTTTTTTAAAAAACTTATAAAACTAGTGAAATCCTTAATTATACATATACAGAATATTTTCTTAATTTCAAATATGTATGAGCATAATGGCAATGTTTATTTTTTTTTTTTTTTGATCGATGCACATGCATTTTTCTAGGCATGTGTGGGTGAATAAAGGTCTTTAAATATTTTATTAATCAAAAAAGAGCGACTTAGTTCATTTTTTAGTGTCTTCTGTATCTGAGATTTTCAGCAATAACATGGAATAATTTAACATTGAATATGTAGTCTAACTTCTTTTACATTTAAATAACCTATGATGCAAATATCATATAATATGACTATCAAAAATAATTTACCCAAACGGGTATGTTTAATGCTAGGAACTGCTTACTTAAACTCGTAAATACCTGTTTAATCTAGTTAACTTGTTCACAATTTTTGATATTTACAAGGCATTTACGAGCTTTAACAAATCGCCCTCACATTCCGTAACAAATCATTTGATTGTAAATTAAACTGTAATATTTAGAAAATGCAATGTTGCAATGACCTCGTGTACCAAATGTAATTACGATCTGATTTGTTTAGTTTTTCTTTTTTGTAAACATTATTTATTAATTTTAATTATTTTAGTAATTATTGCCAACATAAAGTATGGTAAGCCCTTAAAATACGGTTACCGTAGAAAAACATGAAAACATTAAATAATCTAAAAAGTAAACACAATAATTATGACTTATATTTAAATTATGTACGAAAACATATCTGACAGAAAAACATTAAAATGCGGCTGATTATTATGTAATAGCAAATTAATGTTATGTTATGCAGCACATAAGAGCATTTTATACCAAAAATTACCGTTTTATTCCTTTTTTATTATTTAAATAATTTTCTATTTTGGAAAGCATATTACTTCACTTTTATAAACCTTTGCGCAGTTAAAACAATTGCAAACAGTGTTAAAGAATATGTTTAATATTCCAAATTTTAGCTCTATGAAATTAAAACGCATACCAAAATGAGAGTCTAGTAAGAAACTAAGTATCATATGAACAAAAAAAATTTTGTCAGAGAAGGAGCATTGCAACACCATTTGCAAAACTAACCCAATAAATAACGTACAATAAATTTTTCTTAGCTCAATAAATTAATAACAAAGCAACAAAATTTTCCAAAAATAGTGAAAACAAATAGCAAGCATATAAGTAAAAACAAACAATAGCCCAAATATATGTATGTAACAATGCATTCTGTATCGCATATATATGTACATATATCCATCTACAAACTACACAGCATTTATTACACAAACAATACATAAATATTAAAGTTATTCGCAGGATATCCAACCAACTATTGGGTATTTATTGAATAAGGATGCAAAAAAAAACTAAAATAGTAATCTTCCCTCTCCACAAATACACACTTGTAATTTGCAATAGTTTAAATATTGTAAGCATTTAGCAACTGATTGCAAACCAAATTAACAACAACATAATCAGCAGTAAATACAGCCGACAGTCGATTGTGTTTCCTTTTAATAATTACAGTAAATGGTATAAAATAATGCAAAACAATAGTAATAAAAATAAACAATAAATGTTAAAAAATTGGCAATTACCTAATACATGTAAAATTTAAACAGTCACAATAGCCAACTAAAATGAATAGATATAGGAATGATTTAGTGCACAAAAGTACGAAGCAAAACCAGTTTGATAAATTTTTGAGTAAAACAAAATTTAAAAAATGTCACTTCTATGATATTTCTGTCAGAAGCACCGCCAATAGGAATGTTGCTGAATTTACATTTTGACTTAAACAATTCTGTGTGCAGTTTTTCTACGACTAAATGAGGGAGCGAATTTTAGGTTAGGTGTATTATTTTTCTTTTGCTAGATTTTTATTAAGTCAAAGTGGACCTACATAATTTGAAAGCATATGGCATTCTATGTACAGAAAAACTATCGGCATGAGTTGTTTTCTAGGATTTTTATGACTATCTTTTGGCAGAAGCAAGCATTTAAAATTCCGCCTTTCGATAATTGATGCTGCCTCTGTCAAAAATCATCTCCATACTGCTAGCATAGTTCCAAATTCGAAAAATTGTTGTCTACATGGTTTTTGTTTGGTCATCATCCAACTAAGTTTTACATAAAAGTCTACATTTGGAATTATTGCCATCTCCAAAAAGTTCACCCGCTTTTAATAAGTATACAAAGGTGAGGCATCGAAAAATTAAGAATATGGCATTGTTATCTCTGTCGTCTAATTATCTTTTGTTTATAGTGGTTATTTGTGAATAAGGTAACATTATAAAGCGTAGGGCGTAATATACTGCCGTCTATAGAAAAAAGGCAGTAAAGTTCACTTGCTTTACACTTTTGGTGCATACATTTTTGCGACTTCAATAAAAAATGAATCATTAAAACTTCAAATTTACAAACAATACACAATTTAAAATATTATGTAAAATTTCCCAACCAAAGAATTAGTAAATTAATTGTCAAAGGAAAGAAAGAAATATAAAACAAATATATATTACTGTTTTTGTTTTCTGAAATTTGGTTATACATATGTACATATAAATTTTATATTTTCACATTAAAATAACATTATAATTAAATTTTATTGTAAGAAAAATCTATGAAAAACAGGATAAAAAGGCAGTAAATCTCGTTTTACTGCTTTTAGATTTACAAGACAGGAATGAAGTGAGATTCTTATTTCAAGCTCCGTTAAACATTATGTTAAAGAATCACTGGATAATGGCTCACCATAATGTCTTTTAATAGTTCAATATTGATTCATTTCTGTTCTGTATCAAATAAAACTATTTATTTAGTTATAGCAAACTGGAACTTCATATTTATCTTATTTCACTTTTTACTATGAACGACAGTATATACATTTGCCTTATTATCGTGTTCGTTATAGCTTTTAACCGCTTATGTCACTTTTTGCTGAGTTCACACATCCACTTCTCTATTCTAGCATTGACTAAGAGCCCGAAAAAAGAACGCATTGCATCTCGTAAATATGCCAATTTGGCATATCAAATTTATTCAGAGCATTTATTTATACGATTGCAAATATACCGACAGGAGCCCTCAAAAAATTTCAAGCATTTTATTTGCAAACTTTTGTCACCAGCACTTGAAATGTGTTTCCATTTTCACTAATTTTGTTTTACATAAGCTTTCATTATTTGTACACTGTGCACTGATTATTTAATTAATTTAAACTAGAGCTTACGATTTCTTCTCGAACACAAGCGAGATTTTCGAGACCCGATAAATCGAGACTCGTCTTCTCGCGAGATTCTCGTGTTTCGAAGTACTCGTAAATCTCGCGAGCTTCTCGACATAAATTTATTTGCTGTATGGACAGTATTTATACACTTGTTTTTTTACTTGCGAATTATTTTTATTATATTGCTTTCCAATGCCATTTAACTCAAAACATATTTATTATACATATAATTTTGTTCACAATATTTTTGTTTTTTAACGAGACAGCGAGAACACGGCATCTCGCAAGATTCCCTAATCTCGAAATACTCGTAATATTCGCGAGCTTCTCGACTTTCAATTCAGTCGCTGCATTGGCAGTATTCTATACATTTCGGTGTTTTTTAGTTGTGGTTTAGTAAAAATTTTCGCTTGCGCTCCAGAAAAAATCCTAAGCTCTATATAAAACAGCCAATGAATCGATTAAATTGAATGTCGAGAAGCTCGCTAGCCTTACGAGTATTTCGAGATTTGAGAATTTCGAGATTTGAGAATTTCGAGAGAATTGAAAGTCGAGAATCTCGCGAGAAGGCGGGAGTCGCGAAAAATCTCTTCTCGAACAAGTTCGAGACATCGTAAGCTCTAATTTAAACTGCTCGAAGGTATGTACGACTTGAAATTAGCAGAACTGCAAATGACTTGAATAAAAGCTAGCTAACAACTGTAAACTGTAGCTACCGTTAATGTAGCTCGCTTGAATGGATATAAACGCTAATCTTCGAAAATATAGAACATTATCGGACAGATAACGCCATTATAGTCGATATACTTCTTTGAACTATAAGCTCAAAAATGCACATTGACGATTCCCATCAGGTTTTATCTCTTCACACAACTGCTATGCATTTCCGATTCGTTTGCGTTATTTTAATACATGGTCTTTCGACGCATCCTTTACACTGGTCTTGTAGGTTAGGTTTTAAACAAAAATTAAGAAAAACTTAAACTAAGGGCAATCGTATTTTTGTGCAATGCATCATTTTCTTATCAAACACCACTACGCATATTATAATTAGACTTACAAACACAAACAATCCCCAAACAAAACTTACAATAGATACACATTTGCTAATCCTAATTATAACTTTATAACTACAATAGTCAACCAGAATAATTTAATACCACATAAAACATAGTATATATCAAGTCACAGTAAAAGTTCTAAAATATTGACAACAGAAAATCCAACAGCAATAGCCCGAAATATAAAGCAACAATAGCCCAGAACATATATAAATGTGTATGTGAATCATTAAATTCATTATAACAAAAACAAAAAATTTAAATTTAACAATAGTCATTATGACAATTTACTAATAGTACATATTAAAACAAAGCTACAACAATTTGCTAAGAGTTTGGTATAAATGGTACAATATTTAAATAATAATATTATCAAAAATATGTAATGAACTTGTACTTAATATACTTATTACAAAATAGTTTACTGCAGCCTTCGTGTACAAGGCGCTTGAAGTGCGGGAAATGCGTAAGTAAATTTGAGAACATATTTAAAAATGCACGCATATATAGACAATCTCGCCGAAATGTCAACAGTTTTTATATATTTCGCATAAATGGCATATTTCGTTTCCAAAACATCATTTTCTCTACAATATTAATTGACATTTTTTGTTTTTTGACTGGTATACATATACTATTACAAATGTGTATTATTTTTTGTTGTTTGTTACTGCGTAAACGCGCAATTCGATTTCTTATGTTTCGGTAAAAATCATAACCTATACCTATTTATAAAATAAAACAAAAATTATTTTTGCCTATCTACAAGTTGAAAACTTAACTATTAATTATTCGAAATAAAACTAAATATCATATAAAAACTACAATAGTATCTATCAATTTTAGTACATAACAAATACAATAGTTCTGAAACAAATCTCACAATTACAACTACAATAGAAATAGCAATAGCAATAGGTAATAAGGCTCCAACTACAAACAATATATCACAATTCAACAACAACAACAACCATGCAAAAAGTGTTGCAAAATCAATGTTGTCAGCAATGAACAGGCAAAGTTAACTTTCAACACAATTTTGTCCGATATTTAAGTTTTTATCACTTATATGTTGTTTCAACAAATTTTTTCATTTTGGTTACTATTTTCAAACAAAAATTTCAAGTAAACTACGTATATTCATAGGTATTCAAATAAAAAACTACTCTTTACTTATCTCATTTAAAAACGAAGTATGTATATCGACTGAACAAAAAATAAACAAAAAAAACTGATGCAAGTACAATATTTAGAGCTCATTCTGGGTGAAAAAACTGGACATAACAAATTCACATAAAAGGACCAACTTTAAAAATGTACAAAACCAAACTAAATCAAAAAAAAAAATATCTAGGAGACGCTAATGCATAAATAATATTAAATTGAAGCCAACAAACTTGGCGGCCACTTTTTGTATTTTTTGCTTAAGATAGACTACTTTATTAAAAACTTTTACGATTTGCTTTAAGCAAATATTTAGTGGGAAGCTTGTTTTTAACCTTTACGGCAACACCGATACTGCCAGCTGGTAATATTTGGCAAATGTTTCACAGTTGTTAAGCCAGAAGTAACCTCTTGCCTCCTGAGCTTTTAAGGCGTTATTGAATTTCGCGTTGTCTGCCTTTAGTTTGCATAATGGAGTTGATGCTGCACATCGGCTTCCATAGATTTTCACATTTATAATTTCAATTTGTAAAAAGGTCATTCAATTTTTGTTAATCTTTTTGTCTTTAGAAAAATCCAATAACATTTTGGTTTGTCTGAGGCGCAAACATAAAAAGGCCATTTATATAAGCAAATTTAGGACGAAATTTTTATTCATTAAATTTGTTTTGTTAGCAATTATCTAATTTGTATACAAAATATATTTGTACAGAAATTCTAAAACTATCAAACATATTTAAATTGAAGCTTATTTAAAATGTTAAGGCTTTTATGGCAGAAGTTTCGTTAAACTTGTTTTAAACTTATTTTTCTCTAAAGTGTTGCAATAAAAAAAATTTTACAAAAGCAAAATTTTAGCTATAATTAAAATAATAAAATATGAATGCGTTATATTACCATGATAAAAAAAAGCAAAATAAAAAAGTAAGGAGTAATACAAAATCATGAATATATTTACAAAAAGTTCGCTTTGAAAATGATTATTGTAGAAGGATAAATCAGAATCACTTTTAAAATAACATATATATTGTTTATATTGCCTTAGATTTGTATGCGTCTAATTACGTAGTCTATATAGCGCTAAGCGAATGATTGTTTTTATATATACATATATTTACTATTTTTTTTAAAGTGAATTAATATGTAACTTTACTTGACCATATTTAATTTGTTTGTACAACTTTATATCTTTTCCGTTATTTTATATATATATATATATATGTATATCGTATATAATTGCTTACATACATATATATTATACATAAACAAAAATATGTATGCATATGTACGAATATTGATCATTTTTAATTTAATTGTTTGGAAATTCAATTACCGATATACAATAAAATAAACATAAACATAAATACATATAATATTAATGAATAAATATTTTAGTTAAAAGAGAGCAAAAACAATTAAGAAACATTTGTGTTTTTATTTTGTGGGCTATAAATATATGTATTTATATACATATGTAGATGCAAAGGTTATTTGAGATATATATTCTTTTTGGTTCCTTGTTTTATGTTGTATGACGATTGCTTTGAAACAATGCTACATCGATGATATAGGAAAAGAATCATACAAGCTTCAGAATCTTACTTTACATAAAACAATTTTAATACATTCACTCAACAAACTTCAAGCACTTATCCATACAAACAACAATGCATACACAAAATAACTAAAAAAAAAAACATCTGCTACCAATAGCCAATTAAAATTACAATAGCAATTATAACTACAGATATTTAAGCTACTTATATAAAATGCAATAGACCAAAGTGAATATTGGTCGTGTAGAGGTTAAGAGTATGGAGGTAATTGAAGTGATGTCCCAGCAAGAAAATTATGACATAGCGTCAATGAATGTTATTGAAATACATTTCGCACCATTTTACATTAAATCCACTGAAGGGACTTATTTCAATCAAACACCATCTAATAAACCTCAACATTACCATTGTTTGCTCCATTTTCACATTTCAATATTGGCTGATATATAGTAGCTGAAATTAACTAAAGAAAAAACAAGTTTGATTTTCCGATGATTTGAAATGTAACCATACACGTTTTTTTTTCATACATTTGAGTAAATGAAATCGAACGTCTCTATACTGAAACTCTCCCTATATGGAATTAAAATCAAGCACAAAGCTGTTTCGTTCAACTTTTTAATTTAATTTTAGTCTTCTGATAGTTAAGTTTTCTCTACAAATTTCGCATCTGAAATTGAAACCTCGCGCAGGTACGTCTTCAATATGGTGCCGACCTCTCTGACCCCGACGCCCTTTCGTCATACAATTGACAAAATATTCAATTTTTTGCCTATATCGAGTTTTTTTTTTTTTTTTTTTTTTTTTTTTGAGATGTCTAAATTTTCTGTTAATGATGTCGACATTGAGTTTCTCACTCGTGGTTCACTCTCCCTAGATCAGTCACGAGATACGTTAAATTATTTAAAACTATGACTTGAACTATGCTAAGCTCGATGATTTCATCTATTGCAGTTGTTTTCAGTCATTGAATAAAAATTACGTACTAAGGGACGTATTTCACTCGAAATTGAAAAGAAGCTTTGTTTCTTGGTTACGAGATTTCTAAATAGCCAAGTTATTTTTGGTCCTGTTCGAAATAATTAGAGAGAAGTATTGAATGTTTATACTGTGTTGAAGTATGTAATAAAAATCTAGCACTTTAAATTTTTTTCTAGAAACTACTACTTTCTTTTTTTACCTACTACCGTTAAATTGTAATGGTTAAGGCCATGATCACACACACAAAAATATATTTACAAAAATTCATCTACACTGAAAGAAATGGTGCTAGTAAAATCAACAAATCGGTTCTGTTGTTCTTGACTTAACGGAGATTCGGTAAAATTTATCGATTAGTTTAGTCATTTCAACAGAAGAGAAATTGTTGCTCTTAAGTTAACAAAATTCTGTAAAATTGACAGATTGCTAATCAATCTAACTGATTTTTTTGTTAACACAACTGATCTCACTGGTCATTTCAACAGCGATCAACAGTCAATACATGAGCAAATTGCAAAGAGAATTTTACACTCACTGCGCTCTCTACTTTGTACTTATGTATGCTGTGTACTATATGTATGTACATATTTACGTATGTATATGGCGGCCACCGTGGCCGAAGACCCTGGATTCACACCCCGGGCAAAGCAACATAAAAATTTTAAAAATAAGGCTTTTCAATTAGAAGAAATTTGTTTAAGTGGGGTCGCCCCTCGGCACTGTTCGGCAAGCACTCCGAGTGTATTTCTGCCATGAAAAGATCTCAGTGAAAACTCATCTGCCTTGCAAATACCGCAACATATGTACTTTCGTACAAAGCTGTCGCAACAACTGTTTTTGTTCATTTGACTACTAAAACGGTCAATTACGAATCAACGATTTGTGCGCAGTTGATTCAACATCTTGTTGCGATGGATACAAATTTGCAGAAATTTCGGTTGAATTGACCCGTATTTCGGTTAATTTTACCAATCTTTTTCTTTCAGTGTACAAGGCATCATATACCCCATCGCTAGAAGCTAGATTACGAGCTGCCGTTTTGTTTATGCTCTTTGTGACATTTGATTTTTATTTTGAATTTTCCATCGAGAAATGAAACCTGACAGTCATGTGTAAATCTGCGAAAAAGTATCGGCATCTTCAGAATAGATGGAAGCCTAGTTATTGAACCGATTAGGAGTTAATTTATTTATTTGTGGTTATTTTAAACTTTCTGTTGGATTTCCATAAGCTCAAAATAATCAAATAATAATTGGTATATTATCACTAAATGAGAGGGCTTGCTCTCAAAACTTTTGTTTTAAATTGGAAGTAGTTGAACACTCATGGCGATTTCTTTTAAAATAACGTTACCTTATTGATTCTCGTCAGATTCCTCGTTTGTTTGTGTGTTCCTAACACATAATATTTTGCTATGGACCATTACCAACTGAAGTTGAAACTCGCACTGAAAAATCAGGCATAAAAAGAACTACTGCAGTTCAAGTATATTTTGTTTATACCCAGCAAACACAGTCTCTAACGTTCGAGAATAGCCGTTTTTTTTTTTTGCAAGCTTGTGGAAGTAAAACGCGAGGTAGATTAGGGAATAGCATACGAAGCAATATCACAAAGTACGCTAGTTGATTTGGCTAACCGGTTTGAGATGAAACCCTTAGGCAACAGCCGGACAAAGAAAGGCACTATTGTGAACGAGCGAACGATATGTACATACTGTGGCGAATTTTAATATCACTAAGCGATGTCAACTAGATGTTCAATTCTATCTAGGAATACAACTAAGCGATTATCAAATAAAGGCACAACAACAATAAAGCAATCTGCCACTCTTGTGTACGTAAACAAATCAATCATCATTTACACACATACATACAAGGCAACGGAGAGATACTCACAAACGCATGTAATCATCAGCCGAAGTAGTACTGACATATACTCATGTATATGGCTGCAAACTACAAATATATATGTATATGGCTGGTAACCAAGCATGAAGTTCGCGAAATTACTAGACCTAAGGAGAAATGGGTGAACGAGGAAGCCGAGAGTATAAAAGCAGCGCGAGCAGGCATGACTAATCAGTTTTGATTTAAACACGCTATTGGTTGTGAAGTATAAGTGTTATTGCGAAGTACTCTCAAAGTAGTCTAATAAAGACCATTTTGCATTACTGAATATTGGAGTTATTTATTCAACAGTTTTGCGATTCGAACATTAGCAGAGGGTTTCGAATAAGCGGAATTCCACAAAATTCGTTACAATATGAACGAAAATAACAAAATAACAGCATGTAGGCAGGGTGACATACATACACACAAACATACGCATTCCATGTATCTTGTTTCTGTAATTCTCTGGATTAGTGTCGAAAACGTACTGAGCTAGTAGTAGAAATGTCAAAGCAGCTGCATGGTTCCTCCAAGATGAAACTGTCTAGCTATTTGAAGCGTTTTTTTTTTTTCAAGCTTGCAAAAAAGCAACTAATGTTTAAGTAGGCACGTTAGATCTGGTTTACATATAATGATATTATCTTCATTTTCGTACTTAAATCCTAATCGTTAATTAAAGCACTATATTTCCCATGTGAATTGCTCGCGTCGAGAAAGCTATGTTTCTCGGGTCGTCCTCTAGCATTAGAGATTGTTTGAATAACTATAAGTTTTCTTCATTTGATAATTATGACCCATTATCTTTAATCTATATTTCTCCAGTGTTTCTCGAATCGTTCTCTACCATTCGAGATTCGAGAACAGGGGTACTTGTCAAATCTTTCTCTAATCTTTATCTAACTGCAGTGCTCGTTAGGAGGGTATTAACTTATCTTCATATTTCGGATTTTTAGCGTTTTGGTTCCCTTTTATTTAGCTCGATTCGAAATGAAATACAAGTCGAAAGCGGGAAAATTACGTAAATTTTTTTTTTAATCCGAAAGAGTCGTTCGAATGAGTTTCATATTAGAATGAAAGTGCTTGTTTTCTTCCATAACTGTATAACTAACCTACTTATGTTTAATTTGTGTATTAATTCTTCAAAGTTTTGTGTCAGTCACCCACTTTTGAAATGCGATTAAAATAAAAACCTGTGAATAGCCGATATATGAACTGATTGCGCAACATAGATCACTATCAAAAAGTAGATATATTTCTTATGTAAGCAGAACAACTTCAGGGATCCAAATTTAAAATATTTCGATTTATTTAGAATTGAAAATCAAACTTAAATAGTACACAATAAAAATTAAAAACTAAAACTAAAAACAATTGATATCCAAAAGATTTTTTTACAAAAAAAAAACATCACAAAAAAAACAAAGTGTAATGAAGCAACTGAGTAAAAGTGGGAGATATGAACTTGGCAAAAAAAAAAGTGTATTACTGTATTACTATAAAAAATAAAGAAATATATGTGGGCTCAACATTGATCTGTTGTGGTAGCTAAACGAGGCTAGGTTTAAAAGATGCAAGATTTGCAACCTAACAATCTTTAACGAAACGACTTTGTAAATAAAAATAATTTTGGTATAAAAAAATTAAAAACAAGATAATGAAAATCAAAAATAGCAAAACAGAAACAGACTTTTGTGTTTCTTTAGGAAATTTAAGCTTAAATTGTTTAAAAATTTTGTATGTAACTTTTGACAAATGCTAAAAGCACCAATGTAACTAAAATAAAACTAAACAAAAAATTTGCAAATGAATGACGTATACGATACTAAATAACTAGTTTAGGCGCTAAAGGTTTAAGTACATAGTATAAAAAACAGCTTTGGGAAATTCTTGAAAAATATTATCACGGCAAGATACATAAATAGTTTGACCTTTTTTATCTACAAAAAAAATTGATGGGACTCATATTAACCAATCGAAAACATTTCTAATGGGTTTGCCAAAATTAAATTCTTTTGTCCTGTGTGAGTACTTACATGCGTAAAAAAAGTTGTTTCTGAAAATATTTATAGAATTAAAATATTAAATCCTTACTGCAAAAAATTCGATTATTTTTTTTAATTTTTGCAGTAATATAAAGATAAATCTGTGGCAATTTACTTAAATAATTTAACTCGATGAATGCCAAAAAAGAAGTAACTTTAAAATTTTGTCACACATCGATTTACGTTACTTTAATAAATCGACGCAGATACATAAATGCATATTATCAATTTTTTCTCTTTTATTTTCTATTTTAATTTTTATCATCACAAACAAATTGGATCTTAATTTCAAATTCTTTAATGTTTATAAAGAAAATGACCAATAAACGTTTTGCTGAATATTTAAATGATAATAGATGCAAAATAAAAACAAATTTGTGTATAAAATAAAATAAAAGGAGCACCCCTTAACCTAAAAGCTGGGCATGACAAATATTGTAAAATATTAATAAATGAAAATCATGAAATGCAGTTGAGGAGGAATGAATATGCAAAAAAAAAATAGCATAGGAACAACAAGGAAAACAAAAACATTTACCTACCTATTGTAATAATGTGAACTTGGAGCATACTCAGTATTTTATTAATACTGGAACGATAAATTTGAAAATAAAACAATTTAATATTATAAAAACAAGCGTGACTTTTTACTAATTTTTAGTAGTTCATTTCAGCTGTGTACAGGAATCTGTTCCAGTAGATTCAAATTTTAAAAAAAATTTTTTTTTAAGTATTTATCTATCAATAATTGCATCCAGAATGCAATCAAGTTTGTTCGTGGCAACGAGTACCAGATTTGGTAGCCAACACACGGTGGTGCAATCGTAGTCAGCGAGGCCCACAAAGCAGTATTCTCCTGTTTCGTGAGTAGCTTCACGGCATACTTTCCTTGTGTCTTTGCGCCCTTCATGGCTGCGCAGAGGTATGTGCGTCAATCTGTCGGTCAATCTTCCGAGTAAATATTCCAGCCTCGTAGTATACGCACATACCCCATTTCATCCCAACCCTGTCGTTAAAGACATCAATCATAGTTCTGATATCTTGGCGGGAAATCGAAGGGAATACATATGTACAGACGTCCACAGTAAAAAGGCAGTAAAATGCACTTACTGCCTTTTAGCAATTTTAATGCCAATACATTTCTGCGATTACAATTTAACCATTAACTAAACAAATACTCATTCACAGTAGAAGATAAAATAAGGTTTTAAATTTGATGCTTACTTGTAACTTCTTAAATTTTCCAAATAAAAAAATTAAGTTTTCTTCAGTTGTTCTCTCACACTTGACTGCCTTTTTGCTATGGACGGCAGTGTGGGTGTATCTAAAAGAATGTGTGTGAAGATTTCCAGCCGGCAATAACGGTATTTTTCGGTGTAGTCTCTTTACCCTTAAAAAACACAATTGTGTCTGACACTTCTCTGTGCCTGGGCACAGTGGTGGGAGTCCTCCACGACCTCCTTGCACCCAGATTGCTCACGTGGTCCAAAGTGTCCCACGAAGACGTAAGTAGCTATATAGTAAGATTATTTTGCCATAGGTACAACCATAGAAAAATCATGTAGTTCTTCCCCATGGCATAAGTAATTATCCAAATAATGCCAATCTCGTGGAACCCAAAAGCCTAGTATGACCTCGTTCACACCTAGATTGCTCAAGTTATAAATGCTTACAGTTAAATTAATAGTAATAAAATGATTCCAGGTTGAAAGTACAAAAATTTTATTCGAACCAGCTGATAGCAGGGCGCAAAAACCTACTTCAGATTCAAACAAAAATATTAATATAGCTGACTATAGCATCTCTTCGGCTTTGAGAGAATTTCGAGTCTCTGTGATGCTTTAGCCCTTAATGCTGACCTTGGTATAGCCCAAGGGTCAAAGCGTTGGATAGGGTCATGCTCTTTCGGTGCAGCGAGTTCCAAAACACGTGGAGTAGGTTTAGCCCGGAGTGCTTTTATAGTAATTCTATAGGGATATTTTCGCTTATCAATATTATCCGGCGGCTTTGATGGGGGATTTGCCAATTCAAGGATACGTTGGGAGGCTAAAATAACATCATTATATCGCAAGTATATACGTAACATAATTCTTAAATATGAAATTTATACTTACGCTGGTAACTGAGTTTTAGCTTCGGCTTCCTTTCCGGCGAAACTGAATATGCTTCTCCTATTCCACGAACAATTGGTTGCGCTAATTGAATGATGCGCTTTGACGGCTTATAATGTTTCAAAGCTGTAGTTAACTTCCATTCCGGCTTCCTCAAGTCAATTCGCTCTCGAGGATACGTCAAATTTTTGAAGCGCTGTGAATTCAGAAATAGGCTCCTAAATGCAGCCATATTCCAAATACGCACATGAATAAACTAGTTTTGTAAGATACTGCAATTTAATTTACGCTTAATTTGCTCTTCTCTGCAAATGTTAAGATTAGCGAAGAGATATGAAAAATTTCTTTCAGCAAAGAATTGTGTAGAATGAAAACTAAACTGAAAATTTGATGGGATTTGCATGTTTGTCAGATATTCATATATGATATAGTAGTGTTTTTATAATGAATTGGTAGCTCTAGAAATTTAGAGGAGTAATATGTAACAAGCATATCTGTACTGCAAAAATTTTTTTAAATAGCATCCATGGTATATCTCTGAAAGGCGCATCGCACGGATAATTTTCGCTGAAAACCCCATTTATTTTAACGGTATACATTAACATTTTAATTTTTATTTACAGTACACATTGCACTACTACCAAAAATCATAATCAATTGTTTTGCGTTTTGTAAGATCAACGCTCATTCTTCTTAAAACTGCTAAAACTACAGACAGACGTGGCAGACGTTATCCTGCCCCAACTTTGGTTTACGTGCATATTTATAAGATAACTAGCAGACCCGGCAGACGTTGTTCTGCCCTAAATTTGGCCTATCTGCATACATTTTAATAAGCTTTTTCCGTCTAACTCTGCCCTACCCCTCTACACTTTTTCCTTGTCTTTTTATTCACTCCTCCCTCCTTCTTTTCCGCTTCATCTCCATCTTCGTCTCATTCTATCTCTTTCTCAATCTCCTCTCTTTTCTCTTCTCTCAAGTTTTTCTCCTTCTTCTTCATATTGCCAGTCCCAGAAGGTGGTATGTATTCTGTTCCAGTCCCATTCCGAGTCTGAGTCCCAGTCCCGCTCCGAGTCTCTGTCTCAGTCCCAGTCCAAGTCCTAATCCCAGTCCCAGTCCGTCTCGGGTATACTTCCCGGAAAAAAGCATCGTAAATACTAATATAGGCAAATTTTTATACGAAATTTCAGGCAAATCGAATAGGACGCATGTAAACAGGTATGTGGGTATTATTAATTCTTGTCTTTATTTCGGCTTCGCATGCATATTTATCAGTTTTGCCCGGTTGATGCGATTAAATCGAATATCACAATGAACTTTAGAGATCTCAGCAACATAATCCATAATACACACACATTCTAGGGTATCCGGGTCCATGTTTTGGCCTATATATCGAGACCCTAGTCACTTAGCGGTGTAAAACTTACTCTGTACTAAAGCACATATCAACAGTTTTATTTGATATGCATATTGTATAAACACATTCTAGGGGTACCCGGGTCCATGTTTTGGGCTATATCTCGAGATCCTAGCCTCCCAGTTGTATGAAAATTATCCTGTACATAGCACTCATCAACAGCTTTCATTTGATATCCATATTGTATAAACACATTCTAGGGGTACCCGAGTCCACGTTTTGGGCTTTATATCGAGACCCTAGCCTCCCAGTTGTATGAAAATTATCCTGTCCTGTACTATAGCACTCATCAACAGTTTTCATTTGATATCCATATTGTATAAACACATTCTAGGGGTACCCGGGTCCACGTTTTGGGCTATATCTCGAGACCCTAGCCTCACAGTTGTATGAAAATTATCCTGTACTATAGCACTCATCAACAGCTTAAATTTGATATCCATATTGTATAAACACATTCTAGAGGTATCCGGGTCCACGTTTTGGGCTATATCTCGAGACCCTAGCCTCCCGGTTGTATGAAAATTATCCTGTACTATAGCACTCATCAACAGTTTTCATTTGATATCCATATTGTATAAACACATTCTAGAGGTATCCGGGTCCACGTTTTGGGCTATATCTCGAGACCCTAGCCTCCCAGTTGTATGAAAATTATCCTGTACTACAGCACTCATCAACAGTTTTCATTTGATATCCATATTGTATAAACACATTCGAGGGGTACCCTGGACCACGTTTTAGGCTATATCTCGAGACCCTAGCCTCCCAGTTGTATGAGTCTATTTCGGCATTCACCACAATTTCTGTGCAGTATGGTAACATTCCATAATATTAAATTATTTCGTGATGACAACGTTTGGTGAGTGATAATGTAGGTTACTGTCGTTAAAGCAGTTCAGGCGCCTATCAATTGGCATTTGCTTGTTTATTTGAATTGTTTGTATTTAATTCATACCCTATCAATTGGTTTGTTTAATTTGCATTTCTTCCTCTTTGGAATGGCCTTTTCGCAGTCACTTGATATTGGCAATAGTACATTGTTGAACCTAGAAAGCCAAGCACGAAAAGTCATTAGGCATGAATCAATGGAGCCACCACAAAAAGTCTGTCAAAACAATTCCAGTATTAGCGAAGATCCTGCCGAAGTAATACAAGAATCACCAGTTCATGAGCCACGTTCTAAGCATTTAGGATATGCTACAGGCATGTCCATGTTCAGCAGGTCGCGCACACAACGCCCATTGACTCGCAACAACAACACAAATTGTTCCAGCACAATGGAAGACAACGGAAGTCGCCGACTTCGTAAAAGTAAATCAGATTCCACACTACCAAAACATGGGGTGTCAAATACAGCTGCAACTGCTGATAACTATGCTGAACTATTTCGGAGCGGCTTCACATTTTCAATAGAAGAAGATAGACAACAAAGTGATACCGCTATTGAAGCTTCAGTGTTGCGTGTTTCTCAAATCGTAGCTGCATTTGAGAAAATATCAGAAGAACCTATAGATATTGGGGGAAATGTTGAAGATGAACTGGGTACCGGATCAATAAGTCATGATTTAGATAGGCACGTTTGTTCTGAGGATTTAAAAGGCATTTTAGAAAACGTAAGATATATGGACCCAGAAAATGGTGCATTTGATGATTCTTACCAAAATAGCGATACCTCAGTGTTAACCATACATAACACAAATGATATGACAAAAAAAGAGAAAACTGCTGATGAAATGGAGGCACACCAATTGGATCAAAGCAGGTTTATATGCACGAATATGAATAATGCTGAGTCACAAGATCAAATCATAAATGAATTAGAGATAAGTCGACGTGAAATATCTAAAGAAAACGGGGTATACAAGCCAAATTTATCAAATAAAGACAAAACTGCGGAATATGCACTTAAACGTATGCGTACCACTTTTAAGCAACCAACGTCAATCGTGGTAAATAAAAGCATAAAAGATTTGGAATCTCTTAAGCGTATAAGTGACTGGAACCTACCGCGTAGCATTTTACAAGAATACGAAAAGAAAGGCGTTGTTAAAATGTTCGATTGGCAAATTGAATGTTTAAGTAATCCCAAGGTAAGCAATTAGTTTACTATCATATAACCATATCAAACCTACTATGTACAATATTTTGGTTGCAGGTATTATTTGAGCACTGCAATCTCGTCTACTCAGCTCCCACATCTGCTGGTAAATCACTGGTGAGTGAGATACTACTACTGAAAACTGTGCTTGAGCGTGGCAAAAAAGTACTCTTCATTCTGCCATTCATATCGGTTGTACGTGAAAAAATGTTTTATCTACAAGATTTGCTAACTGTTGCTGGATACCGCGTTGAAGGATTTTTTGGTGGCTACACCCCACCTGGTGGGTTTGATAATATGCATGTAGCCATATGTACTATCGAAAAGGCAAATTCAATAGTTAACAAACTATTGGAGCAGGGCAAACTTTCTGATATCGGAACCGTGGTCGTTGATGAGGTGCATTTGATTTCGGATCCCGGACGCGGTTATATACTGGAGCTATTAATTGCCAAACTATTGTACATGTCACGAAAATATGGTTTCCAGCTGCAAGTGGTAGCTATGTCAGCGACGTTGGCTAATGTTGAATTGCTTAAACACTGGTTGGATGCAGAATTATATATTACAAACTTTCGTCCTGTGGCACTACAGGAGATGATCAAAATAGGCAATCAGATTTATGATTGCAAAATGCGTGCTCTGCGCGATATTACCGAACCTTGTCAGGGAAATGAACAATTTCCTACATTTCAAAATGACCCTGACCACGTAGCACAGTTATGTATTGAAACTCTACTGGAGGGTTGTTCTGTGATTATATTTTGTCCATCGAAGGACTGGTGCGAAAATTTGGCAAATCAGCTGGCAAATACCATACAAGCGCTACTGTCTAACAATAATAATTTAGGTAAAAGACTGCGTATACAGATCAAAAGAGAATCTATTGAAGAGGTAAAAAAGCAATTGCGAGATATACCCACAGGTATGGCAAACATGTTTTCAAGCTATGTTCCTTTACACTGTAGCATCTACAATTTGTACTTTAACAGGTCTTGATGCTGTACTCGACAAAACAATCACAAGTGGATGCGCATTTCATCATGCAGGTCTGACAAGTGAGGAACGCGATATTATTGAAGCTAGTTTTAAATCATGTGCTTTGAAAATAATAGTAGCTACTAGTACCCTCAGCTCTGGAGTAAATTTGCCGGCACGTCGTGTATTGATACGTACTCCCCTCTTTGGGGGTAAACAAATGAGTTCACTAACTTATCGTCAGATGATTGGCCGAGCAGGACGCACCGGAAAGGCAACTATTACTTTAATAGTTAAAAAAAAAATGTGTCCATTTAAACATTTTTAATGTATATGTAGGATACTTTAGGAGAATCTATTCTTATCTGTACGGCTGCCAATTCACGCATCGGTCAAAAACTGATGCAAGCTGATATGAAGGGAATAAACTCCTGCTTAGAGCAGGAAAGCAGTGTAAGTATTCGATAGAAAAAACAAACTGGATACACTTACATATATGACATGTCAGTTACTGAACTAACTTACAGACCCATCTAAAACGCGCCTTGCTCGAAGTGATTTCTTCCGGCGTTGCAGTAACCAAAGAAGATATTGAGAATTTCGTTAATTGCACGCTTTTGAGTGCAGAAAAGCTATTAAGTGAGCAAGGAAAGGACAAACAAACAAAGGAGGATAGACCTTTTATAGCAGATGCTGTAAATTTTCTTATTGAATATGAATTTGTGCGTCTGCAGGTGGATAATGAAACAAAAAGAGAAACTTACGTTGCTACACGTTTGGGTCAGGCGTGTTTGGGTATGTTGCATTGATAATACCAAAAATCATATTTATTCAAGAAACCTTTTTTGTGTTCCAGCTGCATCCATGCCTCCCACCGATGGTCTCATACTTTTTGCTGAACTACAGAAATCACGTCGCTGCTTTGTACTTGAATCAGAACTACATGCGGTATATTTAGTGACCCCATACTCAGTATGTTATCAAATGCAGGATTTGGATTGGTTGCTCTTCCTCGATATGTGGGAAAAACTACCGCCAGCTATGAAGAAAGTCGGTGAATTAGTTGGTGTAAAGGAGTCGTTTCTAGTGCGCGCTATGCGCGGGCAAAGCAAATTGGACTATAAACTAATGCAGATACATAAGAGGTTACTAAATTTGTAGCATTTGTGTTATATTTGAAGTAGATTGATTATTACTCCATCATATAGGTTTTACACTGCGTTAGCGCTACAAGAACTGGTTAATGAAGTGCCCATCAATAAAGTTGCAGCTAAATATAAATGTACACGAGGTATGTTACAAGGTCTGCAGCAAATGTCATCCACCTTTGCTGGCATAGTCACCGCATTTTGTAACTCTCTACAATGGCCAACTTTATCATTGATTGTGTCACAATTCAAGGAACGTCTCTTTTTTGGTATACACCGCGACTTAATTGATTTGATGCGTTTGCCAGATCTCAGTCACAAACGAGCCCGTGCGCTCTTTGATGCTGGCATAGAAACACTTGTAGATCTAGCAAATGCAGATGTTTTCGATGTAGAAAAAGTTTTGTATAATGCATTGAGCTTCGACTCAGCTAAACAGCATGATAATGAAGCAGACTACGAGGCAGAGCAGCGAAAACAAGCAAGGGACTTTTTCATAACCGGAAAGTTAGGTTTGACTGTGGCTGAAGGTGCAAAATTGTTAGTAACGGAGGCACGCACATTTGTGCAGTATGAAATTGGTGTGGGTGGCATTAAGTGGACACAAGATAATGCAATTGCGAATAATTCGGCAAATGATTTTCACATGTCTTATGAGGGTGATAATAATTTTCATGGCATAAAACGAAGTAGTGAGCCAAGCTTAAATGAGATAAAGGCTGAGGTAACTCCCCCAAAAATCAAAAAGAACAATGAGCAAAAATTTTACGAGGAAAAGCCTTCAACAAGTAAAGAAGCATTACGTGCTTTAAAACAGCGACAGCTATTGCCAGGGACGGAGCAGGATCATCCAGCACTTGAGAATCCTGAAAATGTTAAAGATAGATCTGAAAACTCCCCAGCGAAAAGTATTAAGATTCCGAGTTCTAAAAATACCGAAATCAGAAATGATAAAAATGAAAAGAAACCAAGCCGCCCAACGGTATATAATTTCCATGAAACAGACCCGAAAAACTCGAATTTGAAAATAGCTATCCAAAAGGAAGATAATAAAGAGAATTCAAAAGCAAAAGCATCGGATGAAACAAAAAATATTTTACAAAACCAACAGAAAGTTGCAAATTTGATGCAGGAAAGAAATATTATGCAAAAGGAAAAAACTTCGAATGCAGACTCAAATCCTGTAACCGAGAAAAACAAACACTTGCGCCGAGAATCCACTGAATCTACAAACAAAGTATATGATTCACACAAGACTCCCAAAAATTCAATAAACTCCAAACAAAACGCTGTCTTTCCGCAATCTACGAAAGGCTGTACAAAGCTTACAACGCTTGCACAAAATAGTTCAACCAAAAAGTCGTCCTCCGTGAATGTGGAGCAAGATATATCAGCTAAACAATCTACGCACTCACGAAAATCCTCACCTAAAGCGGCGCATGGACTACAATCCGCACTACGTCGCAGTCCACGCAATCATCAACGTAATTCCAACGTTGCCTCAAAATACAATGCCACAGATTTCAAACCACTACCAACAACCATTGCTTTAACAACTAATGAGAATAATCAGTTAGATGAATCAATTTTTATGCCCGATGACTCCTTTGAATTAAACACTGGCATTAACGCCGCACTAGACAGTGCAAAACAATCATCGACCGATCCATCAACCGTGCCGACACACTGCAAAGCCATGGTTGATGAAATTCCCGAATCACAGCAAATCGTACAAGCAGTGGCCGATTCCCCTGTGCCTGCTAAACATTCGGTACATGCATCGCGTTTACTACGCACAACACAGCGTTTGAGAGGACATAAAAGTAGTTTATCAAAAAAAGATGCTTCTACTCATTCACCACCAACCACAAGTTCCATAGAAGTATCAGATATGTCACTTGAGAATTCGCTGTTAAAGAATCCATTACAATTGAATGCTTCACACATTTTGAATTGTTCAAAAACTGATACAGCGTCGACTAATTTTAAACGTCTTGAACTAATAGATATCTGTGGTGATCAACAGCTTTTCGATGCCGCATTGAGTGAGCTCAAGGAAGTGAAACGTTTTGGTTTTTGTCTTGGATTGCAACAGCATGAAAATAAGCGCAAACCACTTATAGGTGGTAATCTACTAATAAATCAAAAGGGAGCGCGCGATGAGGCACACAATGAGACCACGGTAAAGGACTTCCAAATCGATGACAATTCTTATTTAGCTGGCTGCGCTTTTGGCATCACGGAGAACATTGTTTACTATATGAATATGCAAATGGAAGGCTCATGTAGAGAAGTGACGACGTCAAAAAAATGCGAGTTTTTGCTGTCATTATTAAGATCCAAAGAATGCACTATACTTTGTGTCGATGCAAAAGAACAATTGAAGGTTTTATGCCATGTTTTGGATGAACACAACGACGTACACATTCAGCTAGAAGATCCGAAGGTGGCAAATTGGCTTCTGCAGCCTGATAAATTTATGAGCTTTCAACAAATGGTGAATTAAATGATTTTTTGTATGCCAATTAGTTTAAATATATTAAAATATTTGTTAGACACAACAATTTGCACCGGAGTGCACTGCTCTGACTGGTTTATGTGGCAATGGGCGTGGTTATGGCAGCCATGGCCTAGATAATGCTAGTGCTATTTTGGCCAAGGTTAGGTAATGTATTTTTGTATGATAGATAAGCATTTCAAGGACTGAAATTATCTATGTATGTATGATCAGATGTTCAGTTGAAGCTTGCGTCACGATGCATATTCTGAAAGCGCAAATAGAAAATTTGGAACGGATAGGCTCAGGGCAACTTTATAAATTTTTCAAAGGTGAATTCACAAAAATTTAAATCTGTTGAACTTATTTACAGGGTAGATATATATTTTTTTTATTTGCAGACCTAGAAATGCCTTTACAGAGCTCACTTTTCAATATGGAACTCACGGGATTTCCGGCGAACGAAGCTGCTTTGCGAAATTTATTTCAACTTATGCTGGAAACGATGAAAAAGCTGGAATTAAAAATATATGAAATGCATGGTGGACGCTTTAATTTAGGCTCCTCTGCTGCAGTGGCAAAGGTATTAATAAATAGATACATATAAATGCATTTGTATTTAATTGAACTAATACTGAAGTCCAACAAATTAGCAATATATAAGATTTTGTTTAGCCTCAACAAATGTTTGTAATTTCAGGTTGTCGGCCTGCATCGCAAAGCCAGTGGCCGCATCAGCACTTCACGACAAATTCTCGAAAAGATCGATTCACCAATTTCTCAAGCAATCATTGCCTATCGCAAACTAGGCACCACATTGAGTAAAAACATACAACCACTTTTAAAATGCGTGAAAATGGATCGGTAAATAGTGGCTATGTAGCCAAAGTTTTAATATTTGTTTGAAAAAACTCGACCACTCAATTTAATGGATATAAAAATTTAGTGCAGTGTACTTAACTAAGAATAGAGCCACTGAACTTCTTAATAATATTGCATATTTTTAAGGGATATTCATTTCTCACCAGCGTGAAAGTTCTTTGATGGTCTGAGAGATTTTCGTGCAAGAAATACACTCAACGCGTTTGCTAATCAAGGACCTTCCGCATGGTAGAGAAGCACGCACCTTTATACCTTAATTGGAATATGCAGTTTGATTAATAAGTTCCTTTTTTTTTGTAAAAAAAAATCGAATAAGCTACAAATCTGTATACTTGAAATAGCTTTAAAAATCCTAAAGTAATTGTTTTTTGAAATTTTACGAAATTAAAATTAGCTATATTAGCTTGGACAACATTAGGGATATTGCATACATATATTCGTAGCCTTAATTTATTAATCAATTTATATTTGTTTCCCATTGAATAATAAAGAATTCATGGTCAGAGTATTACTTTCACGCAAACAGGGCGTATATCAATGGCCGAACCCAATTTGCAGAATGTTGCCAAGGACTTTGAAGTGAATTTTGAAGGTATTTAACAATTAAATTTTTTTAACGTCTTTTAACTGTAAATAAAATATTTTTTATATTATGATTTTAAGGATTCCAAAATATCAATATTTCCTGTCGCAGTGCATTCTTCCCAAACGAAAGTGGGCGCTGTTTGTTATCAGCGGATTTTTGTCAGCTTGAAATGCGCATATTGGCGCATTTGTCTCAAGTAACTATGCATTAGGATTTTACAGCAGATTTTCATTTAACGTCGTTATTTTGCACAGGATGCCGCTTTGCTCAAAGTTATGAACACTGATCGCGATATTTTCACTGTAATTGCAGCACGCTGGCACAAATTAGCAGAAAGCGCCGTATCGGAGATGCTGCGTAATGGTACTAAACAAATTTGTTATGGCATTGTGTATGGCATGGGTATACGTAGTTTAGCTGAAGCACTTAAATGCACTGAGCAGGAAGCAACTACACTTTCGCAGCAATTTCATTTGGCTTATCCAGGCATCAGGTTATAATGGAATGTTAAAATATTGGTCAAAATAAAAATTTCTTTTACTTTTTTTCAATAGATCTTATGCAGATAAAGTCGTAAAATTCGCACGCAATAATGGTTATATTGAAACCATCACTGGTCGTCGTCGCTATCTGGAACATATTTGTAGTGAAGAACCACAACAGAAAAGTCAGTGAAATCAAAAGGTGTTTGCTGTTTTCATTTAATTATATCTATGTTAATTTGTAGATCAAGCTGAACGTCAAGCTATAAATTCCACAATTCAAGGCTCTGCTGCGGATATCGCGAAAAATGCTATTTTACGTATGGAAAAGAACCTCGAAAAATATCGTAACAAATTAGGATTAATTAGCACAAACGCAGTACGTTTTGTTTTGCACATACACGATGAGCTTGTATTTGAAGTGCCTTCAGATAAGGCGAAAAAAGTGGCAAAAATTTTAAGCCTTACCATGGAGAACTGCGTTAAAATCAGCGTACCACTGAAAGTTAAATTGAAAATGGGGAAGAGCTGGGGAGAGCTACAAGAGATTAAGTTATAAGATTAAGCAGCTTTAGTATTTTAATATATAAGTTACTTAGATTTAGTTGAATAAATTGTTCCAGCATGACTAACAATAATATTAAAGATATACATAATATTTAGTATGGTAATTTATTCAATAAACTTGTGGGGCTTGATTGTGATCTAAATACTTCAAATGCGCCAATTTTGAAATGATGTGCGACATTATCAGCTCTTCTTGTTTTACAAGGATTATTATTAATTATTATTCTAACTAGTACGTTATGATGTTAATCTTAAATCACTTAACATATCTCTTAATTACCAACACATTTTGCTTTTAAATTTGTTCTACTTTTGTTGAATCCATTTAAGATTTGTTCAATGCTTCTTTTTCGGCCCACTCAGTCCAAGAACCGGGATAGTAATTCGCGCTGAAAATGTTAAGCGTTTTAATTAATATATGAAAATGTGCTTATCTGATAAATGAGTGCAATTATACTCACTTTTTATAACCATTGGCTAAAGCCAATTCGTAAGCTCGCTTGGCACGGCCGCCAGCTTGGCACGAAAATATCAGAATAGTATCTTCACTGGGCTTTTCTCGATTAAACGCAGTTTTGAAATCGTTTCCAGACATTTTAAAGGCGGCTTCCAGTTCAGGCACTAGAGCAGATACATAAATAATTTGTATGTACGTACATTTTCATAAATCTATTATTTGGTTAAAATAACGTAATATCTTTATCTTGGTAGAAGTGACTGCCAAACTGTACGCACTTGAATTCTAATGGTCGAAATAGTAATTGGTCGCACTATGCTCTACCTGTTGTTGTTGTAGCGATAAGGACACTCCCCGAAGGCCTTGGAAAGTGTTATCGATGTTGATGGTCCTTCGTCGGATGTAGATCCGGTGCGTTCCGGTACCAAGCCCGACCAAATCGGGAACGATTTGTTACGATCACATGCGACCTTCCAGGCCGTACCGCCCTCCCACCCCATAAATCTATTAGAAGTTCGGGGTCGCCAGGATTCGTCACGGATAGATGAGGTTGACAATTGGGTCTGGAGAAGCTATATATTGCGCTTGCAACCTGAAAGGGTTGCGCTACACAACCCCTTGAATCTATTTGGTATTTTAGTCACCTCTTACGACAGGCATACCTATCGCGGGTATATTCTAACCCCCTAACCCACTGGGGCTATGATTTTCCTCGATTGTTTTTGATTGAACTACATTTATGACGAAGTCGCCAATAACTGTAACTAATGTTTTTTGACCTATGACCTTGACTTGTGTGCTTGTTGCTTTAGCGCGGTGGTAGTCCTATACAATTTAAAGCATTCTGATGATTGGCCAATAGAAAGAGAATTGTCTGGAGTGTTTTCGCTTTTGGCGGAGAGATATAGGTTGATGCGACTCTCGCTTGTTACCGACCTTAATACTTATATAAGTAGGGCATTTACAAGTTGAAGACATGGGTAAATCTTTCCATTAGTGCACCACGCTTTGACAATAAATATAAATAAGAGTTCGTGGAGGGGTCTTCCTAGATGCAAAAACTTTTGCAAGCTTCTAGTTTTTGTACAAAAAAAAACATTATTTATTTTTGCGTAGAGGGGCTCCGCGGCTTACCCCACCGGGGCTAACGCCCTGAGCCTCCCATTAATTTACTTTAATTCCCAACTAAAGACCAAGTTGGACCTGATCCGATACTATGGACAAATTAACAGTTTCGTGACTTATTCTCCATCTGGTGATTATATTCACACTAGTTTCTCCACCAAATTTGATTTAAAACAAAAATGCCACATTTCACCCTGAATCGTTAATGGTGCACTAATGCACACATACAGCCAAGGGTAATTATTTTCTTTAGCTCACAACTGCTAAAACTCGTCTAAATATATAAGAAGAGGTGTTAAAAACGTGCTTCGGACCCAGGACCACGAATCCGAAAGCGGAAACTAAAAAACGGCTGCCAGAAACATGGTGATAAAAGCTACTTACTTGTTACACTAATAGCACCGGGTATAACACCAGTTCTAGCCAACTCGTCCTTGTTACGCACATCAATTACATAGGTTCCTGGCCGATTTTGCACATCTTTCACTTCTTCGTATGTGACAGTAGCCATGTTTTATTGTTTTATTGCAATACTACCGTTGCGGTAAGTAAACTTGATACCTATTATAAATATTAAATTGAAGGAATGTCTGAAACGCCTTGTACGTTTGTACGTTTCCCGAAATAAATTGCTGATAAGAATTGTCGCTGTAAAAGACCTTTTGGACCTTTTTTCGTTGAATTTTGGTCCCAAATGAAACCATGGTGTGGTAACCAAGGCGAATCTATACTAGGTAGTAGTACAAGGCGCTGTATGGAAAATTATCAAGAAGAAGCAATCAGCTGATGGGATAACACCACCGGTAATGAATTCGCCTTGTGTGGTAACCGTGTTTGAGAAGGCACGTGATAACGTTTTTTGAACTTAATTTTTTTTTCATTTTTTTAAATAATGAAATGCTAGTATGCAAGCGACTGCCTTAAGCCGGAGCATTGTTTACTATATAGTTTAGCAGCTTAAGTAGAGGTTATGTTGCGAATAGAGTGGAAGGCAGTGGACTAGGCAGTCGAATGTCATATAATGAAGGAATGGTGTTCGGAGTTTTTTCAAAGTTAAAAAAAAATTATAAAAGCTTTAATAATAAATAAAACTATTGATTTAATAACAACAAAAATGCCATATATATTCTGTATACATAAATTTGTAAGGAATATCTCGCTTTAAAATTTGAATTAAATAATCTAAATTTTTTTTTGAAACTGAGTCGAGAACTGTGCGTGTGAATGTGCGAATTTTCACCGATCAGCTGTTAGTTGCGCTACTTGGTAAAATTTACAATGAGCCGGAGTCATTGGTGCCGTATGTCGTATCGCTGTATCCGTATCCCTAACGTAACCCTGCAAAATCGTTGGACCATGTGGTCCACTGGAGTACTTACCATTATACTCCACTGTAATGCAGCAATGAACCAACTCATGTTTCTACACGAACATATTGTAAGCCGATCATTGCTCGATTTTAACGATTGTAATCACTACACGGTGTTTATTGGACTGTGGGTACTCCATGGATTACTCTGATGTAATGCGGAGCTGGAGTATATGGTCCGGTCCTAGGACATCGCAATGTTAATTGGACCATATTTTTTGTATGAATTGTGGTTAATTTTGGAGCACTCGCTTGGTCCATAGCGAGTACTCCATACATGCATGCAAGGAGTACTCGCGATTTTTGCAGGGAATCAGCTGTTTATCGTTACGACGGTAAACCAAGACCCAATTGGTTGGCTACGATACGGTTACGACCTTAGCGGCACCAATAATCGATTGCATTGATTCTCATAAGATTGGTCTAATCAGCTGTTATAAGGTTACCGATACGGTTACCGATAAAGCACCAATGTCTCCAGCTTTAAGCTGCAGTCGAATGTCATATAATGAAGGAATGTAAAAAAAAATGATACAAGATTTAATATAAATAAAACTATTGTTTTAATAACAACAAAAACGCCATATATATTCTGTATACATAAATTTGTAAGGATTATCTCACTTTAAAATTTGAATTAAATAATCTAAATTTTTTTTTGAAACTGAGTCGAGAACTGTGCGTGTGAATGTGCGAACCGATCAGCTCTTAGTTGCGATACTTGGTAAAATTTACAATGCATTGGTGCTTTATCGGTAACCGTATCGGTAACCTTATAACAGCTGATTCGACCAACTTTATGAGAATCAATGCAATCGATTATTGGTGCCGCTAAGGTCGTAACCGTATCGTAGCCAACCAATTGGTTTTTGGTTTACCGACGTAACGATAAACAGCTGATTACGTTAGAATCAGCTGTTATAAGGTTACCGATAACCCATCAAAAAACGCGAGTACTCTATAAATAATGTAAGGAATAGTCCTTTGGGAGTATATTACTGCTCCAAATCTAATCTGTATTCATACAAAAAATGTGCTCCAATTAACATTGCGATGTCCTAGCAGAGGAGTAGGTGATCCCACTCTCGCTTTGTTTGTGAGTATTCCATAGAGTACATACGTGAGAGTACATTCCAAAGTACTTTCACTGTAGTACTCCATGGAGCACCCACACACCACACACCCACAGTATGCCAAAGTACTAAAGAGGAATTGTGTTGTCGGAAAGAATTATCGGAATGAATTTAATTTAAAATGAAGGTAAATGAAGAGGGGCAATACAACTTTTATATTTTATACTACGAATATTCTTATGTTATTTAGCATTTGCGTGAATAAAGAAACTATTATTTCTCTATACTATAGTTTGTATACATGCATTTTATCAGAGTTGCCAAAGTAAAATTTTATTGTCAGTTATTTGTATGCAATATTTTACTTTTGGCAACTCTGTTCGATCGTCATCGTGTCGTGATCACGGTCGTTAAAAAACGAGCAATGATCGGCTGATAGTGGTCCGCAAACGCATTGCAAAGAGCGTACTCCAACATGAGGAAAATGGAACACGTAATCCAACAATATTTACAGGGTAACTACACTCCCTTATGCAATTCAGGATTTCTGGCAAATTTTGAAAAAACTCCGAACATCAATTCCTTCATAATACTTCATTCGTGTCTCTTTTTCACGGCCTTCGAGTGCCTTCCATTCTATTCGCAACCTAACCTCAATTTAAGCTGCCGAACTATATAGGAAACAATGGGCAGATATAAACTGGAACGAGCGTATTCAGAAATCACAGCTGCCGATCAACTGTTGAGTTAGCACTTTCTGAACGTAACGTTGAATGTGTACGTTCACTCCACAAATCGCACAAGGTAGGTGATTTGTGCGTTCACTCCGCTGTTTGAATTTTATTGTTCAAAAATGTTTATGTTTTATTCAGTGATAGCTCTTTACATAACCACGGATCCGAAAGTGGAAATATTTTTGGGGTGGACATTAACGAAAAACCACAAAATTGTCAGGGTCCCTCCGAAACCGAGGTGGGATCAATAGTATTTATGCGCACAACATCCTCCTTGCTTATAGGAAATTACCCTAAGCGGTCCACCGACGTGGGATCAAAATTAAATCCGTTCAAAATCCCTTTGTACACAAATATTTTTTTTGTATACAACAATTTTGACAGCGTATTAGCAGTCGACCCCTCAACTAAACTTTTACCCAATATTTCAATAACCACCGGTTTCGGAGGGACCCGGGGTCTTTTATCGGGTTTTCGTTAATACCTTTTGAACGAGTTAACATTTCTATTTGCCGCCTTCGGATTATTAATGCTGATGTCAAGACGCGTGGTTTGACAACTCTGCCGACATTACGTGTATATTAGCAGTCGACCCCTGTTCTAGACTATTACCAAAGTTGCAATTTTTCACGTGGTTTGTAATGATGAATTTGTTGTACACATAATTTGCTCTCCAAAACCGTTGTAGGGCCCATCCAGGGTAATTTTTTGTAGGCGTGCCCGAAACCGCCAATGCAGAAAGGTGTTCTGAAGCCAGTGGTAGCTGTTCTTAAAGATTTTACGTATCGTTAAAATCTTGTCGATAGTAGATTTACTAAGTCCGAAGCCTTTTCATCATCAACACTTATTAATTGGCGTGTAAGTCCCTAGGCGGTTTTGGTCTAACATGCCAGGGTATTCAAGAGGGTGATAAGCGGAATACAATGCTTTATAGCTTCCGCAGCCCAATTATCAACGTCACCTACGCGAGGGGAATCCTGTTACAAATATGAATGCATCATACTCATATTTAGTAGGCGAGGCTCTGGCGACCCCAAGTTACTCATGGAACTGGGGGGTGGAGGAGGGCGGGATTGCCTATAAGGTTTAATGTGGTCATATTAATCGTTCCCAAGATTGTCGGGCTACCGGGACGTACCAAATCTATATCGGGCAAAGGACCATCATACATCGATAGCACTCCCCAAAACCTTTGTTGTTGTTGTTGTTGTTGTAGCGATTAGGTTACTCCCCGAAGGCCCTGGGGAGTGTTATCGATGTGATGGTCCTTTGTCGGATACAGATCCGATACGCTCCGGTAACACAGCACCATTAAGGTGCTGGCCCGACCATCTCAGGAATGATTTATATGGCCACATTAAACCTTCAGGTCATCCCTCTCTCCTCACCCCCAAGTTCCATGAGGAGCTTGGGGTCGCCAGAGCCTCGTCTGTTAGTGAAACGGGATTCGCCGCTCGAAGGTGAGGTTGACAATTGGGTTAGAGAAGCTATATATTGCGCTACACAACCCCTTGAATCCCTCCCCAAAAACCTTCGGCAGGTGTTGTTGTTGTTGTAGCAGTGCTTCGCCCCATCCAATAGGTGTGACCGACCACAAATTGTCATCAATATTCTCTAATGGGAGTCCAAGGAAACTTGCTGTTTCAAGAGGGGTGGACCATAATGAGAGGGGTGTTAGAGGCGTTGAATCCACATTACAATTGAAGAGATGGTTGGTGTCATGTGGGGACACATTGCAAGCATGGCATACATTTTGTATGTCGGGGTTGATTCTGGATAGGTAAGCGTTTAACCTGTTACAGTATCCAGATCGAAGTTGAGCTAGAGTGACTCTCGTTTCCTTAGGGTGTGTGCGTTTCTTTTCTGCAAGTTTAGGGTATTGTTCTTTGAGTAAAGGATTCACCGGGCAGTTCTTGACATAGAGGTCCGACGCCTGTGGTTGTTGTTGTTGTTGTAGCGATTAGGTTACTCCCCGAAGGCTTTGGGGAGTGTTATCGATGTGATGGTCCTTTGTCGGATACAGATCCGATACGCTCCGGTAACACAGCACCATTAAGGTGCTAGCCCGACCATCTCGGGAACGATTTACATGGCCACATTGAACCTTCAGGTCATCCCTCCCTCCCCACCCCCAAGTTCCATGAGGAGCTTGGGGTCGCCAGAGCCTCGTCTGTTAGTGAAACGGGATTCGCCGCACGAAGGTGAGGTTGACAATTGGGTTGGAGAAGCTATATATTGCGCTACACAACCCCTTGAATCCCAGGTCCGACGCCTGTCTGTGAAGTTCACTGAGGACCTGCTTGTGTTTTTTGGCTTCATACGGCTGTGTTCTCAGGTGCCGTATTTCCTCATAATGCTTACGAATATGACTCAATCAGATATATGTTGGGATGCCCAGGTTTCTGGGTAGTCAACAGGAACTGTTTGGTTAGCATTTCATTTCTCTCCCTGATGGGGAGTATTCTCGCCTCATTATGTAGATGGTGTTCTGGGAACATAAGACCACCCGTGCAGGGTCGGAGGGCAGTATTTTGGCAGGCCTGTAGCTTCATCCAGGGAGTTGTCTTTAGGCTTGGCGATCATATCGGGGACGTGTAGCATGCAATCGGATGGCCAATTGCTTTGTAAGTGGTAATGAGCGTTTCTTTGTCTTTTTCCCAAGTACTGCCAGAAAAAATTTGAGGATTTTATTACGCCTCTGGATTTTCGGTACAATTGCGACTGCATACTCACCAAAAAGTAGATCCTGATCAAAATCCACACCCAAGATTTTGGGGTCTAAGACAGTCGGTAGCGTAGTGCCATTGACGTGCATGTTCAAAATAGTCGACATTTGGGACGTCCATGTTGTAAATAAGGTCGCCAATGGTTTAGTCGGTGATAATGTCAGGTTTCGCGAGGTGAAAAACTGGAGATATCAGCGAGGTAGCCGTTCATTTTGTTGCAAAGCTTATCGATCTGTGGTCCTGGGCATGTAGCCATTATTGTGCAGTCATCAACGTAAGAAACGATAGTAACTCCTTCTGGTGGCGAAGGTAGCTTTGATATGTAGAAGGTAAACAAAAGTGAGGATAGGACACCACCCTGTGGCACCCCTTGTTTAATTCTTCTTGGTTTTGATGTTGCGTTTCTAATGCACCGAAGCCTGCCCGTCACCCAGATAATTTGCGATCCACCTTTTAAGACTTGGGGGAAGGGTAGGCCCTTCCAGGTCTTGCAGTAACGTGTCATAGTTGACCGTCTCAAAAGCTTTTGAAATGTCTGGCGCAACAAGTACTGTTCTATAGTGGGGGTTTTGTTTAAACCGCAATTTATCTGGGTGCTAATGGCATTTAGCGCGGTGGTTGTTCTATGAGGTTTTCTAAAGCCATGCTGATGACAGGCTAGTTGCAAATTTGCTTTGAAATAGGGGAGCAAAATGGCTTCAAATGACTTGGCTACTGGCGATAGGAGAGAAATGACTCTCCTACGTTAGCTGGTTTCCCAGGCTTTAGTAGCGGGACCACTTTGGCCATTTTCCATGTTTCGGGAATGATAAAGGTGGAAAGGGGCAGGTTGAAGACATGTGCTAAATATTTGAAACCCTCTTTTCCTAGGCTTTTAAGCATCGGCATGGCTATGCCGTCTGGGTCCACTGCTTTAGATGGTTTAGCTTCACCGATGGCATCCTCAACCTCCTTGGCGGTGATGGTAATTGGGAACGCGTTGAATTTTAGCTTATGTGCGTGTCTGTTGGCCCTCCGTCTAACTTTGTCAACTGTAGAATGCATTATATATTGTCGGCAAAAAGCGCTCGCGCGTTTATTCGCATCCGAAAGCACTTTATCGCCAAAGGCGATGGAAATTTTGTCATTGTGGTTGGACGGATTCGATAGTGATTTTACGGTGGACCAAAGCTTACATACACCAGAGAGGTTACAACTACTTAGATGCTCCTCCCATTTCGCCCGCTTGTATTCATCCACAATCAATCGGATGCGTTGGTTTATATCCCTTATTTGGGGGTCGCGGGGATCGAGCTGTCTTATAAGGTCACGTTCTCTCACTAAGTTTGCGGTCTCTGCCGGAAAATGAGGCAGAATTTCGGGAATTCTTCCTTCTTTCACGCAGTTTACGAGTCCTGCGCTCACGATTGATATATCTGGCGAACTGTGACAGCTTCCTACCATACAAGTGGGGGCATCTCCGTTTATTGTGCAGAACGTCGTATCTTCTATTTGATCCCCCACCATCTCACCCCTGCTGTCCACCTCAAGTTTCAATGCCATAGATCGTGTTGGGCATTGAAATCGCCTAAGATAATGCGATGTCAGTAAGACGCTAATATTAGGGCGATATCCACTAGGGCCGCAGGTGGCAGGAGCGATGTATATGTTGATGATTTCTAAGTTTACATCGCCTGACCGGACAGATAAGCCGTGACGTTCTAGGACATTGTCCCAGCGGCCGATGTCGGGATCAAATATATGATATTGCACTGAGTGGTATATGATAAATGCGAGACCGCCTCCATTTCCGCTCTCGCAATTTTTTCTGTAGACATTATACCCAGAAAAGGTCTGCAGAACAGATCTTGCTGTGAGTTTCGTCACTTGAATCGCAGCAATGCGGATGATGTGGCGCTTCATGAAATCGACTATCTCCGTGATCTTGCCGATTAATCCATTACACTGCATAATTCTGAAGTGCAGCGGGAGGACGTCTGGTTTTGGGATCTAGCCCAGAAAAACCTGTCCGATGCAACCATCCCTTGCACGTCACACTGACAAGAGTATGGCCGTCCTAAAAAGATTCTTTTTCGGCAGACGCAGTAAAACCATTTCTCAGGACCGCGGTCAGGAGACGGACCCGGATTGGGTTCGATAACTTCCAGGAGCAGGAGAGTATGGCGCAGTCCCGCTGCAAGGAGCTGCTGGGAGGATGACAATTTGTGGGAGGGACACATTAAATGGGGTTACACTGAAATGACAGTCCTTGATCGGGAAAAATCCCGAGTCGTTCCGGTACATAGAACCGGCTGCCTTGGGAAGCGCTTCGGAGTGTCTTTATTTTTAATACAACAGCAACAACAATGCCAATTGTAATGAGAGACTTATAGAGTGTGATTTATTTTTCAATTTTCAACTCAAACCAAAGTATCACTTATGGAAAAGATTATCTGTTCGGTTTCAATGTGGCGTTGTCTCGTTGTTAATAATAGTAGTCTCCAGACGAAGTTCTTCCAGTTTCGATTTTATATATGTACGCCCTGGCCAGCGAATAAACGCTATTATAATAGATAGTAACTGTGGTTTAAATCTGTTCGTATGTTCGATGTCCCTTCCAGGATCGATTTTGTATGAAGCCTCATTTGGTTCCGTATGACTCAAAGAGGCCCTTCCCAACACATACAGAGTTTATTGTGTTACTCAACGCCATTTTGCAAGGAGCTCAAATTTAAATAAAGCAGCGTACAGTCACCTCAGAGAGATATAGACCCCCAGCGGATTAGGTGGTTAGAATATACCCGCGGTAGGTATGCCTGTCGTAAGAGGCGACTAAAAAAATGAAGGTTTAATGTGGCAATATAAATCGGTCCCGAGATGGTCGGGCGAGCACCTTAATGGAGCTGTGTTACCGGAGTGTACCCGATCTGTATCCGGCAAAGGACCATCACATCGATAACACTCCCCAAAGCCTTCGGGGAGCAACCTTATCGCTACAACAACAACAACAGAGATATAGCTTTCGCGTTGCAAACAAAATTATATAATTTGACAGCTTTCAAATCACATTCCCTTTCGCATGGCGGTACAGAGTAAAGCGCCATGTAAACTTAAAAAGCAGTACAATTCAATTATGATTTGCGAAAATTGTTTATTTAAATTTATCTTTATATCTACACATTTGTATATAAAATATCATTTAATTTCTTTACAACTTTGCTTCTGCGGCTGTTATGCATACATATAGACGAGCTTTTGCGTTACAGAATTTACTAAATATTTATAATTTACTGCGATTCATTTAAGATAAAAATGCATTGCTTTTATTTAAATTTAAATTTTTTTTAATTTTTTAAAAACATTGCACAAAAGATGAAAAAGCTAAAATAAACTCAAATAAAAGCTGGAAAGAATGGCGATATTTGATGAAATTAAAATCCATATCATTGCTCTTATTGCATTCATTATTGTATATTTATAAACACATTAATGGTATTACAACGAAATTGTTAAATCGTTAGTCGGTATAAGCCAAACAACAAACTAATAAAAGTCCAACAAAGGAAAATAAATTAGTTCACAGGAATTGCTTTTTTTTGTGGATACGACATTGAATTTAAACATCAATATTTTAAGCACAGTTTTTTTTTGGCGGGAAAAAGCTTCTCGCCTCATTTGGTGCTTTCTCTGTGGGCTAAAATCTACGATAAAAAATCAGGACGATGCTAAACATGATGATTATAAAAAGCTTTACCAGCATAATAGAACAGATCTGTTAAAATTCCAAGTAAACTGTTACATTTAGACATATTATAAATAATATATGTTACCTGGAATCATTAAACGACCCTATTGCGCGAAAACAAGTTTCCGAGAGAAACGCGTTTAAAGTTTTTGTTTATTTATTTATTTATTCAATGTTTAGCTTGACTCTGTGTAGCGGCTGGCCGTTGTGAACCAATTTCGTAATTAAAATTTAATTAAATTCCCGATAAGAACCCGATGACAATGCAAGAATAAGAAAAAAACTCCGATAGGTGGCGCATGGATCTAAATATTTCAAAAAAATTGTATTTGTGGTCCGAATTGGCTTGAAATGCGATTTGTGAAAAAACTAAGAAAGATTGAAAACTGGGGTTTGTTCCATTGAAAAGAGCGTTAAATTTCCTATAAGAATCACTCAAAAAGTGAAGAACGGTATCTTCGCATAATAGCGTCGTTTCATGAATCCAGAGGTTACATATTATTTTTTTTTTTAATATATGTATGTATATTGATCTAAATTGATTTTTTTTTTTTTTATTAAATAATATATGTTTTTATTTGATTTAGATAATTTTTAGACAAATGTATGTATATGAAACTTCCAAAAATATGTTGTCCTAGTTACATTTACATGATATACTGATTGTATTAAAAACTCAAATTTTACTTAATTTATTATGTATGTATGTTTACACACACAAAAAGGAAAGCCTTCAATTCGCATATGTACGTATGCTGTATATACTAATAATATATATGTATTTACATATTAGCAGGCTCATTGCATAGTTGGGTCTTCAATAGTTGGGATAGCTTATTTAGGATATAACAAATTACATTTCCGTATCGACTGCTGAGTGCAATACCACCTTAGCTCGGTTGCCGTCAAACATACTATCTCACCAAGCTTTGAAAAACGATCATTATCGGAACTAATTTTAAGAACGCTCTATTTATGATACTTTTTTAAAAATGTCCTTGTTAGAATTTTGTTAGATTAGGCCTTATTTAGAAATTCGGTTGAAGAATCTCTTATTTAAACATTTTTTCAGAAACGCTCTATTTATCGCAGTATAAATTAAATAGATTTCGAGATGAGGTAGGGCACTTTTGAAAAAAATAGGAGATGGTGCATTTTTCAGTCAAATTCTGAAATACGTCTATTTACAATCATATTAGAAATAGGCCGTTTTTGAACTGGCAGTCTAGATAGGGTGATATTCCACTCATACTTCGCTATCTACTTTAAATTAAACGATTAGCGTATTTGGATTGTGTTGATATCTTATTCGTACGAGTTTTGCTTTTACGGTGTACAAAATGTATGTAGTTATATGTATTTACTAACTTAGCGCATAGAACCATTTTCATATTACTTTAATAGATTAGCATCAATTTAATAGGAAACGAAGTGAATTATAGTTCATTCTAACGCCAAAATCAATTTGAAACCAAAAAACGAAAATAATTTTTCAATTATTAGCAACGCTTCGCCGGTGGCACTAAATGTTCAGGCAGAACATTCGGCAGCTCATTGCCTTCCAATTTGACGTTGATTAAGTGCATAGCGAGCGCAAATTCATCTGAATCAAGGAAGCCATCACCATCGACATCAGATAATTTCCAGATTTTGCTGAGTACCGAATTTGGTAACTTGGATTTAATAAGTTCTTGTTTGGCAGCTGTAATGGAATACAAAATCATCATATAAATCACATATTTTAAGAAATAATCAATATTTTATACTTACTCGCTCCCGATATACGTCCCTCCACTGGTCCCAGTGCATTAAAGATGGCATCTGTACGCGGTTTATCCCGATTACAGATCCAGTCGTGTTCACCAAAGCCAGCGTCGATGCCCTCACCTTTCATATAACCGAACGGTGAAACATGATCGTCGATTACTCCAGCGAATGCGCCACCTTAAAAATAAAGCAAAAAATAAATGGGTCCAAATGTGCATGATAATATCAAAGTAATATTAATATGTATTTTTATTAGGAAGTAAGTAGTGAGTAGTAAATTACGATGTATTTATCTACAAGGGTGCTTGATACGTTTTTAGATAAATATAAAGAGTGCTCTGAACAGTTTTACACGTTTACTTGTTAAGCAGCTATAATAGTCCAGGCGGACCTTTTCCGGCCCAACTTTGGAACACCTACGAAATTTCAAGAGATTTAAGTCAATTTTTTCCTCGTCTGTCAGCTTTCTGTGCATGTATGTACATTCTCTAGCGCTTGATCTATCAGATAGCTAATTACTGTCAGGCGTTTGCTACTTACGATGACTGAAATAAATACGTAGTCCGGTTTTCATTCATTGTGTGTCAGTGACAACAGCCAACTTTGCGAAAATGAACTTGCGTACGAGCGCAAGATTCCACTTTTCTTCCCCAACGGGTTAGGGGGTCAGAATATACCCGCGGTAGGTATGCCTGTCGTAAGAGACGACTAAAATACCAGATTCAAGGGGTTGTGTAGATTCAAGGGGTTGCCAGCGCAATATATAGCTTCTCCAAACCCCATTGTCAACCTCACCTATCCGCGGCGAATCCTGTTTCACTAACAGACGAGGCTCTAGCGACCCCCAGCTCCTCATGGAAGTTTGGGGGTGGGGAGGGAAGGATGGCCTGAAGGTTTAACGTGGTCATATAAATCGTTCCCGAGATGGTCGGGCTAGCACCTTAATGGTGCTGTGTTACCGGAGCGTACCGGATCTGTATCCGGCAAAGGACCATCACATCGATAACACTCCCCAAAGCCTTCGGGGAGCAACCTTATCGCTACAACAACAACAACAACATTCCACTTTTCTCATCTCATCGACAAGCATTGAAAATTAGCATCGCTGTAGCGGCTACTTTCATTCTTCATGCGTTTATGGCAATTTAACCCCAATTGCTATATTACAATATAATTGATTTGCTTGCCTATTTACATGTGAGACTTGCGCTAAAAAATTTGCGTCGTTGCATTTGCATTGAAGAACGTTTTTATTGATAAAAGAGCATTCCTGAGTTGTGGTAATTAAAAGGAGTCTATTGGTGTTTTTTTTTTTCCATTTGTATACATATTTATTATTTATACACTCATACATACAAGTACCAATTTATTTTTTACCAAAGAGTCATCATCATAATAGGTCAAAATCGGGTTCCTGTCCAAAACCTGTTTGAGAAGAAAGAATATCGCCAAAATCCTGATTTCACCAAGAAAATCGATTGATGCACTGAATGGCGACCGGGCCTCTGGACGATTTGGCCGCATCGCAACAAAGCGAGCCCATCGTTTCTTGATTGCGAAGATTACACTTATTGTAACCCCAAATGCAACTAAGTCCTTCCACGCCAGTCTAAGTCGAGGATCTGTGGATGTAAAGAAAAAAACTCGCACACAGGGTAGGCTCTGGAAAATCCGGAAGCATACAAAAGAACGAAGTAATCTTTCGATGCTGCCATCAAGCAACAAACATTACGTGCTGGATAGCACTTTGTTAGGAAGTGTATCGAGACTCCTGGTGATAAGGATATATAATAATAATGAAGAAATTGCATCCATCAAATGGATGAGGACAAGAATGTGAGAAACATTGTTGGTGTTCTGTTCCCCTTTCCTACCAACAGAGAGCATGAGCATGTTAACTAAGAAAACCGCAGAGTGGAATCATTCTACAAAGAAGACATTAAAACAGTCCTGCGTAGCATGCAACTTATGAGAGGAATACTAAAGGCAATTAGATCAGGTGCAAATAACTGCGCAGAGCTTTTGTTGCACATATACAACAAATTTCTCGAGGCAAGAATCTTCCAGTGGATTGAGATACTGGCACGATCTTTGAAGGTATTGTGAATATTTGTTAGATAAGAAAAAAATATTTTCCGGATAATAAAAATGCGGGTTAAGCTGAGTTCCAGCTCTCTCAAGTAGCTATGAATTTAAAAAATGCAAATAAGACGAAAATGTCTTTCGTTAAAGATAAAAAACCTTTCATCAACAAAAGTAACCAGCCTTCAAAATTCCGCAATAATAAAGATTTTTAAACAATAATCAATGGAAAAACATTTGGCACTTATCACTTTCTCTCTTTATGTGCAACCTTTATATAAAGCCGCTTTATATAAAGGTAAGAAAGGTAAAGGTACCAAAAATTAAATCCTTTCATCCCTGTGCCTTTCCGGCTTGGTTGTGTCTTCGCGACAATGATTTATCAATTCATAAAATTTATCCGCCAAATCAGATACAAACCGTCCAAGTCTTGGCAATTATATAGGTTGTTAGCAGTGGCAGCTTCTGATAAGGTTGTCGGTTATCAAGAGGACATTCCAAAAAGGAAATAAACTGATAAGATACTCGTATGTACGATTTAATAAGATGATGGCGGGAAATACTAAAAAACTAGTGCCAAAAAACTTCATATAAATTTCTACATAACCACTTAAGCAAATAGAACACTACAGATAAATAATTTATATGTACCTGTACGTGGAGCATTCCACGTTTGGTGTAGGACACATTTTAAGCATTTATACAGTTTTTGTCCTCAACTAAAGGCACGTCATACCTTTATAAGAAAAAGTATTTGGTGCTTTAATATTGTGTGGTACATGGCTAAGCAAAAATAGAAACTTGCTTTTCAAATATTCGTAATTGAGTGTGAAAGATCCTAAATAAGCATGCTTTTGTACGGGACGATTATGTGGTTATTTCAGTTTTCAAATTATGATTTTCTCAGTTTTTTTTCTATGCCGGTTTTTTTTAATTTTTTTTATTTATTTATTTCATATAACAGTCTAAGGCTCCAGCTATTAGGAGTAATACAACTATCAGATCTGGAAGCAGCAAGTGGCATAGGTCCTAGAAAACTTTTAGTATTTTCCAAGAGGACGGAGTTATTTTATAACATATGTAGTTCCCAGTTTTTGCTAGGGTTTTTCAGTTTGGTCGTTAACACTACGGACTCATTCAGACTATGTGTAGTCCTCATGGACCGGCCAGTTGAACTTAACCTAAGCTTCATATTAAATAATTTTGAATTATTTTTCCTCTGAAGAGTTAGGTACATCACAATATTACTGTCAATATTTTGAGATTGAAAGTCAATAAGGAGAGCAATGAGAAAATCAGCCAAATTAATCGATTTTCCAAGGAATACCCGAAGTACACAATTCCACCCGATGTGCCGGGGTGAAGTCAGAAGAACATGTGATGAGTACCAACAAATATTTAGGAAAAATGTAGTTAAAGCATGAGTAGAAACTTTTTTGTCATTACATGAGTAAATAGGTACCACATACATTCATACACAAAATAAGTTAGCCAAGTGAACTCATTTTAAATCAAAGAATAAAATGAAATATGGTTAAGCTACTTTCTTTTAATAGTTAAGAAGTTAAATATAACAAGAAAAATAAAATTTTGCATTGCTTTTACTTATATCGTTTATCTAAAAATCATTTTCTAACCCATAATTACTTATTTACTAAAGCTTAGGGTTGCCCATGCTTTATGATCAGATCATATGTGGGTCTGATAAAGTCATTCTTACTACTAAAAAGGTGTGACAGAGGATTCATGATATTCGAATCTAGTGCCCATAGTGCCTTTCAGCATCAGATGCTCCTAAATTAGACTTCCTCATTGGTAGTAGATGTAGGAAGTGCGGGCTGCAGAAGGAAAGGGTTTTACAAGTTCTGTTTTTGTGTCCTGTCGCCAGATTAAGTAGGATAGGTCGCGGAAAGCTTCTAGTATTTGTTCAGAGGGTGGTGCTACTTTATAATATTTATTCTGGTTATTTAATTGGTTTTTAAGTTTTGTCGTGGAGCAATTCTCTGGTAACTATGGACACATTTAATCTGGAGAGGACCAGGCAATTTTAAAATAAGCTACCATAAAGAACTTTATGATTTAAATGTATTCCAGTATTCAGTGTTTTCGCAACTAGATGGCATTAGATCGTACTTTTAGTCACAAATTGTGATGATAAGTCATTAGACATTCTCACTTCAACATTTTGTACCTCAAGTTCAGTTATAATTTACCTATGTATATTATAGTGCACAAAATAATAGGAATGAAAATATAATCCGGCTTCAACGGTATTCCTCTCAATCCTCTCATTTCGCTCACACAAAGATTGAGCAATTTTTTTTTCAAGGCCTTCATCGTATATCGTTAGTTTCCCTTATAGCTTTTGATAATGGACCATTCGAATAATAGATTCATCGATAATCAAAATTTGTTTAGTAAAATAATCGATTATCGCTTACCCACTAATTGGTTGTTTTTTATTAGTGACAGATTCGACTATTCGAATATTCTGTGTTTTATAAAACGTTGTGGAGTTGTTTTATGTCGTCTGCAGCTCACGTACATATCTCGCATTTTGAAAAGAAATTTCATACCCACGAAATTATTTTTTATTTTGTTGCCATAATAATTTTTTTGGCAAAAAAATGTATGTATGAAATTTTTGAATTTAATTTTTTATGACAAAAAATCTAATTTATGAAACCGTCAGTATTATAGTAATGATTGTAGATCGGTTTTCAATCAAAGCAAAATGACTACTCGACAAATCAACCAGCCGAATAATCGATTGTAAACAAGAGCGATTTCCCTGCCAATAATTTGTCACTTGTTAATGATGCATTTAACACCGCAAACTGAATATAGTTATATTTTTTGCAAAATATAAGCAATCCATGCACCCTACAAGACTTCACGAGCCCCCTATTTTCTATTATTCGACCTGGTTTTTTAGTGCGAGTTTAAACTATAGTAAAAGTTAACTAGAGTTTAACCTTGCCACCTTGTTCGATAACATAAAATTTTACTGCAGGTTTAACTGGAGTTTAAACTAGCACTGAAAAACCGGACCTAACTCTGTTAGTGTATTTCCTATTTGTCAGAAAACCAAAACAATCTGTTAAATGTAAAAGTAAATATACAATAAGCAAAATAATATTGAGGTTAAGGAAGGCAAATAAGAGTTCGTTTTGCGGTGCGTTAAACCGTTATGTGCTTTCCAAGAACCAGTTCAGGTAACATCAAAACACTTAAAAAACCAGTTGATGCCCTAAACTGTAGATAAAATAAGTTAACTGAATATACCTGGTTGTAGTTTTTTACTGATTACAAAAGTTACTTAAATTTATATATTTACGTAGATTTTCAACAAGTGTCACAATAGTGACACCAGCACATGGAACTTGTGCCGTCAGTTGAGGTGAACAAAGAAATAATGTCGACCTATCAGAAATTGCAGCGTCAGTCAGTCAGCGTGAATAATTGAAATTAGAGCTCAACTTGAAGCTGCCAAAAGTGACACTGACCATCAAATGAACACACAATCTACATAAATGGTGCGGATGCACTAAACCGAAACCGGGTTCGAAAACTAGAAGCACCGGCAATGTTGAATTCATTTCGATTAACTTTGCTGAGTGTAACAAACATTTATTAAATAATTTGCATAGATGTTGTTTTTTCACATTATTAGTGTACTTGTGAGATATGAGTACGACGCCATGGTGACAAGTTGCAATGCAATATAAAATAGGAATGCAAATCAGTAAGTATATTATGAATAGGTATGCGAGTATTTAACCCATATTAGGCACGATGGCATATTGATGCAAAAACAAAAACAGTAAAACAACCGTGAAAAAATGCGATTAGTGGAAGATTAGTGGGGGGAGGGACCTTAATTTTAATTCAGCAACTGATTTCTTTTAAAAATGCATGTCTATAATAGGGCTTACAATTTCTCGAACTTGTTCGAGAAGAGAGTTCTCGGGAGTTTCGCCTTCTCGCGAGATTCTCGAATCTAGAATGATTCGTAAGGCTCGCGAGCTTCTCGACATTCAATTTTATCGATTCATCGGCTGTCTTATATAGAGCTTATGATTTTTTCTGGAGCACAAGCGAAAATTTCTACAAAACAACAACTAAAAACACCGAAATGTATAGAATACTGCCAATGCAGCGACTGAATTGAAAGTCGAGAAGCTCGCGAGTATTACGAGTATGTCGAGATTCGAGAATCTCGCGAGAATTGAAAGTCGAGAAGCTCGCGAGTATTTCGAGATTCGAGAATCACGTGAGAAACCTTGTTCTCGATGTCTCGTTTAGAAAATAAAATATTGTGAACAAAGTTATATGTATAATAAATATGTTTTGAGTTAAATGTCATTGAAAAGCAATGTAATCAACAAAAAATTCACAAGTAAAAAAAACTAAGTGTATAAATACTGTCCATACAGCAATTAAGTTTATGACGAGAAGCTCGCGAGATTTACGAGTACTTAGAGACACGAGAATCTCAAGAGAAGTCGAGTTCTTGATTTCTCGGGCCTCGAAAATCTCGCTTGTGTTCGAGAAGAAATCGTAAGCTCTAGTCTATAAATTGACTAAGTGAACCATTTTATACCAGTACGGAAGTAAGTTCAGTAGATTTTTCTGCACTCTAGAGGTGTTTTTTAAAAATTCAAAGTCTTAGGAGCCAGCATTTTGGATATTTCAAATGACTAGAATTTGTATAATAAGCAAAAAATATGTAATTAATTACATGACCGATCTTCAAATATAAAAAGAATAAGACATATTAACAACAAATACAAATGTTACCCGAAAACTAACTATTTGTTTGGGTAATTATAGCTCAACTGAACCTGATAAGGTGGATCCGCGATGACTCTCTTTAGATACTAGAAGCAAGATTTTTTGCTGGGATTGTACTTGCATTGCTGATATCTCGTAAACACAATGTCAAGTTAAATAATGCTTCAATTAACGCTGCGCACAGGCGAGACAATTTGCACATGTGAGTGCGCGGCTGCAAGGTAGACTAGAGCGTTATAGTAATTGAAGATTAAATGCTAGACAGGATCAGCTGACTACTAAACGGGAAGAACGCTATTTTGCAATTAATTAGGCAAAAGTCTTGAAAAAACCTACGAGCTGGAGCACATTAATTAGTTTTGTAAGCATAAAAACCGTAAATGTATAATCAAATTTGAATGCGAGAAATTGTTAGAAAGTCGTTTATGTGTACCTTTAAGATCGAATTGTTAGAGCTAGGCTTAGTAAAGAAATTTTAAGATCAGACTCGGATTATATGGAAGCACTATTTTAATCAGTTTATATGGTTTTTTAAATGTAATTTACATAGCCACTGAATTGCTATTTGTCACTTATTAAAATTCTCATTGAAAGTTGTAACTCTTTGAATTAGAGCAAATAAACGTTGTCCTTCTCAATCTATTGTATAAATAAATAATAGTTTAAAAAACTAAAAAAACACGCTTTTATAGCAAACCGAACTAAAAAATAGAAAATAATTTTCAATTAAAAAGAGGTTATATAACAGTAGTAGAAGGTCAAACAATCGTTTATAGTTAATCACCTCAAAATAAAATTATAATAAAATTTAAGTTATTAACAGAATAATTTAATTCAGATTAAAAAGCGTGGGGTGCATTTGACTACATTTCATATCTTTCCTCTCAGATAGTTGCCAATAGAATGATTGTAACATTCAATATCAAGCACCCCGCGCTTTTTACAGTGAATTTAATTATTCTCTTAATAACTTAAATTTTATTATAATTTTATTTTAAGGTGATTAACTATAAACGATTGTTTGACCTTCTACTACTGTTATATAACCTCTGTTTAATTGAAAATTATTTTCTATTTTTTAGTTCGGTTTGCTATAAAAGCGTGTTTTTTTAGTTTTTTTAAACTATTATTTATTTTTAATTTTTAGTTCAAGTAATTTTAAAAGTTTTAGTCGGGAGTGATGAAACCTCGAAACGCCAGCGGTCCATGGATGAATCCAACCCCACGGCACCGAAAAGGGCCAAGACGCAGGGAGGCTGGACGCGGTCTTTCGCCGCGATTGCCAAGGGTCGGCATATCATTGGCATTATAGAAGAGAGCAGAGAATATGGCAGGATCCCGAAACAACAGTGGAAGTGGATCGAGGCCGCGCTCGCTACGGTGGCCGTTAAGGTTAAAAAGACAACCCTGGTCCACCGCCATCTTACACCGATGCAGGGTGGTTCCTGGGCAATGTCAAGCTAATTGCCTGTGACGACGTCAGGTCGGTCAACCTCTATAGGGCCGCCGTCACGCTGATAGGGGTGGTATATCCGGGCGCGCGCCTCAAGGTAGTGGAGGCGCGTGATATGCCCTCACGACCAAGGGCTAGAGCCTGGGTTCCAGTGACACCAACGGACCCAGCTGACATCGTGGAGCTGCTCCAGGAGTACAACCCGCCACAGGTTTGGAAGTCAACCCGGATAAAACCGAGCTTGTTCTCTTCACGAGGAGGTACAAAGTACCAAATCTTACATCGCCAAGAATTGGGGGTACGTTCTTAGCGTTTAGCAATCAAGTCAAGTATTTGGGAGTCATTCTGGATAGGAAGCTATTATGGAGTGACCATATAGTGGAGCAATCCAAGAAGGCAGCAGCAGAGCTGTTCACCGTGCAAGAGGGCAATTGGCACCTCCTGGGGATTCTCCCTTAAGGTGACCTACTGTATTTACACAGCAACCGTGTGCCCGATTCTTCTTTATGGGGCCTTGGTCTGGTGGCCTGCACTAGCTAAAAGTACCTATCTTAAAATGCTTCAAAAGGTGCAACGGAGTTCGGAGCTCTGCATTACCGGGGCTATCGGCTCCACTCCAGATTCCGTTCCATACATACGTGGATACATAGATACATAGATAGATACAGGCCAAGCTAATAAAAACGTGTTAAACAGGGATCCAGTATGCTCTTTCGTAGATGTGCCATGCATCCACTTCTATCATTAATAAAGGAATGCGTTTTTCGCATTATGTGCAAGGTTTCAAATTTATGGCCATTTGGGGTGGTCACAAGTTCGATTGACCTTATGTCCGTTAACCTTATGTGACCCCACCATCACATTATTGCATTGTCATCGAGCTTTGATACGTGTACAAAGTTTCAATCAAACTTATGGCCTTTCAAAGTGGTAATAAGGCCAATTGACCTTGTGGTCGTTGACCTTATGTCACCACACCATCACATTAATGCATTGTCATCGAGCCTTGATACGTGTGCAAAGTTTCAATCAAACTTATGGCCATTCAAAGTGGTAATAAGGCCAATTGACCTTATGGCCGTTGACCTTATGTCACCACACCATCACATTAATGCATTGTCATCGGTCCTTGATACGTGTGCAAAGCTTTAAATTAATCAGACTTCTAGAAACCGGTGAAAATTAAGCTCAAAGATTCCGTTACATAGATACAGGCCAATCCAATAAAAGCGTGTTAAAAAAGGGCTCCAGTATGCTCTTTCGTGGATGTGCCATGTATCAACTTCTATCTTTAATAAAGGAATGCGTTTTTCGCATTATGTGCAAGGTTTCAAATCTATGGCCATTTGGGGTGGTCATAAGTTCAATTGACCTTATGTCCGTTAACTTTATGTCACCCCACCATCACATTATTGCATTGTCATCGAGCCTTGATACGTGTGCGAAGTTTCAATCCAACTTATGGCCACTCAAAGTGGTAATAAGGCCAATTGACCTTACGGCCGTTGACCTTACGGCCGTTGACCTTATGTCACCACACCATCACATTAATGCATTGTCATCGACCCTTGACACGTGTGCAAAGTTTCAATCAAACTTATGGCCATTCAAATTGGTAATAAGGCCAATTGCCTTATGGCCGTTGACCTTATGTGACCCCACCATCACATTAATGCATTGTCATCGAGCCTTGATACGTGTACAAAGTTTCAATCAAACTTATGGCCATTCAAATTGGTAATAAGGCCAATTGACCTTATGGCCGTTGACCTTATGTGACCCCACCATCACATTAATGCATTGTCATCGAGCCTTGATACGTGTACAAAGTTTCAATCAAACTTATGGCCTTTCAAAGTGGTAATAAGGCCAATTTACCTTGTGGCCGTTGACCTTATGTCACCACACCATCACATTAATGCATTGTCATCGAGCCTTGATACGTGTGCAAAGTTTCAATCAAACTTATGGCCATTCAAAGTGGTAATAAGGCCAATTGACCTTATGGCCGTTGACCTTATGTCACCACACCATCACATTAATGCATTGTCATGGGTCCTTGATACGTGTGCAAAGTTTTAAATTAATCAGACTTCTAGAAACCGGTGAAAATTAAGCTCAAAGATTCCGTTACATAGATACAGGCCAAGCCAATAAAAGCGTGTTAAAAAAGGGCTCCAGTATGCTCTTTCGTAGATGTGCCATGTATCAACTTCTATCTTTAATAAAGGAATGCGTTTTTCGCATTATGTGCAAGGTTTCAAATCTATGGCCATTTGGGGTGGTCATAAGTTCAATTGACCTTATGTCCGTTAACTTTATGTCACCCCACCATCACATTATTGCATTGTCATCGAGCCTTGATACGTGTGCGAAGTTTCAATCAAACTTATGGCCACTCAAAGTGGTAATAAGGCCAATTGACCTTATGGCCGTTGACCTTATGTCACCACACCATCACATTAATGCATTGTCATCGACCCTTGACACGTGTGCAAAGTTTCAATCAAACTTATGGCCATTCAAATTGGTAATAAGGCCAATTGACCTTATGGCCCTTGACCTTATGTGACCCCACCATCACATTATTGCATTGTCATCGAGCCTTGATACGTGTGCAAAGTTTCAATCAAACTTATGGCCATTCAAAGTGGTAATAAGGCCAATTGACCTTATGACCGTTGGCCTTATGTCACCACACCATCACATTAATGCATTGTCATCGAGCCTTGATACGTGTGCAAAGTTTCAATCAAACTTATGGCCATTCAAAGTGGTAATAAGGCCAATTGACCTTATGGCCGTTGACCCTATGTCACCGCACCATCACATTAATGCATTTTCATCGAGCATTGATACGTGTGCAAAGTTTCAATCAAACTTATGGCCATTCAAAGTGGTAATAAGGCCAATTGACCTTATGGCCGTTGACCTTATGTCACCACACCATCACATTAATGCATTGTCATCGATCCTTCATACGTATGCAAAGTTTCAAATTAATCAGACTTCTAGAAACCGGTGAAAATTAAGCTCAAAGATTCCGTTACATACAGGCCAAGCTAATAAAAGCGTGCTAAAAAAGTTCTCGCGATAAGTATAACTACATAATCGTAATGCACATTGGACTCATTAAGTCACAAAATAAGTAGACGTTGCTATTGTAATTTTGTGTAGTCAATATGTCAATACGCATGTGAGTCTATTTGTTAGAAATATTTATACAGCCACTCGCACTTAAATATTATCAAATTAGCACAAATGAAACAGTTGAATACACTTTGATAAAGAATAGCTAAATAATAATTTCGCGGTATGTGCAAGTTTGGCTATATACGTTCAAATTATATCTACATAAATTAATATGAATGAATGGTTGATAGATTTGGAGGGTGGGGCCGTGTGTAGAAGTCCACGAAAGTGGGGAAAGCTTCTGACCGCCATTCACCTGGGAATGGCCAGAGCGATTCTTTTGCATGCGGTTCAAGCAGCTCACTACTGCCGGTCGCTTGCGGCCAAGTATCCTCTGGGTAGCCGCTAAACACCCGTTTAGCGGTGAGCTAATGTGAGAAGGCGACAACCTGGCTAGGCCACTCTGACATAATCGGTTTAAGGGCTAGCCGGGGGCGATTTCATCGGCAGCGTCTGTACACCTCTAGGTGCGGCTGCAAGCGGGCGTCTATCTTGGAGCAAGCGGCTCGCTATATAAACGTGCCAAGTAATATTTTCACCCCCGCTGAGCGGGTTGTGCGCTGGGCTTGGGACCCGCCACGTAAAACCATACTCCAATGAAATATAACAACAAGCCTCGGATAAATACACTCTCTATTGATGACGACCATGGCAAACGTTTGAAGGACAATGAATTGAGGGCATGCACCTGGAACGTCCGCTCCCTGAATGGGATTGGTGCAGATGCCCGGCTGGTTGATGTCCTCGTCAAAGCAAAATCTGACATCACCGCCATCCAAGAAATGCGTTGGACGAAGCAAGGAAGAAAGAAGATCAAAAATTGTGACATATATTGGAGTGGCCATGCGAATAAGCGCAGTTTCGGCGTCGGATTCGTGGTGGGAGAGAGACTCTGTCGCCAAGTGCTGGCGTTCACGCCTGTGGACGAGCGTCTCGCCGCTATTCGAATAAAAGCAAAATTTTTTAATATATCATTCATCTGCGCCCATGCGCCGACAGAGGAGAAAGACGATGAGGTGAAAGACACTTTTTATGAACAATTAGAACGCACATACGAGCGCTGCCCCCGTCATGATATAAAAGTCGTGCTTGGCGACTTTAACGCCAGGGTGGGCAAAGAAGGTGTTTTTGGCCCTACAGTCGGAAAGTTCAGCCTACACAATGAAACTTCTCCTAACGGACTGAGGCTGATTGACTTTGCCGGTGCTCGAAACATGGTCATATCAAGCACGAGGTTCATGCATAAAAAGATACATCAAGCTACATGGCTGTCTCCTGATCGAAATACTCGCAATCAGATCGATCACGTTGTGATAGACGGACGGCATGCCTCCAGTGTTTTAGATGTGCGAACGATCCGAGGACCTAACATCGATTCGGACCATTATCTCGTTGCAGCCAAAATACGCACCCGCCTCAACGCGGCTAAAAACAAGGAACAAAAAACACAAGGAAAGCTAGACGTCGAAAAGCTTCAATCGCAACAGACTGCCAATGATTTCGCAACTCGACTCTCACACCTGCTCTCTGAGGGCACAACTCATCCTGAAGGAATACAGGAGCAGTGGGAGCATATCTCCAAAGCACTTCATACTGCCGCCGAGGAAAAAATTGGTTACCGGCGGCCACGAAAAAACCACTGGTATGATGAAGAATGCCGCGTTGCAACCGAAAGAAAAGACGCTGCCTACAAGGCTACGTTAAAAGCGAGCGCGACAAGAGGAGTGTGTGAACGCTATCGTGAGTTGAAAAGGGAAGCGAGACGCCTTTTCAGGAAGAAAAAAGCAGAAGCAGAAAGGCGTGAGTGCGAGGAGCTTGAGCTGCTAGCCACCAGGAATAACGCCCGAAAATTCTACCAAAAAATACGGCGACAGACGGAAGGTTTTAAGACCGGGGCAAACTCCTGTAGGAATGAAAACGGCGACCTTGTAACTGATGTCCAGAGAGTGCTTAGATTATGGAGGGAACACTTCTCTGCTCTCCTAAATGGAGGCAGCAATTCACCGCGCAGAGATGAAAAACCCGATCCCACAATCGATGATGATGGAATATATGTCCCCCCGCCCGATTATGACGAAGTTAGAATAGCAATAACCAGATTGAAAAACAACAAGGCCGTGGGCGCTGATGGATTGCCTGCGGAGCTATTCAAGTTCGGCGGCGAGGAGTTGGTAAGGCGCATGCAGCAGCTTCTTAGCAAAATATGGGCGGACGAAAGCATGCCCGACGCTTGGAATCTAAGTGTTCTTTACCCAGTCCACAAGAAGGGGGATACTGCAAAATGCACCAACTATCGTGGAATCAGCCTTCTTAATATCGCATATAAGGTCCTTTCAAGTGTATTGTGCGAAAGATTGAAGCCCACCGTGAACCGGCTGATTGGACCTTATCAGTGCGGCTTCAGACCTGGTAAATCTACCATCGACCAGATTTTCACAATGCGCCAAATCTTGGAAAAAACCCGTGAAAAGAGAATCGACACACATCACCTCTTCGTCGACTTTAAAGCCGCCTTCGACAGCACGAAAAGGAGCTGCCTATATGCCGCTATGTCTGAATTTGGTTTCCCCGCAAAACTTATACGGCTGTGCAAAATGACGTTGAGCAACACCATCAGCTCAGTCAGAATTGGGAAGGACCTCTCCGAGCCGTTCGAAACTAAACGAGGTTTCAGACAGGGTGACCCCCTATCGTGCGATTTCTTTAATTTGATGCTGGAGAAAATTATACTAGCTGCAGAACTTAACCGCACTGGAACAATATACTATAAAAGCGTGCAATTACTGGCATATGCTGATGACATTGATATCATCGGCCTAAACACCCGCGCTGTTAGTTCTGCTTACTCCAAGCTGGAAAAAGAAGCGGTAAAGATGGGTTTGATGGTGAATGAGGACAAAACGAAGTACCTGCTGTCATCGAGCAAAGAGTCAGCGCATATGCGCCTTGGCAACCACGCTACTGTTGGCAGCCAAAATTTCGAAATAGTAAAAGACTTCGTTTATTTGGGAACCAGCATCAACATTAGCAACAACATCAGCACTGAAATCCAGCGAAGAATCAATCTTGCCAATAAATGCTACTTTGGACTAGGTAGGCAATTGAAAAGTAAAGTCCTCTCTCGGCGAACGAAAATCATACTCTACAAGTCACTTATCGTACCCGTCCTGCTATATGGGGCAGAAGCATGGACCATGACAACAGCAGATGAAGCGGCTTTGGGAGTGTTCGAGAGAAAAGTTCTTCGAAAGATTTATGGACCTCTACGCGTTGGCGATGGCGAGTACCGAAGAAGATTTAACGATGAGCTGTACGAGCTATACGCAGACATCAACATAGTCCAGCGAATTAAAACGCAGCGGCTGCGCTGGCTAGGCCATGTTATGCGAATGAAAGATGATGCTCCGGCCAAGAAAGTGTTTCTATCGGAACCCGCCTATGGAAGCAGAGGTAGAGGGCGGCCCCCACTCCGTTGGAAGGACCAGGTGGAAAACGATTTAAACTCCCTTGGTGTGACCAATTGGCGCCGGTTGGCGGAGCGAAGGAGCGACTGGCGCGCCTTGTTGGACGGCCATAACCGTTTAGACGGTTAAGCGCCAATTAAGTAAGTAAGTAAGTAAGTAAGAATGGTTGATAAAATATATATGATACTTGAAAGTTCAACCTAAGTTGTAATTATTATCGATGGTTTATGGATTCGTGTAAAAAAAACGACTTTTCAAATATGACTGTGTGCAAAACGGCGTAATAACCGAAGAAAGCAGAGAATAAACACAAATACACAACTTATTTGAATTGATTTAATATATGCATACTTGTGTATTAGCCAGCTGTGGAGGTGCACTTTTTGTTCGAGACCTTGAACTTTGCTGCATGCAAGTTGTTAGTCGATGTGCGCAAACCAGTTTATTAAAAATGCGGCTAAAATGCTAAATGTGTTGTGAGTAATAGCGGTGCTAAAGTCGATGCAATTTGAGCACATGCTAAAGCTGTCAATTGTTTTATTTTGTGTTTTAGAAATATTTTTAGGCGATGATCCTGTAATACAAGTCAAGCTATTCATGAGAAAATATATTTTTTCGATTCAAAATCTCATAGATAGAAGTTATGTGTCGATGCGCAAGTTTATTGAGCTAGAGTACCCGGCAGACTTTGTTCTTACCGGAAATTGTTTTGCCCACATTTAAAAAGTGAACATCACTTCCCCACTTCATTGTCTAATCCATTCTCTTATACTTGATCTTCTATTTTTCTTCTTGTCCATACTATTTTTCATTTATATCCCTCCCATTATCAAACCCTATCCCACTATCAATCCCGCTTCCAGCACCACTCCCCCTCCCATTCCCACACCCTCTGCCACTCTGTCTGTCACCAAAATGTCCTCATATATGAAATCTGAGCGCCCTTTCGTGCGATTTCTTTAACGTAATGCTGGAGAAGATAATTCTAGCAGCAGAATTAAACCGTGATGGTACAAGCTATTATAAATGCGTACAATTATTGGCGTATGCTGATAATATTGATATTATTGGCCTGAACAACGCGCAGTGAGTTCTACCTTCTCGGGATTAGATAAAGAAACAAAAAGATTAAGTCTTGCAGTAAATGAGGACAAGACGAAGTACTTGCTGTCATCCAAGAAATAATCGCTGCCTTGGCAGTCACGTCACTGTTGACGGATATAGATTCGAGAATGTAAAGGATTTCGTCTATTTGGGAACCAGCTTTAACAGCAAAAACAATGTTAAAGCGCCAATTAATAAGGAACGAGTACTTAGAGAACAATGAGCTTCTTTTAAGGTTACAACCTGTTTCATAAGTATTAACTAATTGCACGTATTGGTAAAAGGAAAGTACTTTTTTGTTGTCCAGAATATCTACAAATTACTAAATTTAAATACATTTTCAATACATATCGAAATTTAGAATGTTGAGTTACTTTTATTACAGTTTTTGGTTCTACTGTGAAACTTTGTTGAATGGACTTTGTAACTTTTGCCGCTTCGTCGACGATATAAAAATAGTTCAGTTCGTGAACTTAAAATTAAGGGTTTCATTCCGTATTGCGAACGATAGCTCAGACGAACGATTCGCATCCAAACCATTTCGTTTAGCAATGTTATTCCCTATCATTTTCGTTCGGCCTTTACGTTTGTAACTTTATGTAAAGCAGAAAGGCGAGGCAAGTGTCAAAGGATATGTTGCCATAGTTTAACATAGTGCAAATACACTATCGATTCGTATCTGAGGCGAAACGAACGTTCGTTTCGTAATAGAGAATGAGGCCCTGAGGTAAATATGCTTCATGAAAGTACTTTTAACCTTTAGCCACTTGCACCTGTCCAAATATATAACGAAACCTATTCAGATTCTGACTCACCCTAAAGTTTACAAAAAAATTCCGTTGCAATAAAAATGTAAATTTAATTAATGACAAACATGTTATAAGTATTTGTTGTTAAGATGGATAGCTTGTTGAAACAATATCATTTTGAAATGTACATACATAGTACATACATATGTCTACGAGTATGTACAAAGTACTTGTAGGCATGATTGAAGAAATGCAGTCTTGTACAGTTTTTTAAGGAAATATTTCCCTCCATGTGTTTATTCATTTTGGCAATATCGCTTGTTTGCTGTCAAAAGTTTATCAATAGATAAGCGTTTAATTTGCGAAAGGCGGTGACTTGACGATCAGTGCATACAATAGAGAACATACATATTACCTGTTATCTTATAATTACGTCACCTAACAAATATTTCAGCTACTAAAATTGCTATTATTGTTATTAGCTTGTACCCCAATGCGTTTCATAACATTTATTCACAAAATTTTATGTGTTTTAAGTTTATTTGCACTATACGTTTGGTTATTAATTCATTTTAAACCAGAATTTCAGCTGGAATGTAATTAAACGGGAGCCAGAACAACTCACACAGACAAGAAGCGGTCAAAAATGTTTGGCGAAATATAAAAAACGGGCTTCGATGTAACAATTAATAATTAGCGAAGGATGAATAATAATGCCTATTTAGAAGTTATGAACATAAATCGTTTGATGTATTTGATATTTCAATGTATTCAATCACTTCTGATAACAGAATCTAGGATTCTCGACACGCAAAGCGGTTCCCTACTCCTTATATCATGGCTGTTGTCATATTTAGCTATATTAGGTACTCAACGACACGCTTTTAATATTAAAATGATAAAAATTTACCACATAATCAAGTTAAAACTGTGAACATCCCTTTAAAGGTCAACTTTATATTGTTGACAGTTTCACAGTTTGAAATAATTAACATATTTTCCCTGTTTTTTTTTTACGGATAGTGGAATGTTCAATGCACTACCAATTCAGTCCACTGTACCTGATTATGCTCTAAACAAACTAAAATTTTAATATAAATTACAACTTGGCCTATCTAGCTTTACAATTTGCTTTTATTTGAAACGTGGCTTTGTTCATGAAGTTAAATTTCTCCCACTAGTACTGCGTTACTAACAAAAAAATTTAAAAAAAACCGTTGGCCTCTACTTCCGCTTTCAACCCCAAACACCAACAAATTGTTAATAATGGAATAAACATATCTATTCAAGTACATATGTATGTACAGCGATGACTGACTTAATAAGACCAGTTCTTGGCTACAGTTAAGTACTGTATTAATTTGTTTTTATTGATATTCAATCTGCATCTGGTCCTGAATGAATTCTATCGGTAGATGTCGAGTATATTCGCAATCATTTCCCATGGCAATCACCTTTTCAAAAAGAGCTCAAAACCACCGAATTGTATTTATGCGTACCAGCTACATATATGAAGGAGCTACACATTCGTATGCACTTTAATACTTTGGTTACCAAGAAATGCAAAGAAATATTGTCCATGAGACGTTGGGAGTAGTAACTAAAAAATACTACATTAAAACAATATTTTCAGTTTAGACCACTGCTATTTTGTCATTGCGAAAGCTACAATCTAACAATATGTAATTTGGCCGTTTCGGTAATGATATCAAACAAAAATGTATGCCGGGCATATTGTTCCGGTCAAATTAACTGCTATTACACGTTTGCTTGAAAACAGCTCATGTACTTTCACGTGTTGCATTTACATATACTTACGAATATACATTAGAATGGCCTTTGAAATGTAGAGGAACGATTTTTTCAGACTCGTCCTCAAAGTAAAATTACGGTCAAAAATGCAGAATTCACATTTAAATTTTGGTCCCGATTGGGGACGGTTTTGGGCTTGTCGTACAGGAGTCAAAGTTAAGAATATGTAGAAAAAAGTGTGTAGGAAAGGAAAGTTCTTTAGACTATGCTAACATATATAAAGGTTGCTCTAAAAATAACCACAATTGGGCTTAATTACACAAATACTTCCTAAATAAATGAATGAATTAAACGATATGTATGTACGTACTAAGAATTTGGAGCTCAAACTGCAGATTTGAGCCATTTTTATTTTGTATGAAAATTGAGACACTCTAATGCAGGACGGCTTAAATATATAGGTAAATACGTTTACATTCAACGTATATGTCGAGTTTGTACATTTAGTTTATTCCCGTCTTGAATTTACACACGTTTTGAAGTGTGAATTTGTACTTTTTTGGATTAAAGAGAATAAACTGAGTCAGAGTTGAATTGTTGCCAGTTTAATGTGAATTGCGTAAATATTGTAGAAATTAGTCAACAGGTTTGATGAATAAAAACAAAATAAAACCGAACACAAAATAGCGAGGGAACCGTAAAGCGCTAGTATGACAGTAATTAATTTGGTTATATGTATTTGAGATTAAAAAAAAAAACGAATGCAACCGGTCTCAATAATGTAGGGCTTCAACCGATTTCAGTTGGAATTTGAAGATTATTTACTCTGATAAGTTCTCGCTTATAAATAAAAATAGCCTACGTTAGATCTTCATTATGCTGCCGTTGACCTACTTGCTCCTGGCCAGCATTTCTAGAGCATGTTTCTACTTAAAAAACTGGACAACGGTTCATGATTATGTTTAAGGTTAACAAACATACAGTGGCAGTCAAACTTATAGTAGTCTTACTGAGATATTTAGTTCAGTATTTTAAATTCTTCCTTTACTTTTCTTATAATGCTTGCTGCTTACTAAGCTGTGATATGTACTTAAAAAAAAACAGGGTACGTATTGGCACTCACGATTACCTATCGAAAATCATTTCACTTACACGGTAAATATCGTCAGCGGCGCTGTAAAGGCGGCTAACTCCACTTTTCAATCGAAACAACCTTTTGATACAGATAGTATGAGGGACGATTTTTGCACATGGTTGTAAAAGAAAAATGTGAATTTAATGTTCACAGTCGCTAAAAATTACGTAAATTAGAACAAGCTAGCTTCAAAAAATAATGAAAAGCTACTAACTTCATATATTTTCAAACCATTTAAAAATTTCAACGTTGTCGTTCGATATATCTTTTTCGTTCTACTGTAACATTTTTTTGGATGGAGTTATCAGGTTTTACCGCATCGTCGACGAAATGAGATTGCCAAATTATTAAAAAAAAATAATAAATTATGGATCTACTGAGTACGCTTTGTTCTTAGTTAACATATTTCATTATTCCGGTTTATCATTTCGGAGCTATTGTGGCATTCGATCACGGATAGTGTAGCACGCTACAGTCCCAGTGTTTACAAAATGGGAAACTTTTTATTCAAAGGACATAATGCAAAAATAAGGGAAAATTTCTTTCATAAAGCGCATTGCGAAATAATTGATTAATTAATTTGCATGGCGAAAAATCGTACCCAATTTCTTGTTTGGTGGTGTTTTTTCTTTAGTGTAAATAGTATATATCGTTGATGATCACGATAAATGCTGCTAGGTAGGTTTAGGTTGAACTTGCTGGAGATTATCTTCTATCTTCTAGCAACAAATCTAAACATCGATGGTACAATCTATTTATTAAAGAAGAGTACATTTCCTGGCGTAAGCTGCTGAAATTCATATTGTTGGTAGATATATTTGTTAAAGATGCATAACAAGTGGATCTTGCGTCAAATGAGAACAAGACGAAGAACTTGCTGTTATCCAAGAAATAATTCCAGCCTTTGCATCCATGTCTCTATCGACGGATAAAATTTATTTTAAAACCATTCCACATTTTAAATTGACTTGATATTTTATAGGGTTATCAGCTTCTCATAATTTTGTTGGAACTAACAGGTTTTGTTTTTATAAATTTTAGCGGTTCTGCTACAGTTATGTGATTAACCTACTTTTCCACCATGTACGGAATCGTCTCCCATTTAAGAGAGACATAGTGTAAATTAACATCAGTTATAGTGAACTTCGGAAAAGACTAATTCTTCCAATGAAAATCTGTTGACATCACATATTTTTAGTTTTGGAATTGGAGTTTAGTTTTATTTATTTATTTATTTGAAATTGTTACATTTCTTACAGACTAATGCCATATATAAAGACTTACGCACTTATTTAACATTTGGTTAAGGAACAATTTAAAACTATTTTCAGAGTAGGAAAAATCCAAAACTGACGAATTTGAGAGCAAATTAAAATCTTTAAGAGCTCTAGAAAGAGGAGCATTTGCAGCATAATTAGTTCTTGCGAATCCCACAAAAAAATACGCATTATTTCTTAGGCATATATGTATGTGTAATCGCAAGGAAAATACGTTCTAAAAGGTAGGGACAATCAACAGCCCCACGTATTAAATTAAAAACAAATAATAAAGAGAGAAAAGTTCTCCTGCAGTTCAGAGTCTTAAGATTGATAAGCAAACATCTGCATTCATAGGAAGGAAAAGGAAGATCAAAATGAAGGGGACGGAGATGATAGCCATCATCCGGTGGCAAAATCCTGAGCCAGATAAATAATTTTACATGTAAATGCAACAACAACGATTTGAGCCAGATAAATCCAGATAGAAGTCTGGTTCAATTTGTTAGCCAGATAATTTGCTAATTACTTCTTTTTAGTTTGGCAACACTGCCTTTAATAAACCTACTTTTTCAAAAATAGATGAGTTAAATGAAAAACAGCGGCGACATCCGCCTATCACATTTCACGTGTGCGAAAATTTCACGACATCTGCTTCTCAAGCCTCTCAATGATCCAGAGCATTCCCGTGAGAATTGAGCGTGAGCCGGAGCTGTAAAAATCACTGGATGATGGCAGATATACATATAACTTTTGCCGTCACCGACCAAAAAGGGCCACAGACTAGTTGCACCGAAATGTGCCAGATCCATATCAGGAAAATTACTGTCCACATACGTAACACTCTCATAAATCTTCGGTGAGGGTTTTTGTGGTTACAAAGCCAATAATATTTCTTTGTGCTATATTAGAAACTAAGCAGTTATAAATAACAAATTGTTATGTTGAACAATAAAATTAAGATATCATTTTTTGATGGGTATTCATATCCACATTTACGCATGTATCTACATAGAAGTATGAACTACTAAGGTATTTGTTGAATAAATTTATATCAGCAGCAGAACTATTTAGCTTATCAGAGTCGGGGATTTGGCGTCTAAAAACGGAGAGTATTGAAATAAAAAAAAGATGAGCTAACAATTTAATACAAAGTTATTACACTTCTTTTAGAGAAGACTAACATATACATACGTGTTCATTAATTTCACCTGTTTATGCCTATAAATTGTATAAGTCATGTAAGAAGCTGATATAGAAGTGCGTAGAATTATAAACATTTTTTATTCTTCATGTTTTTGAAAAAAGTTTTATATCGAAAATCCAACTAATATTACTCATACGCCCTGTATTCATCGTCATCTTTCATCAGTTCGTAAAACAGAGCGAAATAATAAACCTTCAGCCTTCGAGAAATATAAAGTTCTAAAGTTTATATCCCACATCATTCTCCATTCCTTATCCAATTCTTCAGAAATTTTTAGAAATGTATAATTCTCAAGTCTATATTCAGCTCATTTTTTCAATTCGTATCCCACATTGGATGTCGAGTTGAGGTGAACAACCTTATTTACAGCATACACACAGCAACGTCGACCATATTGGACATCCACGTCGATGAAATTACGCTGTCTTATATCCAAAAATACTGAGTGTGAAGTTCGATAAGGATCTACATTTTGGGGAGCATGCACTGGAATAAACTACAGGCCTGCCAAAACACCGCTCTCAGAACCGCTACGGGGTACCTTATGTCCGCAGAACATCACCTACATAGTGGGGAGAGAATACTATCCATTAGGAAGGCAAATGAAATGCTGACCAAATAGTTTCTGTTGAACACCCAGATGCTAGGCACGCCAACTGAATAGGCCCAGCCTCCCAGGTACTTTGGAAGTCATATCCGCAATCATTTAGAGGAAATACGGCACCTGAGATCTCAGAGAAAATTTTAATAAAATTTTGAACTTTTTATTCACTTTTCAAAATTATTTTGAGTATGCAGTTTTGTAGCCCAACCAATTTTAATACGAAGTAGAAGTTATAGGTCTTTCAAAACGCGTATTGTTATTTGACGGGTTTTGAGCGTTTTACATGTTTTCCTCCACACGAAGGACGCCTAACTTTGGTTTTTGAGTCTATACTCCTTAAGGCGCGTTATGAAAAAATGATTAGAGTTAAATTTTAAAATGTGACACAAAATTAACAGGTTGTAACACAATACTAACAGGTTGAAAATGCAGTTCGTGTGGTTGTTTGCTTTGAGCTGTACGAGCATTAGACTGGGTCGATTTATTAACCGATATCGCGCCATCTATTTTTCGATGGGATGTGGGCTCAGGAAGAAAGTTCCACTACGCATACCCAAAGAAATAATTTTCGAGCCTGCGAAAAAAAATAGCGAAAGGGTAAATTTTTCGACCAAAACACTACCCAAAACCCAAAAAAATATTTTTTTTTTTTCAAAAAACTGTTATCGCCAACGTTTTTACAACAGTTGTTTGAAAAAAATATTTTTTGGGTTTTGGGGATTGTTTTGGTCGAAAAATTTACCCTTTCGCCATTTTTTTCGCAGGATTGAAAATAATTTTTTGGGTTATGCGTAGTGGAACTTTTTTTTTAAATTAATTTCTCACAATTTAAGCCTAATAGCTTTACTAATACTCAAAAACACTATAGATAATAATACAGATTCTGGAATGTACGTAAAATACCTTTAAAGTAAGCCCAATGTGATATTTTTCCTATAATTCTATCAGAATCTATGAAGATTTTTTGGCCAAACCCAACTTCAAATGCAAAATATCTATTTTGCAAAAGTGGGGACCTCGAAATCGGACTTAGAGCTATGGTGTCTTCAGTAATTTTTCTTAGAATCATCTATAGATTACGTTTTTGCTATACTCCTGATGGGAAAAAATCCATCCATACAATTTGACCCGCTCTAAGGTGCATGTATGATAATGTTTGTGCACTAAGGAGATTTAATCTATCATATGTTTGTATGCAACTTATGAACTCCGAAAGCACTTCGCCGATTTTATTAAAATTTGCTGGATAGCTTCACAGCAATCCGGAGAGTGTTCCTGTGAAGTTTCTTTCCCGAAAGTGGACCAGGGACCGATCTTTTCGAACAAATTCTATTCTCTGTTCGATTTGCCTGAAATTTGGTATATGGGTAGCTCTTTGCCTACATCAGTATTTACGAAACTTTTTTTCCAAAATTTTATGCTATTGGACAAAGTGGCAAGGTCAACTTTAACTGTAGAATAAACTCGCACTGAAAACCGGGCATTAATGTAAGAAAATGAATATTTATTTATTTAATTTTCCAAATTTAAACTGAACTTTATTGATTTTGTTGACTATCTTTTTCCAGTCCTTTTATATTAATTTATTGTAATTAGTTATTTGCATGCAATTAAAAACTATTTTTTAATGATGACAAAGAATATAGAAAAAAAATCTGAAACACCCTTAGGAAACAAAATTTTATAAAATCAAACCAAATTTTGAGAATTGATTAGGCTACAAAACTGCATAACTACTGAAGAAAATTCTAAAACTCGAATTGAAAATTTTAAAATTTTCTTTAAATTTCCTCGAAATTTCGATTCTTTTCAAAAACGTTTCTGAAATTGGTTTATATTGTTTCAGTAACAAAATTCACGAAATGTTTTTTTATTAATAAAAATTGGCGCTGCTTTTTTCATGTTTGCAACTGTATATACATATATAAAAGTATTTAGTGCGAAATTGTTTAATGAATGCTAAATCATTAAGTGTTTACACAACCAAACATATAGCATGTGCCTTAAAAACACAAAATTATCGAAGCATGGCTGCCTGATTTGGAAAAAGTGTTGTGCTCGCTCATCATGATTTTTTGCTCTTCCTTTTTTATTGCAAATCCGTTTTTTAGGTTGTAGAGATTTTTGTTTAACTAACTCCACATTTAAAGTATAATTTGTTTCAACACAGTGGCACTTTTTCGTTTTTTTTTCATACCGGCGCATGTTTAGGTATACGTTAATAGATATGTATGCCATGGGGTACTTTTTCAGTTTTATCGATGAAAATTCGTGCTTTACTTTGCCGGTAGTCACAATACCAGTATAGAAGTACAAATACAATCAAAGCTTATTTTGTCGACTTGGTAAATCACGACGATGAGTAAGCAGCAATGAGTTGCTTGATTGTTGTTTTTGTCACTAAATAGTCTTGCCTTCATTCTCTTTTTTTTTTTTTGCTCTAAACTGGGTCAATTACTTTAGATGTGTAAATATTTGAAGTTTTCTTGATTATTGCAAAAGCGATATGAGGAAATTGCTTTTATCAACTAGTCTGCGAGAAATTGGCAAACGAGAGACAAATCACATGGCTTATTCTAGCTTTATATTGGTGTGACAGATAAGTTGAACTTTTTTTGGCGGACCTGCAATACTCAGAGCACATAAGGCACTACCGGTATATATACGCTTTTGGATCGTGATAGATGCATGTTGCCTGATTTGATGTCGACCCTTTATGTGCATTACTCTGAGGTAAAAATCCTATAATCCAAGCGGATATCACCATGCAGAACGGAGGATTCATTATTTGCGTTGACTAGTAACTCAAGTTAACATTTACAACCGACCACCTACAAAAACTTCTCACTATAGATCGACCAGCCGATTTCATAAACTACCTCCCTTAACTTTGAAAAAACGAAACATGATCACTTGAAAGCATCTGTCTTCCCATTCGTTCACAAGGAGATCGTAAGTTCTGAGGACCCCAGTCTTGGTTCGCTTTAAATCCCGCTGGAAGGATCCCGTAAATCCCAAATTTTGCAGCCAAATTTGCAGCTTTGTAGAAAGAACTTGCTCTTGTGCCACTACTAAACCCACAAGACCTTCAAATGAGTGAGCTTAGTTCGGAGATCAGATAGCTTGTAGAGGAACACAAACGAAATACGTGGGTAGAGCATCTCAAAAACTGTTACCTCTCTGCTCGTGCTGGTAAGCTCCGCTCAACCGTATGAGCCTTGTCAAAAACCTAACGACAAGATATCAATTTCCCTATACGCAAAATTCCAATGATGCCTGGGGTAGTGTATATGAGGATACAACAGAGCATTAGCTCAATCAGCATATGCTATATAGGACTGAGTTGTAATAACCCTGCAAAAATCGTTGGACCATGTGGTCCACTGGAGTACTTACCATTCTACTCCACTGTAATGCAGAGATGGACCAACTCATGTTTCTACACGAACATGTTGTAAGCCGATCATTGCTCGTTTTTAACGATTGTAATCACTACACGATGTTTTTTGGACTGTGGGTACTCCATGGATTACTCTGATGTAATGCGGAGCTGGAGTATATGGTCCGGTCCTAGGACATCGCAATGTTAATTGGACCATATTTTTTGTATGAATTGTGGTTAATTTTGGAGCACTCGCTTGGTCCATAGCGAGTACTCCATACATGCATGCATGGAGTACTCGCGATTTTTGCAGGGAAGAACATAAGTAATGATATATGCTGAAGCCGATTCAAACCTAGTCATATTAAAAATTGCAGGCTTCATGTCATGATATGAAATAAGCTTTGCGTAAAATCAAAATTTTTGGGCAGTTATATACATAAAACGTAATTATAGTGCATTTAAATACTTATTCACTGTGGAGGGCGTTTTTTGTTGAGCTTCCCTAGGTATATAAAAATGATATTCCAAATATTAAGGTGTCATTTACCTTTGAGTTCTGATTAGTAACAAGTATAGTGAGTGAATCGCATACATCAGCATATAAATAAACATAAGAAATTCAATATATTAAATTGAGTGTTTAAAAAATAAATGTAGAAGAATTTTGTACAAAGGTAAATTAGTAGTAGTAAATGAATGATTAAATTAAAAGGATATTTAAAACAATGAAGTGCTAAAAGCAAAGACTGGCACACCGCATACCATAAAGGATGAATAACACATAAGTAGCATTTACATTCATAGATGTGTAGTACGCATGTAACTGATATCTGCAACTTACCCTTAACCACCGGTTCTGACACAAGTGTCATTTCCTCTTGTGGTATCATCTCCATTAAACGTGCTATATCCTTGGCTAGCATATTGTCTACAACATCCAGTAAATGCGGTTTTAAAGTATGGAATTTGCTAAAGTCTTGATGTTGCAGGACCTCTTGCATTTTCTTAATGTCTGGAAAGTCACCGGGTGAAATAGAATGTTCACGCTGTATGCGATCAAAAATTTGTCCTAGGTTTTTAATCAAATCCTTCTTTTTACTATCTTTACCGAATACTGAAGGCATATCCTTGCGCAGTTCTGATATAATAAAAGCATGAACTTTTGCAAGTCGGGCGCGTTTAATCAAATCATTGAGTTTTCGTAACGCTGCATTACGTGGTAGTGATTGCAGATCACGGAAGAGATCCTGCTCTTCATCTTCGAAGAGGCGGCGATTGGCGTCGAAACGAAGTGGTTGATCCCAAAACGAGCCAATATATACACGCGCTACTTCCGGTGTTTGTAACACTTTACCCAAAGACCACATCAGCGCGCCGTATACACGCATTAATTGTTGGTGATCAATCATGTCAGCTTTATTAAGAATGATACGTATTTTGTCATCATGGCCTTTTAGTGCTTCGATGGAACGACGGAACTCATCGGAGATATCCAGTTTATGTGCATCGAATAGCAATATAATACGATCTACGCGCTCTGCAAACCATTCCAATACACCAGTGAAGTCATAGCCACGATCAATACGTTGCTTTTCCCCTGATAATATACCGGGTGTGTCTACAATAGATATCGCTTGTAATACCGGTGAGTTTAAGGTGGAGCATTGGAAACGATTTAAAAAGGCGTTGCCGTATTTGCTCAAAGGACGGAACTGCTTTTTGGGATCGACAACGAGCGCATTGCCAGGTATGACGCCTTCCTTTTCATCGTGCATTACAGCTATGAAACGATCTGTTGTTGGTTCGGGACCAATGCGTATGCCAGGAAAATCACGCTCTAGCAGGTAACGTATAAATGTCGTTTTGCCAGTGGAGTACTGACCGACAAGCAGAATCATTGGTTTTGCATCGAAATCGGGATCCTCCAACTTCGGCGAATGAAAGTCGTGGAACTGGTAGTGTTCTTCCAAAGGCAAAAGTTTGCTGCGATAGATTTTCTTTAATTCACCCACAACATTTTCTACTACTTCTTGATGGTTTTTCTCACGCTTCAGAAAACTAAACATTTTGTTACTATTTTAAACAACTAGAACGCAAACCGCTAATACTTTTTTAGCAGCTGGAATTTCACACGGCGACGTCGTCTTCACTTCAAACGAAAGGCTGTAATTATTTATGAGATAAAAAATCAAAATCACTTGAATTATTTGATTTGGATTGGAAGTGCACATCCAATACTGCTTTGCTTTGAGTCACACACGCATACAAATTTATTTTTGGAAAAATTCCGTCACTATTTTCTCTTCCACTTGCACGGTTATGTACTTAGACTATGCCGCGTCTACTATTTGTATAGCTATTCCGCCCCGATCTTTCACAAGCAAAGCAACAATTTATTCACCACCGCCCTTGTACTTCTACACCAATATAATGCACTATAAATCCACTACGGGTGCATTTCCTGAATCTCAAAAACACAAACGCAACATTAAATTAAAGCCCTTGAAGTTACACAAACTTTATTAAATTAAGAACCGAATATTTACATTGAATTTTTTATCTCCGTGCAACCACAAATATGCACAACCTTGTTCCTCCTCCAATAAGAAAATTAGAGGAATAAAACGTCATCGGCATTTTTGCAATGACATTTCCAATTGGACTATTTGACAGCACTATAGTTGCCATATTTCTTCACGTCAGACGCTGCCACCAAATTTCACTTTACAAAATACAACAAAACAAACCCCACAAGAACAATTCGACAAAGACAGCCTAATAATCCAGGGGAATTCTTTACTTTAGCTCGCAAGAATGTTGAATGAGGACAAAACGAAGTACCTGCTGTCATCGAGCAAAGCATACGCGCCTTGGCAACCACGCTACTGTTGGCAGCCATAATTTCGAAATAGCAAAAAACTTCGTTTATTTGGGAACGAGCATCAACACTAGCAACAACATCAGCACTGAAACCCAGCGAAGAATTAATCTTGCTAATAAATGCTACTTTGGACTATGTAGGCAATTGAAGTCCTCTCTCGGCGAACGAACATCCTACTCTACAAGTCACTTATCGTACCCGTCCTGCTATATGGGGCAGAAGCATGGACAATGACAACAGCAGCTGAAGCGGCTTTGGAAGTGTTCGAGAGAAAAGTTCTTCGAAAAATGTATGGATCTCTACGCGTTGGCGATGGCGAGTACCGAAGAAGATTTAATGAGCTGTACGAGCTATACGCAGACATCAACATAGTCCAGCGAATTAAAACGCAGCGACTGTGCTGGCTAGACCATGTTATGCGAATGATTGATGATGCTCCGACCAAGAAAGTGTTTCTATCGGAACCCGCCTATGGAAGGAAGGATTTTAACTTGGTCAAGAGATATTTGCAGGAAGAATGAAAAATTTACATCTGATTGTTGGAATTTCGATGTTTTTTTCCACAGAAAACATTTTTTTTTTGCGTAGATATAATTTGGTTTGCAAACCGGTATTGGACCTATCCAGGGTATTTTTTCGAAAGACCGACAGAATGCCTCTAATACCGGAAGGTGTCCTGCGCAAAAATATATCTCGGTTTTTTGTAAATATCTTTTCATCAATTTTCTATTTCCCCCTACGGATTATAGGTATTCGGACGGGTATAAGCAGTCAACCCCTGTTTGCAATTTTATTCTCAAAGAATAGAAAACGTCTCCGGGGCGCTTCGTAATCAGGGGAGGTATCTGGAGAGTCTTGGGAAAAGCACCTTTCATTTTTCTTTCGCGATACAAATTTTCCGCAGAACTAATTTCTGCGTAAGAGTATGTTTACATCAAAATCAAAGTACAACTCTTTTTACAAATATCTCTCGAACACACAAAATATCCGAGATTAAATGGAGACACATTTCAGTTGCAACTAAGTATAATGAAAACTGAAATTTAACTGTACTAATTTCCTGCGTAACAATTTCATAAGTGTAGATAAAGTTATGCACTCAGCAGTCCATACAAGTTGAAGTGCATATGTATAAACATTTAATCCATTTTTAAATTTCAACGACACAGATATCTTCCGAAGTGTAAAGGGAATATAGAAATGTAAAGAGTTTTCACAAATTGTGAGACATCAAAACAAAGTAACAGCGAAAGCGAAAATGCAAGTTTCTGAGCGATTTTTGTGTTGGTTCTGCGTAGCGTTGAACATAAAATGTGTTTCCACCGACAACGCTTTGGAATAGTAAAATGAGATATGATTTCAAATTCAAACTGAATATTTTTTGTATACAAGTTTTTGCTATCATGATTTTGCTTTAGAAATACGAAGAAAACTTGATATTTTCCGTCATAAAGTTTTTTTTTCTCCTGAAAAATAATGATTTTTCCGAACGTTATTTGCGAATCAATTCAAGAAGGCTTAGGCCCATATCGTGTTTTACGATCCGTGATCGAAATCAATTTTTTCAATCCTAATAGCTCAAAAAAGGTTAATCTGATTAGCGACATATTGGAGCATGGAATATGCGCACGTATTAGATATACAATTTACTATCATTTTAATAAATTGTTTGAGAGTTTTGTATTTATCCTTTGAGAGAAACAGGTTTTTTATTTTAATTTAGCCATGTCCGTCCGTCCGTCTGTAAACACGATAACTTGAGTAAATTTTGAGGTATCTCGATGAAATTTGGTATGTAGGTTCCTGGGCCCTCATCTCAGATCGCTAATTAAAATGAACGAAATCGGACTACAACCACGCCCACTTTTTCGATATCGAAAATTTCGAAAAACCGCATACTGGTTGAAAACGAAACCGATCTGGCGAATGGTCTAAATAGATTTATTGTAAACAGTGTGATTGAAATTAATAATAACATCGAAACCTGTCAAGTAGCACTAGAGGATACACAAGTCCATTCAAAATTAAATTTTGCTGAAATTACCACCGATGATGTTATTAATATCCTAACAGACTTTAAATATAAAATAGGTGGAAGAAAACTGCTATCCGAAGGTGTACTAAAAGATTGTATATCGTATACCGGATATTTCTATGCTCAAATAATCAATAACAGCTTAGAAGATGGTGTGGTACCTGAAATGTGGAAAACGTCAACAATAATACCTGTGGAAAAAGTTAAAAAGACAATGCAACTTGAAGAACTTAGACCTATAAATACCCTGCCAAGTGATGCTTAAATTCTCGAAGTCGTTGTTAATAATCAGTTGGTGAATCATCTTGAAGTAAATAATATACTAGTCTACCAACAGTCAGGATTTAGGAAAAAACATTCCTGTGAGACAGCGCTGAACTTGGTGATATCTGATTGGAAAGAAGAGCTAAACAACAAAAAAGTAGTGGTTTCAGTTTTCCTTGACCTCAAAAGAGCTTTTGAAACGGTGGATAGAGAGATATTCACCCCTATTCTGCATTTCGATTACGTTCCCGTTCTACGCTCCGCTTCAATCGAAGTTTGGTATTCTGCATTACAACGGAATTGTAAAGAGAAGAGGAAGAGCAAATGATTTTTTCGAAATCAGCTGTTGGTACGGAATGTGTGAACATTGGAACAAAATAAATTAAAGAAAATTTGTAAAAAAAATACTGAAAAACGTTTATATTTTATTATCCACGCCATTTTGTACAAAAAAAAGCAATAGAATATATTGCCGCAGTGTTATATTTTTCGAGTGAAGTGCTTTCATAATTGTAAGTGTGTTTTTGTCGTTCTTTTGGCCAATTCCCAGCCGTGGCCACCAAGTTTTTTTAAAACGGATTCCTGCACGAATATAGTTGACATTTTCTGAATTTTAAGGATGCTAATTTCATTGCACTGCCCTAAAATACTTTATGAAGATTTATTTATTCTTTCCGCAAGGATTGTTTACGTTTTCGATTCACCTTCCTCTACTCCGGCAGCTTGCTTTGGCATATATCTGGACCCAACGAACAGACACAAATTATAGCTGTCTATTATAATGGAATCAATGGTCGCGGCATTATTTATGGAGTTGGAAAGCAACGCATACGAAAATTGCCAGGCGAGGATGGAAAGGCAAATATTGCGAGATTTGTGTAATCCATTTGAGATGAGTGACGAATTGTAAGAAATTGAACTTAAAAGTGGTATAGTTTAATGACTTATTTTCTTATTTAGGTTCATAAAAAACTTTCGACTTAACAAGGATGCTTTCAAGTATGTGTTAGATACTTTTGCGGCGCAAATACGTTCAAGGACTTCGACATCGACATGTTGTTTTTGACCTGGAAACATATAAAAAACAATCATCATCAAGCCTTCTACGTTTCTTAACAAGTTTTACTTACATTTTTGTTAAAATTCTGTTATAAATTAATAAAAAAATAAAAAGAAAATATTTTTCCGCCAACTAATTTGCAACTTAGAAAAACGGAACTACGATCGAAATGCAGAATACAAAAAATCGAACGATTCGAAGTTGGATCGAAAGAGATTGGAACACAGAATACCAAAATTGCCAAATCGGAAAAATTCCAATCCAAGTCGAAATGCAGAATAGGGCTGATTAATAAAAAAAATGCAAAGGATTGGCATAACTGATATTGAACTTAAATGGTTCCGCAACTATTTGAAGCAGAGAAAGCAGAAAACAGTTATAAATGCTGTGACGTCGGATGAATTAGAGGTACCCATAGGGTTACCTCAAGGCTCAGTATTGGCACCTATATTATTTCTTATATACATAAATGACATAGTCAATGCAATCGAAGGTTGTGAAATTAGACTTTTTGCGGATGATGCATTAATTATGATAAGTGAAAATAATATTAATACTGCACTTTCCAAAATGCAACATGAGCTAAATAACTTGTATAAATGGTTGTGTGGTAATAGACTGAAACTAAACATAAATAAAACTAAATATATGATAGTAACAAGGAGGAATATCAATGAGGAGGATATAGCCGAGCTAAAAATAAATGATGAAATCATACAAAAGAGTTAACAGTATAAAATACTTAGGAATAATAATTGATAATAAACTCAAATTATACAATTAAAAAAGTTGCTAATAAAATAGGAGTGATGCAGAGAACAACTAAATTCATTCAAAAAAAGTACAAAATAATCTTATATAAATCAGTTATAGAACCGCACTTCATGTACTGCCCGTCTATTCTTTTCATATTATCGGATAAAGAAGTAGACAAGCTACAAAAGCTTCAAAATAGATGCATGAGATTTATTCTTCAGAAACATAGAGATACACGAACGGCTGACATGTTGAAGACTTTAGACTGGTTAAGTGTGAAACAAAAGATTTTTTTCCACTCCATGAAATTCATATTTAATATCAAACATGGACCTGAGTATTTAAATAAAAATATAGCATTAGTTGAGCAGACTCACAACATAAATACGAGGAGCAAACGTAATTTCAAATTGCCGTTTTTTAGAACTGAAATTGATCAACAGAACATTTTCTACAAACTGTAATATTTTCAAATTTACGAATTAGGCTTCTGGCCGTAATAAATAATCTAATCTAATCTAATTCATTACCAAAGGCGGATAAAGCGATGAAACTTGGTAGGTGCGTTGACCTTACGACGCAAAATAGAAAATTAGAAAAATTTTGGACAATGGGCGTGGCACCGCCCACTTTTAAAAGAAGGTAATTTAAAAGTTTTGCAAGCTGTAATTTGGCAGTCGTTGAAGATATCATGACGAAATTTGGTAGGCACGTTACTCCTATTAGTATATGTGTAATAAATAAAAATTAGCGAAATCGGATGATGAACACGCCCACTTTTAAAAAAAAATTTTTTAAGTCAAATTTTAACAAAAAATTTAATATATTTACAGTATAAAAGTAAATTATTCGACTACAGTAATGATATGGTGCAACAAAATACAAAGATAAAAGAAAATTTCAAAATGGGCGTAACTCCGCCCTTTTTCATTTAATTCGTCTAGAATACTTTAAATGCCATAAGTCGAACAAAAATTTACCAATCCTTGTGAAATTTGGTAGGGACATAGATTCTATGACGATAACTGTTTTCTGTGAAAATGGGCGAAATCGCTTGAAGCCACGCCCAGTTTTTATACACAGTCGACCGTCTGTCCTTCCCCTCTGGCGTTAACACGATAACTTGCGCAAAAAACGATATTTATTAACTAAACTTAGTTCACGTACTTATCTGAAGTCACTTTATCTTGGTATAAAATATGGCCCACCATAACCACGCCCACTTTTCCGATATCGAAAATTACGAAAAATGAAAAAAATCCCTTAATTCTGTACCAAATATGAAAAAAGAGATGAAACATGGTAATTAGATTGGTTTATTGACGCAAAATATAACTTTAGAAAAAACTTTGTAAAATGGGTGTGACACCTACCATATTAAGTAGAAGAAAGAAAAAGTTCTGCAGGGCGGAATCAAAAGCCGTTGGAATCTTGGCAGGAATACTGTTCGTGGTATGACATATATAAATAAATTAGCGGTACCCGACAGAAGATGTTCTGGGTCACCCTGGTCCATATTTTGGTCGATATCTCGAAAACGCCTTCACATATACAACTAAGGGCTACTCCCTTTTAAAACCCTCATTAATACTTTTAATTTGATACCCATATCGTACAAACACATTCTAGAGTCACCCCTGGTCCACCCTAATTGCGATATCTCGAAAAGGCGTCCACCTATAGAACTAAGGTCCACTACGTTTTATTTATTTATTTAAATAATCATTAACACCTTTCATTTGATACACATGTCACACAAACACATTCCAGGGTTACCCTAGGTTCATTTTGCTAAATGGTGATTTTCCCTTATTTTGTCTCCAAAGCTCTCAGCTGAGTATGCAATGTTCGGTTACACCCGAACTTAGCCTTCCTTACTTGTTTTTTTTATATTTTCTACTCAGTCGATAATTGGTCCGATATGGTCAAAAGGGGTATCAACGGATGCGTATCACTGCTGCCAGTTAAAAGAATTTTAACTTTTTATAAAGTTATTTTAAAAAACAGGCGCCAGCTCAACAAGGATTTTGCATCACCGAATTCACCAAGTTATTAAAACAAAACACTAAAAGAAAAGTTATATAATAAATTTAAATGCTCACTCTGAATAATTTTTCAAAAAATTAATAAGGAACAATGAATTCAAATATAATGACACAAGTGGAACATGTCCTCGAGTTATTAAAAAAGCAACTTATCCAAAAAAGGTGCCGATTTTTTCAAAAGTCCTATGCAAAATCCTTAAAATGTTTCCAGGGGCTTATATACTCCTTCGAAATGATTCGCACCTCATACTTAAGTTGAAGATATATAAGTTTGTATGAGAAGGGTTTGAAAAAATCAATCGGCCTTTTATTCGAACCTCTGTTGTTTATTTTCGAAACTATAAGATAGCGTCTGAAATGATAATTTTGATTTTCACACTTCATCATACAACACCTAAGTCTTCCGTTTTGACATTTCTTAAAGTTGGCGGGCCTATCCCCTACTACTCCTTTGGAGTGAATCACATTCCAAGTTTAAATATCACCTACACGTTACGGCTCCTGTGTCAAATGTGAATATGTAGGTACATATATATACCAGGTGAGGCTTTGCCCATCCCAAGAAGTGGTGAGGCAAAAGCTTTCCCAAGACAGTCAACAAATGACCGGAAACTGAAACTAAGTGGTCATCCATAATGAACTCTTATATCATAGGGCCGGAAAACAACAATTTGGACTGAGCATATAACCTTAACATCTTTCAACTTAATATCGGTTGACGTTCATTTTAAAATATCGTTTTGATTTAACGAAGACTATGGAAATCAATGTTTCGAACACAAACGTATGCAAACTGTGGCCTGCATTTTAAAAATTTGTATCCAGGATCCTTGTAAAATTGAAACCAAATAGATGTTCCGAGGATTATACGATTTTCACCCATGAGTTACGCAATGATATCCACTTAGAGAGCTTATGATTTCAAGGGCGGCATCCTTGGCCGAATAGTTGCTCCCTAACATCTCAAAGTGTTTCTCTGTTGTAGCTTGGCAGTATAGCGTGGCAGAAAAACCTGGGAGCTACACCTTGAGCTTCTAGGAAAGTGACGTCGACGAAGGTAAGAGTTCGAAGTCGCAGTCCATTAGCTTCTGTGTTGGCATATGTGTGGTGGTGGTCAGGGTTGCTACTGTTCGCTCTTAAAAACAGCCGAAAAAAGTGGAGGCGACCATTGGCGCGATCAGCAATAGGTCAGCAATGATGCTAATCGTTAAAACTGTGCCACGAGAACCATGACTATTAATAGAGCATTAATAGCTGCCGAAAGCCGACTTTTTGCGTGCACAGCAAGGATCCACAAATGATGTACAGAAGTCGTTGTTGTTGTTGTTGTTGTTGTAGCGATAAGGTTGCTCTCCGAAGGCTTTGGGGAGTGTTATCGATGTGATGGTCCTTTGCCGGATACAGATCCGGTACGCTCCGGTACCACAGCACAATTAAGGTGCTGGCCCGACCATCTCGGGAACGATTTATGTGGCCACATTAAACCTTCAGGCCATCCCCTCCCTCCCCAACCCCAAGTTCCATAAGGAGCTTAGAGTCGCCAGAGCCTCGTCTGTTAGTGAAACAGGATTCGCCGCGGATAGGTGAGGTTGACAATTGGGTTTGGAGAAGCTATATGTTGCGCTGGCAACCTGCAGGGTTGCGCTACACAGCCCCTTGAATCTGGTATTTTAGTCGCCTCTTACGACAGGCATACCTACCGCGGGTATATTCTGACCCCCCTAACCCGCTGGGGGTTACAGAAGGCGTGTTGACGACGAGTATTAGGAGTTAGCCCAGAACATCTCATTCGGTGAAACTACGCTTTGAACGAGACATACAGACAAAAGTGTGACCATTTTAAGTACCAGTCCCTAAGACCGAGGTTAGGTTCGAAGTCTCCCTGGGGTACCTGAAGGAAGGACAGTCCCTCCGCAAGGAGCCACTCCTGAAACTTTTTGAATGATCCTCGAGATTTTAAGGCAAAACCTACGGATCTTTCCGAAATAGCTAAAACGTCGATTTGTCTAAATACATACAAACCAAACCCATCCTAAATATTATTTTATAACGGAAAAATTAAGTTTTTCAAAATAACGCCGCCGCCGCCGCCGATAGTGATCAGCGTAAACCTCTAATAGATAGGTAGACAACACTAATGAAAGCTGGTAGTACAGCTTAGTAAATACTCAGATTGAAAATTTTCAGATCAACGACTTCGTTAAGAATACATAAAACATAAACACAGAGCGCTTAAAAAAATGTCTAAAATTATGAGTACCTTATATTAATATTAACGTCAGCATCGCACTTTTCAATTTTACATACAAATTGTGGGTGCAAGTTGGTGTCGTCAGACACGTACGGGTTACTGTAGACATGGTTTTGTAGAGAATCTAACGTTCTACCATAAAATAGGTACAATTATTGGAAAGCTATTTTGAAGATTACGATACGGTCCACTCAAAAGCTAACAAATAATTATGGAACGACCTTATAAGTACCATGCAAAAATACATAGAGAATATGCGAGGAGAAAGTAACAGACCTTTATAAATAAAATCTTTTTACGATGGAACAAAAGACACATTAAAAATAAAATTTTATTAATTTCTTTTTTTTTTCTTTGTTTTGAGTCTTGTTAGCCTTCAATATTTTTCGCTTTGCGTCAATAATTCTGCATTTATGTTTGTATGTCTTTTTTGTTAGCATAACGTTGTTAATATTGTGTATATATGTACGTATGTATATCCATTTAAATATCAGCATATCATAAACATTTTGACTCGCCTTCTAACCTCTCCCTTTTGTTACTAATTTTTTGCGTTAGCTCTTTAGTAGTTTTCATTACATAATAGGTATGTTAAGGGGTAGGCAATTGTTACATTATTACTTTTGTAAATTTTCCATTACAATTATTGTTATAATTCATCGTAATTGCATCAAGTTGCATATATGTAAGTATGTATGTATTACTGTATATGTATATATTTTTTTAAATTTAATTATTGTTTATTGTTTTTCGTTTTGCTTAGCCTTTTCATCTATATTTGTATGTATATATGTATTTACATACATAATTTATACTTTGTTATTTAAATTGCCTCTTCAATTTTTGGTTTTCCAACATGAGACTACTAAACCGCAACTCAAATCCTTCTAAATTTATCCAACGTCCATTATTTAAAAAATTATATTTTTTATAATTTATTTTGATCCAGAAAACTTTTATAAATTGCTTGTAGTTATCGGGGCAGTGCCATTCACGAAAAATATAAAACAGACAAGCTTTTCTAGCGATACGGACGGTATATAAAAAAAGCATATGTAGCACTAAGATTAAAACAAAAGATGTATTAAAAGTAAACTTAAAACTAGAATTAAAATACTGTGTTTAAAAAACAAAACAGATTGGTTCGAAGTAAAACCAGTCACATAAAATAAATAGAAACCGAAAACTTCCTTTCCCTTCAAAATATATCGGTGCAACGGAAATAAAAAAGTTTAGGGTATGCCTATAGAGAGTAAAAAATCTGATTTTATTTTAGAGTAATTTTTGGAATAGCGAACAGTTACTTAACCAAAACATGCAACATAAAAATGAGATGTGTGATAAAAAAAAAAGATTCAATATAATTTCAAAAATAAACAAAAACTTGTTTCGTGAGTATGTCAAACTTGAAATCCAATTGGAAATAAACCCTTGCCATATAGGCAATAATAAAAATATTTAAATATATTATAATAAAAATGATCATATAAAATCTCAATATGTAAAAACAATGAACATTGTAAAATATTTAGTAAATTATGAAAATATTCAGTTGTAATACTCTTAATGTCAAAACTGAAATAAAAAGAAAATAATAATTTTTGACAGGCTTTCACAATAGTCAGTTGCAATATTTTAAGTGTCAGCAATGATTCAAGAAAAAGAAAGATTATGAGCACTGATTGTTGGCTTCACGGCACTGACTAACAGATGCTGCATTGAATGACAATGTCTTCTTGTAGGGTATTTTTTTTCAATTAAAAAGTAAAATGGGTTCCACACGGTACTTAACTGAGTCCCGAAATACGTTGTTCGTGAAGTTCACATCTCTCTGTCGTTATAATTAAAGTCAAGTTAATCTCACCTTTAACATATCTCAAAGAGTTGATCTAACAAACTTCATGAGAATACATATATTCGTGCCATACCATAAATTCTTAGTCATAACTATACCATAGTAGTCAAGCAAATGGTTTCTGCTTTTCCCACATATCCTTATTTTATCGATAGCGCCTTCTTCAATATCGGGTACGGTATCGCCATTTCATGCCACGAATCATTATCGACACAAAATCAGCTTACCTTAACAAATTATGACTTAATATTTTAAAATGTGGTTATGAAAACTATTGAAAGATCGAAAAAGATTCGTTTTGAACTTTACCACTTTTTTCATAAACGGTCGGATTTGCTGCTGTACATTTCGTTCGTGACTACCTTAGTTTTATTGAATGATTTTATAAATTTTTTAGTAGTGGCTGTAAAATAGAGTTAAAAAACAATAAGAATTAAAACATAACAGCTATAAAGCGGAGAAAATAAATATAATAAAAACAAATAAATAAAATTTAAAAATATATTTAAATGACTTTATTCGCAATTTTTGTCACCAACTATTTCTTAGAAGCTCTTTATAAAAGGCAGCAGAACTTTCACAAAATTATTAGAATTATGTATGTAGGTATACAAAGTTATTTTTAACAGCTTTGACATCTAAAAAAATCTTAAAATGAACATATTTACATATAACTCTGTACGATTACTTAAATAGTAGATGGCAATTCACGTTTTGTGAAGAGATCAAATAAAAAAAATATCAAACAAAAATTTGTTCAAATGTATGAAAATTCCTCTCATTTTATAACTTCAAAGAACATCAATTCCCCCAGAAGTCTTTATCTGTAATTCGAATGAAATTCGGCAGATTCGAATCGCTTTTCTTTTTGTATGGAGTTACAGAATAAGGCCCCAGAACCATTTAAAGTCAACTTCGAAACAATGCCATCGCGTGGCCCTGCAAAAATAGCTTTTTGTCATATGTATGATATACTCCAGAAGTGAAATAAACTAACTTATAACGAATGATTTTTTTTCCATTGTTCTATTCACTAACTTAGTTGTAATAGCGCTTACGAGATGATGATATTTAGTTTAAATGCAAGAGAAGTGACTTTAAAGATAATGGCTCATAGTCATAGTCAAAATAAAATAGGTTTTAAATTTAGTTGGAGCTTTTCGACATAACTTCTATAATCTATCTGTCAAAAACTTGCAATTATATATAAAACCGAGAAATACATTACTCTGAGCTGGGGTAGGTGAGCCTTCCGAGGACATCGCAAACTCATCATCACCTGGGCACTTTTATATTCCTTAAGGAGTATTAATTTTGAGATTGAACGGAGTACCCCTTTTTTTGCAGGGAAACAGCACGTTTACTTAAGTTGATTTCACAAGCTCTTCTAATCAGTTTGCATGTGAAAAGGGTTTGAAAGTTTGCCAAGAACCGCTTGTTGGTTTTATTATACACTAGTGTGAACAAAAATAGCAGTAAGGGCATTCTCTTTACCTAGAAACCATAGAAAACGTAGCAAGTTTTCAATTTTACTGCCAAGTTTCATACACGCAGCAAAATTTTCTACGGTTTCTTCGGTTTCATCATTTTCCATACTCAATCATTTTATAAATGTGACAAGAATGCTGGAAATGAAATTTTAAATAAAAAAAAAAATTCTGTGTCAGTTTTATAAGTTTTTGAAAGCATATATATATAACTATCTGTTTTTTACGAAACCGTTGTCTAATTGTTATATAAAACGTGGAATACTTTCTACGTTTATTACATTTCCTGGACTGAGAAAATTGCCCAGGTATAAATTATTAAAGATTACAATTGTTATTTTTTTTGGTTGCAAGCTATTTACACGGAATGAAGAGCGACCTTGACTTTTCGCTATTTAAAATAAAATAAAAATTTAATGAATTGTACAAAGTATCCAAAACAATTTAAAAATTTGTAAATCCTAGTGAAAATTCAAAAATTTATGATCAGCATTTTCGGAAATTCAAATTTCTGGAGGGTGTTTTAGACTTTCTTCCATACAAAGTGTGTAATTTTATATCTTATTTTAATTACAATTCAAGTTACGAACTTGTCACGCAAAGTTAAGTAGACTACAAAACTACATGCTAAAGAATTTTTAAAAATTTGTAGTATTTTGTCATTTTTATGAAGACATTTGATTTTGTAATGTATCGATTCCGTTCGTCCGATTACCATTACTGTAATTTGTTATTTTGAAAAAGCTGAAATCACGATTAATGTAATCGTTGTCATAATTATAATCGTAATCCTTGCAACTAATTCTGGTTTTTGTTATAGAATTCCTTCATTCTGTAATTTTTGCCACTATTTTTGTGCACATCGGTGTATGTTATACGTTTAGTGCATCTAGTAATTTTACATGAGTCAAATAATAAGACTGACTTTATTTTGGCAACTTAAATGCATTTGTAAATTTTTTATTTTTTTTTGTCTATTTTATATATTATTTTTTATTTACTTTTTAATAGCTTAGTTACAATATTAATTAATTAACAAAAAAAATTTCTTTTAACACAGCAACATTTAAAAACCTCTCCGTTTTCTTCTCTCGACCTTTGCAAATTTATTATTGTTTACAGGTTTTTTATATTTTTTAGTCAATGTTTTTTCTTATGACACTTTTTTGGTTTATAAATTAGTGGTTTTTCTTTTACATATTATATTATATAGTTGAAATAATTTTTGTTTTTCTAGCTTTTAAATTCAGTTATTAATTTTATTTAATTTTTTTTATCAATAAATGTATGTATAAGGTATATTTAAGGTATTTAGGAATTTAGGAGCTTTCACTCTCTTTTTTTATTTGTTTATTATTTACTATTATTTCATCCCTTCTCTTTTCTTCTCGTTTTGTTTCAATTCGCATCGAATACATATTTTTTTATATAAGTTTAATGCAAGAGTCATAATAAATATAGTACACTCATAATATTATTGTTTTAAGCTTAATAAATATATATACATATATTATAAATATATATAAATATAAGTAACAAAACAACACACACAATGATAGGTAAGTGTTAAGATCAAAAAATTGGAACAGCGAATAGGTTTGCACTCTTTGTATGGATGCGCTTTAGCCGGTGATGCGATTTGATAATGGCAACAATAATAATTATGTTTGTGATGAATACTTAAATGTTGTATGTATGTAATAAAGAGTTGATAGTTAGGTAGGTAGGCAATAAGATATATAAATTACATAAATATACATAATTTTCATAGCACAATCAATGTTCTTGGCCAACGTACATAATAAATTACAACCGTGTTAAAAACTTTTACAAGATCACAAAATCGAATGTAAATTTCGTTAATTGAAGCATTTATGAATTGATCATTGAAATTTAGTAAATCTTAATTTGTCCATCGAGTTTAATAATTACATATTATAAATACACATTTTTATACATTTTTTGCAGTTTTTTTTTGGGTTTTTTACTTAACTTTTCACGTTTTTTTGTTATACTGCAGCAGTAGCTTTAAATTTAATTAACCGTTAATTAATAATAATATTAAATAATTAATTATTGTTTGCCAACGAGTTCCTTAATGGAGTGATGAAATGTTTTGCTCTCATCAAATGTAGCTTAAGCGTGCTTACATTTCCCACTTCAATTGCCATTTGGCAGTGGTATAACCACTTGCACATATGATTGTGGGAAGTAGCCGGTGCGGCCATTTAAGGAGCCTTCAAACCAATTATCATCCACACGACTCAACAATGTTATGGTATCGTTTTCTTTGAAGCCCAACTCACCCGGATTCTCTGGCTCGAAATCATACAGTGCCTGACAGCATGGTTGTTGCTGTTGACGTTGTGGTGTAGTGGCACCCGGCACCATCGATCTGGCTGGCGAACGCAAAGGCGAGGGTAACGGTGATGCACCGGATGCCCTATGTGCCGGTGTGCTCACACTATCCGTATCGTTGATGCCGGCGACATCGAGATTGAGATCCATTAATGTTTTGGGTACAAATTCAGCTCTAGGTCTGGATTCGGCCTCTTCACGCTTCTCGTGAAGCGTCTCCTGCAAGCCACGCAGTATTTCTGCGCACTGCGAGTGGAATTCGAAGAGCGCCTCAGCGAAAGTTACCAATTGTGACACGTGTTCGGTGTCGTTTTCGAGCAAATTGAACATGCCCATTTGTGCTAAAGCTAGCGATTCGGCAAATTTCTCCTCGGCGCCGCGAATCTCCTCGTCTTTAGCTTGCCGGCGACGCTTGCAGTCGAAGTCGAGGCGTCGTCCTTGCAACTTCTTACGATGATGCATTACTTCTTTCAGTTCTTTAGTTTGTAGGTGGTGTAATGGTTCTAATACATTTTGCTTAATATTGTCGTCTAATGAGTATTTTACATCAGCCATTTGTCTTAGCGCTTCACCAAATTCGACGAGCGCCTGCGCGAATACACTGTTCTCCTCACCCAACTTCTTGCCATACATGAGCATACAATCGGCCAGTAGACCTTCAGGTTGGGGATACGTATTGGACTTGGCTTGGCCGGACAATTTTGATATGCCCTTGACTGCTGCCATTTTTGCACGTGCCGTTGGATTTGGTTGTAAGAACTCCTTCGTCTTCAGCTGTAGCTCTTCGACCAGTTCAACGGTGACATCCGTTTTACGTTCCATTTCCATGAAATCCATATCTAATTTTGTGCCCTCAGCCCCACCCATTTTTTCCGTTACATACTGATTCGCCTTATTAATTTGTTTTTTCAATCCTGCGAACGCCATCCTTTTTAATTTTGCTTTTTTCACTTGGGGCTGCTTGCCTATGCACAAAACGAATTTCACTTAAGCGCTTAATTACGCGTATATCTGGTTTCTAAAAACCGTTCAACCTTTGCGTTTTTTGCTTTGCACGAGGTAAGTGGATTCTGGTTTGATTTTCCGCTTTCTTTACGTTGGAATTATCTTTTTTAACGTTTTTAATGCGCCGATGGACTTTCTTGCGCTGCAAATCGATATTTCACATCCAAGGAATTTGTGTACTTCGTATTTGAGCTTTTGGTTGGGTGTTAGAGATAGGAGAAGAAATGACTGGAAACGAAAATCTGTTTTTAACCAACCACAGCCCACTGCTAGTCATTGTAAATTTTACCAAGTAGCGCAACTAACAGCTGATCGATGAAAATTCGCACATTCACACGCACAGTTCTCGACTCAGTTTCAAAAAAAAAATTTAGATTATTTAATTAAAATTTTAAAGTTGGATAATCCGTACAAATTTTTGTATACAGAATATATATGTATGGCGTTTTTGTTGTTATTAAATCAATAGTTTTATTTATTATTAAAGCTTTTATAATTTTTTTTTAACTTTGAAAAAATTCCGAACACCATTCCTTCATTATATGACATTCGACTACCTAGTCCACTGCCTTCCGCAACATAACCTCTACTTAAGCTACCAAACTATACAGTAAACAATGCTGCTAGTATTTGCAAATGTGGGGTATTCCGTACATTTGACAGCTGGTATTTTAGGGCTGTTTATGACATTCGTAAAAGCTCCCAATGTTGGTAAGGCAGATCGCTGGCAACGCAGTTCTTTAGCGCAGGGGTGCATTCAAAAAATTTTTCATGGTCATCGAGCTCTGGGGGTCAATTCCGTAACTGTGAAAAACTGAAAAATGTACACTCATTGAAAACTCATTTGCACACACAATTTACACTTTAAATTTTCATGCGATTCTGGAAATTATTGTGTACATTGTTTTGCTGAATGAGCGCTGAATGTAAAAGTCTTATGTCAGTGAGAAAATATTCATCAAACGCCAGGAAAACAAAAAAGTCATTCTGCAACAGTGCGTATGAGTTTTGAATGTCAGAATAGTGTACATTGGCTACCAAAAAAACTCACGAAGTTTTTATGAGTGAGTTTTTTTGTTCACAGTTTTGCTTTACAGAATCAGAATTTCAAAGTTTACACAATCTCTTGTGTACATTTTAAAACTCACAGTTAGCGAATAGGGCCCCTGGAACACAATGAAATCTCATTGGAATGATCCGAATCAGTGTAATGAGAGTTGGCAGCACTCAACTAATGTGTACACACGATAGGATGCCTTTTATTTTCAACCTTTTTTTTCCCAAATCGCTCCATAACACTTTATATTCAAAATTAAAAGAAATTATCAAACTAATAGCTAGTATTAGCCGTGTTTTGTTTTTACAAGCGTATACGTTGACGTTTGCGCGTAAAGAAACGCTTATCCTCGCTTCGATGATGCTTAGGAGACCCATCTAGCGACAGTGGTTAAATAATTAGCTACAGAACAGGGTATACCTAAAAGCGGAGACACAAACCTCTGGTGGCCACAATGTATAATATATAGCTGAATCAGTTGCGATGAATAGTGGACACGCATAGAATACATAGAATTAGTGTATAGCGTGAAACATAGAAACATATTTCGTTTACATCTGAGTATAATGCGTATTGAAATTTAGTAGTACAAATTTTATGCGCAGCAATTTCAGAGGTGTATTTAAAGTTTGACGCTTAGCAGTCCATATATGCCGTCTTTCAGTGAGTTTTACAGCTCCGGCTCACGCTCAATTTTCACCGGAATGCTCTGGATCATTGACAGACTTGAGAAGCAGATGTCGAGAAATTTTCGCACACGTGAAGTGTGATAGGCAGATGCCGCCACTGTTTTTCATTTAACTCATACGGCGAAAGGCTAAGCAGCGGCATCTATTTTTGAAAAAGTAGGTTTATAAAAGGCAGCGTTGCCAAACCAAAGACAAGTAATTAACAAATTATCTGGCTCAAAAATTGAACCAGACTTCCATCTGGATTTATCTGGCTCAAATCGTTGTTGTTGCATTTACATGCAATATTATTTATCTGCATCAGGATTTTGCCACCGGATGATGGCAATAAAGTTTATGCGTAAACGTCTATAGATTTAAAAAAAAAAAAAAACACAGCTATTATTAGTTCTTTAAACCATGCCACAAATGCGATATATTTTCCATTTACAATTGTATGGAATTTCGCACTTAAAAAAAACAGAAAACTTAACATAACGGTCGGCAGGTAAAACACGTCCAAAAATGTCGGAAGAGATACCAAATTAAGTGTTGTGAACAAAATAACGATTGTTCTCAGGCTGATATTAAACATTCAACCTTCGTCAGGAGCTTTGTGCAAAAAGCAATTTCATATTATGTTGTGGTTCTTGTATTTTTCAAATAAAAAAATATAGTTTTTCTATCATGATTTAAAATAAATATAATTAATATTATAAGACCTTAATAGTTTGTTTTCAGACTTAAAGCTAAAATTTAGGGGTTGTTGATTTTTTTTTCGAGATTTGATTGCATGGAGGAGGACTTTCTTATCTTTGAAAGCCCCAGTTCCAGGTTATTGTCCAATGCATAAAATAATTAATTTCTGGATTAACTTTCCAAAGTGTGTATGTAATTTTGGCTCCACTAGTACAATACCAAATGGCCAGAACCATGTGTAGCAGCTTGCTATTTGTATTTAACTCTCCGTGCTTTGTAAAATGGTATTTAAAATGACACCACGCCAGGTTATTTTCAATTTATTTTCAATTTGGTTCTGTTTTTTCATGGCACCACGCCAGGTTATATTCAATTTGTCTTTAGTTGTTTATTATTCATTAAATTATGGTAATTATTTTTCAGTTTTATTATTTTTTAAAAGGATTTCCTGTCTATTTAATGTTATATTTTATAGAAATTATATTCACTCTAGTCATATGTACATGACTGTACATTAAAATATAAGGATATTTTCTATCCCGTTATTTGTCTTCGGTACAGTTATATGAATTTTTTGAATTTATATATACGGTATTCTCTATCCCGTTACATGTTCCGTTTATTGCACTTTGATGATGGTGTCATAAAAGTTATTTATATGTGTAAAACGAAAGTTTTACTTTTATGCTTTTAATTTTTAATTAGATTTGTTTTTATGTTGCATGTATTTATTAACATCTTAATGTTAAATATGATTTTGCCCGATAGCACTTTTATGTATATTTTAGCACAAAGTGCATATTTTATTTTAATGTTTTTTAGGATTTTTGCCCGGTAGCAAATGAATCTTATTTTTTGCACAATTTGCATATTTTTACGATGAACAGATTAAGCGCACAATTCGTAAGTATTTTTAAATATGTTTAATTAAATTTTTGTCATTTTCATCATTCCAGTGAGTTTTACAGCTCCGGCTCACGCTCAGTTCTCACGGGATGCTCTGGATCATTGAGACACTTGAGAAGCAGATGTCGTGATATTTTCGCACACATGAAATGTGATAGGCAGATGTCGGCGCTGTTTTTCATTTAACTCATACGGCGAAAGGCTAGCAGCGACATTTTTTTTTTGAAAAAGTAGGTTATTAAAGGCAGCGTTGCTAAACTAAAGATAAGTAATGAACAAATTATCTGGCTCACAAATTGAACCAGACTTCTATCTGGATTTATCTGGCTCAAATCGTTGTTGTTGCATTTACATGCAAAATTATTTATCTGGCTCAGGATCTTGCCACCGGATGATGGCTATTGTGAATTCATACAAGTGACAAATCTTTCTATTCCTCCATTGCCATACCTACCTGTCAAATAATAACTAACAGGGAGAACGGCTGTCGCGAATGGCCAGAGAATCGAAGAAAGGTTGTTTTATTGAAGTGCCATTGTGTTTCAAACCAACTTTTTTTTTATGTGTCTACAGAAAATCAAACTATGTACATGTTAATATTCATTTAAAAACTCTAGTTAATAGAGAAAATATGAGCAGCCAGTTAAGCAAACATTTTAAAATATGTGGATAATGCAATATACTAGTCACCTACAAAAATGTTTGAAAAACACCATTGAGCAAATGATTTAAGTAATCGAACAACGATTTAACAGATGATCCAGGCTGCTTACTATTGTGAACGTTTTTTTTCAAATATTCGCCACTTTTATGAATTCACAATGCATATAAGGATCACAGTGTTGTTGCATTTGCATGTAAATTTTTATCGGTACCTGGATCACGTTTCATTGGAACGCAGCTAATAATGGCAGACACGAAATAGTTAAATTATATTAATTTTAAACTATAATTGAACCATGATTTTAAACTACGGTAAAAAGCAGGGACTGAAACTGTTATTCCTTTTATAATATAAGTCCTTGCAAAACTATTGATTTTGGACTTTAAATATATTTGGATCAAGATAAAAATTATTTTCGGATTTTTATTTTTTGAGTCCGATAGAACTATTTAAACTCGGACTTTTAAAAATTGAAATCTTGTGTTTTAAAATAATACGATTGATAATTTATTTTAAGATTTTTTTGTCGCTGTCGATTATTTTTCGACTTTGCTCTTTGATGTTCACCGGAAGAAGAAGGAAACAGAGCCAAAAGCGAAGTTGGCAGCATTTCCGCCAGCAAGTGACATTTACCATCTGTCAGAAATGCATGGTATAATAAGCATGGTATAATAAAAAGGGTGACATGACAGAATAAATATAAGGACATTAAGGCCAAAATAAAAGTCCCGCTTGATAACTAAGAAACGGCTGAACCGAAATAAAAAAAAATGTTTAATTCGGATAAGCCGTTTCTTTGTTTTCAAGCGGGACTTATTTTTGGCTGAAAAAATAAAAGCCCGGATTTAACTTTTATAGGGGGACTTTTATTTTTAAAAGTCCGAGTTTAACTAGTTCTATCGGACTCAAGAAATAAAAATACAGATTTTACTTTTATATGTGGACTTTTATGGAAAAAGTTCGAAAAATAAAAAGGATGCATGATTCGACATGATATTGCTATAGGGATACCTGGGAACTCAAACATTCTCACCTAGGACAATTTGTTGGCCAGGACTTTTTCGACTCCGAAAAAAAAAATAATTATTTTCCGTCCCTGGTAAAAAGGATAAAGTTCACATGTCAATTAACATGGAGCTCGCAAAATTTTCCTTCATAGTTTCAATTTTCAAAAATAGTTTATAAAATGCGGTTAATGTCACTCTCTTAAAAGTTTTTTGGTTCTGAAACTGAGCTTTGTAATATTTAAGGACAAGGCTCAAATGCTAAAGTACATCCAGGTAATTTTATACCATAGCATGACACTCTTAATACACGTCCAAAAATTTCAAGGGGTTTATCAAAACACATGTTTTTGATGCAGGATGGCGAATGCGAAAACGGATGTCAAAAATTTTGCTTCCATCAAAAGATATTAACGAAAAACCGAAAAAGATCCCGGACAGCTCCGAACAGCACACAACACCTTTCCGCATTAGCGGCCTTGGGCCGCGCTTATAAAAAATTACCCCGGGAGGATCCAGCACCGGTTTGGAAACAATAGCTACTTATCTACCACAAAATATTTCTACAAAACTTTGCCTTTTTTATAAGTTTTAATTAGTTTTATCAGCTTTGAGTTTTTTTGCGCATTTTAGGCAACCCTATAACCATCTGATATTCAAGACCCATTCTTGGAAACGAATGAACCATTGTTTACAATCGCATGAAAAGACAGCTAATATTCAAGACCCATTCCTGGAAACGAATTGAGAAAAAGAATGTTTCGTATCAGGTTATCAGCATGGCTCAATTGTATGGTTGGCTCATCTCATCAGCTGATTTTATTTATTTCATTGCATGGTCGATGGGATTGTCAAAAGGAGATGGCAAAAACTCAAAGTTTTATGTTTCCACTCCATACCATTCGCACCAACACCAATACACAGATTTTGACAATTTACATATTTTGTTATTGTACAGATGAGCCAACCATATAGTTGAACCGTGGTCATCAGTGTACGAAACAGTGTTGTCACTTCTAAATCTATTTCGTGGTAGATTTTCAAAAAAAAAGGGTGGTAGATCCCCTAAAAATAGTGGCACAATTTTCAAAAACATTAAAACCAATTTTTTTCAAATTATTATTATTCAACCATTAAAACGAACATAACAACTTCAAGTGCATTAACAACATACTTATAAACTTCTGTATGAAGCGTATGTGTATACTGTATAGGCTTTAGACCTTATCAAATAAAAAAATATAATTAAATAATAGTGGGACTCTCACATAGTTTTTAATTCTGTAGTTTTTTAATAAACAATTTGAATAAGTATCAAAGAACTAGTCTTAAAAGTTTGAAAATTTTTTTACTACAAAAATCTTAACAGCTGAAATTGATAATCAAATGCGAACTACCGACCAAGAACTTCAACTAACCATGTGTGGATACGACTAAAGTTAGTTTACAGTCTCCAAATATTCCATTTTTCATAACACACAGTTCAAACATATAATAATACTACTAAGAAACCTTAAAATAACAAATTACTTCAATGGTATCCAACGAATACCAATAGCCCAAATCTAATGAAATAGACTTGTGCATTAAAACAATTTATTTTTTAAATCTTACAACATACATCCGTAACATCGAAGGCATCCATCGGATATTGCAATCGACGGCTGACGCTCGTATCTCGGCTGCCAGTTCGAGAACAGAGATGAGATGAGAGATGCTGAGACATTTCCAGATTTTTTGGTGCAGCAGCGTCCAGCTACGATCTACGCATAAATAAATATGTGAAATGTGTATGCGTAATAACATAAACATAATTACCTTTTAATATGTGTAACATATTTTTCCATTTTACTAATATTTCTTGTTTTACCTCTTTCTTTAGCTTCTTCTTTCCAACAATGATCACAATATTATTTCTTTGATTTTAAATTTGTCATATTTCGCTGTCAGATGTCACTCAACTTATACAGAGTGTGCTTTACGTTTAATTTTCAACATACTTAAAAACTTTAATTTAAGGTCATTGTGAGCAACTTAAAGAACATAGTCAAATGCAGGCAAATAAAAAAGCGGTAGATTTAAAAAAAAGTGGTAGGAGTGATGGATCCGGATTTTAGCCTAAATAGTGGTAGATCTATCACTATAGTGGTAGAGTGACAACACCGGTACGAAACACTTGTTTACGCTCTCATTTTTTGCCGCCTCACGAGAGATTTATCTCAAATTTGTGCTGACAACAATCACAGATAAATCCCTCGCGCCAGCTGAAGCGGGTGTCAGGACAAAAAATGTGCCAGCTAAAACGAAAAGCGGGCCAAAAGTTTCGGTAAACTTTAGTTTGATCTACAATTGTAGAAATGTGTTCAAAAATTATAGGAAAAAAGACAAAATAATTGTTTTAGTGTAAATATTATTAGTTCGAAGCCGAAGGGTATATTTCCCATTCAAAAGTTATCACAAAAAACAGGTTTTGTAAATATGAAGTCCCGATCATATATATAATACTTCATTGTGAATCAAACTAAGTGTGATATCTTCTGCATAGACCGTCAAAATTCCAAAGTGATTGGATCACCTGATTTGTAATTACATATCGCTGTCTCATTCTGTATCTCTTTCTATCACCCGCTCAAGATAACCGGCCCTATGCGCCGCCATATTCATCACCCTGTCAAAACGCTAAAAAGTAGTTATATTGAACATCCTGTCAGGCAATTGACAGATAAGATGTCACACTTAGTTTCATTCACATTAGTTGCTTTTTTTGCAAGCGAGCTTAAAAAAAAACGCTTCAACTAGCTAAACAGTTTCATTATGGCAAAACCCTACAGATGGTGGAAGTTTATCAGCTAATTGTATTTTTTTAGCTGCTATGAAATTTCTACTTCTAGCGCAGTATGTTTTTGACACTCAACCAGAGAATTACAAAAACAAAATACATGAAATGCGTGTGTTTGTTTGTATGTATGTCACCCTACCGCAACGCTGTTATTTTGTTATTTTTGTTAATATGCAAATTCGTATGTTCATTTCATTCGCTCGTTCACAATAGTGCCCTATTTTTGAATATGCAACACTATCAATTAAGCTGCCGGGCAACGCACAAAATTAGCTTGATGGTTACCATAGCAACCTGTAGTTGTGTGCGTTTCGGGTGATTGTCGCTTGCCCGGCCACCAGTGTTGCCAGGTTAGCCTTTTCGAGGCTAGATTTAGCCTTTTTTTTGCCTTTAGCCTCGAAATTTTGGGTTTAGCTTCGTGACTTTTCTAGCCTTTTTTACTCCGAATGTATTTTTAAAAATTTCTAAAATAAAATAATTTCAATAGTTCCTGTGAACACCTAATACCTAATAATATGAGTTCTCTACAAAAGATTAATTCTTTTTCTGCTGAAAATTCGTTGAAAGTTTCAAAGCCAGATGTATTTCCTTACTCTGAAAAAGACAAGTATAGTTATTCTTCAAGTCAAATAGCATTAATAGAGCTGCAGTGGCGAAAACTTATAACTATACAATGGAAAAATGTACACTCCACCATGGAATTTTGGTCGGAAATCCGAGAACATAAAAATGTATTAAACGAACCTCCTTTTTTAGAACTTGTCGAATTAATATTTAGTTTTTTAGTATTACCACTCAGTAACGCGGAGGTTGAAAGAATTTTATGTGGCATGAAAATTCTGAAAACTAATATTAGATGCTCGTTAAAACGCTTATCTAATGACTTTGAAATTACCGATGATCTCATATCTATGGTAAATAGCCAAATTTTATACCCAGACTTAAGCTCTTCTGATTCTTCAGATATTCACAATATTTTTTATGTATATACACATATGCAATCATTTAAAGTAAGTCCATGTGCTAGTCAAGGAAAATGTGCCTGATATGTTTTGAAACAGGAAGTTATGTTTAAGTTATGTTTATAATTTTTTATTTACAAATGTGTAAACTAAAATATAAAACAAATTTTATGAATTAACTAAAAAATTTCTGTCCCTTTTTTAGCTTCTTTTTTTTCTAAATTTAGCCTTTTTTACCTTTTTTTTTTGCCAATCTAGCTTCTTTTTTTGCATCACCTGGCAACACTGCCGGCCACCACACAAGCAGAAAGCATCAAGCGCCATTTGTATTGAAAATTCGTAGCATGCGGACGTAAACATGTTATCGGATGACAATTTTTTATTGCTTGTAACTGCAGTTGTTTTGGCGGAAAAAAAGAAAATAAAAAATTGTGGATGAAAAAAATATCATATTGCTTATTTTATTCATCACTGTTGGAATATGCTTCACACGTTATATTCCACAATGCTGGTAAGCATTCGTAGGTCTCAATAAACCGCAAGGTAAAATCTTTTTCTTCCGCGAAGTTGCTCTTGCACGTTCTCACAAAAGTAACACATTAGTGCTTGTCAACCACGTCGGCCACGATCAAATAGACCAGCTGTCAAGCGAAAAAATCTAAAAATTTTGATTTTCATCAACGCGAAGCCGACAACAAATACGTGTGAGCACGACATCGCCCGATACGCACACAACTACACGTTGCTAGGTAACCATCAAGCAAATTTTGTGCGTTGCCCGGCAGCTTTAGGTTGACAATTTCCTAAGCGGTATCTGTTGAAACCGCTTAGCCAACTTAACTCGATTACTTTTTATTGTTGTTTTCCATGCAATTCGGTAAGCTAGCTAGTGTTTTAATTGTAATAGTTAGCAACGAAATACAGCTAATGTAATACTGTTTTCACACAGAAACTTAATGATCTCATTTCACCTGCTAATGAAATCGTAAATTGTTTGCTTTCATACAGAAGTAACTGCTCGATTAGTATGAAGGATGAGACAGACAATCATGGCGGAACGATACAAGGTGGGAGCATGGTGACATACCTACAAACAAAAAAAAATTCCATGTACTTGTAAATTCGATGGACAAATGTCAAAATCGTACTGCGCCGGTAGTTGATGTATCAAATCAAATAAAAAAGGTTATAATCAGCTGTTTGATGCGGCAATCTTGTATCGTTCCGCCATGCAGACAATGACATTTTTAAGCACTGTACACACCAAAAACTAAGAAGCGGAAACGGAAGCGGAACGCTGCTAACAGAGTTGCATTGTGCTTTTGACTTCATTAGGCATTCGATTAGCTACTAATGAAATAATAATAGATTCGAATTTTGTAGGGAAGATTGATACTAATTTTTATAAAATCTTAATTTAGTCGATTAAACAGTGATAAGGCCAACAAATATAATGCAAGGTTTGATGTATTTATTATTTAAGCATGGGCTGCAGCCATACAAAGTACATTATTACATAACTCGTAAAAAAACCAAGCGAAGAATTCATGTTTTTGAAAAGAAAAAAATTCAAATATACATGTATACATACATCCCAACAAGTAACGTTTTTAAAAATAATTTAAATCGAATTAGCTTGAACAAACGATATATAAACGTTTTCAAAATTTTACTTATTTTTAGTCTTTTAATGAAGTAAATTTTTGATGAAGTAAACAAAATATGAGTACTGGGCTGGCTGTTATTGGTGTTGAAATAATATGAATTTTGTATATTTTACTTTTAACATTTGAAAATCTTCCGACCGCCCGACCGCTAACTAGATTTGTTTTCAATTTATGCCATTCGTGGCGCCTACGCATATTTTGTAACTGTTAATTCTGTGAATGAGAAATTCGAGTTGCCAGTTGGCATATTTGCTTTTTTTGTCGCTTTTTGGTCACTCACTAAGGGATCATTTACGTACGTACATATATCTGCGCACTTAGCACAAATCGGTAATGCTATTCTGCGGAATTCTTAAAACAATAAAAATTTTATAATACTAATGGAAAACAAAAGCTACTTTTTCATTTGGAGAACGAAATAGCATAATGTACAATATTGATAGAAGCAAGACGGCTTGTCGAAATATACATATATTTACGCCCCCTTTTACAAAAATTTAACGACAGCCTTGAGATTTTGTCTCCTTCTCTCGTTGTATATCTGTACTGTAATGTTTGATAGGCTGCACAGTTTAGTAGTAGTGAAATAGAAGTATTAAATATATGGACCCGATGCAACCACTCCATTTTAATCACAGAAACTGTCCGATTTACTCAAACTTTAAAAAAATATTTGGTTTTCACTGTGAGTTAAATGCGTTACAATATTTGACTAATTAATTTAATCAAAATGTAAATTTACATCCAAGTTATGCTATACGAAAGCATGACACTCTTAACACACGTCCAAAAATATCAAGAGGTTTATGAAAATATGTGTTTTTGATGCAGGATGGCGAATGCGAAAACGGAAGTCAAAATTTTTGCTTCTATCAAAAGGTATTAACGAAAAAACCGAAAAATGACCCCGCACAGCTCCGAACAGCACAGGACACCTTTCCGCATTAGCGGCCTTCGGCCGCGCTTATAAAAAATTACCCTGGGTGGATCCAGCACCGGTTTGGAAACAATAGCTACTTATATCCGCGCAAAACACTTGTGCTCACAATTTTTTTTGTGAGTGCCATAAAATCACTAAAATTACAACAGCCACATTGACAGACCCAACATTTTTGCTTTTCGTTTTCAGATTCGCGATCCTGTATCCATAAGACGTCTTTTGATATATTTGGACGTGTATTAAAAGTGGCATGCTGTCGTATAGAATTACTTACGGTGGTATTCAAAGACCGGTTTTGACTGAATTATCCGTAGATCGAAATGAAGTGTTTTGCTACTGTCGAAGGATATTAACGATCTAAAATCGGCGCTCGACCTATAGCGAGTGTCAAACTGGATCAGGATACATGTTGATGGATTAAACATTTTTTAGATATTTTGCGATCCGCACCACGACCCATAAGTATTTCATGATAAACATTCAGCATAAAATAGTAATGGAAATTTTGCTGGATCGTGGTCCGGATCGCAAAATATCTAGAAATTTCGAAATCCATCAATATGGATAGTGATCCAGTATTGACAGCATTGCCTCATTCTGTGGCACTCGCCTATAGTTCTCCTCTGTCCTTCGCCGAACATTAAGCCCGAGTCGATCAGTTTTGACTAGAGTTTCAAGTCATTAAGGTCAGTGGCACATCAAAGAAGTGCGGCCCAAAATCCTTCTTAATCACTTGCAAGGAAACAAATTGTGTCAAGGTGCGAATATTTAATTTAAGTTCGAGCTGAACGATTTATTCTTTATTTGATTAGTACAATACATGCACCTGCACAAATATATTCACGTATTTTAATTTAAATTCATTTAAGCGTTTACCGCTTCATCTCCCGATTGTCCTGTACCTTCATTTGCTGCGTTAGCTTGAGAGCGCGCCTTTCCTTCGTTTTCAATGGTCTTCAGCTCCGCTTTGGATTTGGAAAGTTGTAAAGCAACACAACGCATTTGAAACCATGGAAGCGCCGATACCGTACTGCAACTATCGAAGCCCAATTCAGCCGCATCCAAAGTGTCTTGTACACGCTGTTGAAGATCAGCAGGCAGTTCGGGTGTAGAGAGCACCTTTTGTGCCTCTGAACGTAGTACTACGTTATGGAAGAATTGAGGTGACGGTGGTCCAATGTTTCCTATGCTTAAACCCAAGCCAAGATTCAATTGTGCCTGAAGTGAGAGATTAATATAAGTATTTACACCATAGTCAGGCATAGTGCATGCATTCCACTACCACTAAATTTTCAGTAGTAGTGAAAAAATGTCCTATTACCACTATTTTTTTTGTGATTGTGGTCAATTTTTTCACTACCACAGAGAACTTAGTGCGCCTGTGCCCAACTATGATAAGCATGTTTTAACTAAGCTTTTCTCTTTCCCAGCTTAGCGAATTACCTGCGCTGCGACAACACCGACCGCAAATAGAAATAACAACATCACTTTCATTATTTGAATTTTTTTTGTTGTTTCTTAGGTCCGTTTTAGTTTAGATGTTTATCTAGATTTTTTTTTATCGACCCAGAATTGTTGGCTTTGTTCGTTATAAACTGCTCGTCTTCGTTTGATGTTGCTTATACTTTTGGAACAGCCTTTATATCAAAACCCAACTGTGAACTTATCATTGCAAAGCGTGAATTTTTTACTCAAGTTTTATAATTTTTTTGCGTGCATTGTGATTTACGCTAAAATCAGAGATGGGCAATTTTTTTTTTAAACATACATCGCAAAGCTATTTACGGTCCTTTGCCGAATGCAGACCAGGGACGTTCCGGTACCAAGCCCGACCATCTCTGGAACGATTTGTTATGACCACATGCGACCTTCTTGGCCATCCCCCCTTGATCTATGGGGAGTTCGGCGTCGTCAGAGCCTCGGCTGTTAATGAAATAGGATTCGCCACGGATAGGTGAGGTTGACAATTGGTTTTGGAGAAGCTATATATTGCGCTGGCATCCTGAAAGGGTTGCGCTACACAACCCTTTGAATCTGGTATTTAATTCACCTCTTTCGACAGGCATACCTACCGCGGATATATCCTAACCCGCTGGGGGCCGGCGATCCATCTACACCTACACCTTCTGTAACTGTCTTCGTATTAATTGCGATAGTTATCGATCAGAAATTTACTCACCCAAACCGTGCTCTGCCAGCTACTACCAAGGCATGTGATTTGCCCAACTCTGATACAAATATGTACCGTAATCATTATACCAGTGCATACTTGCAGTTTTGTTACATATTTGCTCTTGTTGATATTATCTTTAGTTTTATCGTTTGATTTACGCAACTATTTTTTATTTACTTAGTGAATATTTACACACCAAATCTGTTTTTACTGCAATATAATGACTAAGAAGTTCAGTTTTTAAAGTCCTACAGGGAGAATAGAGCTTCGTTGCTGAGGATCTGCATCTGTATGAAGAAAAATCGCAAAAGACCATCAAAAGAGCTTAACATGGTTTTCATCAATATATGACTTATACTAGCCAGGGCTACGAGCAACATAACATTTTAGAAGTCGTTGAGCAAAAAATCCAAAATTGTTGGCCTCGATCGATCGGTGTGTGGTTTACGAAGAAACGGGACGATGTTTGACCTACGTACAAATTCATATTGAATTACGGCAAATAAACTCAGAGTTATAATGATTTAAAATAAATATTTTTAAGGGGGACAAAATCCAGAATAATTCCAAAATAGTCCTCATATAATTCTAAGTACCTTCCCGAAGTGGTCAACGAACCTTACCTTGATACACCTAGATCGGATGGAATCCTGAGATTGCCGCGAAATGGTTCGATAATAATTCCAAAAAAAATCCTGAAATGATATTTGCACCATTATTTTCAACCTTTATAACAGCCATGGAACATCGCCGAAATGTTTCCAAAGAAGTACCCAAATAGTTCTTAAATAATTAAGAAATAGTACAATAATAATCACGAGAACCAAATCATCGAAGAAAGTCTCAAATGATCAAGAAATGGTTCCAAAGTAATACTGAAAATAATGGCGAAATAATTCGGAAATAATCTCGATAAGGCCACAAATCAATCAAAAATGATCTACAAATAACCCAAAATGCCAATGTTTTCTGATCCGAAGATTATTCCGAAATGATTCGGATAGTCCCACAAACAACCACGAAATGAGCCAGGGATTATAGCAATTAAATATCCCTGAAAAAACCTCCAAAACAGTTATGACTCTGCACAGTTTTCCAAAATTGTTTAGACCTCGAATTATCTATTACTTATGCATGCACATATGTAATAGGTCTAAGTAAATACACTCACTGTTGTAACGATTTATGAAAACGTTACAAGGATGCTACAGCTATAAATAAATAAATGTAAGACGCGATAACCTCCGAAGATATTTTAGGCCGAGCTTCTCTTCCAATTTGCGTCGTGCTCCTCTTAAATTTTTCTACAAATTGGCGGGACGGGATCTACATGTTTTATGCCGACTCCGAACGGCATCTGCAAGACAGATCACTGAGAGCTTTTCATGCAGAGGGGCGACCCCTCTTAGAAAAGTTTTCTTTTTATTGAAAAAACTTGTTTCTAATTTTTTGATGTTGCTTTGCACGGTGCGCGCACATAGGAACTTCGGTGTATTAGGCGGAGCATCACACCACGATCAGTTTACAGTCATCTCTTTTTAGTGATAGAAACAACTTTGTTAGTCTAAGGTTGTAAGACCTACACATAATCTTCGATACTTTACAGCATCGCGCTTGAACCGATGCCTTTCCCGCTTGGTCAAACAACAAGTAGTCCTGTAAGTCCCTGCTTTTCTGCTGTAAAGCTTTTCACAGCAGAAATATCCTCGCATTACACATAAGGCAGGAACTTGTTAAATTTATGTTGAGATCCGGCATTTTCGAACTGGCACCCGAAAGAGGATCATATATTAGATTTCCCCTTTATCCATACAAAAAAAACGGTTCACTAGAGCTGCTTAATATACTAATTGTGTTCATAATGTTACCAGAAGTTTGCTTAACGGCTAAACTGAAAAACGCTACCTGGACCTGTATTATAAAAAAGTACCTGATAGCAGTGTTGCTCTCTATAGCTGGGGTCTTAGCCTTGCGAGCGCCGGGCAGCAGCAGAGAGTCAGATATGGTGAAGTAAGACCGCTAAAATATTATTAGCATATTTTAAGATTTTGAGCGTCAAACTTTACAAACCATCATATTTAGTTTCTTTCCATTTTGCTATATTTTTGGGTTTATTTCCACTGATAAATACATAAACGTTTTACTGCCACTGATTATGGCATAGTTGGTGTTTGTTTTGTTTTTGGGCTCCGTAAGGCTTTCATTATTATTGGGTCAGGTAAAATAATGGAATGTAATCATTTTAGCATTACAGATGTTATTTCACCCACTTTGTGATTTTGTTGCTCTTTGAAAGGCCAATTTTGAATGAAATGAAGTGCCAAGATGCCGAGGGAAGCGAAAGATGAAGAGTGTGGGATTTTTTCATTAACATAAAATTCTGTATTGTTGTAAAATTGGCAACAACAAACACTATAGATACTGTTGCACTTTCCCAGTACTAAGGGCTTTTTTCTCAATGAAGTGCATTTGTGCGAGCCTAGGGACATTTATGATTAAAATTCGATTTTAAAATCGCCTTCATATTAGATTAGCATTTGATAAAGTGCTCTTTGCGGAGATTCGTGTCCAAACCTTTTATAGATGCATTAATGTCCTGAGGTGGCAATTTATCAAAATATTTTAATTGATAGCTTCATATGGGTTAGATATTTTTGAGTTGCAATGGGAAAACAACAACAACAACAATAATAACAACAACGAGGACAAAGCATATTGAAATAACTGTGATGCGATCATTCATTACAATATACCTACAATGTAGGTCCTACATATTAGAAGTTTACGCCGATCACTTTATCGGCGGCGGCGCGCCGGCATACGCCGGTGTTCTTACTTTAAAAAGCTTGATTTTTCTATTTAAAAAAATAATATTTAGGAAAGCTTTTGTTTGTATGTATTTAAGGAAATCAACGTCTTGGCCATTGCGGAAAGATCCGGGGTTTTGCCTCAAATTTCGCAGATCGTTCAAAAATTTTCAGGAGTAGCTCATTGTGGATGGATTTTCCCTCGTTCACTTACTCCAGAGAGGCTTCGAACCTAACCCCGGTCTTTGGCATTGGTACTGCTGCGTCTGCTGAAAAGAAATAGATACATAAAATGGTCACACTTTTGTCTGTATATGTTCTGCAAAGCGTAGTGTTACCTGGTGTTAACTCCTAATAATCGTCGCGCACACACATTTTCTTTAAATCATTTGCGGCTTCTTGGCGGTCACGCACAAATGCGACTTACGGTTGCTATTAATGGTCTATTAATATTCTTGACTCTCGTGGCACGTAGCGCATCCAGTTTTTTCGAGCTACAATCCCCGATGATTAAGAGCTACAATTCCCGATGTGCGAACATTAGCAATCCCGAGCACCAGTCGCTACTACGCCTCCTGATCCTCACACCATATGCCAGCACAGAAGCTATAGGACTGCGACTTCGAACTCATACGTTCGTCGACGTCACTGTCCTAGAAGCTCTAGGTGTAGCTCCGAAGTCTTTCTAACGGCTGTTTTTGTCGCGTTATGCTGCCGAGCTACAACAGAGAAACCCCTTGAAATGTTGGGGAGTGACTATTCGACCAAGGATGTCGCCCTCGAAATCATGAGCATTCTAAATGGATATCATTGTGTCACTCATTGGTGAAAATCGTATAATGCTCGGCGCACCTACGTGATTAAAATTTTACAAGAACCCTGGATAAAACTTTTGAAATGTAGACCAAAGTTTGCAGAAGTTTGTGTTCACAACACCGATTTAAATAGTCTTCCTTAAATGAAAACGATATTTTAGAATGAAAGTCGACCGATTTTAAGTTGAACGATGTTAACTGCTGTTTTCCGGACTTATGATATAAGAACTCAATATGGATGACCGCGTAGCTTCAGTTTTCAGACTAGTTCAACTGTCCACTACGTTAGGATAGTAGCACACACGCTCATTAGTTCGACTGTATTGGGAAAGCTTTTGCTTCATCACTTTGAGTGTTCTTGCGAAGGGCAAAGCCTCACCTGGTAAATATATGTGCCTACGTATTCACATTTGTAAAAGGAGCCGTAACGTGTAGGTGATATTTAAACTTGGTTGATAGGCTATATCCAATGTGATTCACACCAAGGAACTAGTTTTGGATAGGGCAGCAAATTTTAGGAAATGTCAAACCGAGAGACTTGGGTGTTGAAGGACGAAGTGTGAAAATCAAAATTAACATTTCAGGCGCTATTGTACAGTTTCGCAAATAAAAAACAAATGTTTGAATGTAAGACTAAGTATTTTTCAAACCCTTCTCATACGTACATATATCCTCAACTTAAGTATGAGGTAAGAATCATTTCAAAGGAGTGTTTATGCCCCTAGAACCTACTAAAGGATTTTGCATCACTGATTTCGCTTATTCTTAGAGCCAATCGCAATATAAAATTCAAAAAAAATCGGCACCTTTTTGGGTAATTTGCTTTTTTTTACAACTTGAGGACAATTTAAAAACGTGTTCGCCTTGGGTCATTTTATTTGAACTAATCGTTATTTATTTATGTTTGAAAAAAAAAAAATATGCCAAGTGAGCATATAAATTTATTATATAACTTTTTTTTTTAGTGTTTTGTTTTAATAATTTGGTGAATTGGGTAACGCAAAGTCCGTGTCCGTGACATCGAAAGCGCCTGTTTTTTTAAATAACTTTTGAACAGTCAGAAAGAGTTAAATTTCGCAATTAGTTTCTTATAACTGGCAGTGATGCGCATCCGTTGATGCCACTTTCGACTATATGTGAACAATTTTCGAAATGAACAATAAATGGCCTAAACTGTCTTAAACGAGTACAAAATATAGTAACGCGCCGGACGCCGCCGCCGTGCCGATATTTTTTTCATTCGGCGGCGGCATGCGAAAATCGACTACATATATATGTATATGTATGTATATACAACGTTACTCAATGGGTGTAAAATAAATAAAAATTTTATTAAAAAGCAAATATAGGAACATAATACATATTTATAAAAATAAGAATCATGCCCGCATGAATCTCCTGTTAATAGAATGAATGTTAGCTCTGTAGAGAATTGCTTCGACAGGTGAGATTCTCAGAGTTAAAATTGAAAGTGCGGCACAATTTTCTACGTGCATGGTTGCAGTTCCAAACAAAAAATTTTATTTACAAGAAAATAAAATCTGAAATATTTTTGATGTTAATTGCACCATCACTAGAACTTGGTACCTTTGGTATGGTAGGAAAGCACACCATTTATATACCACGACGGTTGTACTTCTATAATGTTATTTTAGTTGTTCATAATATCGACTGTTGAGTGGAATTTCACCCTATCTCGTCAGCCACTTCGAAATCACCCACCTCAAAATATTTTTCAAATACGTTCTATCTGAGACTTCGTTTGAAGAACGCACTACTCAGTTTTATTCTATAAACGCGCTATGCAACGTTTCTATTGAAACTGATGAATTTATTCTCAGATAGGGCGGTATTGAAATAAATCCTGAGATAGGCCGTTCCTAATTTTGAAATAGAGATTTTTTCAAAAGCTTTCAGAGATAGGGTTTTTTGAAACGACAGCATATATAGGGTGATATCCACCAAGCAGTCGATATGGCACCTACATTAAATTGCGACCAGCCTTGAAAAAAAGGAGTGTAGATCGGTACGGACAACAAGAAAAGAAGTTAACTAAAGCTCACCCAGGAGTTGAAGTGTGAGTACAGCACAACAGAGACTTTCCCAGAAAAAAATAATTTCGGGCTTTTTAAGAAGGGATTCGTCGGCTTGTTATAGGTAACAACCGATACCGACAAGCTTTTGTTTCAGGTATTACCAGCGTATTATCGGTAGTGAACTATTATAGTGGAGTTATCGGCTTGTTAGCGCCTAGTCATCGGCTTCTTATTGGTCTCTTATCGGCTTTTTATAAAAGGGTAACGGATGTGTCATCGATGTTATTTGGAAGTTTTATTGGTATATGTTTCAATGAAATGAGTCGTCGTTAGTAAATCGATAGCACATCGATAACAAACCAATAACACTCCGATAAAAACTTCATAACTTTTTGAGCTTTTTTATATAAAATCGATAACTTATCGATAACATATCGGGAAGCAGCATATAAAATACTGTCACCTTTGAAAGGATGCTGATTAGTTTGATCTTAACTCGTTAAGTAACTTTTAGTAATTTGCTATGCCTGGCTTTCACTAGGTGAAAATGGTTGACTTAATTTGCGGCTCGGAAACATGGACGTCATCGAGAGAAGACGAGGTAGGCTATGAAGTATTCGAGAGAAAAGTTCTCCGGGAGATTTATGGAGCCGTCCGTCTTGACAAAAGCTTATATCAACGGAGGTAATATGATGTGCTTTACGCAGATATAGATAGCCAATATTTGGGGGTAGGAGTGATGGTGGGAGAAGGATTTGGGAGTGGGAGTGGCAGTGGGAGTAGGACTGGGAGAGATAAAAAATAGGGAGGGCATTTTAATATATTTGAATAAAAGAACAAGAAAAATAGTGCTACAGGCTTTATTCGCAAAAACATGTTCTTATATATAAATATATTACGAAGCACAATGATAAGATTAAAAATATCAATTTCTGCCCTAGTTTAGTTATTAGTGCAAAGTTAAGTCGACAAGAGGATAAGGCATAGATAAAGACATACAGTTGCAATGACGAAAAAAGCAATGACAAACAAAAAAAAAAACATTTTTTCTGATGCGAAAACTCTAATGAGGGACGCAAAAGAATTCAAAAATATTTTACTTATCAATGGGAAAGCAGCAAAAAGAAAATGAGTTTCATGTGTACAAAGCGTTCTTTTGCTCAGACTTGAATTTTTAAATAAAAAGTTTTCAATTTAATGATTTTCAGTTTTATTCAAAGTAACCATCAAAAATTAAATTTACCTAAGTTATAGTTAAAAAGTGAAAATATTAAAGAACTCCTTCAACAACTCACCAGAACTAAATAACAAATAAAAAGATGATACAAAATTTTAAGGACTACCCTTATATAAATGGATCAAAGAAAACGCAATTTTTACTTTAATATAGACAAAATCTTGTTGAATTTTGACTAAAAAACTTTAACAATAGCTCTTGTATAAGAATTTTGGGATTTAAAATTATAAAGGTGGAGCGCAATCTTTCAATTTATGGCAAACCATGTACTTGGGATTAACTAATTGATTATTTAAAATTTAAAGACGCGCTCTACCTTTATAATTTTAAATCCCAAAATTCTTATACAAGAGCTATTGTTAAAGTTTTTTGGTCAAAATTCAACAAGATTATGTCTGTGTTAAAGGAAAAATTGCCTTCTATTTTTTGGTCCATTTATATAAAGGTAGCCCTTAAAATTTTTGTATCATCTTTTTATTTTCACTTTTTATAACTGCTTACAAAAAGGCATTTGGAATTTTGGGTTCTGACTCACGGCCCAAGTTTCAAGTCTCTAGCTCAGCGGGAAGTTAATTAAAAATCGATCGCAAGATTGCCCACGTTTTTAAAGGATTTGCAGTTATCTTGACTAGCGCGTCACCTAGCGGAACTTTGTTTCTATACGTTGTATTATCACCAGGCCTCTAACTAAGTGCCAAGTTTCAAGTCTCTAGGTAACCGGGAAGTTAGTAAAAAATGGATTGAAAGATTCCCAAATAAAAATAAATGTTCTGAATATCTCGATCCATGCGCCACCTAGCGACATTTTTTTGATCAAATATTGCATTGTCACCGGGTTCTGACTCACGGCCCAAGTTTCAAGTCTCTAGCTCACCGGGAAGTTACTTAAAAATGGATCGCAAGATTCCCTGGGTTTTTTCAGGGATTTTCGTTTATCTCGATTCGTCTGCCACCTGGCGGCATTTTGTTTCCCACGAATTGTTGTGCCATCGACACGCAAACTATGTGCTAAGTTTCAAGTCTCTGGATCACCGAGAAGTTAGTTAAAAGTCGATCGCAAATTTTCCATTTTAAAATAAATTTTTTGTATATCTCGATCCGTGCGCCACCTAGCGGATTTTTTTCACTTTTCCGTTGGTCAAAAATTCGTATGGAAATGAGGGTACAAACATGAAAGCGACTTAATAAAAAGGTATAAAAAAGGAATGAGTTGAAAAATTTAAATATTTACAACACAAAATTATTATTAAGAAGAATAAATATTTAACTTTAACAAAAAAAAACAAAAAAAAAACAAAAACAATTGATGCGTGTACTTATGTACGCGCGTGAGAAGTTAAACTTCTTTGGCATTAAATTAAAAGTTTTTAATTGTTGCAAATAATAAATTACAACAAAATCATAAAAGGACTGGAAAAAGATAGTCAACAAAGTCAATAAAGTGCAGTTTAAATTTGAAAAATTAAATAAATAAATATATCTTACAATAAGTGTAGCAGAAATTTGCGAATTAACCGAATGTAATTAATTTTTAATTAGGCCCACTGCCATAGCATCTTCCAGTAATGTCTGAATCGCAACTTCAGTTATCAATAGCTTATGATAGAAGAGGCAACCTATAAACCACATTTCAGGCAAACTGAACCATGACTAGAATTTGTTGGAATAGACCGGTCACAGGTCCATTTCCCGGAAAAGAAGCTTCGCAAATACTATCCAGGCAAAGGGCTTCCTATACACCGCATTGCAGGCAAATCGAACAGAGAATAGAACACTCTCCGGGTTCGCACAATAAATACGATTTAATACAATAGATCAGGCCCTGGCCCCCTTTCCGAAACCAAGGGAAGTACCTGTATATCTACCAAATTTCAGGCAAATCGCACTATAAACTGTTTTATGTAGAATAGGTAGGTCCAATTGTTAAGGAGGAGTTCAGTGACAAACACACGTACAGAAGAAATATATATAAATACATACGTACAAACATACCAAAAGCAGTGGCGCTTTTTCTATTTTGATGGCAGCTTTTTTTCGAATACAAATACTCAGCCATATACATACATGAACTGCATTTTCAACCCGTGATTTTTGTGTAACATTTTTTAAAATTTCACTTCCATCAATTTCTCATAACGCGCCTTAAGAAGTATAACCTAAATAAAATGACAACCACGTCCACCACACTCACCACACTTAGATAAAATTTAGCTCATCAAAACATTTGCTCTTCATTCGCATGCTTTTTTACACACACACACACACACAAATCCACGCAATACAAATAAATCAGATTTTTCTGTTGAGAATTTTACGACTTAACTTACGTACATACAATGAACTACTAACTCTTTACAACAATGAACACAAAATAGGGGACCTTAAAAAAAATATAAACTGAAATGAAATTGCAAATAGGAAAGTGCTACCCAACGCCAAACGTATGCAACAACAGCAAAAGTTGGCGTTTATATTCTAAAATAAAGCAGCGCAAGACTGCATCATACGTTTACGATGTTTGTACGTCCCGCTGTTTGTCGATGTAGCACAGTGTTCGATTTATGAATATGATTTATTCCCATCTTATCCAACGCTGTCCAGGATGCCGAACGACTGGTATCATAGAAAACTTAATGCACGTGATGTTTGTCTAAAGAGAACTTTAATTTTTAATTGTCTGCACAGTTAACAATCACGAGTCCTTTGACTGAAGGCCTTCTAACCTCCTAAAGGTTCTGCTCAAAGTCATAGCAAGGCCTTATAAACTTTAAAGCGGCAAAAATTCAGAATTGTTGCCTTAAATCAATTCTTTTTCACGAAAAGCTGTTTTGGGGTCTTCTCCAGGATTTGACGTTTAGTAAAAATTTGGTCAGTGCGACATTGCCTTCCTTATGTACTTCAATTCAGTTCCATCAAGGCAAGAGAAGTGCTCATCCGTTCTGAGATAGGGGTTAGGAGATGTGTTTTCCACATTACATTATTACGCTCTGTATGTCGGCTAACAAGTCGAAAGTACCTTAATGTTCGCACCGGCAGTATGTAATGACAGAGAAATTTGCTTGCATTGCTAGGCTACTTTTTAGGTCCAATATCGCTCTTAGTGAGTAGGTGTAACAGCTGAGTGGAGTAATCAAAAGCTTGATGCCTCCTTAGCCACTTCTGCGCGTCCAACTTGCCTCAAGCTTGACTTGGAAGGCGTATTTTTTTATGCTGGAACTTGGTACAGTACCATATTACAAGCCGACGTGAATGTAATAAATTTCAAGCCGTTGGAAGATGTATCATCGTGCAGGCTGAATTTTGTAACCTGGTGGTAAAAGCATCAGGCTGGAATTTGATGTCATGGAGAGGGCACTGATTGAACGTTTTTTTTTCTAGTTTACCGAAAAAGTTGTCTTTATCCACGCTGGCCGCCTCATTCGTTGGCGTGACCGGGCAAATAAATGTCTTGTTAATTAATCTCGTCTTGATGCGGGTCGCGTCTAAACGCTCGTTCACAGAAGTGGACAAAACAATGCAAAGCTTTATAGCTTCATCCAATTGTCAACTTTACACACCCGAGGGGAATTCCGTTACAAATATGAATGTATCATACACATATTTATCAGGAGAGGCTCTAGCGACCCCCTAGTTTCTCATGGAAGTAGGGGGTGCGGAGGGCTGGATTTACCTTGAAGGTTCAATGTGGTCTTACTGAATCGTTCCAGAGATGGATAGTACCTAATGATGCTTGTTACCGGGTATGTTCCGGTCGACATGTATGATGCTCATAATATAACTGTCCAGACATGGAGTATAATGAACTTTTTAATGCTAAATTCAACTTTGTAATATATTCCGTTCTACCTTAATTTTATATTTATTAAAATTTTTTTTGGCTAATGCCACACAAAAATGTTCCACCGTATGGCAAATCACGGCATTGACATTGGCTGTTTATACAAACAAACATATAAACCTTGTGCACTCGTTACTTTGGTGCTAGAGTCATAAAAAACTGGAATATCAAAATAATTGAAATGCCCTTGAACTTTAGCTAACTTTCTCCACCACACGCTGATATTTTGATTGCTAGCCGCCTTTAGCCGACAATTTACTATTTCAATGCAGCTGCTGTACCCATTCGATTGCCATTATTTAGACAAAGTTGTGCTATTTTCCCACAACGAATATAAGGCTCTTTGGCGCATTTCCACGAGCAGCTTCTTTACTGCGCATTCCCCCAAACATTTTTACAGTTTCTACATACCTTTTCACGGCTCGAATGCTCAATGTCCAAAACTTTGAGCTGCAACATATTTGGGAGTTTAGTAAATTTTACTTGCCCTTCACAAACACATACACAATGAGCTATTTAGTAACAAACATACAAATCACAGCCTGCCAACTTTCTTGGCCAAAACAAACTCGTTTATTCCCATGCGAAATGAGTCTAAACGATTGCAGAGTAAGAAATCATTGCTAATTCCGATTGCGTTGCAGGTGAGTGCAACTTGTTGTTGTTACTCCTTTTGCAGTGATTGCTTGCTGTATTTCTTGTATTTATTCTCATGCCGGTTGCTCGATTAAGTGCCCTGCCGTTTGTAGACTTTGGATGGCTGTGGTCAAGCACAAAACTGATTGTTACACTTTTTCGTATGTAATGTTTGTATGTTTGTATGTTTATGGGTTGGTTGGTGTAAGGCCAAGTGAAGTTCGGTTGCTTAGCCGTCATTAATAAGACATTTCGACAAATTGCTTTGAAAAAGTAGGAATTCGCTTTTGCATCAATAAAGTCTACAGGTATTGGTAACTTATTGTTAAAAAGGCGCTGGAGCACAGAAAATTTTACATAAGAATGTTCGCACATGCGGAAAATTTGATATACCTAGCAATAGTTTTGACAGTAGTTTTTTACTTTTTTTGTAATTTCTGTCGATGGCTATATTAATGACCGTTTTCTTGGTATCCGATCAAGGTTGAACTGTCTGGTTAATAAGAACCTCACATATACTGAATGTGTCCAGTGTTACCAAAATTTGTCTGACGGCCATACAAAAACCCCCATTAATCACCAAGACTTTTGTTTTAAAATAACTCAGTCTACTAGACGTTTTAAAAGCTTAATGGCTTAAGTTTTAGCCTTGGTCTCGCGAGCGAGGGATACGAACACAGCGCTCTATCTAATCCGTGCAGTCCATATATCTCACATCTGTTGTTACTGACGAGGCCTAATGTATATGCATGTGACATCAGAAAGCAATATCCAGTTTGTATGCCCATCATTAGCCTTAAGTCTCCTCTCTTAAAGATATGACCAACTTTGTAAGTCTAATTAGTATCGTAGAATTCGCAAATTATCTTCGAAATTTTGCACCCCCGCGCTTTCATCGACGCTTTCCTGTTTGATGGATCATATGCAGCCGTTGCCTCCTTTTAATTTCTTCCAAGCCGATTGGGACGTCTACCGTTGATTCATCGGGTGCTGCACCCTTATGTGCCACCTCTTCGGCATTTTTCTTAGCTTTTTTATCACTTTATAATAGGAACCCAAGTAAAGATATGTGGTCCGGTATATGGGAAGTCTCTCCAGTATTTGTTTGTTTGTATTCCAAGATACTTCATATTCAGTCTATGTGAGGTCCTCATGGAACGGCCAGTTCAACCTAACCTAAGATACTTCTTGATGAAGAACTCTGTTGATGAACCGGCCCGGGCAAGGAAACTCCAAAATTTTAGAAACAAGTTTTTTAAATTAGAAGAAAATTTTTCTAAGCTGGGTCGCCCCTCGGCAGTGTTTGGCGAGCAATCCGAGTGTATTTCTGCCATGAAAGCTCTCAGTGAAAACTCATCTGCCTTGGAGATGCCGTTCGGAGTAAGCATAAAACAAGTAGGTCCCGTCCCGCCAATTTGCAGGAAACATTAAAAGGAGAACGACGCAAATTGGACGAGAAGCTCGGCCTTAAATCTCTTCGCGGTTATCGAGCTTTTCATTTATTTTTTATTTATTATATATTGATACTACTGCAGCTTAAATCCACTTCCTCTAGAACTTCTGCTGTTTCCTTCAACGGCCTGCTGTTTCTTGAAAGGCACTCTAGTGATTTGGCAACACATAGGGCCCAATTATATCTTACTTCAAATCATCGATGTGTGCGCGTATAGTATGTTCTGTCATTCCGGCACCTTTGCTTCAAGCCTCCGAATCTATTGTAGCTCTAAAATCTCTTTCGAAGTTCTGGCATAGGCATACTCAAATACACACTATTTTTTTGAAAAAAAAAAATAAATAAAAATGATCTCGGATGGTTTTCAGATTATTATTGGAGCAGTTCGGCACTCTCATAGAGTGCTCATTTCATCATTTCGATACTATTGCGGTATGAGATGGGGGGATTAACCCGGAACTATTTTGGGAATATCACCGAATAGCTTCGAGACTGTTTCCGAATAATTTAAGCAAAATTTCGAGATAGTTGTATGGTACATGTCTAAACTACTGCGAAATCAATACAGAATTATTTTAGAGATAATCCTTAGACTGTATCGGACTATTTTGAGGCTATATATAGATTATTTCGAGAATATTTCCGGCACTTTTGGAGACACTTTTGTTTTCGCTATCACTTTGCGACTATTTCGGCATGGTTTTTGGTACCATTTCGGGATCACCCGTACATTTTCGGTAACCATAAAAATAATTCTCATCGGTTACTTTACCGAGTAGTTCAGATTACTTGTCGCATTAGCCAACCTTTAAAACAAGAACGTGGGTCTTAGCTTAACATTACGTCGCCAATGGGTATGAAAGCTTTTAGTGCACGACTGACTGCTCATTGTTGAGTGCATTGATGCATGGGCGCTCTACCGAAGAATGCAACAATCATTGCCTCCTCTGACAGAAATTTGTATCAAATTGCTATAATTCCAATGCCGCAGTGCTGTTTCTTATTTTGAGAAAGTAGTTGAATGCTTGCTAATTTAGTATTTTTGGAATGAATGAAGAGCATAAATCAAATTTAATAAAATTTTATACACACTCACGGTCGAAAAAAAGCCGAGGAAACTCTTTTCCCTGTTACGGCGTTACTACAGTCACTACAGCTGCGTAACGAAACTTTTTAGTTATTATGGTTAATATCGATAATTCCTTAACTAGTTATGTGGTATTTTACGGCGAGAAAGTTAGAAAATCTCTAGCAGTTTTCGTAAAATAAAAAAAAATAATATAATTGTCTAAAAAGAACAAATCACGCAAAATATGGAAAGCGCCAGCGGAGAACATTATAATGAAATATCTCTAAGAAGATTCTGGACGAAATATATTGAATAGGTGAATTTATTCACACGTTATTAAAGTGGACGACCAAAAAAGGCCACTGAAAGCGTTAATAGGAATATCATCAGGATAGCTCCTCTGAATACATTTAAAATTGTTCCAGAAATTTTCGCGGTATTGAAGGATGGTATAAATACGAAAACCATAATATTGTTGGTCCGCCGTCACTTGAGGTAAAATAATTAGAGGGTTCCTGGCTAGAATAAAACCAGCTTCTTAGCACACAAATCTTTCCTCCCTACTAAGCTGGCTCTGCGAAAAAAGAAACTGGCCTCGGAGTGACTGGGGATGAGTCATATTCTCTGAATAGCGCAAAATAAATAAATTCAATCCAGTTTTTTAATGCATGGTTAGCCCCAAAAATACAAAAATATGGATTCACAGATGCATTCAGATTACTGTGCTCAACTAGCCCCAAATTCTTGGTGAGATGCCGTCTTTAATGCTTTCAATGTAGGCGGCGGAGTTAGTTTAACTTCCCATCAACAAAATCTGACCAATTCTCACGGTTTTAAATGCGTTCCATTCCACTATATACGGAGAATCCTTCACTGTTGCCTTAACGCAGTTTTGACTCAATCTTCCTGATTTTTGGGACTTACTACGCATCGGGAACCTTAACTGAATAAAACTTATTTTGCACTCACAACAAAATATGAATCATGACCAATCGTTCCTTGTCCAATTTATGTTTTTATAATACCAGTTAAGGTGCGGGATCGCTTTTTTGTGGTGTAAAGTGGGTTATTTTTTTGACCATGAGCCATCAAATTATTTTTTCTCCAGAGACACTGTGCCGTTGCTATTGTAGTTTTCATGTTTATATTATCTTTCAATTCCGCGGAAGTTTCTGGAGTAGTTTTAAATGTATTCAGAAGATCCATGATGACGATATTCCTATCAACGCGTACATTGGGGTTTCGTGGTCGTCCACTTCGAAAATGAGAGGATCAAGTCACCTATACAATATATTTCGTCCATAATCTTTTTAAGGATATTTCATTGTGATGTACTTCGATTTCCAAATTTTGCGTGATTTGTCTTTCGTATACAATTATGTTAATTTTTTCTTCAAGGATAAAACTATTACTTTTATGAAACATTTTTGCTTTTACTAAAACTTCTAGCTTCCAGACCTATCAAAAATAAAAACTGCTAGGAACTTTCTAGCTTTTTCGCTTTAAGATATCACCTAATGTGTTAAGGAATTGTCGATGTTCATCACAATAACTAAAAAGTGTCGTTACGTAGCTGCAATGTCCGTAGAAACGATATAAAAGGGGAACACATTGTCGTCGGCTTTTTTTTATGACCGTAAGTGTATGTATGTATATATAACAAACAAGAACAGGGAAATGAGGAGGAAGGCCAGGAACGAGGTGAATGTGAGGAAGGAAAAGCAGGAAGACAGAAAGAGAGAAAAAATGGTGAGAATGAAGAGGGGAAGATGGAGAAAATGAAGAAGAGTAAGCAAAAGAGATAAATGAAAGGTAGAAAGTGGTTATAAAGCTCAAATATATACAATTTTATGACAGAGCTTGAAAGCTTATTTGCAGTAATATATTTTCGTTTTGATCGAAATACAAATGGGCTTTCCAGAAAACTACGCCAAAAAACTTCCGCGAAAGTCTGACTAGGTTTATTTATCCTGATTAATCAAATGTCCTCTCGTTCTTTTGACGCTTTTGATGGATTCTTATTTGTGAAAAAAAAGATCGGTGTTGGAAACATTACATATACATATGTGCATTGAGCTGCGCAGCTCACACTCACGATACGTTTTCAATGTTTTCAGCCGCGTTGGCTCGTAAACCATATTGCGTTTTGAATATTCTGTTATGTCAACCTCTTCTGTTTGCACACATCTAAAAGCAGTTATCTTGATATACACAATAAGCAGACATTGGCTCGATTGATTTCATGATCTTTTTTCGAAAGCCTTTTGGCTTTCTTTGTTCTTTACCAAGTTCTAACGAGCTCGTTCTTCTACTCCTATTTTCACGAATTGATTTTGAGGTTTTCTCCAGATTATACCTAAAATAAACCGGAAGTGATCCTGGAATTGCTGCAAAATGGTTCCGAGTTAGCCTAGAAATGTGTCCGCAAATAGTTCCGAAGTGATCCTGTAACGGTAAGAAAATAGCTTGAACATAGTTTCGAAAGCTTTCAGGATGCTTTTTTCTCAAAGGTATACCTAAAACAATCCCGAAGTGATCTTAAAATTGTTTTCAATTGATCCTGAAATAGGGCCGAAATGATACCGAAAACAATCCAAGTGAACTTGGAATCACCCCAATATTGCTCCGAAACAGTTTCAAAACGATCATTGAAATAATCCTGGACTGTTTCTTAAGTTGCCAAAAAAAGTTCAGGAAACAGGGCCGGATTAGTTCTCAAATGGTTCAAGAATATACGATACACTTCCATCCCCTTCCAAATTTGATTAAAGTCCGACAATGCATGATTTATCATATCCTATTTTTATGAAAAAAAAAAAAACGAAGAGTCCCCGTTTATTTTATGAATCGATGTATTCTCGTTTGTATGGGAAAAACTTAGGCTTATTTTAATTTAATTTTTGAGCGTCGAAAAAAAGCAAAATATGCGTGACGTTATTTATGGATCTTCCTTTAGACAACATACGAACCCGCTCCACTAACCACTAATGCATAGCCTTGCTTTTACTGAGTGTTCTTGAGTCAGGTTTCTTTTCTTTTTTCAACATTTAAACAACTTTACAACAAATGGTATTTTGCATAGATAAATATATATTATTTGAATTTCTCTCAAACTTTTGTATTTGCATTTGAAGTTGAATTAAATGAAATAAAATTCCAAAATATTCGTGTTTAAGTGCGGCCATACCACGAAACTGTTAAGCTGGAGAAAAAAATCGGAAAAGCCAAACCTTGTTATCTTTTTTTAAGAAAAACATGTTTCCCAACAACAATTATATGTATCAACAGAAAATAAGTACTGCCGCAATATATAGATGGAGCATTCTATGTCATTTGAATAATAAATAATAATAATTAAAAATATATGTAACATGAGGAGTCGAAAAATTTGGTTACCGAAAATCTCGGTAGCCTCGGCCAGAAAAAATTTAAGCTTGTACTTCTCATCCATCTCTCCAATGGATGGAACTTGGGGGTGGGGGCCTTAAAGGTTCAATGTGGTTCCTGAGATGGGCTTGTACCTGAATTGTGCTTATTACCGAAACGTACTGGATCTATATCGGGTACAGGACCACGAATATCGATAACACTCCCCAAAACCCTCTAGGAGTGTTTTTTATGGCTACAACAGCAAACGAATCTACATCAGTGCTCCGTTGTTAGGATCGGTCTAATAACCGCCCTGTATATTCTTGAAGTGAGTTGTTTCCTCAGACTCCACTTTTTGCCTGGTATTCTTTTGCCAGCATAGGAGGCTGTAGATCTAATTGGGGTCTCTGTTAACTATATAGCTTCTAGTTCCGCTTAGCTCCAGCAAGGCTTAGCCTCCAGGAGAAGGTGGACTCCGTCCCCATCAATGTGCCATAACAGCATTTGGGACGACTTTAGCGCTAATCATTTTGGACCACAGAGTATGCACAATCCATCCAGTATATTAAGTACCAAGGTCCCTGTGGGTAACTTTTTTTGTCTCCAGCCTAACTTGTTTCTATGTTCAATAATGATCCACCCTTTGTTGAGCTGCTCTTGCGATAAACTTGTCGGGGTGTTGACAGCCTCGATGCATCCAACTTGCCAGAATATTAACGACAAACAACAAAGTCCTTGGGCTTTTCATGACTCTTTTTGATACCATTCAGAGGTGCATTCCAGCCATGGAGGAAGCTTATTCAAAAATCAAATAAGTTTAAGTTATCACTTAACGAAACAGCGTGGAATGCCTCATATACAGCAACGGTTGCTGAACTGAGCTTTTGACTGCAGGGTCAAATTAGAGAATGTTCGTATGCACATTCATGGAGGATCCAACCAACAAACGAAAAGCGTAAAGTTTTGTCACTTAATTGAAATATTCGCCCGAAGATTAAAACTTTTCACCAACATTTTCGTGTGAATTTTAAAAACTTTAACTTGTTTTACAACAAGCACTCAAACGAATTGCCACCGTAAGAAATTGTACAGTTTTACGTACATATGTATTATTTGTTGTGTATTAATTGAAAAGTTTGTACATCTACAAATGTAGCAAAACAATTGCAAAATCTGCTAAACTGAGAGGATAAATAAAGTAAGAACGCAATTTCGAATCACAAATATAAATAAATAATCATCAACAGTTCAGCTAACTAAGCTGAGTAAACAAATAAATAAAATAAGACTAGAAAACAAATTTATTTTTAAAACAAAATATTTACAATACAAATTTAAACCCCAAAATGTTTGTAGCGGCATTGCTTGAAGCTTATTGCCAAAATTCGGATATTGCATATCTTCAACTGTGTAGATGTAGATACATATTTATGTTAGCAGTGGTTAAACGTTGAGAATTTAGGTATGTGGGTAAGCATGTTATACAAAGTCAATGTTGTTGTTGTTGTTGTAGCGATAAGGTTGCTCCCCGAAAGCTTTGGGGAGTGTTATCGATGTAATGGTCCTTTGCCGGAGACAGATCCGGTACGCTCCGGTACCACAGCACCATTAAGGTGCTAGCCCGACCATTTCGGGAACGATTTATGTGGCCACATTAAACCTTCAGGCCATTCCCTCCCTCCCTATCCCCATGTTCCATGAGGAGCTTGGGGTCGCCAGAGCCTCGTCTATTAGTGAAACGGGATTCGCCGCGGATAGGTGAGGTTGACAATTGGGTTTGGAGAAGCTATATACTGCGCTGGCAACCTGAAGGGTTGCGCTACACAGCCCCTTGAATCTGGTATTTTAGTCGCCTCTTCCGATAGGCATACCTACCGCGGGAAAATTCTGACCCCCTAACCCGCTAGAGTAATACAAACTCAATGTAACGGTTTTATTCTTTGCTAAAAATTGAAACCATCAGCTATTTTTCTTCTTTTTCTTCTAGCAGAGCTTCGCCCCATCCAACATGTGCGCACAAATTGCCATCGATACCCTTTAACGGGAATCCTAGAAAACTTGTAAAGAGAGATGGGCGTTGTGCCCACATTGCAATTGGAAAGACGATTGATGTCACGCGGAGACAAGTAGCATGCAGGATATACACTGCGTATTTCGGGATTGGATAAGTAAGAGTTTATTTAACCTATCATAGTGTTCAGGTCGAAATTGTGCCAGAAATACTGCTGGGAGTTCCTGGTGTTGGACACTGAGGACAGTGTTCGCCGGGAATTTATCGGCATAAGATTTAACCGCCGCTTTGCAGATGAGGTTTAGGGCCTGTTTATGCATTTTTGGTCTAAACGGCTGAATTCCTGTGTATCGCAATCCTTCATAGTGCTTGCAGATATGACTCTTTATATGACGCAGTTATGAAATAGTTCCGGGGTGACCGAACTTTGCCTCAGAGTTTTTGAAGAACCCGTGATAGGTGGCAATCATGTAAAACTATCCTGCGTCATGTAAAAATTCAAATAAGTGGCAACGTTATAAAAAATCTTAAGTATGTAGCTACATTAAAGGAGCTAAACCTACAAACAAACTGTAATACCAACGTGCCAAATAGTTTTCGAAAGAGTTGTGGATAAAAAATAAAAGTTAATACAAAAGGATGGTCACCAGATTGGGTCGAAAAAAAGTTGTGAAAGTTCTCCGCTAATTTGAGGCTTATTCTGCATAAAGAGGAACTGTGAAAAATTGAAAAAAAAAATTGCATATCAATCTTAAAAAAGCAAATCAAAACTTGGCAAGGGGGGAAAATGGAAGGAAAGGAAAAGCTTACCATTTTGCTATCGAAGTGTTACAAACCTTTTATACGAGTGTTATCGTCATTTGTCATCGATAAGCTATCGATTAATTATCGAAAATTTGGGGTACCGAAGAACTATCAATTTGTTGTCAAAAATTTATCGATTTGTTACTTGAAAATCACCGATATGTTATTAAAAATTTATCGATTTGCTATCGAAAAGTTGACGATCTATTATCAAAGTTTTATTAATTTGTTATGGGCGTGTTATAGATTTTTTATCGAAAAGTTATAGATTTGCTATTTCAAGGTTATAGATTTGTAATAAGAAAGTAATCGAAAACTTATCTATTGCTTATTTGAGGGGTACAAATTTGCTGTCGGCATGATATACATTTCTTATCGGGGGCATGTTATGGAACAGATACCGATAAAACTTCAATATAAAATCAATAACACATCCGTTACCAGACGATAACAAGCCCAAGGCAGTCGGTTCTATGTAACGGAGCGACTCGGGATTTTTCCCGACCAAGGACTGTCATTTCAGTGTGACCCCATCTAATTTGTTTCTCCCTCCCCCAAATTGTCATCCTCCCAGCAGCTCCTTGCAGCAGGACTGCTCCATATTCTCTTATTCCGGGAAGGCATCGAATCCAATCCGGGTCCGTCTCCTGACCCCGGTCCTGAGAAATGTTTTTGCTGCATCTGCCGGAAAAGAATCTTTTTAGGACGGTCATACTCTGTTCAGTGTGTCTCGGCAAAGGGATGGTTGCATCGGACAGGTTGTTCTGGGCTTGATCCCAAAACCCGACGTCCACGTAACTTTTATAAATCTTTTGTGGCTCCTTGCTGTTCACGCCCAAGGGCGTCCCGTAGTCTACGCCTTAGCGCCTCCCACTACCTTCCAGCAGCCCCGCTGCTCAGCAAGCTACAACAAGTACCCGCTGCTGCTCGCGCCCCACGGCGCCAACAACTCAAACAGCTGATACCACTCATAAGTACTACCTTCGTAGTAGAGTTGGTAGCAATGCTGAGCATCAGCCCCTGCCCCTGCCTGCGTCCTGGCCTTCCACAACCCAGTCATAGTCACCCATCACTTACCCCCAGAGTGGCGACGTCTCCCCTTACGCACTTTAGAATCCTGCAGTTAAACTATAATGGACTAACTGGGAAGATTACGGAGATAGTCGATTTCATGAAGCGGCACAACATCCGCATTGCTGCGATTCAAGAGACTAAACTCACAGCAAGATCTGCATTGCAGACCTGCTCTGGGTATAACGTCCACAGGAAAGACCGCGAGAGCGGAAATGGAGGCGGTCTCGCGTTTATCATACACCACTCTGTGCAATATTATATATTTGATCCTGGCATCGACTGCAGGGACAATGTCTTAGAACTTCAAGGCCTATCTGTGCGGTCAGGCGATGCAAACCTAGAAATCATCAACATCTACATCCCTCCTGCCACCTGTTGCCCCAGTGGATACCGCCCTAATATCAGGGCCTTACTCACTGGCAACAATCGCATTATCTTAGGTGATTTCAATGCCCATCATGATCTATGGCATTCAAACTTGCGGGCGGACAGTAGGGGTGAGATGTTGGCGGATCAAATAGAAGAAACGACGTTCTGCACAATAAACGGAGACGCCCCACACGTATGGTAGGAAAGCTGTCACAGCTCGCCAGATATCTCAATCGTGAGCGCAGAACTCGTAAACTGCGTCAACTGGCAGCCGATGGTAACATTGCGCTTTGAGCGTACCGCCGACTTCATCGTCACTGAAAAACGCACTTTCATTAACTTCAAAAAAGGAAAGTGGGAAGAATATAAATCCTTTACAGACAGCCGCTTTGCTGCCCTCCCTCTCCCGACTGATGCCCGCCAAGGGGAGCGTGCCTTCCGTAAGGTTATTAAATCCGCCTTGGCACATTTCATTCCCGCCGGGAGAATTCCCGAAATCCGGCCCACTTCCCGGCGGAGGCCGCAAACTTAGCGAGAGAACGTGACCTTATAAGACAGCTTGATTCAGGCGACCCCCAAATAAGGGATATAAACCAACGCATCAGATTGCTTGTGGATGAACACAAGCGGGCGAAATGGGAGGAGCACCTAAGAGGTTGTAACCTCTCTACCGGTGTGGGCAAACTTTGGTCCACCGTAAAGTCCCTATCGAATCCGACTAAGCACAAAGACAAAGTTTCCATCGGCTTTGGCGACAAAGTGCTGTCGGACGCGACAAAATGCGCGAGCGCTTTCTGCCGACAATATAATGCATCCTACGGTCGACAAAGATATACGGAGAGCCAATAGACACGCACATAAACACAAATTCAGCGCGTCACCAATCACCATCACCGCTAAAGAGGTTGAGGACGCCATTGGTCGTGCTAAACCATCCAAAGCAGTGGGCCCAGACGGCATAGCCATGCCGATGCTTAAAAGCCTAGGGAAAGAGGGTTTCAAATATTTAGCGCATGTCTTCAATCTGTCTCTTTCCACCTTTGTCATACCTGAGAAATGGAAAATGGCCAAGGTGGTCCCATTACTAAAGCCTGGGAAACCAGCTAACATAGGTGAGTCGTATCGTCCGATATCTCTCCTATCGCCAGTGGCAAAGACGCTTGAAGCCATTTTGCTCCCTTATTTCCAAGCAAATTTGCAGTTAGCCCCTCATCAGCATGGCTTCAGAAAACTCCATAGCACTACCACCGCGCTAAATGCCATTAGCACCCAGATAAATTGCGGTTTAAATCAATACCCCCACCATAGAACAGTACTCGTAGCGCTAGACCTATTAAAAGCTTTCGATACGGTCAACCATGGCTCGTTGCTGCAGGACCTGGAAGGGTCTACCCTTCCCCCATGTCTTAAAAGGTGGACCGCAAATTATCTGGGTGGTCGGCAGGCATCGGTGCAATTTAGAAACGAAGCATCAAAACCAAGGAGAATTAAACAAGGGGTGCCACAGGGTGGTGTCCTATCCCCACTTTTGTTTAATTTCTACATATCTAAGCTACCTTCACCACCGGAAGGAGTCACAATCGTTTCCTACGCCGATGACTGCACAATAATGGCCACAGGCCCAGGCCCAAAGATCGATGCGCTATGCAATAAAATAAACGGCTACCTCCCTGATCTCTCCAGTTTTTTCGCCTCGCGAAACCTGGCATTATCACCGACTAAATCTTCCGCGACCTTATTTACAACATGGACGCACCAAATGTCGACCATTTTGAACATCCACGTCGATGGCACTACGCTACCGACTGTCCTACACCCCAAAATCTTGGGTGTGACGTTTGATCAGGGTCTACATTTTGGTGAGCACGCAGCCGCAATTGTTCCGAGAATTCAGAGCTGTAACAAAATCCTCAAATCCCTCGCTGGCAGTACTTGGGGAAAAGATAAAGAAACGCTCATGACTACATACAAAGCAATTAGCCAGCCGATTACGTGTTACGCGTCACCCATATGGTCGCCAAGCCTAAAAATCACCCACTGGAAGAAACTACAGGCCTGCCAAAATACTGCTCTCAGAATCGCCACGGGCTGTCTTCTTATGTCCCCAGAACACCATCTGCATAATGAGGCGAGAATACTCCCCATCAGGGAGAGAAATCAGATGCTGACCAAACAGTTCCTGTTGAATACCCAGAAACCTGGGCATCCCAACAGACATCTGATTGATGAACCAGTACCGCCTAGGGACTTAAGGAGTCATCTCCGTAAGCATTTTGAGGAAATACGGCACCTGAGAACCCAGCCGTATGAAGTGAAAAAACACAAGCAGGTCCTTGGTGAACTCCATAAACAGGCGTCGGACCTTTATGCCAGGAATTGTCCGGTGAATCCAGTGCTTAACGAAAATTATGCAAAACTTGCGGAAGAGGAACGCATACTCCCCAGGGAAACGCGTGTCACTCTTGCTCAACTTCGTTCTGGATATTGTAACAGGTTAAACTCTTACCTATCCAGAATCAACCCCGACATACAAAATGTATGCCCCGCTTTCAACGTGTCCCCACATGACACCAACCATCTCTTCAATTGTAATGTGGAACCAACGCCTCTAACACCCCTTTCCTTATGGTCCACCCCTGTTGAAACGGCAAGTTTCCTTGGACTCCCGTTAGAGGATATTGATGACAATTTGTGATCGGTCGCGGCTATTAGGTGGGCCGAGCATTGCTACAACAACAACAACAACAATATAAATAAGAAGCTGATGACTGGGATACAACAAGGTGTCGACGAATCGATAATTCGGCATTAATAATTCGCTATCTATAATTAGCCGATCTATAACTATCGATCCTACGAAGTTCTTCTAAAAAGCAACGACCTGTTTGTTTTTAAAAATTTTCTATATTGTGGTTTAACTTCAACTCTTGGGCTAGCTCTTGGTAACTACAAAATAGTAGTATTCTAGCCTAAGATCTGTACGTTTAAACATTGAAGTTCACGAGTACTTGATACTCACGCCTTTTCATAATTTCAAACAGGTGGCAACCTTGTAAAAATAGTACAGTATTCATTCCCCACTAATTAATTTTGTGGATCCTTTTAAATTTTCCTTTTCTTTAAGTAAACTCCGATTACTAACACATATCAAAAGAAATAAATTGCAAACAAATATTTTAAAATTATAAATGTTGCGCTTCTCTGCCCTGACATATCTCGCCTTTCGCCAATTCACACGAGTCCGTACGATTGTTATTTCCTGTCAAACCTGCTGCGTAAATTATGTCAGTTCGCAAAACATGTCGAGTTTTCAGTTGTTATAACTCTTTTTGACACTTTCGCTCAATCTTGTAGTTGTGGAATGACTTGTACACATGAAATATGACCAAGAAATATTTTAAATTGTTGGAATAAAAAAAACTATGTGTACTAAAGAGATTGTGTAAGATGCCATACATATGTATGAACATATTTGATTCATTTACCCTTAAACGCGTCCTTTTCATGGAAGTCTTAAAAGTAATTTATAAAGGCAGTGTGGATTATAAAGAAAAGTACACATGAGCATATAAACATGATGCCACTAATATATATCGATAAATGTCAAACGTCAGAAACATTTTTGGTTTCTATTTGCGAGGCTGCGTTCGGTTTCAGGAATCCGATTCAGTTTTTCCCCCAAGGAGAAATAAGAACCTTTAGTGCTGGTAGCTGGAAAGGTATCAGGAATCTCTTGAATTTAGCAAAAGTGAAGGTGTAGATGTCCTAAATATCTTAAAAAAAAGAGTCCATAACGGCCAAAAAGATTCTCGGAAAAGCCCTTATGAACAGAAAGATCAGGTACTTCTTTAGAATTCAGTTCTCACCAGCTTAATTCAAAATACTAAACGCGAATGGACCACTTCTTGTTCCGAAATGTGGGATCCACTTGTGGACAAATATTTTCTCGGCCTTATCATGCCTCTATAGCATTATTACGCAATAAATGGTTGATTGTGACTTGAAAGCATGCAGTTACACGGACACACTCTATATCTCTTCGTCCATGAACGATTGCTTGAACTTCAATAATATTTCAACATTATGCACTCACCGCAATCCAAAGAACTAGATGATGCCTTTATTGGATGTAAACTAAATTCAGATAAATCTTCCAATTGAGACTACTTCGGAACCCCTTCTCGATCGTTTTATGCATCATTTCGGAACTACATCCGATGCATTTTGGGATATTTTCGAGATTCATTCTGTATCAATTCGAGATGTGATTTCGGAATTTTCTTGACACTATCACCTTATCATTTCGAGACTGTTTGAGAGCTATTTCGGCGTTATTTCGAAACTTTTCAGGGATAACTATGGAAACACCAGGATTGTTTTCGTTAGTATTTAGGAACATTTAATTGGATTATTTCGTGTCCATTTCGAAATCACTTCGGTATAATTTTCGAAATAGTTTTGATGTTCTCTCGTGATTATTCCTAGACAGTTCCAGAACCGTTTTCGGATTATCCCGGAATATTTCAGATTCCTCTTGGGCTCATTTTGTTGTAGGAAAATTCAGAAGCATTTCGAAAAAATTATGAAATTGTTTTCGATGATGTTTTGGGATAGTTTCAGGACTATTTCGGCATAATTTAAAATTTTTTGGGGCTCATTTCAGGGCTATCGCCGAACCATTTCCGAATTGTTTTCGAGATAATTTCGTTTCAATTTCAAGATAGTCTCAAAAGCATCTGCGGATAATGTAGTATGTAACCATTCTCAGCGGACGAGATCTTTTTTTCCTACCCATTTTTACAAAAAATATGGAAAGAAGGTCCAAATATAACAGTTCAGAAGCTATGGCTAAAGCAATTAGGACCAAGGTGAAGTTTTTCCTTAACAAAAACTTGATTTTGAGAAAATTATAGGATCATTTGAGGAGGCTATATCCAGATAAGTTAGCGACTTTCTTCAGGTTATATCGAGGCACTTTCAGAATCATTTCTGAAACATATTGGAATCATTTTGGGATCATCTATGCATGATTCCTGTATTATCTCAAGATAAAGTCAAAACTGTTGGTGCTATCATTCGGGATCAGTTCGGGCTGTTTTTCAATTATTTTCTGGACCACTTGAGCTATATAGAAATCATTCACACTCCCTCCTCGCGTTGAGGGTTTTTGTTTTGAATTAACAGGTCTTGTCAGATACAGGTCCCAGCTATTTTGCAAAGAGGGAAAGTGAACAACTTGGTGTATCCAGCCGAACTTTTCTGCTCGAAAATGGTTTGTCTTCATTGAAAAATTGATCCTCGCTTTTCCTTTTCACTCTCTGTCTTATTCCCTTCCACGTAATCTTCCATTTACCCTTCTTATTACTGCTCTTCTGCTGCTTCTTATTCCATTTATCTCCTTCCCACGTCCAAAATAAATTCCAACTCCCACTCCCACTGCAATAGCTTTGGGACTTCTAATTACACCTTTCATGAACATGAAATGGTATATTAACTTTGGTCCGATGTTTGTAACGTTGAGAAATATAGAAGACAGACTCACCATTAAGTATACTGAATTGATCAGCGCGACGAACTGAGGTGATATAGCCATGTCCGTCTGTCCGACCGTCTGTCTGTTTGAACGCAAACTAGTCCCTCAAATTTTGAGATATCTCAATCAAATTTGGCACAAGGATGTATTTTTGTATTATATTACACATTTGTCGGATCCGGTAGGATCGGACCACTATAACATATATGTCCCATACAACCGATCGTTCAGATAAGACAATTTTGGCCATTCCTGCCGCAATTTAGAAAGTGTAAACGTGAAACTCGGTGATATATATTCTAATATACCATAGAAGATTTCCTGAAAAAATCACTTTGATCGTAGCTATATATAATATATATCCCTTACAACCGATCGTTCAGATAAGAGGGTTTTTTGCCATTTTTAATTTTATATTTATCTTAAAAATCGTTAGGTATGTACATCTGTTCACTATATATTTCTTATCTTATACATCCGATTATTTGGAGATTACGAACGGGATAAGATTATTGTTTAGCCCCATTCATGAAAGGTATGAAGTCTTCGGCACAGCCGAAGACAGTCCCGTCCTTACTTGTTTTTTATTTGATATAACACAGAAACACAGCACTTCAATGAAAATAAATACATGAATGACATAAACTTACGAACTCTTTTGTTTGTCTGCAGCTGGGCATATAATATCCGTTGCAATCGATTGAGACTCCATTACTCAACAAATTTGAAAATCGATGACTGTATTCAAACTGTAATTATATATATAAAAACCTGGGCGATATGTATATTGCATGTCTGGAGAAAACGTTAAATTTTGTATGCATATTTTCCCTTATCACCTTTTGTTGGATGTAAATAAAAATATTTTTGTCAAAAATTTGTTAATCATGAATACAAAAGTGAGTGTGTCTATTGACAAGATGCGCTTATCACCTTAAGTCATTTCTGGTGCTCTTATCTAATGTCAACAAAGCCAAAGGCAGATAAACTCATAGAAAGCGTTTTTAAAGACTTACTCGAAGCAAGATTTAACTGCATTTATTTATTTCACAAGAAACTGAGTAATAAGGCGCACCATTTTGTTAGAGCTGCATCTAAAGAAGTTCAATATATATATTTTTTTTTGTGGTTGCAATATCCACACAAAACACTGAAGTGCACAAATTTGGAAAGTCGAAATTGATTTACTGGCCATGTGTGACAAATCATTGTTGGCAACCCGAAATGCAGCTGCAATTGCCATAGCGATACTCACGTTGGTAATATTAACTGCCATTTGGCTTTTCCAAAAACTTTTTCAATTTCTTTCAAATTAACTTTTTCCCCCACATTCTATTTCCCTTAACAAGTGTGTGCTGCCTTATGCTGTTGCAACAACCGCCACTGACTCTGGTGCGGATGTGGAGAATCTCAATATTGCAGCCGAGTTGCAGCAATTCAAGAGTTCTGCATTAACAAGAATCGACAATCTTTTGCTGCATAAAATGCCAGAGAAGATGCAGAAGCAGGGTGAGGCTATACGTGCCGAATTTTTGCAGCAGCTCGAACATTGTGCTCAATTGGCGTCAAGCAAAGAGGATATTTGGCGTTTTAAGCAATGTGCTGCTGAGGAGTTGGGTAATTCCATGAAATCGTTAGGTTTGTTGGTGAATGAAGCATACAATGGTGCCTCAACGAAAGCGTGTCTAATTTGGTTGAATTTGTTGTTATTAGTGCCATTTTTGTTAAAGTAATAAATGGAAGCTGGCATCTGCAATGAGAACTTGGTGGAATAAAATAAAGTTTGCCATGTGTAGATATGTACGAATATATAAGAAATTTCCCATAAAAAGTCAAAAAAATAAAATCAATTAAATACCGTAAAAAGTGACTCCCCCATTGTGTCAAATTCTAGAGGTGCTTTTCAAAATGGTCGATCCCGCGTAAATCTTGAAAAATGTTTTTTTGGAAGCTTTATAATACACATATTTACGATTTTATGTACGTATATTAGGGTCGTCTTTGAAAAGAAATGAAGATATAAAAATAAATTTTGGTTTCGGTTGAAGACTGCTAAGGGTATAAAATTCTGACTACATCTGAAAACACTCCTTAACGGTTTCCAGAATTCAGTTATAATTTTTTCGACTTTAGACATAACCGCTTAAATATTTCAATCCCAATTAAGAAAGTAAGTATTTTTGACTACAGTATCACCGATTTTGGTTGGCCGTCTTCAATCGGGATGAAAAATTATAATACGATATACCCTTGACGATGGTTTTGACGTTTGAAGGGGTATACTAAAAAAATATATATTTTTTAAGGAATATCCTAATACATAAACCCAGAAAATTTTGAAAAATGTGTTAAATTATTTATGGATTCATATTAAGTCATTAAGTTTATTTTAAAACAATGCTTATGAATTTGTAAGAAGTACGATGAACCCACATTTGCATTTAGAGAGAATATTTTGGGCATGCCAATGTCCATGGAGTCTTTCTCCATCTGCTTGTATGAACTTCGTGAAGGTCTCCCCTTCCTCTAAACTGCGGTTTCGATTGAAATACTTTCTTGGGCGAAGTGTCGTCATCCATTCGCAAAATATGAACTAGGCAGCAAAGCCTTTGAGCTTTAATTCGTTGCACAATAGTTCATCACTATATCCCCTTCGATAGTCGTCATCGGCATCACGTACAGGACCATACATCTTCCGGAGAACTTTATTTCTGCAACACGATAAGAGCTAGCTCAACTTCCTTTAACACTGCTCATGATTCCGAGCCATACATCACGACAGATATGATGGACGACATGTAGAGCGTGATTTTTGTTTGTCGGGAGAGGACTTGACTTTTTAATTAATGTAATTAGGCATTGCTAACATCGCGTTACACATATTATGTCCTATGAACCAAATATACTATTTCGGAAAAGGGAGAAAAAATAAAAATACACGTGTATCGGCGATTTTCATGTACACGTCAGAATTTTTGTTTTATGTATAAAGTATAAAGCTCGTATCATCAATTAAAAAAAAAAAAAATTGTTTTTCACTTTCACTCCAAATTTTTAAACTACTAAAGCGTTCCGAAAAAAAAAAAAAAACAATTGTTTTTCGACCCCTCCTACTCCATATATTTGTAGTTTATCAATAGTAACTTTCTAACACTAAACTGTTTATGACTTTTACAACAGTTACAATTGGTATGACAGATGAAACATTGAATTGCACAATCAATATAAATAAAGCACAGTTGCCGTTATTGAGCCGTTTTTTGGCAACAAACGAGCTGCCAATTATAAAAATATTGTTGCAGAAATGATCTCGGAATATGGCGAAATGGGCATATTAATGTCGCTAAAGATTCATTTTATTCACAATCATTTAGATCTTTTCCCTGATGCTTTAGGAGCTTGTAGTGATGAGCATGGCGAAAGATTCCATCAGGACATTGCGGCTATTGAAAAGCGTTTTAATGGACAAGACATCACGCATAAGCTTGGAGAATACTGTTGGTCTATTTGTCGCGATACTCACACAAATGCTTATAAACGCAAAAATAAAAGGCATAAGTTTCTTTAGAAGTATTGAAATTTTTAATGTAACAATTTTTAATTTTAATATAATAAAATTAATAAAAAAATCGGTTTTTAATTAGCTGAAACCGTTAACCATTAAAAAAAAAAAAATCCGGAAAATCTGAGAATTGATAAAAATATATTTTTTTAAAAATTTGACTCACGGAAAAAGGGCTAAAAATCGATCCAAAGTCTTTCACACAGGCAGACAGACGGACACTACGAGCTTTATACTTTATACATAAAAAAAAAAAAAAAAATTGTGACGTGTACATGAAAATCGCCGATACACGTGTATTTTAATTTTTTCTCCCCTTTCCGAAAAAGTATATTTGGTTCATAGGACAGAACTAAAGCTCGTTTTTGTAGCGCAGTAATAATATGCCTTATAATCCTTATAATACTAATATCAAATAATTACGTCCCGTAGAAAATTGAAACAAAATACGACATCTATGAAGTCGATTTTTTCATGTCGCTTGAATCTTGAATTAGAGAGTCAAAATTCTTAACAACACTATTTTGGGACCATTTCTGGATCCGTCCGGGATATCGTCGGGGTAATTTCGGGACCTTTTCGCGACTATTTCGGGATAATTTTGCGACCTTTCCGGGATCATTTGTGGATGATTTAGGGTCCCCAAATCAGGTTATCAGTTCTTTTTTTTTTTACTCTATTGCAAAAATAAAATACATTAGACAGAAAAACATTTTTAAACAGATAACTTGAGAAGCAGGCTAACGTGAATAGCCCATATATTTTATTTTCTCCTTGCGGACGGGGCCGCGGGTAAAGGCTAGTTTATAATATTATTAGGATACATCTTAATTTCATGGTTTATATAGATGTTAGTCGAAAAGGTTGTGTCTTCTGGTTACTTACAGAACAATTTCGGCATCATTCCGGGACCATTTCCGTACTGCCGAGATTATATCAAGACTGTTTGGGATATTTTTCGGAATGAAATCGGAACTATTTGGGCCAGTTCGAAACCGTATAGGGAATGCTTTCGGGAGTACTTTTAAAATACCTCAGGATTATTTCGGTAGTGTGTTTGGAATCCTTTCAGAACTGTTTATAGATTAGACACTTTGGGACAATTAAAGGACCGTTTCGAGATTATTTGATGAACACTTTCGCGACTATTTCAAATTTTTCGGGTCCGTTTAGTGACGGTGTTCGAGATCTTCTTGTTGCTGTTTCTGAATTGTTTTCGTAATAATATCATCGAGACTCTTTAGGAACGTAACTCCATATAGTGAGGAGGGAGTGCCACCGAATATTTGTTAAATATCGCCGGATCTGTTCGTTGTTCTCGAAAATATTTCAGGATTATTAAAAAAAAAAGTTTTTCAGTGGAGTATTGTATCCTCCGTTTTTAAGAACTTCACTATATCCTTCATTCTTTTTATCACCGTGTGTTTATCTCCGTGACTGTGAGTATTTCGCGATCCAGATTATTTTCTGGATGGTCTCGGTACTTTTTTCAAGATCATATCTTGGCATATCCTGGAGACTTGGACGCGGTTTTAGGCTAGTTTTACGAATTTGTGAAAGAATTAACGCCTTATTAACATATTGATTATGTCAGCCCATTCAAGTTCGAGCAGTGTTGCTGCTCAGAATTTCGTGCACTGCTCCCAACTCTGGTTTTGTGGCGGTATACAATAGAAACTAATTAAGTGTACCGTTTGTACTTTTCTGTATTTATTCACTAAATATACGGCCATTGTACACGTATCAATTTAATAACAAAATTGAACTGTGCAAATATACATATATACATACATATGGGCAATTCTCCGCGAGCTCTCAGTTTTACTAACCCAAAATTTTGGAAAAAAAAAATTCGATTTTCAAATATTTTCAATACATTTTTGTATGAGTTTTTATAGCTGCAGAACATTACCAAAGTGGACGAGCTACAGCTATTAATTGCTGTTCTTTATACTGAAACTTGCCACGGTTGTTACATTACACGCGTGACATGGTTGTGACATTTTGACAATAAATTGCCCATTAAAAAAAGCTAGTATGACTCGCAAGATTTTCCGTAAAATTTTAAGGTTATGCCAGCAAACTTTGAAGAAAAATGGTACAATAGACGGTACTTAACTTAAAACTGCAAAGATACAAAAGTGCCACAGTTGTGACACGATTTTTTGATACGTACCGTTTTTCCAGTTCTTCAGTGTTTAAAAATGGATATTAGTTATTTTAAGACTGCAAACATTAACATGGAAATATGCGGGGACACTTGCTGATCAAAAATTCACACTCACATGTCACAAACCAGTGTATAATAAAGCAGTACCAACCTAACGATTGGCGGCGTGGTGTGATGGTAGCGTGCTCCGCCTACCACGCCGTATGCCCTGGGTTCACACCCCGGGCAAAGCAACATCAAATTTTAGAAATAAGGTTTTTCAATTAGAAGAAAATTTTTCTAAGCGGGGTCGCCCCTCGGCAGTGTTTGGCAAACGCTCCGGGTGTATTTCTGCCATGAAAAGCTCTCAGTGAAAACTCATCTGCCTTGCAGATGCCGTTCGGAGTCGGCATAAAACATGTAGGTCCCGTCCGGCCGATTTGTAGGGAAAATCAATTGGAGCACGACGCAAATTGGAAGAGAAGCTCGGCCTTAGATCTCTTCGGAGGTTATCGCGCCTTACATTTTTTTTTTTTGTTTTAACCTAACGATTTGAATAATATTTTTTACTCAAAAACTCATGGACACTTTTCAAAATCAATTTACAAACCGAAAACAGAAATGTTATAATTAAAACAACATTTAATATTGCAGATTAAGTCAAGTATTTAATATTATGACATTTTATTACTCGTGTAATTAAAGATTAAAAAAGTCACCACCTAAAAAGTTATGAAAAATATGGTTGTGGACATGCCGCGGTTGTGACATTTGTAGGGTATTATGAACTATAACTTCATAAAACTGATGACCAGTCAATAAAATTCAACATTAAACTTTAAAATAAACATAACTTCAACTCAATTACATAATTTAATTCATAGAAAATGCTTTAATATATGTATTTCAAATTTCGAAAAGACACAAAACTGTAAGCTCGCGGAGAATCACCCAAATATACAAATTATTATGAACTAGGAAATTTTCTTTTGAAGAAGTATAGCAAAATGTTAATGGTAAATATGAATCTGTTTGTTTAACTAATTAAAACTTTCAATTATAGCTATTAATTAAATAGGTTTATTAGGCTCCTTTGACAGAAAATTTATAGCTTTATGTAGTTTGCACCTACATGTGCGAGTAATTAAAAAAAACATATCTCATTCGTTTATTTATGTTTGTCCAGCAAAAATTTTTGTTTGTCCACTTTTTGTCAAAAAGTTAAAACAAAAAATTTTTTTTTCGGAAAATCTCAAAATTTTTGTTTTTGCTTTAGTACGCTAAATCGTATGTCCATCTTTTGTCAATAAAAATTCTTTCGTTTGTCCACCTTCCGCTTAAAAGTTATAACAAAAATAGTGGGCAAAAGTACTAGACGGAAAACTGAAGCTACGCGGTCATCCATAGTCGACTCATAAATCATAATGCCGGGGAATTCCAGTTTGGAGGGAGCATAATACCATTAGCATCTTTCAACTTAAAATCTGTCGAATTTTATTCAAAAATATCGTTTTGGTTTAAAGAAGACTATTTAAATCAATGTTTTGAACACAAACGTGTGAAAATTTTGACCAACATTTTGAAAATTGTATCCAGGGTCCTTGTAAAATTAAAATTATGTACATGCGCCGAGGATTGTACGATTTTCACCCACGAGTTACGTATTAATATCCACTTAACAGCTTATGATTTTGAGGGCGGCTTCCTTGACCGAATAGTTACTCCCTAAATTTTTGCTACGAGACCCTAGCGAAAGCGCAAATGCCAAGTTTTACAAAACGGAAACAAATGTAATCCGATGCCAATAGATGGGCAAAGGGAATGCGTGCAAAATACTTGCGCGTTTGACGCTGTTATGGAGATAGTCACCCATTCCTACTGCAATTATGCAGCCTTCAAAAATTGCATAGACACAAAATCAAAATGGTTATTTTCTCCTTTATCATAAGATATGCGAATGTAGGAATTAGGTCCACTATATACAGTTTAAGTGCTATACCTTTTTCGTTGATGTTTAAAATTGATATGGGATATCTAGATTACTATGGAAGTGCTTACCTAATATTTAAAGAACAGTTTGATGATGTGGAAAATTTCGAAATTACAACAAAATGTGGGGATGTGAGGACAAATTTAAATATACTAGACGTGGATGGGCGTGATCGATCAATAATTGAGCTTTGGAACACGTTTAAAAAAATTTGTCGTTACAATTTAGAGAAAATAATAGAAAAATGCAGAAAATGTTCAACCCAAAAAATTATTTTCAATGATACACACGTTTAAAAAAATAAAAAAATAGAAAAAATTTTGGTATTTTAGGAGGTTCTGTTTATAGCAAATAACAATATTATATTTTAAATAATTTATTCCTAAATTTTTGGCAATTTATTACCGCAAAAAGAAAATTATAACTACGTCCGGTTCCGAGAAAAGTGAGTGTCTGCTGGCTCACATATGTACACATTTTTAATGTGTCTTTCATCCATGTGAAGTTACATTTTAGTAATAGAAGGTTGGTTTGATGTCCTTCTCTAGGAGAGCTTTTATAAAATTATTATTGGACGGCTTGAATTATAAAGAATAAATGTCCGAGTATTCATGGTATTCAATTCTCAATAGTTACTTAATGTGTATCTGCAAAGCGGCAACAAACCGGTTTTACGGACAGACGGACGGACGGACGGACGGACGTGGCAAATTTTTTTTCGATACTGATGATTTTGATATATGGAAGTCTATATCTATCTCGATTCCTTTATACCTGTACAACCAACCGTTATCCAATCAAAGTTAATATACTCTGTGAGCTCTGCTCAACTGAGTATAAAAATATTTGGACGAACGAAATTTTTGCCTGGATAAACATGGACACACGAATGAGATATGGTTTTTTTAATTATTCGCACATCTAGGTGCCAACAACAAAGAGCTAAAATTTATATGAGAATGTCGTTATAAACGCTTAATGAGCCCATTGTATTTTCCATAAATAAATATTTAATTTTAGCAGGCACTTTCATCCAAAAATTTGCACAAGCCATAATTGATCGAGGCGGCCGCCGTGCTGTTGTGATAACATGCTCCGCGCACCATACCGAGGGTCCTAGGTTCAAATCCCGGGCAAAGTAATATCAAAAATGAATAAAAACGTTTTTTCAATTAGTTTTTCTAATTGACGTCTCCTCTCGGAAGTGTTTAGCATACACTCCGAGTGTATTTCTTACAACAAAAACAGTTGGACCCGTCCTCGAGAAATATAAGGGCACACTTCCGAAAGCACTACGAAGATATTGGACACACAAGACTCTTCAAGTATTATACCGATTTCAAAGTAGTTGGCAAGAGTTATTCGTTTGATTTTACGAAGTTCTACACAGTCTCGAAATTAAATCTTTTTGATTACAACATCAGATGAGAAGACTCTTGAAGTATTCCCTAGAAAAGTTCTTCGAAGGATTAATGACCGGTTGAATACCGAATACTGATGATGAATAAGGAATATGATGATCTATACGAGCTTTATGCACGTTTATATACATATTGTTCAGCGGACAGAGTAGCCTGGCTAGGCCGATCTATGCAAATGAATGAACATCAGATCCTATGCTGGCTCGAGATCCACCGTAGTTACCAGGCGAAAGGAAGGAAGTTCAGGTTGATAGAGACTTGCTCTCAAGTGGCGTTGTTAGGTTAGGTTAGGTTAAAGTGGCTGCCTTCCGCATCGGGGCGGGACACTTTGACCCTTATAGGCCCATTGTGAAACCACACGGATTTGTTTCTACTCTCTTAATCAAATCACTTCGTTGAGTTTGTGAAGCTAACTAAGCGTCGTATATTGACCTCAGCTATATCAGTCAGATGGCGCCTTGGACAGCACGAAAAGCAGCTGCCTATATGCCGCTGTGTCTGAATTTGGTTTCCCCGCAAAACTTATACGGCTGTACAAAATGACGTTGAGCAACACCATCAGCTCAGTCAGAATTGGGAAGGACCTCTCCGAGCCGTTCGAAGCTAAAGGAGGTTTCAGACAGGGTGACCGCCTATCCTGCGATTTCTTTAATTTGATGCTGGAGAAAATTATACTAGCTGCAGAACTTAACCGCACTGGAACAATATACTATAAAAGCGTGCAATTACTGGCATATGCTGATGACATTGATATCATCGGCCTAAACACCCGCGCTGTTAGTTCTGCTTACTCCAAACTGGAAAAAGAAGCGGTAAAGATGGGTTTGATGGTAAATGAGGACAAAACGAAGTACCTGCTGTCATCGAGCAAAGATTCAGCACATACGCGCCTTGGCAACCACGCTACTGTTGGCAGCCACTATTTCGAAATAGTAAAAGACTTCGTTTATTTGGGAACCAACATCAACACTAGCAACAACATCAGCACTGAAATCCAGCGAAGAATCAATCTTGCCAATAAATGCTACTTTGGACTAGGTAGGCAATTGAAAAGTAAAGTCCTCTCTCGGCGAACGAAAATCACACTCTACAAGTCACTTATCGTACCCGTCCTGCTATATGGGGCAGAAGCATAGACCATAACAACAGCAGATGAAGCGGATTTGGGAGTGTTCGAGAGAAAAGTTCTTCGAAAGATTTATGGACCTCTACGCGTTGGCGATGGCGAGTACCGAAGAAGATTTAATGATGAGCTGTACGAGCTATACGCAGACATCAACATAGTCCAGCGAATTAAAACGCAGCGGCTGCCCTGGCTAGGCCATGTTATGCGAATGAAAGATGATGCTCCGACCAAGAAAGTGTTTCTATCGGAACCCGCCTATGGAAGCAGAGGTAGAGGGCGGCCCCCACTCCGTTGGAAGGACCAGGTGGAAAACGATTTAAACTCCCTTGGTGTGACCAATTGGCGCCGGTTGGCGGAATGAAGGAGCGACTGGCGCGCCTTGTTGGACGGCCATACCCGTTTAGCCGGTAAAGCGCTAATTAAGTAAGTAAGTAAGTAAGTAATATCAGTCATATCAACAAGAAACATCTTGCCCATGAAACGTTTCCCTTTCTTACCGAGCGCTGGACATTCGCAAAGTAGATACCTAACAATTTCAGGCTCTTCTTCGTTGCCGCAGCTTTCACAGTAATCATTAAATAGAGCGCCAATCCTTTCCGCATGCGGTCCAATACAGATGAGACCAGTGAGAAGACACAGAACTAAGGAAAGATCCCTCTTACGGAGGGTGAGAAGCTCTCGCGATCTCTTCTCATTCCATTCCGGCCATGTGAGTTTTGCCGTGTGGCATCCATCATGATGCTTCCACCTAGCTCCCGCTTCCATCAATAGAGCCTCCTTTATCTTGAGCTTGCAGGTGGAGAGCGGCATGCCCAACGTCTTCCAGGATGGCGAAAGTGGAAGGGAGGTACTCTTTCTTGCAAGCTCATATCTCATTACCTGGTATGCCCCTATGTCCCGGTACCCATACCAGATGCAGAGTAAACTGTTCAGTTATCACGTTAAGTGATCTATGACAGCCTACTACAATTTCAGAATTAGTTGTGACAGAGTCAAGGGCTTTCAACGCTGCTTGACTGTCTGAGAAAATATAAATGTGCCCCTGAGATACTACCTTCTGCCTTAGGCCGTCCACAGCGTCTTGTATGGCTACAAAATCGGCTTGAAATACGCTGTAGTGACCCAGAAGGCAAAACGACCTTTGTATGTCCAATCGTTCCGACTTTATTAAGAGATGTGAACTTCTTCGCATTTCTCAGCTAAAAATACTTACAAGAAGAGCCATTTGAAGACTTAACACTTTTATAAAATTTGTTTCCAAATTCTTGAATTTCTTCAACTCCTTGGAATCCTGTGACAAGATTTTTTCTTAGGTGGTACAAAAGCTCGACAGGTTTCTAATACGATAATTTTAAAGTTCTCAAAACATTCGACTACCCCGAACCCTTCGAAAAGCCCATCCCTGTCAATAGAGCATAGTTCATTATTCAAAAGTTTTAAGGAATGAGTATTAAAATTAAAGTTAAAATCAGTAAACTTCTTTGTTCGCTGGAGTGATGGGAAGGCATACAAATCAAGTTTCAAAACAAGAGGAACATGATGTTGACTGGCATAAGACAAAGGTTCAGAGCACTCGTCCAAACATAAGTTCATATTACCAGTAAAAATAAGAGCCAAAAATTATCATTAATTTATTACAAAAACAAGAAGGGAAAGTTAAGTTCAGGTGTAACCGAACCTTACATACTCAGTTGAGAGCTATGGTGACAACATAAGGGAAAATAACCATGTAGGAAAATGAACCGAGGGAAACCCTGGAATGTGTTTGTATAACATGTGTATCAAATGGAAGGTATTAAAGAGTATTTTAAAAGGGAGTGGGCCTTAGTTCTATGGGTGGACGCCGTTTCGAGATATCACCATAAAGGTGGACCAGGGGTGACCCTAGAATTTGTTTGTACGATCTGGGTATCAAATTAAAGGTATTAATGAGAGTTTTAAAAGGGAGTGGTGGTAGTTGTATATGTGAAGGCGTTTTTCAGATATCGACCAAAATGTGGAGCAGGGTGACCCAGAACATCATCTGCTGGATACCGCTAATTTATTTATATATATAATACCACGAACAGTATTCCTGCCAAGATTTCAAGGGTTTTTAATTTCACCCCGCAGAACTTTTTCATTTCATTCTACTTAATATGGTAAGTGTCACACCCATTCTAAAGTTATATTTTGCGTCAATAAACCAATCCATATACCATGTTTCATCCCTTTTTTCGTATTTGGTATAGAATTATGGCAGTTTTTTCGTTTTCGGCAATTTTCGATATAGAAAAAGTGGGCGTGGTCATAGTCGGATTTCGGCCATTTTGTATACAAATACAAAGTGAGTTCAGATAAGTACGTCAACTGAGTTTAGTAAAGATATATCGATTTGCTCAAGTTATCGTGTTAACGGCCGAGCGGAAGGACAGACGGTCGACTGTGAATAAAAACTGGGCGTGGCTTCAACCGATTTCGCCCTTTTTCACAGAAATAAATTATCGTCTCAGAATCTAAGCCCCTACCAAATTTCACAAGGATTGGTAAATTTTTGTTCGACTTATGGCATTAAAAGTATCCTAGACAAATTAAATGAAAAAGGGCGGAGCCACACCCATTTTGAAATTTTCTTTTATTTTTGTATTTTGTTGCACCATATCATTACTGGAGTTGAATGTTGACATAATTTACTTATATACTGTAAAGATATTAAATTTTTTGTTAAAATTTGACTTTAAAAATATTTTTTTTTAAAAGTGGGCGTGGTCGTTCTCCGTTTTTGCTAATTTTTATTAAGCATACTTATAATAATGTAGTCATGATATCTTCAACGACCGCCAAATTACAGCTTGCAAAAGTTTTAAAGTACCTTCTTTTAAAAGTGAGCGGTGCCACGCCCATTGTCCAAAATTTACTAATTTTCTATTCTGCGTCATAAGTTCAACTCACCTACCAAGTTTCATCGCTTTATCCATCTTTGGTAATGAATTATCGCAATTTTTCGGTTTTTCGAAATTTTCGATATCGAAAAAGTGGGCGTGGTTATAGTCCGATATTTTTCATTTTAAATAGCGATCTGAGATGAGGGCTCAGGAACCTACATACCAAATTTCATCAAGATACCTCAAAATTTACTTAAGTTATCGTGTTAACGGACGAACGGACGGACGGGCGGACGGACGGACGGACATGGCTCAATCAAATTTTTTTTCGATCCTGATGATTTTGATATATGGAAGTCTATATCTATCTCGATTCCTTTATACCTGTACAACCAACCGTTATGTAATCAAAGTTAATATACTCTGAGAGCTCTGCTCAACTGAGTATAATGATTTATTTGAATTTGGTCTATGCTTACGGACACGCTCCGTGGTGTTTGTGTCCAGTTCAGTTTCTTATCAAGTGTGAGCCATAGATAGTTAGCGAACTCACTCATCTTAAGTACTGTGTTCGCAAGCACCGGAGTTGAGAGAGTTGGTATCTTATACCTCCTCGTAAAGAGCACCAGCTCCGTTTTATTTGGGTTTACGCTCAGATCGTTATCAGCGGCCCATACTTCTACCCTTCTTAGTTCCACCTGCATCATATCGCAGAGTTTGTGGAAACTTCCCGCTTATCACCAAGGCAAGGTCGTCAGCATACGCTATAGTTTTACAGCCCCTCCCCTCCATCATGTCCCTTAGCAGCTGATTTACCGCCAAGACCCACAGTTGCATTCTTACATTCGACAAAAACTTCTCTGCCCTTTGTATAAATTTTTATTAGTATGTATATATAGATTCATATGACAATGATGAAATAATTCTGTGAAACCCACAACACATTAATATCACCCGTCGTGAATTCTCCGATCAGTCACGCGTTGAATTAGCATCATCGGCAAGTCGGCATGTGGTGGCATAAAGTCAGCAAAACCAAAGCCACACACAAATTGAGAGCAACCAAATATCGTTGTTGTTGGTCTTCCTGTTATAGTAGATTAGTGGAAAAATATTTATCTCTTATTGTACCATGCTGCGCTTACAGTTGCATTCTAGGTTTATGGCCTCGGCCATGCCCACCACATCACACAACAATAAACAACACAAACAACACAAATGTTGCATGTAAATGTTGTTTGTGGTTGCTAATAAATGAGCGATGAATGTTTTGTTCATTGTGCACTGTGCAATGGCTGTTGATAAGTTAGCATAGCGTGAACGTAGTCAGCAAAAATCTATATCTTATATAAGGTTTACTTCATTTGGCATGTACGGTTTTTAAATTTTGTTTCTAAGAAGCACTCTTTTCCTTTTTCGAAGGACAACCCACTACAACCTATCCTCCTACATCCCCCGAAATGCCCTGTACTATTAAACGCACTCAGCTCATAAAGAGACCAGGCACTGATCTTCTCGCCCCACGTATGTATTGGTCTGACCGTTATCGCTATTGAGCGAAGTTTTAGGAAGGTATGGCGCATGTCGTCTTTATTTCCCCAGATGGGGTGGCTGGAGCTTTTTACCCTTCCCGTTGTGTGGAGATATTTCGAACAGATCGCAATCTCGTGAGAGCAGCTACATCGTGTTTTAGAGCATCGAGAAAGGTGGTCCCAAGCACCAAAACTGTCACAAGTAACATTTTAGAAATTGGGACCAGGCACCTAGCCCAGGAATGCTACACCTGTCATATTCACCCTTCCTCGACCGTCAGTTGTTTCGTACTTTACATACTTATCTTTTAGGTAAGTAAATGAAGGGGAGTTGCGGCCTCGTTTCGTCTTCCATGTGGTGCTTTGAAACCATTCTGGCATATGTGCTATAAAAGTTCGGGTAGTTAATATATTCATATGCCAAAAATGTTTGGCTCTGCAATGTGCGCTTATTATGACAGAGTTAGTTGTATGGTCTAGAAAGAACTGATGCCCCTTCAGCGGGTAAGAATATACCCGCGGCAGTTATGCCTGTCGTAAAAGGCGACTAAAATACTAAATTGATTCAAACGGTTGTGTAGTGCAACCTTTTCAAGCGATTGCCGGCGCAATATATAGCTTCTGCAACCCAAATTTCAACCTCGCCTACGCGTGGCGAATCCTGTTTCATTAAAAGCCGAGGCCCTACCTACCCCAAGTTCTTCATGGATCAGCCTTTGCAGCAGGGAGTGCCGTCTTGCAAACGACATATCGGTCTACAGTACAGGTCAATGATTTGCTCAAACTTCCATCTAGCCCCACTTCAATTAAGATCCATGAAGTAGCATATCTCGTGTCCATACAGTTAAAACAGCATTGTGCTTCCAGCGCCTTTGAGATACTCACTTTGTTGTGGAGGCGCGTTTAATGTTAACGCCAATTTTAGACAGTATTTGGAATAATTTATTTTTTTTTGAAATTCACTTTCCATCTAAAAATTGCATTGCCCTTAAAAAAGTTGCAGTTTAAAAAACTATTAAATTTTGAAAAATAAAAGACGAGAGAGTGTATAAAACAAAATGAAAAATGTTGCTCTCTCTAAGGTTTACCCTACAATGCTCATCTATCATGAAGCAAGCGCCGCTGCCTCCCTACTTCCTATTGCTTACAACCTCTAATGCAATTTTTTGTTGGGTACGCCGAATATGTCAGTTTGTGTAGCTGTGATTTAAAAAAGGAATCGGAAATGATGATAAATTGAAATTTTTGGTTGCTTCTATGGAGTATATGAAAATGAATGCGGATTTTGTTGTGACGTATCTACAAATGCGTTGCACACATACACGTACATTAGACTGTTATAAAAAAATCTCTTATCTTGCTCTTCTTTTTTATTTTTATTTTTTATTAGAGTATTGTCCACGTCTAGACAGCAAAGAAAATGTAGAAAGTATTCCATTCTACGGGGAAAAGTCTTATGCACGCAACAACAACATATCGTCGCTGCGCTAACGAAAACAGTTATGTGTTCTTCTTGACATTTTTTTATTGCTTATTTTATTATCCCTATATAGGGCCCACATTTCTGCATATGCCGTTTTTATACTCAGTTGAGCAGAGCTCACAGAGTATGTTAACTTTGATTGGATAACGGTTGGTTGTACAGGTATAAAGGAATCGAGATAGATATAGACTTCCATATATCAAAACAATCAGTATCGAAAAAAATTCGATTGAGCCATGTCCGTCCGTCCGTCTGTCCGTCTGTCCGTTAACACGATAACTTGAGTAAATTTTGAGGTATCTTGATGAAATTTGGTATGTAGGTTCCTGGGCACTCATCTCAGATTGCTATTTAAAATGAACGATATCGGACAATAACCACGACCACTTTTTCGATATCGAAAATTTCAAAAAATCGAAAAAGTGCGATAATTCATTACCAAATACGGATTAAGCGATGAAACTTGGTAGGTAAGTTGAACTTATGACGCAGAATAGAAAACTAGTAAAATTTTGGACAATGGGCGTGGAACCGCCCACTTTTAAAAGAAGGTAATTTAGAAGTTTTGCAAGATGTAATTTGGCAGTCGTTGAAGATATCATGATGAAATTTGGCAGGAACGTTACTCTTATTACTATATGTCTGCTTAATAAAAATTAGCAAAAAAGGAGAACGACCACTCCCACTTTTTAAAAAAAATTTTTTTTTAAATTCAAATTTTAAAAGAAAAGTTAATATCTTTACAGTATATAAGTAAATTATGTCAACATTCAACTCCAGTAATGACATGGTGCAACAAGATACAAAAATAAAAGAAAATTTCAAAATGGGCGTGGCTCCGCCCTTTTTCATTTAATTTGTCTAGGATACTTTTAATGCCATAAGTCGAACAAAAATCTACCAATCCTTGTGAAAATTGGTAGAGGCTTAGATTCTAGGACGAAAAATGTTTTCTGTGAAAAAAGGCGAAATCGGTTGAAGCCACGCCCAGTTTTTATACACAGTCGACCGTCTGTTCTTTCGCTCGGCCGTTAACACGATAACTTGAGCAAAAATCCATATATCTTTACTAAACTCAGTTCACGTACTTATCTGAACTCACTTTGTATTGGTATAAAAAATGGCCGAAATCCGACTATGACCACGCCCACTTTTTCGATATCGAAAATTACGAAAAATGAAAAAAATGCCATAATTATATACCAAATACGAAAAAAGGAATGAAACAAGGTAATTGTATTGGTCTATTGACGCAAAATATAACTTTAGAAAAAAACTTAGTAAAATGGGTGTGACACCTACCATATTAAGTAGAAGAAAATGAAAAAGTTTTGCAGGGCGAAATCAAAAGCCCTTGGAATCTTGGAAGGAATACTCTTCGTGGTATTACATATATAAATAAATTAGCGGTACCCGACAGATGATGTTCTGGATCACCCTGGTGCACATTTTGGTCGATATCTCGAAAACGCCTTCACATATACAACTAAGGGCCACTCCCTTTTAAAACCCTCATTAATACCCTTAATTTGATACCCATATCGTACAAACACATTCTAGAGTCACCCCTGGTCCACGTTTATGGCGATATCCCTAAATGGTGTCCATCTATAGAACTATGGCCCACTTCCTCTTAAAATACTCTTTAGTACCTTCCATTTGATGCACATGTCATACAAACACATTCCAGGGTTACCCTAGGTTCTTTTTACAACATGGTGATTTTCCCTTACTTTGTCTCCACAGCTTCCAACTGAGTATGTAATGTTCGGTTACACCCGAACTTAGCCTTCCTTACTTGTTTTATATATCTTTTGGTTTAGAAGTGATCGAAAACAGCTATGTGCTCACAGTACTAGAAGTACTCTTAAAAACGGTTATGTACTTACTCACTAGCTTATCATTTTTTTTAATCGCTGGCGAAAGTGCTTTGATTTGAGTATAAAAAATAATTACAAACCATCTCGCTTTCCAAGGCAGCCGGTTTTATGAACCGGAGCGACTCGGAATTTTTCCCGACCAAGGGCTGTCATCTCAGTGTAACCCCCTTTAATTTTGGTCATCCTCCCAGCAGATCCTTGCAGCGTGACTGCGCTATATTCTTCTGATCCGGGAGGGTATCGAACCAAATCCAGGACCTGTACCTGACCTCGTTCCAGAGAAATGGTTTTGCTCTGTTTGCCGGAATAGAATCTTTTTAGGACGGCCACACTCTTGTCAGTGTGTCACGTGAAAGGGATTGTTGCATCGGACAGGATGTTCTGGGCCCGAAGTCCTCGTAAATTTTATACATTTTTTGTGGCTCCTTGCTATTGACGCCCAAGGGCGTCCCGTAGTATGCGCCTTAGCATGCATGCTACGCGTCCCCGATATGGTTGCTTATCCTAAAGGTTACTCACCGGAAGCCGGAAGAAAATACAGGCCTGCCAAAATACTGCCCTCAGAACCGCTACGGGCGGGCTGCCCTTCTTATGTCCCAAGAACACCACGTACACAATGAGGCGAGAGTATTCCCTATTAGGGAGAGAAATAAAATGCTAAACAAACAGTGTCTGTTGAATACCCAGAAACCTGGGCATCCCAACAGACATCTGATTGATGAAGCTACACCTACCAGGGGCTTAAGGGGTAATCTCCATAAGCATTATGAGGAATCCCGGCAAAAATTGCATGCATTTCCCTACAGCTAAAAGCAAATTTGAATCATATTTGAAAGCAGCTATGTGCTATAAAACGGCGCAAATATTTATCACGCCCTAATGGGTTAAAAAACATAATTTTTACCTTCACGCACCAATAATGTACTTTCCATAAAATATTTCAAAAATACGACATTTGCAAAATTTTGCAAATGGACACCAGAAATAAGTTTTTTGATCTCCTGAAAAGCTACTGGAAAATACATAACTGTTTTTGTGAGCGCAGCGACGATATGAAAATTTTAAATATATGTTTCACTACTTAATTTATAATTTTGAAAGTACCGTTGAAAATTGAAACTTTACTAAAATTAAAAAGTTGCTTCATTAAAATACATCCAATTACACGCAAGCATATCCGTGCTACCTGAAGAGCCGGCTACCAGTGCGTATACGTAACATTTTTTCTTAAATACAAGTAAAGCTAATATAAGCATTTTCGAAATCATACTTTTTTGTACATTTGTAACTTATAATGAGTATAGACGCATATTGGAACAATTTTCCGTTATCCAGTGGCAAAATTTGGTTTAGAGACAAACCGATTTCGGCGTTGTGACAAATCAGCTAACACAAAAAAGGTCAAACGACTTAAATTAAAGACTTTTACATGCCACTGGTTGATCAGTGAAAACCACCCCCACTTTTTGAATGATAATATAACACACACATATAAATATTCAATTTGACAATAGCTGCTCACACACCTACGGACTATGGGTAAAAGACCAGCGACAACAACTGATTTGAATGAAAAATTACACTGAAGATGGCGCAACGCCAATTTTGCCAGGGGATGCCGAAAACCCGTTCCAACTTACATCAATCAACCACCCTGCCAAAAAATCAACAAAATAAAATGAATGATTTACAGATGCCTTTTACAATAATTTGTTTTTATTAAATTATATTATTATAGAAATCTGACAACTCAAGTTCGAATCTCAGCTAAGGGAGCATACAATTTCGAAATTAAAAAATACAAAGACATATGATAACTTTTTTTCGAAAGGAAGATGCTTGTATAAATAATGTGTTGCTCATCTAGAAAATTTGGAAAATATCATACACGCTTTTATAGATTCCAGACTGAGAGAGTCACCCTAATGTGTTTAAGTTCAATAAACCGTGCAAGAGTTACAAATTCCAAAACTATTCCGAATTCTGGTGTTGCTATTTAAAAAAGAATAAGTATTCAAAACGTGGTCTCCCAATATTATTATAAACGGTTTTGTTGAATGAAATAAAAAAAAAAATTATTTGTGTTTTAAATCACCCTAATACTAATGTGAGGCATGTACGCTTTGTTGATAATTACAAAATCCCTGTTGGTTGTGGTTCGATTCATTTCAGTATTTATTGGGGATAATGCCTTATGACTTCTGTTTGTATATCACTTAACGAGTAATTTAATTTTCGTGCCTTTATTATGGTACATATATAAAATAAAATATGTTCTGGCTAACTGTGGTATAAATTGTGACAATATAGGCCGCCTGAATTTGATGCACGTAGGATGGTTTTGTTGTTTTTTTTTTGGAGTTTTTTAGGTGTATTGCACGACTTTCTTAAAAAAAAAAAAAACAAGTAAAGAAGGCTAAGTTCGGGTGTAACCGAACATTAAATACTCAGTTGAGAGCTATGGAGGCAAAATAAGGGAAAATCACCATGTAGGAAAATGAACCTAGGGTAACCCTGAAATGTGTTCGTATGACATGTGTATCAAATGAAAGGTATTAAAGAGTATTTTATGAGGGAGTGGGCCATAGTTCTATAGCTGGGCGCCTTTTAGGGATATCTCCATAAAGGTGGACCAGGGCTGACTCTGGAATTTGTTTGTACGATATGGGTACCAAATTAAAGGTATTAATGAGGGTTTTAAAAGGGAGTGGTGGTAGATGTATAGGTGGTCGCCTTTTCGAGATATCGCCATAAAGGTGGACCAGGGGTGACTCTAGAATATGTTTGTACGATATTGGTATCAAATTAAAGTTATTAATGAGAGTTTTAAAAGGGAGTGGTGGTAGTTGTATATGTGAAGGCGTTTTCCAGATATCGACCAAAATGTGGACCAGGGTGACCCAGAACATCATCTGTTGGATACCGCTAATTTGTTTATAGATGTAATACCTGCCAAGATTTCAAGGGTTTTTTATTTCGCCCTGCAGAACTTTTTCATTTTCTTCTACTTAATATGGTATGTGTCACAACCATTTTACAAAGTTTTTTCTAAAGTTATATTTCGCGTCAATAAACTAATCCAATTACCATGTTTCATCCCTTTTTTCGTATTTGGTATGGAATTATGGCATTTTTTTCATTTTTCGTAATTTTCGATATCGAAAAAGTGGGCGTGGTCATAGTCGGATAATTACTTGAACTGAGTTTAGTAAAGATATATCGATTTTTGCTCAAGTTATCGTGTTAACGGCCGAGCGGAAAGACAGACAGTCGGCTGTGTATAAAAACTGGGCGTGGCTTCAACCGAGTTCGCCTTTTTTCACAGAAAACAGTTACAAGGATTGGTAAATTTTTGCTCGACTTATGGCATTAAAAGTATCCTAGACAAATTAAATGAAATAGGGCGGAGCCACGCCCATTTTCAAAATTTCTTTTATCTTTATATTTTGTTGCACCATATCATTACTGGAGTTGAATGTTGACATAATTTACTTTTATACTGTAAAGATATTAACTTTTTTTTTTAAATTTGACTTAAAAATTTTTTTTTTTTAAATTGGGCGTGGTCGTTTTCCGATTTTGCTAATTGTTATTAAAAATACATATAGTAATGGGAGTAACGTTCCTGCCAAATTTCATTATGATATCTTCAACGACTGCCAAATTACAGCTTGCAAAACTTCTAAATTACCTTCTTTTAAAAGTGGGCGGTGCCACGCCCATTGTCCAAAATTTTACTAATTTTCCATTCTGCGTCATAAGTTCAACTCACCTACCAAGTTTCATCGCTTTATCCGTCTTTGGTAATGAATTATCGGACTTTTTCGATTTTTCGAAATTTTCGATATCGAAAAGGTGGGCGTGGTTATAGTCCAAAATCGTTCATTTTAAATAGCGATCTGAGATGTGTGCCCAGGAACCTACATACCAAATTTCTTCAAGATACCTCAATATATACTCAAGTTATCGTGTTAACGGGCGGAGGGACGGACGGACGGACATGGCTTAATCACATTTTTTTTTCGATACTGATGATTTTGATATATGGAATTCTATATCAATCTCGATTCCTTTATTCCTGTAAAACCCACTGTTATCCAATCATTCTGTTGCAACATGATCATAAACGCACAAGTACCTGTGACTAGCGAGATGTGTCTTGATGCGCAAGTGGGTTATTACCATAATTAGTGAAGATGTATCTTGCGAGTGTTTGTGTCGTAAGTACTTGTGAGCATCACTGTCTGTTGTGCCACATCAGATAGTTTTATTCACAAGGAATTATATGACGCTCTCACTCTATAGAACATTTAAGTAGCTATTCATGAGGAAAGACACTTGCGCTGGTAGATTACATCGGTAGTTGGTTCACGGCGAACGGGCGTTTTTGATCATAACATGTGGTGCAAGCGTTGGAGGGAGGTGCCGCCTTCAAGCAATGTCTGAGCGAAATTAGCTCCGTCGTTAACAATGTATTATACATTGTTGTAACACTGCAGGACAGAAAAGGTTGGTCATATTCCTAAATTGCGACAAAACACAAATCTCGATCTGATTGACCTGACAATTAGATACCCGAGATTATAAAATCAATGAAAGAGGGAAACTGAGGCAAGCACGGAACTCGCGGTGGAGTTGCCGTGCAACCGGATGCCATTACCCGAAAATGGAAGAGGAGGGTGGATAGTCCTCCTCGGCCATACCAAGGCCGGTGGACTTGAACACCCCAGCTTACCGATTGGTACCAACTTGTTGGGCCGAAGATCAACGGACATTGATCTGTGTTTTACACCGGAGGTAGGTCTACCAAGACAGGGACTCCTGTAAGCACTTATCGACTGTTATCCAATCAAAGTTAGTATACTCTGTGAGCTCTGCTCTACTGAGTATAAAAACAGCGGAAGAGATGGGTTTGATGGTAAACGATTTTGCCTCTAGGCAACCACACAACTGTTGGCAGCTATAATTTCTGAATAGAAAAACTTCGTTTGTTTGGGAACCAGCGTTAAGACGAAAAACATCGTCAGTGTAGGATATAGGTCTCTAAAAATTAAAAGCGACTGCCCTTTCGTTTACACAACAAGAGCACAACTGTGTTATGGAACGCAGCCCCGTCTTCTAGAGTAGGCAATAAAAAAGTAAAGTCCTCGCTCTTCAAACGAAAATCATGCTCTGCAATTCACTTATCGAAACTGTTCTGCTAAATCATGCAGAAGCATGGACAATGTCAACATCAAATGAGACGGCTCGGGGGTGTTCGAGAGACACGAGTTACGTCCATATAATAACTATTCACCCTATTTTAAATACTTAATATATGTAAGCTCTTACTTTTGTCCTCTATATGTAATTCCATTTTCATGTATTCCACTTTATAATATTTCCCATTTTTATATACTTTAAACAGCAGTAATATCTGCCTTTAAAATAACGTTTTAAGAAAAGCTCTCTCAGCTTCTAACAGATCTTTATCATTGACACAAATCAATCAAGTTTTGCACTTAAGAGTGAATAGACGTAAAATAAGCCTTTCCGAACACAAATTGAAATTAAAATATATATATAATATAAATGAAATTTAAATGTGTTTTTCTTAAGTGGCGCAGTCAACGGCAAACCAACGCATACCGCTTAGCTTAAGCTAACCCAAATAATAATAATCTAAGTAAAACAAAAAACTGAAGTTATACTCAAAATTTTATATATGTGTACCAGTAAATCTGAAGAGCATAAAAAGTGTTACATTCGCAGTGATAAGCTATTAAACATTTTTATATTTAATTATTTGTATTGAAACATACATACATGTGTACAAATTAACATTAAAATAATCATTTAAATCAAAAAAAAAAAAGAAGAAAAAAAAAAAGCAAGTGAATTTGCAAATTTATGATGAAAAAATAACTGTTACGCTTATTCCGCAAGAAAGCAACAACAAAAAAAAAAAAAAAAAAAACACTAATGAAAAAATTGGAATTTGAAGAACATTGACCAGCTCGATATTACAAGACTCACAAAAACAAAAACAAAAACAAAAAGAGAAAAAATCAGTTTCTTGAAGCTCATCATAGAAAGTGGCAATAACAAAGCATTAACAGCGGAAGTGCAAGAACAATTTAATAAGTGTAGAATTGAGTAAAAACGTAATCATGGCATTCCAGCTGACGTTTACTGACATCATCAAAGATGCTCAAACGATTCAAATATATAAAGGAGACAATTCTTACGCTTTATCATCGTTCATAAGAGAAGTGGAGTCAGTGAGAGCTATTATAAGGGAGCAAACTACATTACTAGCATACGTTCATGAACGAGTAGTACTCAATAAAATACAAGGCGCTGCTTTGCATATCATACGTACGTTGGGGGCGTCACCAACTTGGGAGAGCGTGAAACGGACCTTAGTCAAAAATTTCGGAGTAAGAGAGTCTTACGATGAGCTTTATAAATGTGCTCACACAATAACAAACAACGATATTGTAAGTTATTATATGCAGCTTTTTAATATTTGTTGTAAAATTAATGAAAAGTTTGAATTTGATAATGAAAAGCCAGTAGAGTATGAACCACTTCGTGTCGATAAGTTTATTTTACACACATTCCTTAATAATATTGATGTTAATAGAGCTTCAGTCATTATTAATTCTAAAGTTACAAATATTCGAGATGCATTTCAAATATTAGAAGAAAACTGTTTAGTTCGTAATGATAATAAAACAAATCAGAGAGGTTCTCATAAAATTAACGTAAGTCAATTTAATGAACATTCGCAATATCCAAGTCCAATGTTAATGTCATTTCCAGCACCAAATCAATATTGTAGTAAACAATTTACTAATTCGCAGATTCGTAATAATAACTATAAATATAGTAGCAATTTGCGTAGATTTCCTAACTATCATAATAATAATTCTCATTCAACTCAGTTTCAACCTTCTCAAATGAGAAACAATAATGGTAACAGAAATAATTTAGCAAAGTCTTCTTCTGCTCAATATGACACTTACAACCATAAAAATAATAATAATGTGTCACCAATGGAAGTTGATCATTTTCAAGCAGATGTACAATGTGGTTGTTGTGTTCACAACACAGATGAAAACGTAAATTTTTTTACAACGGCCTCAAAAAACCATTACCATTGATCGAGCTAACTATTGATGGTGAAAAGCTTTTAGCGTTAATAGATACAGGTGCAACTACTTCGCTACTTGATATAAATAAATTGCCAAAATATAAAAGATTACCTCTGATGCAAAATATTTATCTAACATCGTTAAATAATAGCACATATATAACACATGAAATAATTACAAAACTCCCTATAGAATTTAATGAAAACGCTACTATGACTTGGAAATTAGTAGATTTTAAAGGTAAACATTTTAATGCAATTATAGGGCAAAATATATTGACACCAATGCGTAGTATTGTAGACATGTACAATAGAACTATTACCTTAAATGATAATAAGATACATTTTTATCAGCCAAATCCTTATATTTCTGGCGAAATCCATATTTTAGAGGAAATTAATATTGATAAGCAAATCCTTGATAGCTTAATTCATGGGCTAAATTCTCAAGAAACAACTGTTTTGGAGAAAATTCTTGAATGCTATAAGGACCTTATTTATGTAGAAGGGCAAAACCTTACTAACACTAATATAATACAGCATGAAATTAAAACTATAACAGATAGACCGGTGTATTCGAAAATGTACCGCTATCCGCAAATACACGAACAGGAAATATGTAGGCAAATTGAGGAAATGCTTAAGCAGAAAATCATTCAGGAAAGCAATTCGCCCTATAATAGCCCGTTATGGGTAGTTCCTAAAAAGTTGGATAGTTCCGGCGAAAAGAAATGGAGGATTGTAGTCGATTACCGTGCTTTAAATAACGTAACAGTCGACGACAAGTTTCCCATTCCCAATATAGAAAATATATTGGATAAATTAGGTCGAGCACAGTACTTTACCACGATCGATTTGGCAAAAGGGTTTCACCAAATTCTTGTTAAACAAGAAGACCGGTTGAAAACTGCCTTTTCCACCCCGTATGGTCATTTCGAGTTCATTCGCATGCCATTTGGACTAAAAAATGCTCCAGCTACGTTCCAAAGGCTAATTAATAGCATACTGCGAGACCTAATAAATAAGATTTGTGTTGTCTATCTGGACGATATTTTAGTTTTCTCTACAAGTCTCGAAGAGCACATTAACGATTTAAATCGAGTGTTAAAAAAACTTCGTGAAGCAAATTTGAAAATTCAAATTAATAAATGCAAATTCTTTGCCAAGGAGACCCTGTACCTGGGCCATGTCTTAACCCCCGAAGGAGTTAAGCCTAATACTACTAAAGTGGATCAAATTTTGAAGTTGGAGTTACCAAAATCAGTGAAGCAGATAAAATCGTTTCTTAGCATGACTGGTTATTACAGAAAATTTATGAAAGATTTTTCTAAGGTAGCTTTTCCGATGATAAGGTACCTGAAGAAAGGGGTTAAACTAAATTTAAACGACCCGAATTACATAAATTCTTTCGAGAAACTAAAAAAAATAATAACAGAGTCACCTGTACTTAAGTACCCAGACTTTAACCAAGAATTTCAATTGGTAACTGATGCAAGTTTGGACGCTCTTGGTGCCGTCTTGCAACAGAACGGCCATCCAGTTTGCTATGCAAGTAGAACTCTGAACGAGCACGAAAGGAACTATTCGGCAACCGAACGAGAACTTCTCGCTATAGTTTGGGCTACTAGTTATTTTAGACCATACTTGTATGGTAGCAAGTTTGAAATTTTGTCCGATCACCAGCCTTTAAAATGGCTGTTCGTTAAATCGCAGGGGAAAATGAGTCCGAGGCTTCATCGTTGGCTTATCAAACTAAGCGAGTTTAATATTAACGTCAGCTACATTAAGGGCAAGGAAAACCTCGTGGCGGACTTTCTAAGTAGGATTAATGCAGATACTAATGAAATTAATATGACAGCTGCTTCTACAAGTTCTTTATATAATAATATACCTGATGATTTGGACACCATTCACTCACAAATGGAAGATTTACATGACCACATTCCCATTCTAGAAACTGTGGTGAATAGATTCAAAACTCAAATTCTTTTAGTAAATAATAAACAAAAAGCTATGGAAATAAAGCATAAAAATAAAAAGATTTATATAAGCTCTTCTGACTTGGAAAATAATTTAGAACCAATTTTAAAACAACACATAGTTAGTGGAAAAGTGGGCATATACACCGAGCTAGATGACAATCATTATGGCATATTGCAGAATAAAATAATAGATATGTTTGGAGGATTTAAAAACATTAGATTTGTCCGCTGTTTATATAATGCTAGGGACATAGATACAGAAGAAGAAGCTTTTAAACAAATCCATAATTATCATAAATATGAGACCGGACATACAGGCATTAATGAAAATTATCTAGGTCTAAAGAAATTAATTTACATTCCTAATTTGAAGCTTTTAATACATAAATACATAAATAACTGTTCCACATGCACTAAATCAAAGTTCGGTCGTAAACCTATTAAAGCAAAATTCCACTTAACTGAAACTCCTTCAGATATAAAGCAAATAATACATATGGATGTCTACACGAATTCAAAATCAAACTTCTTGACATTCATTGATCGTTTTTCAAAATTTGCAACTGCTTTCTATTTAGAAGACAGAAACAGTCAAACCGTTATAGAAAAAATAAGGCTCTACAAGTCTCAAAAAGGGCATTTTCAGAAGCTCATTTGCGACAATGAATTTAAAGGTATAAGTATAAAGGAATTTTTGAAAGCTGAAAATATTGCTCTCCATCTGACAAAAGCCAACAACCACTCTGGCAATGCTGATATTGAGCGTTTGCACAATACAATTTCCGAAAAAATAAGAGTACTTACTATTGAGGATAAGACATTAGGTATAAAAGATAAAATAAGTAAAGCTATAGAATTCTACAATAACTCTTACCACTCTGTTACGAAAGAAAAACCAATAAACATTGAATTTGGAAATTGTGACAAAGGAAAAATATATGAAAATATAATTGTAACGAAGCAAAAATATATTAACAAGCAAAATAAAATTAGGGAAAACTATGTAGAACAAAGAACTGATGGTTATATTAAGAATTACAAAGCTCTACGACATAAAGAACAATCTAAGTATAAGAGTTCCAAACTCGAAAACATTCACAGCTCAAATATCAAGAGAAAATTAAAATATGATAAAAATGATATGAGTGATATACAAAGTTGAATATAATATTCATATGATATAAAGATTTAAGTATTTAGATATATTTATATAGTTTTCATTTTCTTTTTCCTTTTACATAATGATATGAAATTCAAAAACTCAATTAATGAAATAGAATTTAAGATATATCTTCAATTCTAGCAATGGAGAAGTTACGTCCATATAATAACTATTCACCCTATTTTAAATACTTAATATATGTAAGCTCTTACTTTTGTCCTCTATATGTAATTCCATTTTCATGTATTCCACTTTATAATATTTCCCATTTTTATATACTTTAAACAGCAGTAATATCTGCCTTTAAAATAGCGTTTTAAGAAAAGCTCTCTCAGCTTCTAACAGATCTTTATCATTGACACAAATCAATCAAGTTTTGCACTTAAGAGTGAATAGACGTAAAATAAGCCTTTCCGAACACAAATTGAAATTAAAATATATATATAATATAAATGAAATTTAAATGTGTTTTTCTTAAGTCACGCGTTGGCAACCTCTTAAAAAAAAATACTGAAATATATATTTACTTTAAGGAAAATTGCTCTACATAGATTCATATTATAATTTCAACATTTTCCTTTCTACGGATGTTCATTGGCCGATGAAAGTACTTTTTTAGCCAGAGTATCATCTTTTGCATAACATGGCCTAGACAGCGGAGCCGCTGAGTTTTAATTCTCTACACTAAGTATACGTCTGCGTAAGGCTCGTAAGCTCATCATAAATCTCCCCCGGTTTTCATCGTCCCGAAATCGTAGGGGTTCGTTAATCTTTTGAAGACATTTTCTCGCAAACACTCATAGAGCTGCTTCATCTGACGTTGTCATAGCCCATGCTTCTGCGTGCTGTAGAGCATGATTTTCGTTTGCCGAGAGAGGACTTTACTTTCCAATTGCCTACGCAGTCCAAAGTAGCATTTATTGGCAAGAGTGATTCTACGCTGGATTTCAGAGCTGTTGTTTTTGTTTGTGCTTATGCTGGTTCTTAGATAAAAGAAGTTTTTATAATTTCGAAAGTATGGCTGCCAACAAAGCGAAATAATTCAATAACTCGCACGAGACTCAGAATCTTCGCAATTGACTTTTAACTAAGTATTTTGCCTGTAAGCAAGATAAATGAAATTCTAAACGAATGAAATCACACAGAATGTTCCTCTCCGGGGTGCATGGATCTATGTATTAAGGAGAATCGTACCGAAGGGGCGAACGTGGAATACATTGTTAAGAAACTTAGTTGAGAGCACAAAGACAATGAACAAAAAGGAAAATACAAATTCAAACACTTCCTTCAAATAAATGGATTGAAGCGCAGCAGAATTTGTGACTCAGCCATAATATTGATGAATTTTGATTTTGAAATTTTAGGAATAGCGTATCAGAGACAAAAATATAAATTTCGTCTGCAGTGAAATTTTCGAATTAAAAACAAGTAAGGAAGGCTAAGTTCGGGTGTAACCGAACATTACATACTCAGCTGAGAGCTTTGGAGACAAAATAAGGGAAAATCACCATTTAGCAAAATGAACCTAGGGTAACTCTGAAATGTGTTTGTATGACATAGGTATCAAATGAAAGGTGTTAATTATTATTTAAAATGTAGTGGGCCTTAGTTCTATAGGTGGACGCCTTTTCGAGGTATCACCATAAAGGTGGACCAGGAGTGACTCTAGAATGTGTTTGTACGATATGGGTATCAAATTAAAAGTATTAACGAGGGTTTTAAAAGGGCGTAGCCCTTAGTTGTATATGTGAAGACTTTTTCAAGATATCGACCAAAATGTGGACCATTATTTATATATGTCAGACCACGACCAGTTATCCTTCCAAGATTCCAATGGCTTTTGATTTCGCCCTGCAGAACTTTTTCATTTTCTTCTACTTGATATGGTAGGTGTCACACCAATTTTACAAAGTTTTTTCTAAAGTTATATTTTGCGTCAATAAACCAATCCAATTACCATGTTTCATCTCTTTTTTCATATTTGGTACAGAATTATGGCATTTTTTTCATTTTTCGTAATTTTGGATATCGGAAAAGTGGGCGTGGTCATAGTCGGATTTTGGCCGTTTTGTATACCAAGATAAAGTGACTTCAGATAAGTACGTGAACTAAGTTTAGTTGAAATATATCGTTTTTTGCGCAAGTTATCGTCTTAACGGGCGAGGAGAAGGACAGACGGTCGACTGTGTATAAAAACTGGGCGTGGCTTCAGCCGATTTCGCCCATTTTCACAGAAAACAGTTAACGTCATAGAATCTATGTCCCTACCAAATTTCACAAGGATTGGTGAATTTTTGTTCGACTTATGGCAGTAAAAGAATTCTAGACGAATTAAATGAAAAAGGGCGGAGTTACGCCCATTTTGAAATTTTCTTTTATCTTTGTATTTTGTTGCACCATATAATTATTGGAATCGAATGTTGACATAATTTACTTATATACTGTAAAGATATTAATTTTTTTTTTAAAATTTGACTTAAAAATTTTTTTTTTAAAAGTGGGCGTGTTCGTCATCCGATTTCGCTAATTTCTATTTAGCACACATATAGTAATAGGAGTAACATGCCTACCAAATTTCATCATAATATCTTCAACGACTGCCAAATTACAGCTTGTAAAACTTTTAAATTACCTTCTTTTAAAAGTGGGCGGTGCCACGCCCATTGTCCAAAATTTTTCTAATTTTCTATTTTGCGTCATAAGGTCAACTCACCTACCAAGTTTCATCGCTTTATCCGTCTTTGGTAATGAATTATCGGACTTTTTCGATTTTTCGAAATTTTCGATATTGAAAAAGCGTGGTTGTAGTCCGATTTCGTTCATTTTAAATAGCAATCTGAGATGAGCGCCCAGGAACCTGCATACCGAATTTCATCAAGATACCTCAAAATTTACTCAAGTTATCGTGTTTACAGACGGGCGGACAGACGGACGGACGGACATGGCTAAATTAATTTATTTTTTCACCCAGATCATTTTGATCCGTTACGGATTACCGTTATGCGAACAAAGTTAACCCGAAATAGCCCACGATTACCATATGGTAACGCAAAAGGTGTCGCTATATTTCCACGAATTAAATCTAAACTGCACAACAAATCCACAAATGAATAACGCTATTTTATACAGAATATCCGCGACTTTCCGAAAAACAAAGCTTTGGTCAGTATGGGTTAAAATAGTGAAGCTATCGTACGTCAAATTTAAGTGAGAAAAAAAAAAGTTGAAAATTCCCATTTTTCATTATGGCACGTCTGAAAGTACGCGATTATAGTAATCATTTTTAAGAACATTAAATAAAAACTATAAAAGTCGGTAACTAATGAAATAAGCTATTATATTTAAGTTAATTTTTTGCTAGAGTTATTTAATTTCTAGTTCTTTTTTACATTTTATTTAAGGCGTTAACATATGGTCACCGTAGGACGGCTAGGGTATAGTTTTTTCTTCGTATTTCATGGGGTTTTCTATGCTAGGGTACGCGTATCAATGGGTTTTCTGTGCCTTTTTGTAAATTTATCTGATATAACCTGCAGAATTTTTTAAATACTACGACTTTCAGAGGTTTATCGTCGCAACAAATACTTGATTCCGCCTCCTGTAGGCGGAAACATATCTGGCGAAGAGGATCTGAAGATGATTGTACTGGAATCCCTGATAACGTATGCCCCGTTTTGATCAGAGCATACATGTTGTAGTACCATCGAATCGTAGCCGTTGTTCCGGTGAAAAATGTAATGTTAATGAACGAACAGCATGTATGAAATGCATCGTAGGACTTTGTGTGAAGTGTTTTGCAAGTTACCATACCAAACCATGATTTCAACAACCTCCATTTTAGTTCAGAAAATGTCTTTCTATTATATTTTTATAAACTTATTCTTTCCTTATTTACGGTTTAATAATAATGTTCAAAAACGTCTATTATTTGTGAAATAAAATTAAAAAAACATGTCCAAAATAGTGTTTTCTTTCATCAGAAACCTGCACCCTAGACGACCCAGGATTACCATATGGTAACGCTAGTTTTCCGGATTTGAATTAAAAAATGGACACCATTTTCGTCTTCAGGAGGTCAAATTCTATAGACAGCTTCTTTCCAACTAAATAAAAGACAAAACAAGTTATGGGAACTACCGGGTTAATATACTCTGTGAGGTCTGCTCAGCTGAGTATAAAAATATTAAAGTAGATAAAAAGCGCTATATGTACTTTTAAAGCTTTGTTTCTGCTAAGCATATAATAGCTCTTGTTAAAATTTCAAAATCAAAATTCATCAATATTATGGCTGAGTTTAAGGTTCAATCCATTTACACGAAGGAAGTGCTTGAAATTGTATCTTATTTTCATAAGCAAATTTTTTAGTGGATGTCATATAAATGGCTTAATAAATTGTGTTCTTCTATATAAAACAAATTATTTTATTGAAAACTTGTAGTTGGGTACAAAATGTTTCGTTTCTATTGTTTATAAGTTATAATAAATACTCATAAAATATTAAAATAAAAGACCATTTTATTTAAAGGTTATGGAATTTTTTTACGGAAAACTAAGAACAGCATTTTATCACTGCTATGCGGAAATTTTATTTGTTATGAAACTTAAATACGAAACTTTTTTGTAGCAATAAACTGGAGTTACAACGTTCCGTGTTGAACATTTAATCAAAATATATTTACGAGAAAAACCAAAAAAGGAAGAAAAATCAATTGAATGAAATGAAAGCAGCGAACCGCAGAGACAGTCAATACGAATTTCAAATGGCATTTTGGTATTTTTGATTTAATTAAAAGCTTACCTGAAATGAATACATACATACATACTAATTTAATGTAAGCAAGTATGTGGGAAAAAATGTACAGCAGTGAATGTAAAATAGAAAATTCAAAGGTGGCCCAATATTGGTTGAAATAAGTAAGCATATAAAAAATTTTGATTAAATGAATCGATGGTCAGTTGGATTAACAAAAGCAAACATAAAGCTAAACACTAACGGGTTGGAATGAAAAACGAAGACTGAGGATAGCGCAAAACCGACCAGATTATCTTCATACCATAACTGGCATTTCAGCAAAAGAAACAGAAATCAAACAGATTTATGAGTTGGAAACCCCATACAATATCTTTTTCGCCCTTGCACTAATTCGTGTCTTGTCATTAGATATACAGACTAGAGCTGTAAAAATTTAAAGTTATTTTGATTTACAAACAACGATTTTTTGTTTGAAATCAAAAAGTTAAAATTAGATAAAAGTTATAATCTACAATCAATCTTCTACAACCAACTTAGTTGAAATGAATTCAGAGACTGTGACTGCAATCACCAAATATGCTTTAATTTTGAACTTGAGCTTGGGTGAGGGGATTTTGACGTGCTATGTTATGGCGTTATCAGAAATAAGCGCTTCACTGATCACTGGTTTTGGTTCGGTTGTTGGCATTTTCCATTCGATTGCTTATTCTCGCGCCGTGTCCTCTTTGTCGTAAAGGTTTTTCCCGAGCCTTGTACATATGTTATCTGTTTCCTTCAGTTCTGGTATTGAGCTTATATCCGGATTCATCGCATCGTATGCATACAAATTTATAACATTGGACTAAAGAAACAAAACCAATTATTTAATAAAAGACGATTCGAGGCACATGATGGGCGCACTAACAGCGCACTGCCACCCTATATTAAGCTTTCCAGTTACAGAAAATTAAGTGTGATTAAGTATGGCAACCGATTAAATTATTTTGTAATATGAGCGTTGAGCACAGTCTATGTAAGGTTGTTAACCGACCTGCTTAACCCATCCTACATCTTTTTCCTATAACTATAATGAGACTCGCCAACTCCTGCGCTCCTCTCTCGGGAAAACAACATTGAAAATGTTCGAAATAAGTTTTCTAAGGGGGTTCGCACCTCGGCAGTGATTTGGCAAGCACGCCGTGCTCATTTCTGCCATGAACAGCTTCTCGTTGAAAACTCATCTGCATTGCAGATACCGTTAGGATTCGGCATAAAACATGTAGGTCCCATCCCATCCCAAATTTCTAAAATCATGAGCAAAGCCTACGATATTGGACTCACAAAGTGGCTTATATCTCTGAGGAGAGATGGGCATACTAACTGGACACTGCCTTCTGGCGTCACATGCTTACAAGTTAGGCCTCGACAATAACGGCAAGTGTAGGAAGTGTGAGCTACAGGAAGAAATGGTTGAGCACGTTTTGTGTTCATATCCTGCGCTCGCCAGGTCAAGGCTCCAGGTATTAGGGGCGGCAGAGTTTCTAGATCTTGAGCCAGCAAATAGACTGGGTCCTAGAAAACTGCTAGTATTTGCCAAGAGGACGCAGTTATTCTATAACAAATGTTTGTCGCGGTACCTGATTGGGGTTCTTCCGTTTGGTCGTCAAACAAATACAAAAAACTATGGACACATTCAGTCTATGCGGGGTCTTTATTGACCGGCCAGTTCAACCTAATCCATCCCGCCAATTTGTACGAAAAATTTGAAGGACCACGACGCATATCGGAAGAGAAGCTCGGCCTTTGATCTTTTTTGAGGCTATTCGTGCCCTACATTTATTTTTTTATCTCAGAGAGGACCACTTTGGGCATTTCCTTCATCGGATTTTTTACTAGAACGCGACCAAAATATATAATAAAATGTGTATTATATTGTGACGAATATTAGCATCAGTAAGCTGTTAGTAAATAATCACACAACAACAAAAACATGAAGCAGCCACTATTATGTACATGTACACATTAAAGCTAGCAAGACTTATGTAGAAGGCGACGAAGAGCCATCTTACACACACAGATGTGGTCATCAGCGACACATACTCACGCATATGGCATGTACTCATATAACTAATTTCGAGCAGGAGATACAAGAGTTCTAGAAGGTGAAACGTCTAGACCTTTGGAGAAATATGCGAACGAAGCAACGGAGAGTATAAAAGCAGCGCAAGCTGAATAATCAGTAATCAGTTACATTTAAACACGCTATCAGTTGCGAAATGAAGTATAATTGTGAAGTATAATTGTACTACACTCAAAGTAGTCTAATAAAGAGCATTTTGCAATACAGAATATTGGTGTGATTTATTCAACAGTATAGCGATTCCAACGTTGGCAGAAGGTTTCAAATAGGCAGAATTTCCAAAAATTCGTTACAATATTAAAAAAAAAAGAAAAATTATATCGTTTGATCCGACTTGGCAAAAGTTTAGCGAAAACGATACAACGTACCTGTAATTAAAAATTTTTTGACATTTTGATACGTGATGGTGCCAAACAAAATGAAATAATTAAAAAAAGAGTTGAACTTATGGCCATTTCAGAAAAGCAGGATGGTCTAATATCAGTATCGTTGGCATTGTAATCATTTGACATTTGACGTTGTGCCGATTTCATATGGGCATAACTTCAATTGACTTTATGGCTGTTGACTCCATGTCATCCCTGCATGTGTATTCATATTTGCAACAGGATTCGTCTCGGGTAGGTGAGATTCATAGTTGGCTTGAGAAAGCTCTGAAGCTTTAAATCTTTCTTCTGCGCTTAACAACTCATTGAGTCTCTTCAACCTAGCCTATCTCCCCAATTATTTTGCACGTCACTGTACATGACATTAAAAAACTTTTGTATACATGTGTTTATATGAGCGCCAGCAAAACTGCAATGCAAAAACAACCAACGGTTCCCAGTGAAAGCGATACCACTAAGCTCAATGTTTTTGTGAGCATTCTTATGAGATATCTACATTCACACATACATACGAGTACAGATAAACCAATGGGTAAAAACGAACTTCCAAAGCACTCAAGTTAAATAAAAAAAAAAGAAAACCAAAATAGAAAAGTGAGAAAATATTGTAAACATTTATAAGGGGAAAACAAATAACAATATGAAACAAAAAAGGTTGCAAACATAATTCACAACGAAACAAATGTGTTATTTTTGTGGCGAACACCCAAAACACAGACAAATATTGTGAGAATTTCCTGCAGCTCAGACATTTAAAAAATGGGTTAAAAATAAAACATTAAAATGGATGCTCTCATTACAAAGTGGGTAGGTATGTGCATATTAGTGTGTGAGCTTTTGTGGGCGTGAGTATAACGTGTTAGCAGAAATCAACACCGACATTATTCAATATACAAAACTATGTTAAAGCAGACGCACACATATAGGTAGACACACATACATTTACACAAACATACAAAGATTGGCGCTGCGACTTCTATTCGAATGATAATGACAGTTTGAACCAAATGAATGCACAGCCAACTAACCATTTAACGGAGTGCCAACCAAACCCAACAAAGAGCACACAAACCAACAAACTAAATACGAATAAAATCAGTTTTAACAAATACATACATACCTATGAACAACAAAACTAAAAACAACGAAGGATTACATTCGTAGCAAATGAAATTCGAGTTAAACCAAACCTTAAAACCTAAATGTTGCATTGAAATTGAAAATAGCAGTAAATCCAACGAAATGGAACGAATTGAAAAGCATTGTGAAGAGGTAAAATCTAGCAAACTGATTCCAGTTGTGCCATGCGGGTGCAGGTTAACCTCAAAAAACCACTTGAAAATGAGGTGAGCGCAATATTGCTTTTGCTGCTGAGATAATGTTATTTATGTAAGTTTGTATGTGTGTGTGGGTGTATGTGTATGACCCTGCTGCTGCTCCCATTCTTTGTTGTTGAGTTTATTGACCGCAAATGCAATTTACTTCACGATCATCAATGAAATTTTTGCCCGAGCTTGGCAATAATGGGTAACAAAATGACCATAAAGCAGCGCCACCAACCAGTTGAATAGCTAAATAAAAATTGCCCGAATGTACACCTGCAATCCTTGCTTACTTTCCTTTAATATTTTTCGTTTTTATTGCTATAGATACTATCGAATGTTCGTTATAGTGGCGGGTTTAAGAATGCAATCATAAAGCCACAAACCTCGCAAGAACTTTTCAAAATAAATTTTTTGCTAGGCATATAGCGATGTGTATTTCCGGTTGATGCTACAACGCGACGTGGGATTTTAATAATTAGAAATAATTCACATAAAATATACATTAGCCAGGGCAATGGGTAATCAGGATTACACATTTTCTCGTTTTAATTCTACGGTTTTACCGAAGGCCACATTTCCGCACTTACTACGTCACCAGTTAGGACACAACCACCCTTATAACTCACCTCATTGATGTAATTCAGCAACGGCACCACTTCATAAATGTTTTTAACGGTTTCGCCGATAGCGATTCAGTCGGCCTTCAAGCATTCAAGTGACGTATCCTGTTTATATAGCAGGCAACACTATTGTGAACCCAAGTCCTAACGGAAGGCCAGATTTGGGTGACCTAGACATTCAACGTGGTCATATAAAGTCGTTCTCCAGTCGATTTTTGTTGTCGTTGAAGCAAAGTTTTAGGGAGTGTTATCGATGTTTATGGTCCTTTGCTGGATATAAATCCAGTACGTTCCGGTAACAAGCACTATTGAGATACAAGCCCGACCATCTCGAGAACGATTTAATATGATCACATTGAAACTTCTAGGACATTCCGCAAGGGACTATGAACATCGATAAGGGTAGTCACCCAAAGCCTTCGAGGATTTCCCGTCTACCAACGGTGGTAATTCAAGGGAGCTCCCTTCACGGTGCTTTTCCTGAGCCCAATAACAAAACAACAAAAACGATAGTTTACCGCAACAATTGATTGCGCCTAGGACAATGATTCTATAAAGTGTAATCACAACAAATTTATTCGAAGATTTATATTCAACGAAATTCGGTGTGGCAGGCGTAACTCGCTAACATCGCGCCACGATGTTGTGGAGGAAGATATAAAGCGAGAAAGAGGGGCAGACCGAAAAATAGGGAGAGAAGGAATATAGGTAGAAGTTAGTCTCTCTTTCTATTTCACTCCTCGTTTTTCCCTCTCTCATCTTTCCTATTTTTCTCTACCGAAGGGAACTCGGAAACAGAGAATAAATGCTAAGAGGATGAAAGAAATAGAAACAGTAAGAGGCGTAGTCTTGCATTTGCTCTACAGTTGAAAATAATGAAACTAGTTGACGCCTCGATTTCTGATACTTGGAACCGGAACCATAGACTCGCGAGCGGAGGATACGGAAACCGTATGTGCTTCATAGTTTTTTCAGCAACACGGCGTTGGAACTTTCTTATCTTTCGGTAGCATTTCTGCTATGCGGATTTCAAGTCAAGACGGTGAGAAGAGCTAGGCAGGTGATTTCAAGGAACAAATTCATTTGTGGGTACCACCTATCCACAAAAATTATAGAGCACCACGTCCACCAAAATGCAAAGTTCAGAAATTGGGCTGAACGGTGGAGTTGCAGCTGTCAATGGTGATAAGAGGAGGCAAAGGTCTGGCAAGGCGAAAGTCTTGCTGAACAAAAACAACAGAAACTATGCTAGTTCTTGATAGGAGCATAGAATCAGGGTAATCTGTGGGAGAAGTGTCTTTCGGTGGCATCCGCGATTTCTGTGATTTATATCGCTAACATTAGGGCCAACTCTGTTCCGCACACGGTGTTTGAAAATGCTGGTTCGTCGCCAATCGTTTACAGTTGGTGCGGTTTGGTCACCTTTACCTTTTGTCTCTTAATTGAAGATTTTTCGCAAAGAAGCGAAAGAGCTGCTACTGTTAGATCGACAGCAGAATCTCTCAGTAATCGCTAGCTCGATAAGGCAAAGGAGATAAGATAGCGGACTTGGACTGAGAGCATTAAAACGTATCGGAATACATCCGTCGCACTACCAGATCAAATTTTTTTTAAGTCGCAGAGTAGTTTATTCTCCTGCAGGTTATATCGGACTTTATGCAGTTGCCTAGAAGTGAGTTACTTTCTGGAATTCTTTAAAACGTTCAACAACTAAGTAGTAATTGATAATGTTTTTTGGCATGGTGCGCATCCCTCAAAGAAGCAAGATTCTGTACCAGATCACGTTTTCGGGATTACGGGATGTGTCGAATGTTGGTCCCAATGCTCTCAGATAATTTTCAATCAAAAATGAATTCAACTTTGTAATCCATTAACCGACTGGGACTCTCTCTAACCTCAGCTGCGGCTGTTTGTCAATCAAATCAATTATTTTGTTACGAGTACGACATGAGATATCACAAAAAAAGCAAACAAAAGCCATAAAAAAATGGAAATATTCCAAAGATTCAAGAGTGAAAACTATGTATAAATGTGACTAAATACACATGCATATGTTTGTTAGTGTATATGCCCAGTAGGGGAAACCTGTACTTTGAAACTGAGACGCTTTTATAGCATGTGAAACCACTACTTATTCGCCGTCTTCCTCTTTTACATGCGAATCTAACATGGTGAGGTCTTAGGCGGTGGAAATGGAACCGCTGCATTACCTTTTCTGTAGATCCCAGCCAAATACAAAATTTCACTTTAGAACTAGTTCTGAACTAGCTTGAAAATTGAGAGTTTCTTGGTACTATTTCCTTGGCTCTGAACACGACCAAAATTCTACATATTGCTTTTAATAAGAAATTATCCCTTTTTAAACGGTTTTATTTAGCTTGAGTTGACAGGCTGCACGGCCGCATGCACGACCGCACGGCCGTTGTGAACGAATCTTGTAATTGAAATTTAAGTAACTTCCCGACAAGCTACAAGCTTGAAACTTGGAATATAGTTCAGAACCCGATGGCAATGCAATAATAAGAAAAAAATCGCCGCTAGGTGGCGCATGGATCGAGATATTCACAAAAATCTTATTTGTGGTCCGATTTGGCTCATATTTGGAACACATAATACATACAAGAATAGAAAGCGACCTATCAAAAAAATCGCCGCTAGGTGGCGCAAGGATCGAGATATTCACAAAAATCGTATTTGTGGTACGATTTGGTTTGGTCCATATTTGGAACACATAATACATAAATGAATAGAAAGCGACCTATGATGCCCGATTTGGCTCATATTTGGAATAAATATTGCATACAGTCCAGTAGAAGTGACATCAAAATATTTTGGAGTTGGGGGAGGGACAAGCATACGTGGCGCAGAGTCGAGTAAAGTCTTTGGAAGGATTATGTATTGAGGACTTAAGTTGTTACAAATTGTCAGGACAGAGTCCTTGTAATAGTGAGTAACTAAATGAACTAAATAGAATGAGAAATAATAGGCAATTAAATAAAGACTAAAAACTTGAAAATAAAATAATTAAAAAAAAATTTTTAAGTGAAACGGTTTTATTGAAAACAATACTTACATGAAATAATAAAAATACGAAAAGCTAGAAAATAATTAGGTAGGCCCTAGGTACTAGTCATCACACTCCTTATCAATCTAGGGCGTTGATCAGACAATTAAATAAAAGCGTTGGACGCGTAAAATTTCTATTGATAATGATAAGTAAAACCAACTGAACCTTAATCAGGTTATGCTACGCCTCACATTTTTAGAAAGTTCACGCGCCCAACTCTTTTATTTGTCTGATCAACACCCTAGATTGATAAGGAGTGTGATGACTAGTACCTAGGGCCTACCTAATTATTTTCTAGCTTTTCGTATTTTTATTATTTCATGTAAGTATTGTTTTCAATAAAACCGTTTCACTTAAAAATTTTTTTTTAATTATTTTATTTCGATATTGCCAACCGGTGCGAAATTGTGGGCAAAAAAGGCATACTCATAATCGAAGCTCCTTAAAGTTGGCCGCAGTTTTTTTGTTGGTGGCCTTTTTCCCAAATATATGCTAAATTTGAAATATATAATGTCTAAAATGTCGTCTTTATATTTGAAAAAATCGAGTGACTAGAGAACTAGTACATATTTGGCACTTTGGGTCTAGTTCCGAACCAGAAATTTGTACCGGTAGTTACTGACTTACCTTCAGTACGCAAACGGATATGAATAACTATTAAACTACAAAACATACAAAAATATGAACATCTGTTTGCATTTGCCTGAGTGTCATCAGATTACACAAATAACTTTTTTGCCACAATATTTGCAAATGGAATTTTACATATTTTCTCAGCAAAATTGTGTAATTGATTTGTTTTCGAACATTTTACTCTTAAGTTGTTCAACCATGCACTGAGCACCACTTATTGTTATTACATACATATATATGTATATGTAGGTATTAAATCAGACTTATGGAATGTATGACTTTACATATTTTTGTTGTTGGTTTTATTATAGTTTTTGGTTAAAAAAGATAAGAAGCAAACGCCGAATGCTCTACAAATAACGAGGATTTGCATTTTGAATGGCAAGAATTAACACATTTTATTTTACTATTAATACATTTTTCAAAAATATGCTTTTTGTGTTTTTATTTAGCTGAAAGACCTTTAACATTCGTTTATTATGATTATAAACGATATAAATATTTGCTGATATAAATTGAAAACCATTTTTAAAGCTCTCCATTGAATTGGTGTATCGATAGTCCACAAAACTATCGACATTTTTTGATAGTTTTTAATAATTCGATGGGCTTTGATAGTCTCAAAAAATTAACTAACGATGCTATCGATTTTTATGCTCGAGCTATTTGTTGATCATTTTGCATATTCTAGCAGAGTGTTTAAAAACTGCACAATAATAATATCAAACAGACCCTAAATATCAGTAGTTTGGGATAAAAAACTACTTTTTCCCAAGTTGGGGCACATGTTGTACATATTTTGGTTCAGTCTACGAACAAAGTTTATAAGACATCCGAACAGGAATATTTCTCCGCTTTAAAGACGCCTATGCATTTCTAAAGTAAACGCTGAAGTATTTTATTTCTTTTGCATGGAAATAGGAGCAGCCCAGAAATTTTGATGTTTGACGAATGTTTAGCTTTGTTCATTTGCTTGACGTCTGAAATGTCATTTTTTCTTCAAGAAACAATGCACAATTAATTATTTCTCAGCAAAATCAAAGTTGCCGGGTGAATTTGTTTCTGAAAATCTTAAGAAAATAGTAACTTTAGAGCTCTGTGCTGCAAAAGAATATTTGACAGACTAAATATTTCTTAAGCATTTCTTGACTATCATTATATATAGACAGCGGCCGCTATAGTGTGGCGGTAGTGTGTTCGGTCTACCCCACAGAAGATGCTGGGTTCAAATCCCGGACAAAGCAACATCAAAAATTTAAAATTAAGCTTTTTTTAAACAGAAAATAAATTTTCTAAGCGAGGTCGTGCACCGGCAATGATTTGGCAAATACTCCGAGTGTACTTCTGCCAGGCTTCTCAGTGAAAATTCATCTGCATTGCAATTAGGAATAATTGAAAGGATCACGATGCAAATTGGAATAGATACTCGATTCAAAATCTCTCCGCAGTTTGTCGCACCATGCATTTTTTTAAAGACGATGATATAGACCCACCAATAAGTATACCGAAATAATCATAATGGCGAGCTGAGTTAATTTAGCTATATCTGTCTGTCTGATGGTACCCGAACTAGTCCATCGAATTTTGGTAAATGTTCATGAAATTTGGTGGGCGGGTATATTTTGATCCCCGATTTTTCAAAACCATTCAAATCGAACCACTGTAGCATATATCACCCATACAACAGGTTTTTCAAAAAAGACGCCTTTTTGTCATATCTTCCTCAATTTCCCTAATAAATGCCGTATGTTTCAACAGACGCTTTAGTATGTGACACATATTACTGTCTGAAAAAACATAGTATATATACAGATCAGATATGAAATTGATTGCTATAGCTATCTCATATTGACAGCAGGAAACGCGAAACTTTGTGTGAGGTTAATCGGTAACAATTGATATTAGTCGAAAATGTCGCTTAAGTATGTACATATGTTTTCTATATATTATATATCTTTTACGGCCGATTATTCGAATATTACGACTGAAATCAGATTATTTCCCAGCTCTATTAATGAAAGGTAGTCCGTCCCTCATGTCTTTTTCAGAAATCAAACACAAGCCTTTGTGATATTCGGTTATAGTACTGGTGGTATATTTGCTTTATTTCAGTTATCAATTCGCATGCTTTTTTTCTAAATGACTTTAACTCTCCATCATATGGTCTATGCCAATTTCTAATAAATATTTTAAAAAATATCACGGCTGACTCCAAATACAACGTTAAGAACACCCTTGAATTTAAAGATAGAATCAATAATACCTTCATTTGCGAAGATGAAAGACTCATCTCCTTTGACGTGGTTTCATTGTTTCCAGGTATACCAACACAAATGGCACTTGACATCATACGTAATAAATGGACGATTATAAAAGAACATACTAATATGTCCACACAACTATTTATGGACATATTAAAGTTTTGTATCGAAGAAAACAGATACTTTAAATTCAATGACACGGTTTATACACAATTAAGAGGTATGTCCATGGGATCTCCGGCATCTCCAGTTATCGCGGACATTATAATGGAAGAACTTTTGAACAATACGATTGAAAAATTAGTGCATAAACCAAGAATTATGACAAAATATGTGGATGATTTATTCGCAATTGTAAAACATGATGAAATACAGAATACCTTAAACGCGCTGAACACTTTTCATAAAAACATAAAGTTCACCATAGAAATGGAAGAAGAAGGAAAACTATCTTATTTAGACTCTATGATTATAAAAAGTGATAGCCAGTTAAAACTTATATGGTATAAGAAACCAACTGCGTCAGGGCGACTAATAAATTTTTACTCTAAACACCCAAAGAGTATGATTATGAATACAGCAATGAGCTGTATACGACGCATGCTACAGATATCAGACGATGTCTATCATCAAGAAATTAGACAAGAAATTTTTTCGCTACTCAAACTAAATGATTTTCCTGAAAATATTATAAGGACATTAATAAGAAGATCGATGTGTGCAGGTAATCTAGAAAAATCCGTAACACCAAAAACGTTTAAATCGGTAATCTACGTACCTCAACTTTCAGAGCGTCTAATCAAGTCCAACTGTTACAACAATAAACAATTTAGAATAGCCCATAAACCCTGTAACACACTCAAAAATATGTTCAACAAAACCAAGTCCATAATACCTCCTATGGAAAAAAGCAACGTCATTTACAAAATTCCGTGCAATGGCAATAACTACGAAGCATGCAGAAGTATTTACGTAGGCACCACCAAATCGAAGTTAAAAACGAGAATAGCACAGCACAAATTGGACATGAAACATTGTCATAATTTAAATAACCAAAAAACTGCACTAACAGCCCACTGTGCATCTAGTGGCCACTGTCCGAACTTTGAGAAAGCGTCAGTATTACAACAACAAAATCACTATAGAAAGAGATTAACACTGGAAATGTTACACATAATACATACACCACCAGACATACGACTAAACTTCAAAACAGACACGATCAACGTCGCTCACTTGTACAGACACTTATGCGGCAGTTACTCACGTACGTACGTACCAAAAACGTGTCAGCTGACACGACCTATCTTATGAGTGTACAATGTAAACGAAAACTCACCGACGTGCAACGCCCGTACGTACGTAGCCCGGAACGTAGAAATCAAAACAATTTGGATTTTTTCCGTAAGAACGTGTCAGCTGATCGCTCTCTCACTAGACAGAGTTGCCTAGTAAACTTTTGTGCGCCAATTTTTAACCGTTTGCAATTTTATGCAAAAACACCTAATTAAAGTTTGAAAAATTGTGAAAATAATTCGAAATAATTATGCAAAAGTGCTGATTATAAATATGTAATCTATATATACTTATTTAATATGTATTCCGGCCTTTTACAATATCAAAAATTAAATTGGAAAAAGTTGATGTTTCCATAAGCATGCATGCAAACTGGCCAATGGCAACAGTGCTTTGTGTAAACAATACACACACAAATATCTTATGTACATGTACACGGACGCACACATTGATTCCTACGGGCTTGAGAGTTCGGTCAAACGTGCTTCGTACGACAAACGTCCGTACGTACGGCACACGTCGGTGGGTAACTGCCGCATTACTCACAACAAAATCGACAGTACAAAACTCCACGCCAACGCGAACGGACGTTTAACTCAAAAATGTATGTATGTTTATAATATATGACATATAACATGTATGAAAATTTGTTTTTACATTGTTTTGTATAGTCCCTTGAAGACGGTTACCGATGTGTAACCGAAATATATCGGAATAAAAAATAAAAACTGGTGTTTTTATTACCAAAATATTGACCTCGAGCCGGTACACATAAAACCAATTTCTTTAAATATAAGGTCGCCAAAAAAGAATATTAAATGACTTTTTGATAAATGATTTTGTTTACTTTTTACATTTCATTTCTAAAATTTTCAGGAATTATTTTACCAAAAAGTATTAAATATATACATGTAAGAAAAATTTCTTTTCTGCGTTAAGCATTTGATTCGGAAATAGTGGTGCATTGGCTGATGGATATTGGTTTATCCTGCTTGGGTTCCTCGGTTGAACCAAAAACGCATAACGGACACTTTTGTTTTAGAACTTGTCGGTATTTTGGATGGCTGAAATTTAAAGCTATCATTTCCAATCAAATAAATTTAATACAGATCAATTCACCTTATAGCATAAACAATCGGATTAAGTACAGCACCAACTTTTGCGAATATTCCACCCCAAATTGTGTTAAGCGGTGTCAGACCGCCCACTCCGAAAACACCACAATAAGTAATTGTACTATAAGGCGTCCACGCCATAAACCATAAGGAGATTGTGGTCAAAGCCACCTTAGCCAATTTCAGTTCAATACTCTTCTCACAATCTTCTGAAGAGCGCAACGATTTAACTTTCATTCTTCTCGCTTGTTCACGCATTGCCTTTTCATGAGACGAAACAGCAGCAATAATAAACCAATAAGAATAGCAAATGGTGAAGAGGGGAGTAAAGTACACCCATACTGTGTAGATGAAAATATAAGCGCGTTCCGTTGGATCTTTTGTCATGTAGTCAATAGTGCAACCCGTTAAACTGCCTTCCGGCACATATCTGCAGAAGCGAAAATTGTTTTGGAAAGCTATTTTTATGAAATTGTAAAATTTGCACAAAAATTCACCTGTTCCAACCCATCATGGGTAAAACTGTCCAGAATGTGGCGAATAACCAAATTGCTTTGATTTTCCTGGTTGCCAATTTGATTGTCATTGGTCGTCCCGTCACGCCCTTCACTATTACGTTATACCGATCCAGCGCAATCATCGTCATCGACCAAATCGAAACGCAACCAAACATTGAGCCACAAATAGCATAAATATCACACCATAATGGTCCGAGTATCCAAGTTCCGTTGTAAAGATTAATAATCATAACTGGCGCTTGTGAGACCATCATACACCCGTCCGAAAAAGCTAAATTAAGTATAAGCAGGTTAGCGGGTGTACGCAATGACTTAGTGCGTCCAAATATGTAAAGAACAACACCATTGCCAATGGTGGAGACAAACAGAAGGACGAATGTAAAAATCGCCAAAATTTTACTAATTTTTGAGTCCACTGGTGGAAACTTACTCCAATATGGATTGATGAGATGAGCCATGTCTGGTGTTACCTAAAAGCAAAGCGAACATCAACTTTCTTAATATGTAATTATAAACCCTTTCAAAATAACAACAACAATTATAAGAAGGTGCCTGTCTAAGGCTGCGCCGAGGGCCGAAGACGATATACAAATTTTGTTTTCCGGTATTAAGTAAAACAAGTTAAGAACAAGTAATTTCGGGTGTAACCGAACATTACATACTCAGCTGAGAGCTTTGGAGACCAAATAAGGGAAAATCGCCATGTAGGAAAATGAACCTAGGGTAACCCTGGAATGTGTTTGTACGATATGGGTATCAAATGAAAGGTATTAATGAGTATTTTAAAAGGGAGTGGGAGTTAGTTCTATAGGTGGACGCCTTTTCGAGATATCGCCATAAATGTGGACCAGGGGTGACTCTAGAATGTGACATCGACCAAATGTGGGCATTTCCAGGGGCTTTTGATTTCACCCTGCAGAACTTTTTCATTTCTTCTACTTAATATGGTAGGTGTCACACCCATTTTACAAAGTTTTTTCTAAATTGATGTATATTTTGCTTCAAAAAACCAGTCCAATCATCATGTTTTATCCCTTTTTTTGTATTTGGTAAAGAATTATAGCATTTTTTCATTTTTCGAAACTTCCGATATTGGAAAAGTGGGCGTGGACATAGTCGGATTTCGTCTATTTTTAATACCAATATAAAGTGAGTTCAGATAAGTACGTGAATAGTACTAAATTTAATAAAGATATATAAATTTTTGCTCAAGTTATCGTGTTAACGGCCGAGCGGATGGACAGACGGTCGACTGTGTATAAAAACTGGGCGTGGCTTCAACCGATTTCGCCCATTTTCACAGAAAATACCAAATTTCTCATGGATTGGTAAATTTTTGTTCGACTTATGGCATTAAAAGTATTCTAGACAAATTAAATGAAAAAGGGCGAAGCCACGCCCATTTTGAAATTTTCTTCTATTTTTGTATTTTGTTGCACCATATCATTACTGGAGTTGAATGTTGACATAATTTACTTATATACTGTAAAGATATTAAATTTTTTGTAAAAATTTGACTTAAGATATTTTTTTTAAGTTGGCGTGTGCGTCATCTGACTTTGCTAATTTATATCTTGAACATATATAGAAATAGCAGTAACGTTCCTGTCAAATTTCATCATGATATCTTCAACGACTGCGAAATTACAGCTTGACAAACTTTTAAATTACCTTCTTTTAAAAGTTGGCGGTGCCACGCCTACTCTCCAAAAATTTTACTGATTTTCTATTCTGCGTCATATGGTCAACAAACCTACCAAGTTTCATTGCTTTATCCGTCTCTGGTAATGAATTATCGCATTTTTTCGGTTTTTCGAAATTTTCGATATCGAAAACGTGGGCGTGGTTATGGTCCGATTTCGTTCATTTTAAATAGAGATCTGGGGTGAATGCCCAGGAACTCACATACCAAATTTCATCAAGATACCTCAAAATTTACTCAAGGTCTCGTGTTCACGGGCAGACAGACGGACGGAAGGGCGGACGGACGGACGGATGGACATGGCTAAATGAACTTCTTTTTTCGCCCAGATCATTTTGATATATAGAAGTATATATCTATCTCGATTAGTTTATGCCGTTACGGGGTACCGTTATGCGAACAAAATTAATATACTCCGTGAGCTCTGCTCAGCTGAGTGTAATACAAATGTACGCATAGTTGGTATTCCTTTTTTGTGCCTTTGAAAGAAATGTTTATTGGCTACGTTTACACTCATTCCAGTTGTAAATGAGAAAGTGTCACATGAAAATAAGTATAGGCAATCGTAAATGAGAAATCGTCATTTCGATATGAATGACATTTTTAGGCCAGAGAGCGTCAAATGAAAATGCAAAAAGTTGCGTTTGAGAGTAGTCATTTGGAAATGAGAAAACCTCCGATGTAAATGTGAAAGCGTCATAAGGAACTGAGAATGCTCAATTGTAAATACAAAAGCGTCATTAAATATATTAATAGTAAATTGTAAATAAGAATGCTGCAAATGATAATGAGAACACGCCGTAGGGAAATCAGAAACCGTCAGATTTAAATGCGAAAATGTCATACGGGAATGAGAATAATCAAGTGCAAATTGGTAAGTATAAACCGAATATGCGAAAGCGGAGAAAGGAGAAGGTTCGTATAGGATGGGCACACGCGCTGCTTGAGTAAGGTCAGCTTTTCAATGTTGAGAAGTGCAGTCGAACCAATTAAATGACTTAGTTTGGTGTACCACAACGATCCATGTCATTTGAGAAATCTATTCAAAGGTAGCTGATACCTCAATTGGAAAAACGGAATTTCTGCATTTAGCACCGTGCTTCCCAGTGCTGTTCCCCATTGCGACGCTTTAGGTGTAGGGTAACAGCTGCCATAGTTGGAACAACTGAAGGATAAAGCAAAGGGAATAGTAACTGGAGGAAACTGAGCGAAAACACTCCAGAATTCAATACCGTCTCATGGAAATGCTTTCCCACTGCAAGATATGTCAGTCCGAATATTGGAAACCGCATATCAATTATTTTTACCCTTACAGAATATGCCCGTTGCCACATAACTACATGGTTTCTCTGTAGCACCTTTTTATATTCTTTATTACAAATGACGCTTTCCAATTATTATTTCATGCTTTGTCATTTGCAATTGACTGCTCTCATTTAGAACTGCCTCCTACAAGCTTTCGAAATTTTATTTGACGCTCTCTCATTTACAAGTTAACATATCAAAGAGACGCTTTCTAATTTTCAACTGGATGGAATCCGTGTAGTAGATGGTGTAGTAATCGGTTGCCACTTCAGCTTAAAAATGCTTTTATGTAGGATTGTGCCGGGTATTTGGTAAGTATTTAGCTTGTGTCACGGTATTTTCCATTAACAGGCGGACTTCTACCAGTAAATGGTCGGATATTCCCCAAAAAATACTCTCGTAGTCTTTATAACTTAAAAGTCCCAAATATCTAAGAAATATTTGTTTTCAAGAAGTATGTAGATCATAAAAGGCTTATGTATATATGAAGCTTTCCATATCACTTTAAAAACGATGTAGGCAACGATGTTATGTTGTTATCGTAGGGTACATTAACCATGGAAAAGGAGGGACCGAAGTCTGAAAGGTCCTTTCTTCAAAAAAATTAGTTCCGATGCGTATTTAACGTTACAAATTTCTGCGTACAGAAAGACATTTGAGATAAATTTTGTAGTATTTTTTTCGTTATTATTTGTTTTAAATTTTTGTATTTACTTTTTGTAACTCTCTCAAGTTTTTGCAGTTTTTTGCAGAACTGGGCCTTTTTGTGGTGCTGAAATTAAAGCCCAATTATTTCCCTTGAAAAAATGCGTAACTTAGTTTGTCGATCAATGGCAGTTTTTATGGTTTTGGGAACAATTAACGTGAAAAGCCTTACATCACCCACAGCAACTTCAAGAAAATGTCTCGCAAACAAAAAAGCAAAAACTTAATTTATGCCGTGAGGGCGCGGATACGTGAAGTACTTGTAGGAGCTAATTTTGTATCGCGCCCAGAAACCTTGAATAAGTCTCTAGAAAATCGTGTCTGTACATACAAGATTTCCAAAAAAAAAAAAAAAATGAGTGCACTTGACGTTTGGAATGTCGTAGAATCCCTCGGCACCACTTTTTTCTGTTTGTCGGTATGTCTGTTTGTCCTTTGGTCTGTATGATATCGATAATCTCGGAAACTAACGAATGGATTTTTATGAGACTTTCACACATGGATAGCCTGTAATCCAGAAGAGAATCTAGAACTTATTTCATTAAAATCGCCTGAGAAACAAAAAAGATATAGTTGTTTAAGCTATAATTAAGCTAATTTTAAGGATGTTTTTTTTGAAAAACGAAGGAAAATGCACTTAGTTTCCAAACAAATATCAAAGAATGCCTTTGCAAAGTTTTTTTTCAATTTCATATAAATTAAAAATCAAATTCATGAATAGATACAGTGGCGTACCAAAAAAAATTATTTCACGCTGCCATATTACGAAAATCGGTTAAAATGAGGTTACCTAAAACCTCTAAATATGCGTACAATATGGGCATCAAACAATAGAGGAAGGTCACTGGTTTCATTTGAATTTTGTGATATTTCGATAAATTAATCGATAACTGAGTTATCGGTCAAAATGTTTTTGCTCCAAAATCTATAAATTTACCTACAATATGAAATACTTTTAGCTAAGATTTTAAACCTTTTACATGCGTTAATCCCTGATCAGGGACTCAAACCTTTTGGTACAATTCGATTTATCTATTCGCTGACAGGTGGCGCAAAGTTTTCGTGTGTACTGCGATGCTTTGGTAGGTGTGCGATTGGTTGTCGTACACATACACTAAATAAAATTTTCGTAAATGCTGTAATGCCAAATGTCGGAACGGTTATTTGTTATGTGCCCATTTAATTTTCATTGCATTATTTTTAGCAACACTATGCCCAAAAAGCGTTCAAATTTATCTAAACGCACTAAAGCTGCTAAGAGGTTAAGACTACTGCAATCACAAGAATCGAGTGAAAATTATGAAGCGAGGCTTTCGGCAAATAGAGAACGTATAGCATTTATCAGATCTATGGAAACTCCTTCCGAAAGTGATGCGCGCCGACATATTGATAGGGAGCGCCATGCTTTGTCGCCCGAAAGAGAAATTCGTCTTAGTTTGCAGCAAGTTAGGACTAATTTAAATCGATTTTTTGAAAGCAGTGAAGGTCGACATACACGACTCAGCACTGACCGAGAGCACCATGTATTGTCTCGAAGTTCTGAACCTGTTGTCGAGAGAGAGTCCCGGCTAAATGATCAGCGTATCCGCTCTGCAAACTTAAGGTCACAGGAAACAAGTGACCAAAGGGACAATAGGCAGATGGCTGATCGTGAAAGCTACGCGCTGTCTCGCGAATTAGAAACCTCCCCTGAGAGAGAAATTCGTTTAAGTACGCAGCAAGTTAGGACAAATTTAAATCGCTTCTTTGAAAATGAAGAAGAACAACTTATACGACTCAGCAATGAGCGAGAGCGCCACATATTGTCTCGAGGTTCTGAACCTGTTGTCGAAAGAGAATGCCGTTTAAATGATCAACGCATCCGCTCAGCAAACTTAATGTTACACGAAACAAGTGACCAAAGGGCCAATAGGCAGATGGCTGATCGTGAAAGTCACGCGCTGTATCGCGAATTAGAAACCTCCCCTGAGAGAGAAATTCGTTTAAGTACGCAGCAAGTTAGGACAAATTTAAATCGCTTCTTTGAAGATGAAGAAGAACAACATATACGAGTCAGCAATGACCGAGAGCGCCACGTATTGTCTCGAGGTTCTGAACCTGTTGTCGAAAGGGAGTCCCGGTTAAATGAGCAGCGCATCCGCTCAGCATGTCCAAGGTTATGCCAAACAAGTAATGAAAGGGTCGATATGTTGAACGCCGATTGTAAGCATAGGACATCCGAAACCTTTTCGCATCGTGAGGAACGTTTGATAAATGATCGACATCGCCATAACAATACTAGAATGCTGGAAAGTAGCAACCAACAACGCAGCAGTATAGTTATGACTGCAGAAAATTACGAACGCCTACGTGAAAATCAAGAAACATACAGGGCCAACGAGAGGGAACAAAATGACTCTGAAGAGCTTCCCCCAAATATTGATGTAGGTAACGGCTTACTCTCCTGGATTACTAAGACAAAAAGTGCTTTTGCATATAACCCTTTAGTAGATTATGCTAAATACTCATTAATTGGCGAAATGAATTTGAAATGCAGATTTTGTGAAGCCCTTAAATTCCAAAAAGAAACGGTTGGAATGTGTTGTTCCAATGGAAAGGTCAGTTACGAAATTTTCCTAAATCCGCCTGAAGTTTTGAAAGCTCTGCTCAACAGTGATCATTCGCAGTCAAAGCACTTTTTAGAAAACATTCGCGCGTATAACAGTGCATTTCGAATGACATCTTTTGGAGCAAAACAAGGGACGGAAGGACCTTTTATGCCTACCTTCAAAGTCCAAGGGCAGGTTTATCACCTTATTGGTTCATTGTTACCCGAGAATGAGCCAAAGTTCCTGCAAATATATTCCGTAGCGAATTATGAAGATCAGGCGGCTATTCTGCAAAATATGCTACATGATGTAAATCCATACGTTCGCGATTTTAAAAATGCCCTTGATTTCGTTCCCGAAGAGCAAAATAATAATTATAAATTTGTAATATGTGCTGATAAAAGGTCTGCAACAGAATATCCAAGAAGGTACAATCCTCCTACTACAAATGAAGTTGCAGTTGTTTTAGTTGACCAAGAGTGTGAAAGGCGCGATATTGTTTTGCGCACTCATGACAATCGTCTTCATCGTATATACGAGACACATCGATCATACGATGCGCTTCAAAACCCAATAATTTTTTGTCACGGGGAAGATGGATATAACTTTGAATTACATCTAATTAACCCTACTACTAGATTGCCAAACCCACATAAGAAGTTGTCCTCACAACAATTTTATGCATACACGCTACAGATAAGAGCAAACAGTTTTTTATACTTGCAAAGATTTCGTAGACTATTTAATCAGTTTATTATCGATATGTATGCTAAAATTGAAACCGAGCGTTTGGTTTACATACGGACTAATCAAAGACGGTTGCGTGCTGAGGAGTATGTGCACTTACGTGATGCTATGCAACAAGATGGAGATACAGAAAATTTGGGCAGATTAGTAATACTTCCGTTCAGTTTTACGGGAGGTCCACGATACATGCACGAACGTACACAGGATGCTTTTTGCTACGTTAGAAAATATGGAAAGCCTGATCTCTTTATAATGATGACAACAAATCCGAAGTGGGCTGAAATTACACAGCAACTTTTACCTGGTCAAAATGCTTACGATCGGTACGACATAATAGCTAGAGTGTTCCACTTAAAACTTAAAGCTCTAATACGCCTAATTACAAAGGAGAATCTGTTTGGGTCAGCTTTGTGCTTTATGTACAGCGTTGAGTGGCAAAAACGAGGCCTACCACATGCACATGTACTGCCCTGGTTGGAAGAAAAAATACGCCCTAACGATATTGATAATGTGTAAGTGCCGAATGTCCAGACAGAAACACAGATGCCACACAATTTGACATAGTAAGAACACACATGGCCCATGGTCCTTGCGGGATATTAAATAGCAACTCTCCATGCATGCAGAACGGCCGATGCTCGAAAGATTATCCACGGGCACTTATAGAACACACCATAACGGGAGAGGATGGATATCCCTCTTATCGGCGACGGTCCCCAGAAAAAGGTGGGTTTACTGCCACTTTAAGATTACGTGGTGAAGATATAAATTTGGACAATAGATGGGTCGTACCATATTCACCTGTACTCTGCAAAACGTTTCAGGCCCACATCAACGTGGAAGTGTGCAGTAGTGTATCATCCATTAAATACATATGTAAGTATATAAATAAGGGCAGTGAGCAGGCAACGTTTGCGTTAATGAATGAGAATGACGAAATAACTAGATTTCAATCAGGGCGTTATATAAGCTCGTCAGAGGCCGTTTGGAGAATATTAAGCTTTCCTATTCATGAGCGATATCCCCCTGTAGTGCATTTGGAGGTTCATCTAGAAGGAGGGCAAAGGATATACTTCAATTGCGAAAACGTGACACATCGAGTAGAAGACCCGAGGTAAACCACTTTACTGGCATACTTTCGGCTTTGCGAAAGAGAAAGGTTTGTGAGGACATTAATGTATGAGGAGATTCCCTCTTATTACACGTATGATAAGCAAAGAGGTGTTTTTAACCGCAGGAAACGGGGCAGATCTGTAGATGAAGAGCCCGGCATTTTTAAGGAACTTGTCATTGGACGTGTATATATGGTTTATCCGAACAATGCCGAGTGTTTTTACTTGCGGTTGTTGTTGCATACAGTACGAGGACCTACTTCCTTTTCGGACCTTCGACTTTTTTGGAAGTTGAATATCCCACTTTCCGCAATGCTTGCCGAGAACGCCACTTGCTTGACGATGACAAGCATTGAGATGATGCTATATCCGAAGCAAGCATTAGTGACAGTCCAAGCCGGTTGCGACATTTGTTTTGCGTTTTAGTGGTATTTTGTTCTCTATCGAATCCTATGGCTCTGTGGGTAAAACACAAGGATAAGCTGTCAGAAGACTATCTCAGAAGCATGCGACGCCATATTGAAGGGGAAATTAACAACGTAATGCGGGACAGAGCTGTTAATCAATGCTTAATCGAACTTCAGAATACAGTTTTGTCAATGGGGGGGCACATACTATTCCAATACGGCTTACTCGAACCATCTATAGACGGTGAACGCGTGAACAGGGAATACGCAAGCGAAATTACGTATAATCCTACAGAACTTGCGGATACTTTACGTAGTGGCATTCAACGTTTAACGGATGAGCAAAGAGGAGTATTCGAACGCGTTTGTTATAGTGTCGATAATGAAGTAGGTGAGATTTTGTTTTTAGATGCTCCTGGTGGTACAGGAAAAACTTTCCTAATTAAAATTGTTTTGGCAAAGGTGCGAGCTCAAGACCAAATAGCTTTGGCACTGGCTTCATCTGGTATACCTGCAACTTTATTACCTGGTGGTAAAACTGCCCATTCCATATTCAAAATCTCCATACACTTAGATATCAATGAATATCCAATGTGCAACATAGCAAGAAATTGTGAAAAAGCCAGCGTTATTCGTGACTGTGTGTTGGTAATATGGGATGAATGCACCTTGGCGAACCGAACAGCCGTAGAAGCTGTGGACAGAACGCTGAGGGATATACGCCAAAATGGCCAAGTTATGGGTGGTGTTACTTTTCTCTTTTATGGAGATTTTCGGCAGATACTACCGATTATACCACGCGATACAAGAGCAGATGAAATACGAGCGTGTTCGAAGAGCTCATATTTATGGTGTAATATTAAAATAATGCATTTAATAGAAAATATGCGCGCTCGAATCGGAGGCAACATAAATGCGCAGAACTTCTCCGAAACTTTGCTAAAGATTGGAAATGGTACATACCCCGAAGAAGAGGGCAAAATTACACTGCGCGATAATTTGTGCCGTACCGTACATTCTATGCAAGAACTAATTTCTACTGTTTATAATGATCTGTGAGTCTGTCATGATAACTTTTGGCTTTGCGAGAGGGCTATCTTGACGCCACGAAATGACCAGGTTTTGAAAATTAATTCGTATATACTCAACGATATTCAGGGAGAGGAGGTCGAATACTTTTCAATCAACAGAGTTTTGGAGCAAGATGACTCAACAAATTTCCCTTTGGAGTTTTTAAATAGCCTTAGTGCACCTGGACTTCTATCCCATAATATTATTTTGAAAATCGGCGCACCAATTATTCTGTTGCGTAACCTAAGCCCACCAAAATTGTGCAATGGAACGAGGCTCAAAGTTGTTTCTCTAAAACAAAATATAATTGAAGCAGAAATTTTGACAGGCAGTGGCAGAGGAGAGAGAGTCTTTATACCACGTATCCCCTTATACCAAACAACTTTCCTTTTAGATTTAAACGTGTTCAATTCCCGGTGAGCCTTTGCTATGCTATGACAATCAACAAAGCACAAGGCCAGACGATGAGTTTTGTGGGCGTTGATCTGACTGTGAGTTGCTTTTCTCATGGCCAGCTTTACGTGGCGCTCTCACGTGTTAGTGAAGCAGACAAATTAATCGTCTATGTTCCTAACACTTCCACATCAAACGTTGTTTATTAAAAATGTTTTTTACTCTCTGGTATATCAACAGGATCTATAAGTATTTTCTGTTTTATATTTTGAATGTGTATGTATATCCATATATGTATGTTAGTTACGGCTTATAACTCTTAACCGATTGAAGCAATATTTACTGATTTTAGTGCATGCTTTAGCGGTAAGCTTTGACTTTAATATAAATACGCATCCCGAACAACGTTGGGTGCCCTGCTAGTATCAAATAATTCACCAAGGCCCTAAGAATTACTATTACACTTAAGTAAGTGAATCATCTACTACAAACCATTGCGTTATGCAAAATAAGCGTAGGGGCACTCTCACCAGTATTTACTAGCAGTTTGGGATCAGCTCCATAGTGTAATAATTTTGGTAACATTGGAATTGTCTGAAAGGCATTTTACATTTTTCTTTTAGCTTTTGATGTTCAATCTTCTCGCACGTGATTAAATTCCTTACCCTCAAAAATTATCTTAGAAAAAATAAAAATGAAAAAATTGTACCTTTTACCAATGAAAATAACAAAGACTAATCCGCTGAACAAAGCTTAATCTCCTCATGCCTAAGCAGATTTAAGTTGACGTCTCTTTAGCGCTAATTTGGACGTAACAAAATCAATGCGATTTAAACACAAATATAGGTATATTTAACATTAGGGAGTCATTAAAAAATATAGGTAATATATATTTTACAGTCTCTCCCTTCAAACGGTAATATCAATGTGAAAGATGTGACACACATAAGCATTTGATTTCCATTAAAGATGGTTAAAGTACGACGCACAGAGGTCAAAGTTCCGTATTCAAATGTATTCAACGAAGGCCAATATTTATTTGTAATATCTTTGATTTGATTTTGTAAGGACCACCCTTATGTCACATTACACAAAAGTTGGAAATCATTCGATGTCTCCTATTGCAACTTAACGCCTTAACAATCAATGTGTTGGGCAAATGGATTTTTCTGTGAAGCTCTCTATGGTAGGTATTCTTGAAATTTTGAGAGACTAGTAGCAGTCTCAGGATGAATTTGAGCTGACTAAGGTGATTGTTTGGGTCAGTCCGCAATCATTGCTGGACAAAAAAACGATTTTTTGTGAATATTTGAGGACCTTCAGGGAAAATTCAGGTTTTATTTCTGGTTCAGTTCTTGTTACTTTGAACCCATGGCGGAACATTGCGCACGCTTTTGCAAGCCTTTACCGAAGCCTTTGGGGATTACCTCGGAATCGTTTCAAAAATAACTTCGGGAATATTTCACAAACATTTGCAGAATTTTTCGGGATAAATTTAAGGTTAATAGGGTGGTTGTAAGAGTTAGTCCGGGATCATTCTTGAACAACAATAAATCTTTCGAGACCAGATGATGTTCTTTTTGGTTTGGATCAGAGTATCCAACCATTCAGGGACTAATTATTCCACTATTTCGGAACTACTTTCCGAGTCATTTCAGAACTATATCGGATTAGTTTTCGACTGCTTTGAGGATCATTCTTGTATATAGTTCTCTTGAATAATAAATAATAACATTATATACAGCAGCGAAATGAAAAATAGCAGTGGGAATTTTTATCAAATTTTATCCAATAAATTCTTTTTTTTCTCGATATTTTAAATAACTTCTATAAAGTTGAACTATCCAAACCAATCTTAAAAACGTATCCGAAAAAAATCAGAAAATTCCTGAAAGTTTAACATAAATTTCGAACTATTTATTTAAATTTTTCAAAATTTTTTTTTTATATTTGCAGTTTATGAGCCCAATAAACTTTAGTTCAAAAAAATACAAGAGCATAGGCCCTTATTAATGAGCATTTTTCGATCTTCGCTGGTTATCGAACATCGAAAATCGAATTAAAAATTAGTATTATGACATCAAATCTTTGTCGAAATTTGCGTTGTGTATCTAATTTTGAAGCGAATAGAAATTTGTTGTCGGCGCTGTATCGAATTAGAAGAAAATTGTTTGAAATGTTAGTTTTTTGTGTTTATCTTCTACTTTTTTGCTACTTAATAGTAATTTCAAACTATTTGTATTAATCTTTTATAGTGGATGCCTTATTTTTATTAAAATTAATATCCACATAAAAATTATTTAAAAGAAAATGTTATATTTGCATGATGCAAATTTGAATATTAATGAAAATTTTTGAAAATAATAAAAACAATATTGACAATTAAAATATTGTAAAACATATTAAAATTGCAAAGTAACATAATAACCAAGTTAAATAAAAATAATTTAGTCAATATAATTTAAGAACCCTATATATAGGTCCAAGGTCGTGAATACAAAACACTTGCTTGGAAGAATAATTTCATAAATTGGATCCGATGCTCAGTTGAGACAATCCCTAGCGCAAAATCTGAGAATTGTTGCCAATTTCAAAATGGTTGGAATAGACTTGGCTCTTGTGCATTGTTGCAGCCACTCATCTTTACTGGATAGCAAGTCCATGAACGCTTCTATGGTCATTATGAAGTTTAGTTTTTAACACATGTAACAAAATGTTTAAAAAGTTTCGATGTTTAGAAAGCTACAATTACGCGTTGAAATTCATTTCAGCGTTTTATACTTCTGGGTAGTTCCAGTACTCAAGCTTTTTTCTTCATAATAAATAATTTTGCTTTTATTTTATTTGACAAATGAATTAATTTATCGAATTATCGAACAATGACACTAGTCTTGATCGAATAAGTGTCATAATACCGAATGAAAATTCGATCGATCAGCTCTTTCGACCGCAGTCGAAAATCGAATTTGTCTCATAATAGGGGCTATAGGTCTCCGAAAAAAATTGTAATAAGTCAATAGGAATTTTTGAGAGACTATCAACTTGTACTATGTAAGATAAAATTGATTGGGCTACAAACTACATATACCAAATTAAAAGTTCGAAATTCCTCGTATTTTTGAATTTTTCGTAAAAGGCTTTGAGATCGGTTACATAATTTTAGTTACAACCTTCATAGACTTTCTTTCTTAAAAATCGTAAATAAAAAAGAAAATTATTAATTGATGAAATTTGATAAAAACTGAGTAGTGATATTTTTCTGTTCGCTGCTAAACATGAAAAAGTTTTGTTTATTGAACCAAATAGTTTCTTTTGACGACATTTAGCTATAATTCGAAAGGTAATTTCTCCGTTTTTCGAAGTAAGCTGAATCTTGCAAAAAAGAAATGTGGGCGGAATTCACTTTTTTGTCTTACTTACTATTATAAAAGAATTTTTTCGCAAGTTTCTAAGACACTTGCGGGCTAGGAAGCGAAACTCCGAAAACTTTGAAACTCTATATGAAAAAAATTTCAATCAGAAAGGAAGGTAAAGAATGACCAAATTTGTATTGTTTTTAAGTAAAGTAAGTAATTAGGCCACCGTGGTGTGATGGTAGCGTGCTCCGCCTATCACACCGTATGCCCTGGGCAAAGCAACATCAAAATTTTAGAAATAAGATTTTTCAATTAGAAGAAAATTTTTCTAAGCGGGGTCGCCCCTCGGCAGTGTCTGGCAAGCGCTCCGATTGTATTTCTGCCATGAAAAGCTCTCAGTGAAAACTCATCTGCCTTGCAGATGCCGTTCGGAGTCGGCATAAAACATGTAGGTCCCGTCCGGCCAATTTGTAGGGAAAAATCAAGAGGAGCACGACGCAAATTGGAAGAGAAGCTCGGCCTTAGATCTCTTCGGAGGTTATCGCGCCTTACATTTATTTTTTTTTTAAGTAATTAGAAGAAAATAAGTTCACAACATTTTTAACTCCGAACTTCGAAAGCTTAGACCCATGTTTTATAGGCTAACTTCCAAAAAGGAGAAATACTGGTTTAATGTAGAACAAAACCGGGTGCTGTCCAGTGTTATTTTTTTCCAATTATTTTCTCACTCATTTCCCAAACATTTTTAAATCGCGCTCTTAAAAATAAATTATTTTCCACTTTTTCGCCCTAGTTCTTAGATTGACCCTAGTTCTCGATAAAACTTAACAAAAAAATAAATTTGTTTCATATCATCGTCACCTCACAATGTTTCGAAGCCTGAATAAAATACCACCATATCTCCAAAAAAAATCCCTCATATTTCATTAGAATACCGCACTGTCCAAGAATTTTTTATCAAGAAGGGCATACCTCAATACAAAACGCTGAGGAAGTAGGATCGTTAAATAAACTTTAATAGATATAGTGCATTTTTCAAAAATTGTGAAGATAGGGCGAGATACTCCATTCAGCAATCGATTTTAAATAATTTTTTTTTGTCCACTTACACAATCAAGTATTGTTCCATTTGCCGTATTAAGCTCACATAGTTTGCCAAATTCTTTCCAAAATTCATTGAGGCTGCAGAGAAAAGCACAAAATTTATTTTTGCTTCATAAATATGCTATACATAGTACGGGTCAATATGTATTTATATTCACTAACCGATTTTGACTCTCAGAATAATTTATAGATAGAAAATTTTCGAGCATTTTTAATTTTATATTGTGCGTGAGTCGTTAAGCTCCCGATTCTGTAACTGAAATCACTGCTTCGACAACGCGTTAACATTTCGCCAACAATACGTGTCGTCTACTAAAAGGCGCATTGAGCCTAAACGGCTAATTTGAAAATTACCGCACTAACACGCTCAAAAAAGACACCACTCAAACAGCTGACATACGCAAAATGATTAGCGCAAGTCTACACGTGAAAGAAATGTGACTTAGCCATATTAAAATTTTTGGTTTGTAATAATCTATAATATAACAAGAAAGGAAGGCTAAGCTCGGGTGTAACTGAACATTACATACTCAGCTGAGAGCTATGAAGACAAAATAAGGGAAAATCACCATGTAGGAAAATGAACCGAGGGAAACCCTGGAATGTGTTTGTATGACATGTGTATCAAATGAAAGGCATTAAAGAGTATTTTATGAGGGAGTGGGCCATAGTTCTAAGGGTGGACGCTATTTAGGGATATAGCCATAAAGGTAGATCAGGGTTGACTCTAGAATGCGTTTGTACGATATGGGTATCAAATGAAAGGTGTTAATGAGTATTTTAAAAGGGAGTAATCCTTAGTTCCATAGGTTGACGCCGTTTCGAGATATCGCCATAACGGTGGACCAGGGGTGACCCTAGAATTTATTTGTACAATATGGGCATCAAACGAATGGTGTTAATGATTATTTTAAAAGGGAGTAATCCTTAGTTCCATAGGTGGACGCCGTTTCGAGATATCCCCATAAAGGTGGAGCAGGGGTGACCCTGGAATTTGTTTGTACAATATGGGTACCAAATGAAAGGTGTTAATGAGTATTTTAAAAGGGCGTTAGCCTTAGTTCTATAGGTGGACGCCTTTTCGAGATATCGCCATAAAGGTGGGCCAGGGGTCACTCTAGAATTTGTTTGTAAGATATGGGTATCAAACGAAAGGTGATAATGAGTATTTTAAAAGGGAGTGGTGGTAGTTGTATATGTGAAGGCGTTTTCGAGATATCGACCAAAATGTGGGCCTGGGTGACCCAGAACATCATCTGTCGGGTACCGCTAATTTATTTATATATGTAATGCCACGAACAGTATTCCTGTCAAGATTCCAAGGGCTTTTGATTTCGCCCTGCATAACTTTTTCTTTTTCTTCTACTTTTCTTCTTCTTAGGTGTCACACCCATTTAACAAAATTTTTTTCTAAAGTTATATTTTACGTCAATAAACCAATCCAATTACCATGTTTCATGCCTTTTTTCGTATTTGGTATAGAATTATGGCTTTTTTTCATATTTCGTAATTTTCGATATCGAAAAAGTGGGCGTGGTCATAGTCGGATTTCGGCCATTATTATACCAATACAAAGTGAGTTCAGATAAGTACGTGAACTGAGTTTAGTAAAGATATATCGATTTATGCTTAAGTTATCGTGCTAACGGCCGAGCGGAAGGGCAGACGGTCGACTGTGTATAAAAACTGGTTGTGGCTTCAACCGATTTCGCCCTTTTTCACAGACGTTCCCAATTGCGACTTCACATGCTACTTCTCCTATAACCGTGCTCTCTTCTCCATTGGCTGTACGCAATTTGGCTCCGTGCAGTGGTCTTATCTTCTTGTTGACTAAATCCACTCGAATGATGGAATGAGATGCACCCGTATCTACAGTCAGTAAACGTTCCCTTCCATCCACATTTCCTGGAAAGGAACAGAACAGTCAAACGATGGTGTTTTTACCTTTGGATTACTCGTTGAAACTGCAGGCAATTTAGTTGCAACTGTTCGATACGTCTTCTCAAACCATCCACCTCGGCCTCGATTTTTTCCTCAAACTGTAAAATTTTTGTATCTTGCGCCTCCAACTTCGAGGAAATACGTCCTTCTGGTTCTTCCAGCTGAGCAGAGATCTGCGCTGATATCTGTGCTGAAATTTGCGCCGACATTTCGGATATTCGTGCCTCTTGTGCTTCAGTCTTCGCTGTTATACGGTTCTCCTGCGATTCCAGCTGAGTTTCCAACTTGGATGTAATCTGTGTCGACATTTCTGACATACGTGTCTTCTGCTCTTCCAGTTGAGCTGACATTTGCGACGACATTGATGTTACTGTTGATGTTTGTGCAGATATTGCAGCCAAAATCATATTCAAGTCTGTGCTCGTAACTGTCAGCGATGTTTCGTTTTTCTCTTCAATTTTTGTTGTTGTCTCGTCCCCATCAGGATAAAAAACGTACTCGTCCACATCGATTCCTTGCGACTCCATTACCTCTCGTAGCCGTGCTTGAAGTTCGATCTTATTGCCGGCTGTATTCAATCCACTGTTCTCCAACTCCTTTTTCAGTTGCTGGGTACTCAATTCACTCAACTATGCCATGTCCAAGTTGTATTCCCAATCTTCGGAATTTATTCAACAATTCCTCTTCTGACGCCAATTGTAAAGAATTTACTGCAATTCCGCTTATTTCAAATCTTCTAATAAGGTTTGAATCACTAAACTGTTGAATAAATAACTCCAATTTTCGATAATGCAAAATGGCCTCTATTAGACTACTTTCAAAATAACACTTCTATTGCTCGACAGATAGCGTGCTTAATCAAAGCTGATTCTCGCGCCTCTACTGTTGTCCCCTTTTATACTGTCTGGTTTCCTCGTTGCATACTTCTAGGCTTTTCCATTCCAGAACTTACTAGTTAGTTATCAGCTACAAAACCACCAGCCACAACTACGTTTATAGCTTCTCATATGCGCGTGAGTAATACTTGCACAAATTATTGCCCTCTCTTGTGAGCACCTCAGATAAGATATATGTATGTGTTTGTGCGTTGCTTCTCCGCTGCGTGTACGTATATATGTGTAGACATAATGGTTGAATTATTGATGTGCATCAGTCACTGCTTAGCATCGGCTTAGAGATGGCAGTACCCCTTAGTGTTGCTAATATTCGTAACAATATTGTAAATATATTAAATTTTTGTTAAAATTTGACTTAAACAAATTTTTTTTTAAAGTGGGCGTGGTCGTTCTCCAATTTTGCTAATTTTTATTAAGCATATATATAGTAATAGGAGTAACGTTCCTGCAAATTTATCATGATATCTTCAACGACTGCCAAATTACAGCTTGCAAAACTTTTAAATTACCTTCTTTTAAAAGTGGGCGGTGCCATGCCCATTGTCTAAAATTTTATTAATTTTCTACTCTGCGTCACTCACCAAGTTTCATCGCTGTATTCGTCATTGGTATGTATCAATTATCACACTTTTTCGGTTTTTCGAAATTTTCGATATCGAAAAGTGGGCGTGGTTATAGTCGGATATCATTCATTTTAAATAGCGGTCTGAGATGAGTTCCCAGGAACCTACATACTAAATTTCATCAAAATACCTCAAAATTTACTCATGTTATCGTGTTAACGGACAGACGGACGGACGAAAGGACATGGCTCAATCAAATTTTTTTTCGATACTGATGATTTTGATATATGGAAGTCTATATCTATCTCGATTCCTTAATACCTGTACAGTCAACCGTTATCCAATCAAAGTTAATATACTCTGTGAGCTCTGCTCAACAGAGTATAAAAATCTATAATATAAAAATAAGTCGGGGTTTCCTTCCTGACGCACGAACCAATTTGCATGGTTTTGCATTCGTTGGAAAGGTCTCGCACAGGGTTTGGATATATAGGCCAAAACGTGGACCGGGTACCCTTAGAATGTATTATAGAATATGGATATCAAATGAAAGCTGTTGATGAGTGCTTTAGTACAGGGTAGCTTTCATACCTATTGGAGACTAGGGTCTCGAGATATAGGCCCTGATACACCTAGAATGTGTTTTTACATTATGAGTATCAAATTGAAGCTGTTGCTGTATGCTTTAGTACAGAGTAAGTTTTACACCGCTGGGTGACTAGGGTCTCGAGATATAGGCCATAACATGGACCCGAATACCTCTAGAATGTTATGTATTATGGATAACAAATGAGAGCTGTTGCTGGGAGCTTTAACGTAATTTTCATTCTGATATTCGATTTAGTCGCATCAACCTGGCAAAACTGATAAATATGCATGCGAAGCCGAAATAAAGACATGAATTGATAATACCCACATACCTATTTACTTACGTCCTATTCGATTTGCCTGAAATTTGGTATATAAATTTGCCAATATTATTATTTACGATGTTTTTTTCCGGGAAGTAGACCAGAGATGGACTGGGAATGGGATTAGGGTTAGGACTGGGACTGAGACTGAGACTCGGAGTGGGACTGGGACTGAGACTCGGAATGGGACTTGAACAAAATACAGACCACCCTCTGGGACTGGCAATAATAAATGAAGAAGAATGAGAAAAGCATGAGAGAAGAGAAAAGAGAGAAGGAGACTGAGAAAGAGATAGAATGAGACGAAGATGGAGATAGATGAAGCGAAAAATATGGAGGGAGGATTGAATACAAAGATTAGGAAAAAGTGTAAAGGGGCGAGGACAGAGTTAGACGGAACAAGCTTATTAAAATAAATACAGATAGACCAAATTTAGGGCAGAACAATGTCTGTCGGGTCTGCTAGTAATGTATATAAACAAATTTTTATTTATGATTTTAAGAAATAACAGCGATCAACAAAAAAAAAAAAAACCATGAGTTGGCAGATCACGGAATTTTCGAGGAGGAATATAAACAAAACTACAGTTCACCCTCACGTTCTCCAATAATAACAGTCATATACAAAATCACGACAAAACACTTTGTTGTGACAAGACCTTTCAATAAACGCCTAATCTCGCAGCGCGCCATCTAGCAGTGAGTGGCAGCTACTAATTGTTGTTGGTTTAATTATGACATCTAACCGCAGCCCAAATCATAGGCTCATTAGCTCATATTATTTCAGCTATTTATATAAGTAAAATATGCCAAAAAATTTTTTCAGTGTACTTTGCCTTGACAGTGAATATGCATTAAGCTAATCTAAAACGTCCAGCACTGATTTAAGCTATGTATGACGGATTATCATATCACCCTTTACTTTGAAATAATGAGGGTGTATTAGGATGGGTCGGTTTATGTCGACCAAACTTATTCGACATCGTTTGTAATAGATTTGGATCCTACTGAAAATTTTCAGTAAAAATGGCTTGGCTGTAGAGTTCATTTCTGGGGATCGGGATAGTTGCTGGACCAAATAGAGGTATTATTGGACCTGGATTCATGTCCTTAGGAAAACGTCAGTTTATATTTCCCGTTTAGATATAGATCTATTTTTAGTTTTACACGAGGAACAAAACCGCTCCCATTTTGGGATCACTTCAAGGCTACTTGTTTGCATAGTTTCAATTACAAAATTCATGAAATTTTTTTCTCAAAATATCGATATTAAAAAAAACTTAATTAACGAAATCAAAAAAAAAAAAAAAAATGCCAGTGCTATTTTTCTGTTCGCTGTTGTACCTATAAACAATTCATTTATTTATTTATTTATTCAAAAGCTAAAATATAATATGAAATTATAATATGGCTATGAAGCCATAGCAGCAAGGGCCTTAGACTACTCATAAACAATTAATATTAATAGTAAAAGCCTTACAAACAAAAATCCCTCGCTAAAGTAAACTACTTTTAAACCTACAGCCCAATGGACTTTTCAATAAAAGTTTCTGAATTACTTCAGTCCACCGAGAATGTTCTCCGAAACTAACGATCCACCCTAGTGTATAGGAATATGTATAATACATAGCATATTGGTGGCATAAAATGCTTCGAAGTCGGGCATATATAATCCACTGAAACTTTGTAAAGATATTTTCATGCTCTCAAGCAGAGCTCTCGAATAACTCTCGACCAATAATAACAGTTACTGAAAAAAGCATATCGATCAACGAAAATCTGTAAATTTTTATGAATTCCTTTTCAACTTCTCTCAATGAGACTGAAGCAAGTGCTAATTTAGTTTGATTTTTAAGCCCTTACTTTTCATAGGGTCCTTGTTTTAAGAGCAAAACTCTTCAACTCGAGAGGGAGTGCAAATCGAGAACATCCTTGAACACTAAATTAAGAGGTGACGCTGTCACGCAACGAGGGCCTCCCCACTGAACCTCTCCACTACAATGTGACAATTATGCCTTCCGAAAGTCTGTTGATAGATAGGATCAGTCCTCTTGATAGCAGTTGGCATGTTCGTTGTTAACATAGGCACACAGAACTAATTCATCGCATAGAGGACTCTTTCAGTGGCGACCTCTTAACAATAAGTATCGTGCGACACCGGTAATTGCTATCGAAGAATTCTAATCCATATAGACTAGAATGAATATAACGTTGCCCAAGATTTGGAAACATAGCCCAACTTCAAACAGATGTGGTGCAAAACTCCCAATGCTGCTTAGATTTACTTAATTAGGACTTCTAGATACCCATTCCAACCTTGTACAGTTCCTAGTCTGTGTTTACTCCTCCGGACCTTGTCCGTTCAACACGGCTGTAGATTTTCAACAGCCTGATATCTTGTCCCGGGAAGGGGAACGCCTATTACAAATACATAAACTACATAAACCTCGCTTATGAAAAAGACAAAAAATTACTCACACACTGATGTCGTAGATGACCTATGCAACATGATACGATGTCGCTCATAGCTTTGTGCTGGCGCCCTCTATGTTGACTGTTGTGATACCGCCATTGCTAAAATTAGACTACTTCTTCCGCAGCTTTCAGGCCTTGGTCCACCTGCCTCCGCGTGCACAAACAAGTTGTAACATCCCGACCTCAATTCAGGAATTATATGCTCAGTCACGGCTCCTGAAAAAGGACTATATCTATTCCGCTTCGTTCAAGGCAGAACAAGAGACTGACGAACTCCACCTTATAGTTCTGAAGGTTTGTCGACGGACGATTATCACCGTTGGATGCATCCATCATTTCCTCAGCGACCTCCGCCTCCGCTACGCCAACAGCCTCTTTTTTTCTTCTGCCCTGTATAACACAAACCCAACATGACAACAGGCCCCGCCACAGACGAGATGTCGGCAGGGCTAATGCTGCCCGTGGGTGCTGTTCCTATTGCGGGCTTACTGTTTTTCGAACAGAGGAGAGGAGTCATCCCTGGCGTTGGCGTGGTAAATTCAGCACCCTTTTGATGTCAAATGCGATAGTGTCTTCTGACTATGCTTGAAGCTCCGTGGACTTTACATTTAGCAGAATCAGCGCTTTCCAACAATAAGACATGGGTTCCACCATTCTGAGGACCTTCCAGAGAAAATTAAGGTTCTGGTTGCAGTCATGCAATATCCCAAGGATAAGCTCTGTTCTTACCTGTTCATCAAGTCACACCCCGAGCCCATAATTCTCCCACCAGATACATTAACCTCTTACAGTAGTTTGCCGACCGCTCGTCAGCGCACTTTATTAGCATGAATGCATTCTACGGACTCAATAGAATGCTGTGGCCCCTGGGGGTCCCTACCGGCAGTAATTTGGGCCGCAGTCATTGGGCTCGCTTTTTCATTGGTCTTTGGAAATTGCTCCATTCTCTTTGCTTCTTTTCAACTTCGTCGAGGTGATGCAGCTGATATTGGAGTTACAGTTTTATGGGCAAAATGTTGGTTTAGTTAGAGACTGAAGGCCACTTCCGATGAGTGTTACATGAATATTAAAACTTTTTCTGTATGATGAACTTCATTAAACCTCCAAACGAAAATTTCAAACTTTAAATGGTTTTTGGCATGATGCAACATTTCGCCCAACATTTATTATTCACATCCAACTGAAACTAAATTTTTTAACATCATTCCACATGTAACCAGTTGGTGGCATTGCTAAAGTAATGCCAAGGTTAGTACCGATGGACAAAGGTTGCCACGTTTTTTTATTAGCAAATTCCATTTTCAACGCTAATTGGATTAGCGTAGTGTAGTATGAAGCACAAAACGCTTATAAATTTGCATAAAAATAAAATTAGGAAAATTTGCATTTGAAACTGACGATGAATTTTACAACTTCTAGAGCGAGTGATAACCACCAAGGCGACAAATAAAATGCATTCCACTTAGATGGTAGCAAACAGAATGCTAATGCATAGAAAGGTCGTATAAACGTTCTACTTAGTTCATGTAAATATTTAGTGAATTAAAATCACTTAGAACGTAATATAGATAAAACTGGATGGAAGGGGAATTTTTGTGCAAACTTCATTCCTATTAAAGTCAAAGTGCACGTGGGAGGTTAATATTCATTGATAGGCGCTCAACTGTCTAGACCAGAAGTGTCCTTGAGCGGTTCGTTGAGCAACTGCAAACTGTTTGAATTTTATTTTCGACTTATCTATCGATATGTAGAGAAAGTTTGGCGATTTTGTACACATTGTTTAAGAACTTACTGGCAACGCTTGGGGGCGTTTTATACATTTGCTTAACATGACCTTGCCACCTAAGGTATCGTGATTTATTCACTGCATAATTATCACGTTTGTGTAAGCCACGTACAGCTCATCATTAAAATTTCCTTCTATTATCACCGCTAGCATAACGAAAAATTTTGTAATTTTCCATGTAGCTATTCTCTTATTTCACCCATCATATTCAAAATCATAGAATTTTTTATAATAATCGTGGTCTTGTTGTATTGATCTCCCAGCGGGTTAAGACGCAGCAAAATATTTTAACCTTATATAAGCCTGATTTCGTCACCAGGCCTTAATTCTTTGAGAATGCATGGCGTATTCCTTATAATACTAATTATTTTTCTGTACTTGTTTCATCGGGTGCAAGGTTAATTTGAATGATAACGTTACACATACGGTTTAAAGCCCAAAATTGAATAAAGCTTGCAGAAGGAAGTTTTATAACCCATTAGGTAGAGTATACCGAGCTTATCATAAGACTTATACACACAATAAAATAACGATTCATTAGGCCTCATTATAAGATACTACTTGCTATATTGAGACTTTTTATATAAGGTTTATAATTCACTACGGATCAGGCTTACATAAGGCGTTGCAATAAGATAATAGTATACCTGGTTATAAGGTTTATGAACCAAGTAGGATAAGGAATAGTATGCAATATTTTAACCTAATCATAAGGCTAATTACTTACTACTTAATTCGTGCTTTAACGGTTAAGACCTTCCAACAAGGCGCACCAGTTGCTTCTTGGCTCTATCAACTGGCGCCAATTGATCACACCAAGGGAGTTTAAATCGTTTCCCACCTAGCCCATCCAGCGAAGTAGTATCCGCCCTTTTCTTGTGCTTCCATAGACGGGTTCCGATAAAATACTTTCTAATCCCCAGCGCCATCTTTCATTCGCCTAACATCTCATAGCCTACGTGGGCGCTGCCTTTTAATTCACTGGACATGTTGATGTCTGCCGAAAGCTCGTACAGCTCATCATTAAATCATCTTCGGTACTCGCCATCGCCAATGCGTAGAGGCCCATAAATCTTTCGAAACCATTTGCCCCCGAACACTCCCCGAGCCACTTCATCTGATGTTGTTACGGTCCATGCTTCTGTACCATATAAAAGGACAGGTATGATTAACGAATTGTAGAGCATGATTTTCATTTGTCGAGAGAGGACTGTACTTTTCAATAGCCCACCTAATCCAAAGTAGCATTTATTAGCAAATGAATTTCAGAGCTGATGTTGTTGTACGTGGCAATTCTTTTTCGAAATTATGACTGCCAACAGTAGCGTCGTTGCCAAGGCCCAAATGCGCTGACTCTTTGCTCGATGATAGCAGATACTTCGCATAAGTCAAACTGCACAAACAAAATCAGACTTGCATAGGACTTATAAAAATACACCAACCTTGATTCATCTTCGAAATCACTTTTTTCGAAACATGTTTTGCGTATAGATTGGTAATCTATCATCGAAAATTCATTTTTAGTTCCTATTTTCAAGGTACGGGACAATTTTTATTGGAAATACTTCACTGAACGTTGTTTTAAACACGCTTACTCTTCAGCAGTTATTCGGCCAGCCCAGAAAGTGTTTATCAGCCATGAAAGTATTCCCTTCAAAAATACATTTGCCAGATGGCCTTTAAAGTCGGCATATGGAAATGTAGGAAAGATAAAAAAGCAGTATACCAAAAATTGGAAAAAGATCTCCTCACACAGCTGGAAATAAACGATCTCAGTTTTGAAATGATTTTTTGAAACGATTAAAAGTAGATTTGCTTAATAGTTTTATTGACGTCCCAAAACTCAAAATTAAAAGAAATCAAGTTTACTTAAAAACATTGCGAAAATTCATACACAACAATTAGGATTTATTTAATATGTATCCCGTTTATGATAAGGCAAATTTTATTTTTATATTTTTATTTACTTTAGGGATAAACCTCATTTGTAGCGTAAATAAGCCTAAACTAAGACGTTAACATAAGACATATTATGTACTTTATTTATCTTATTCTAAGGTTTATCAGTTTGGAGTGGATCTAGTATTCCTTATTGCTTACAACCGCGTATGCCAGGCATGCCCGTCCTAAGAGGTGACTTTTATAAAATTCGCCACCCGCGCTGCGCTTGGTACCGCTAGCTAAAAATCAGTCTTAAAAACAATAGCCTCAAATAAAAAAAGTAGTAGCATGAAGTAAAGTACATAGGAAGTAAGTTGGTGGAGGAGCTGATCTACCTGGTGTTGCTGTCGCGCGTAGGAATCTTTAATATCAGATTGAGCGAGATGGGCTTAAAAATAGCTTTATCAGCAATCTCGTTTGCTACGGAAAAATGAAAAATTTTTATTTATTAAGAGCCGTTTTGTCATGAGACCTTCACAATTTATCTGCTCTATAAGATTAAATTTTGTAAACCTTACTTTATAAAAAGCCCTATTTTGAGAAAAGTTTTAATAACGGCGGCCACCGTGGTGTGATGGTAGCGTGCTCCGCCTGCCACACCGTATTCCCTGGGTTCGCACCCCGGGCAAAGCAACATAAAAATTTTGGAAATAAGGTTTTTCAATTAGAAGAAAAATTTTCTAAGCGGGGTCGCCCCTCGGCAGCGTTTGGCAAGCGCTCCGGGTGTATTTCTGCCATGAAAAGCTCTCAGTGAAAACCCATCTGCCTTGCAGATGCCGTTCGGAGTCAGCATAAAACACGTAGGTCCCGTCCGGCCAATTTGTAGGGAAAATCAGGAGGAGCACGACGCAAATTGGAAGAGAAGCTCGACCTTAGATCTCTTCGGAGGTTATCGCGCCTTATATATTTTTTTTTAATTTGACGGATAAGCCAACAGCTGTTTCGATACGGGGCAGGAAGTGGAATTCGCATCCGAGTTTCTACGATGATCGAACTGCTTACAATCAGGCTCGACCAAAGCCATGTTTTGTTGTGGTACAACTTTTTCCGATTTACCTTCTGCTTTTATATTTATATTTATACTTCCATACTGGGCATATTTCGTATGTTTGCATGTAACTCAAGCTCTGCATTTTTTGGCACTTTTTTTACTATCTGGCTTTTGCATTATGCTATTTTTAAGGAGCACAACAACTTACCATACATTTTATTTTTATCCTTAATCAGGCAAAGTATTGTTGAAATAGTTGTAGTCTTGTCTGTCCTGACCCCCAAATTTCAACCTTCGCTAACGCCTAGTGCGCAGAAAAGCATGCCATGGTTTATACCATGTGGTTATAAGGAATAACCGCCTAGGTCGAGTGTAAAAGTATAGGAGTTAGGCTATTATTCCTTGTGACTATAAGCTCCTAATGTTGCATACCTTACTGGGCGCTTGATACTGTTTTAAACATTTTTGGCGATGGAATTTTAGGACCGGTTTTTCAGTACAAGTTCAACTCAGTTTGTCAGATAAACTACGCTTAAACTTGTTCTGCAGTTTTTCTGTCTGCCTTAACTGAAGTTTAAGTTGAGCTTGAGCGGCCGATCTGGTAGGTTTAAGCTCTAGCTAACCCATCTGTTGTTTGCGTTCGGTCGAAATGGCGTCGAATATGTTGGTAACTAGGCATACTTCTAAAATCTTAAGAGTTGTTTCGAAACAGTGGCTCAAGCGTACTCAGCAAAAGAAGGGATTTTTTATAAAGCAAAAAATTCTACTAAGTTGAAAAAATTTAATCAAGAACTTGTGGTTCTCTAACTGGACTCAAATGCAAGGTTCCATACTACAGTATTTTCACGAAAATAAAATGAAATACACATAATTTAAAAAATAAGAACAGATTTTAGGCCGAGCTTCTCTTCCAATTTGCGTGGGCTCCTTTTGATTTTTCCTACAAATTGGCGGGAGGAGACATAGTTGTTTTATGCCGACCCTGTAGGGCATCTGTAAGGCAGATGAGCTTCAACTGAGAGCTTTTAATGGCAGAAATACACTCGTAGTGCTTGCCAAACACTGCCGAGGGGCGACCCCGCTTAGAAAAATTTTCCGCCAATTGAAAAACCTTGTTTTTTGATGTTGCTTTGCCCGGGGAGTCAACCCAGGATCTTCGGTGTGGTAGGCAGAGCACGCTACTTTCACACCACGGCTTCCGCCTATATAATTTATTTTTGATCAATTACGCTTAATCATTATTTCTCACAACAAACGGCTGTTGGTTTTGGGTGGTACCACCTTGGAGATTTGTTTCAACTCGATACGCAATATAGGATATCAACTAGAGAAATGTGCTTAATATTCATTTGGGAATTGTACACTTCTCAAAATCTTTCGAAATTAGGATAATAATTGGAAAATATTAATGACGTTGGAGATCAACTCGAAAACTTTAAATTTTATATAATTTCTCAAAGGTTGGATAGTGATTGGAGAATAAAATTGGATATCAACTCGAGAACTATCTGGTTTAAGAATATTTAGATAATGATTTTGGATAACACTTCCGGAACTAGATATATATTTCGACAAAGGCGGCCTGAAACTGTGATTAAAAAACTGCTCAGTAGTTTAACTGGAGTTTACATTTGACTAGTGTTTAAGCAAACTTAGTTTAAGCCTAGCTTAACCAACTACTGAAAAACCGGACCTTAGTTTTAGCGAAGATGGAAATGATGTGCTGATGTGCAAACATACTTCATAACAACTGTTTTTGTTTTATCGGCCTATTGATAAAGGATTCAAAGTTCGAAACGAGCTCAAGGCCAGAAACATAATTTTTTGTAATGATTACTGTTTTTTTTTCTATAATTGAAAAATTGTGTTTTGTTTTTGGAATAGTAAGTAGAAAATTTTTCAGACAAACTGCCATAGCTGCGCAGATAGATCCATTTCGAAGGGTGCTTAGCCTTCATCATCAGTACGCTTTAGGCACTCTGCGCTAAGCATTTAGCTATACAGCGGCGTTTGGTTTGACTGATAAATTGCTACTTCTACCAATTGAATTAATTGACAATAAACAAATCCAACATTATGAGTGTCTTGCAACAGATGGCGCAACGCTGATCAATATAGTGGGTAAAGAGGAATCCTTTATCAATAGGCCGATAAAACAAAAACAATTGTTAATAATTTTAATATTTCGGGGCCGCCATGGTGTGATAGTAGCGTGCTCCGCCTACCACACCGTATGCCCTGGGTTCACACTCCGGGCAAAGCAACATCAAAATTTTAGAAAAAGAGTTTTTTCAATTAGAAGAACATTTTTCTAAGCGGGGTCGCACCTCGACAGTATTTGGCAGCGCTCCGAGTATATTTCTGCCATGAAAAGCTCTCAGTGAAAACTCATTTGCCTTGCAGATGCAGTTCGGAGGCGGCATAAACCATGTAAGTCGCGTCCGCCCAATTTGTAGGGAAAATCAAGAGGAGCACGACGCAAATTGGAAGATATAATAATATTGAAGTTAAACCATTTGTATGTAAATAGATCACCTCGTATATATCTATCATTCATATTTGTAACTCCTTAATTCATGCATTTGAAAAATCTAAACATTTTTTCAATTTCAATTTCAAGTTAAATATTATTGCAAATTTTCCGGGTGCTTTTTCCATTTCCTCGTTGTTATTTTACACGTTATGAATAAAATATCCAATGGCGTTTTTTATAAATTGTTGGCAAAATATTTAATCCATAGAAATTCGTCAATTCCACTTGCACAAATTGAAAGCCACAGATTTTCCAATCAACTCGTAAAAATATTTGCATATGGATGTATCGAAAGATTTTTTGGGAAAGAAGGAAATGAAAATAAATGAAAATTTCCCATGTGTGTTTATACTTTGCGCCAACTATAACCAAAGTAGTGCCCATGTTTGATTGCATGGATGTGCATGGAAGGGAAGCATAAAGGTTGCCAGGCAATCCAACTACGTATGTATGAACATATGTACGTATGTCACCACTAAAATGTTGCATATAAAGTTGCACAAGGATTAAATATTTTCTTGCAATATGATACATCCATATATATGAATATATACCAGGATGCGCACATGATAAACGTATACTCACAAATATTCACATATGTGAATGTAAATGTGCTTCATACATATTTATGAAAAACTTATGCAGTCATACAAGAACAAACATATGAAATGTCTGCCATAAAGGAATGCTTAACGAGCAACAACAACAGCAAAATCAAAGCATATTAAGGAACCGAGTGGTGAGAATTTTGTAGTGAATAAGCAAACTATGCATAAGGAATGTTTAAGAGGCACAATTAAAAAAAAAAAGACCATCGAAGTGTCAGAGTGAAAAGCGTATGCGCGCGTCAGTTAGCGACTTTAAGTTGCTGGAGGACATTAAGTAAACGCGTTAAAACCGTAAAGTAATTTGGAGTATCTTTGCATAGTTGTTGTTGCAATAACTCAAAGAGGGTGACACAAACATTGCTGGAGCAAACTCTTACTTGAGCGTCTTGATATTGAGTGGGTGGCGTGTTGAATGTTCAAGGTAGCTACAAATGTGTGTGTATGAGTTAGCCTTGAGCTAAATATGTGAAGAAATTCCAAATTGAAGCTTCAATCGAAGACGTATTTAGTATAATGTTGAAGGACTATGAATAATGATTCATTTCTCAAAGTCGTCAAATAAGATGGCCAAGCAAATGCCAAAGCATACCAATTCTGTACAGTTATTTCGAAAATATAAATACTACAAGCATACATATATGTACCTACGCATGTATTTAAATATGCTGATACCGTTATCAAACGCTTTGGTATTTTACTAAAATATCTTTTGTCGATAGAGAGATGGCAAAGGCTTTTGAAGCATATTTATGTACCTAAGGGTGCCCTTATAAATCAAACAACTGATTTTTTATAATATAACTCTTCCAACATTAATACAAAAATATCACACATAAATTTGGGTACCGATTGGCGACGCGATGTCGCACTGGATTTAAAATGAAGAGCTATGAATGGGATCTCAAAAATTTTGAGATTTTTTAATTTATTTTCTAATACCCAAAAACGATGTAAAAATTTTGCTCTCTATTAGAACCGGTTGAGGGATGTCGCATAGTGCTTAAATAATATCTTAATATTTTAGGTCATAGCGTGAAATGCTTTGCGATATATATTAAGAGTTTTCGAACGGCACCAAAATTTATGTGTGGTATTGAGAGTTGTCGATTTTGGGTTTCAGGAAACAAAAAGTTTTTATAAACATTTTGAAGCGCCATAGAGACGTCTTAACCCTTTCACGACATTTCTGAAGTATCTCTAATCACCTATATGTAATATGCTTGGCATTGATATTACTTCTGGACCCCGAAAAAAATTAGGACCACCATAATGTACAAAACTAAATTATATTTCCAAATATTTGATGTTCTTTAAAATATAAAAAGTTTTGAGAATGCCATTGCTATGATTATTCTTGGGTTAAGAGAAACGCTGCTACGTCTTGTTGCAGGAGACTAAGAAATGAATCCATCACCTCCTTCACATTTATTTAAAAAATAAATAAATGTCGTAATTTACCTCCGAAGAGACTTAGTCCAAGCTTCTCTTCCAGTGTGCGTCATGCTTATCTCACATGTTCTATACCTACTCCGAGCGATACCTGCATGACAGATTAATTTTCAATGGCAAGCCTTTCATGACAGAAATACACTAGGAATGTTTGCGAAATCACGGGGCGAATCCGCTTAGAAAAAATTTTTTCTCATTGAACAATGTTTTTTATAAATTTTCGAGTTTGCTTTGCCCGGTAGTTGAGCCCAAAATTTCGGTGTTCTAGGCGGAGAAAGTCTACAGACGCGACTAGAAAAAACCTGACCAGATTTCCCACATTTAACGACAGCAGAGCAAGATCATTGATATTATTTTGTCTGATATTTAAGCAGCACTGTTTCCGTCGGCAGGTGAAGCTACTTATGTAGTAGTGTACAGATGCAAACCGCTTCCATTTTCTTTTATCACCCTGCAGAAAATTTTACCAGCTCGGATCAGTGTTGGGCTGTGCCTGTAGCAGCTCTCGCTCAATACCCAAGCAATGGCATTATGCATTACTTCGTATCTCATTGTCAACCATTTCTGTGGCACGCATTTCTTAAGTAGTTTCGTAGTTCTCAACTGATTCCAATTCGGGTAGTTCTGATTATTGCTAAGCGTTGGTTACCCGTTTTTACTACATTGCGATGTCTTATTTCAAAGTGTCTTTAACTATCGCATTTATAAACGAAATGTGAAATGTCTCAGAAAATTTTGTTTACATATACAGCCGGAAGGGACTGGTGGACTAGATTTAGGATATGCTGAATAATGGCACTTTGATATTCACCTCAATTCACTAACTTTTGCTGTTTTGGAGGTCAGTCGCTGCCAATAGCGAAAGAAGTATGGAACCAAGGAGACTCAAGAAGAAGACTATAGAAATTCATTTCATTGTCCCTGGACGAATGATAATTCTCAAATTGAGCGTGTCGGATAGGAAGCGAGCTGCATCATCTAGGTATGCGGTCACTGCCATTTGTTGCTACTCACTGCTCTACTGCCTCAATTTATATGTCAACTGTGTTTTATAAAGCTTCCGTTATTCGAAACCTAGAATAGCCGAAAGTTGTCATGACCTCGCTAGCTACAAGAGAGGGGCGCCTAAGATTTTATCAGGCTGTCAATATTTTCTAAGCCCGCGTTGTAAACAATTTGAGGGCAATTGAGAAACTTTGTACATTACAATGAAGTACAAAGAAAGTGCGTCATGCATTGAGGAGCTAGAAATTCATTCTGAATCTCTTAAACCAGAACGTTTCAGGGGTCAGAAGGGAACAGGTTTCTGATGGGCGCTTTACTCAAACTTACATAAATTTGGCGAACTGTGGCAGGATCATACCCCAGTATGGCTCACAGTAACAAAGAAAAAGGTTTCTGTAGAGCAATACAAAAATTAGCACAACCTGCGTGCACAATGGCGTACGTTCACAGCAAAGGGTGCAACAATCGATCGACATTCATTCATCACTATTTGTTTTGGTTCAGAGCTTAAGATGTTGTTGTGCGGCTACGTGGGTTGAAGTTTTTCTACTGGTTGATATAAATTTACGCTATTAAAGTTGGTTACCAAGTACACGAAGATATCGAATTAAGTTCTTCCCATATTGACACATTGACAATTTTTACTCGTATTTGCAAACGTTCACCTTCTCTGTTCTTCGTGGCAGCAAGTATGAGGGTGAAAAGGAAATACTTTTAATGACTAACTTAAAATTATCTGAAATTCCATACACGAAGCGGCATGCGTAGGTATTTGCGTTGAGGTTTGCTTGCATTCTACTTTGCGTTTTAAAGAGGAAAACTCCCCTGTGAAATATAAAAAAAAATTTTAATATAAACTGAAAATTTGTATTATTTTATTATTTTGCCATGGATAAATACTTCACAAATTAAGTTCAGCATTTCCTACAAAAGAGGTTAATTTAACTTCACTAAAGAAAAGTTAATTAATTTTTACTCCTCTGTCATGGAAATGCAACGTTTGCTGTATAATAGAGCCAATACATAAACATTAGGGCGGGTCGATTTAAAAATCGCTCATTGCTCTGTGAAAATCGTATTCTAGGGATCAAAATAAGAAACTTTTCCGAAGGAACTACACCTCTGAAACGAATTCTGATGTCCCCCCCTTTGGGTCAAACTTTTGGGTAAGGGCAATTTCAATTCTACCTGCTGTGTCTTGTGGTGGCTTAAAAAAAACAACACAAGCAATTTTACGACATGCAAATGCATCACAGTGATGCCTCGGTTTTAAAAGGGGGTTGTAAAAACGCTAATTTCTAATAATTTTTTTTTTAATTTCTTTTCTATTACTAAGTTAAATTCATTTTTTTATTTACATATGTTCTGACTAAATAAATTTCTAAAGAGAAAAATAAACTCCAAAAAGAAAAAAACATAGGCATTTCAAAGTGGGATTTTTCAAAATTTGCCCCTACGACCCAATGGGGGGCATCAGAATTAGCTTTAGAGGTATGGCTCCTTCGGCAAAGTTTCTTATTTTGATCCCTAGAATATGATTTTCATAGAGCAATGGGCGATTTTTTTGCCTCCCCACAAATCGACCCGGCCTAATAGACATACACATACTTACTCATATGTACATAAATGCGCGTGCATAAAAAATACGTAAAATGAAGTTAACTTGAAGCATTTTGGAGACTTCTTTTCTTATCCAAAATTGATGTTCAAGCGCCATGAACGCTGGCAAATATAATATGAGATTGCATTTTGTGCCCGCCAAAAAATGTTCCCTTATTTACCATCACAAAAGGAGAGCTGAAATTTGTAAGGGATGCATTTGTATACATTATACAATCGCTTATAGGTTTTTTTGTTGCAACCATATAACTGTACTATAGATGCATCTACATACCTCTCTATTATAGCTTTATTGTTGTACAACAATCCAAGTGCACTTCTGTTGCACACAATCGTTCGAGCGTTACTAATCCTCCGCTTAATATCAATACGCATATCAAAGAATATACTGGAATAACTGTACATGTAAATACGCAAGTGAATTTTTAGATGCAAACTGCATGGAGTACATAAATATTCCTACATAAAGTGCCCGTTGTTTCAAACGATTTGCTGCAACATCTTCATACCCCATACAAATAAAGTCAATGACAAGTGTGTATGAGATAAAAGGGGCGTATCTTGTATTTGGTGACTCCAAGAAGGAAATATCGATTAAACGCACCAACCGGTAAACTTCTACGAGCGACGCAAAATCAGGATATGTAGGTCAGTTTTAGAACCAAATCATTATTTTATTTACAGCCGAAGCCGCGAGTAAAAGTTAGTATTTTGTAATAAGTAAATTTCGACCACGTAATGAGCTTACAAGCTCGGCCAAAACTGAGGATCCTATCTTCTATTGCTGAGTTATTTTAGTGAAATTTTCGTTCGGATGCGAAATATGGTAATTTTTTGAACGTATCAAGTTGGAACTTATTCCAAATAAAAATAAAGTAAATACTTGGCGCGATAAACCTCCAAAAAGATACACGTTTTACATAGAATCCGAAAGGCATCTGAAAGGCAGACGAACTTTCACTGAGAAGCTTTTCATGGCAGAAATATACTTGGCGTGTTTGCCAAATCATTGCCAAGGGGGGACCCCGCTTAGAAAAACTTTATTTCTAATTGAAAAAACTTGTTTCTAAACTTTCGATGTTGCTTTCCTCGGACTCGAACTCAAGACCTTCGGTGTGGTAGATAGAGCAAGCTACACCACATCATTGTATCCGCTTTCAGCTATTCACCTCTACAATGTCATATTATAAATCCAAAGAAGAATAACATATGCTAACGAGTGCATGTTTGTGCTAAATAGCGTCCCAACTCGAAGAACAAAAAATAAAATTTCTACGTCTGAGTTTAACCCGCTGAATGAGGGTGCAACTGCATATATTGTATTCTTATTGACCACCGAATTCGGTTGCAGAGGCAGAGGGTAATCACCCCTGAGACTGTACAGAAAGGAGGTCCGTGCATCAAATCTGTTGTTATCGCTAAGAAAACATGACAAGCGCTACGAGATGTCCAAAATCGCTTACACGGATAGCGCCAATTCACGCATACAAATACATACACTCATGGATAAACAAATATGTAAGCTTCCCCTTCAGTATTTTGCGCTTTTTATTTCATAGCATGCAAGCATTACGTCAATGGCTCCTTCGAGTCACTGCGTCAAGGTCTTCAATATTAAGTATGGGGCTATGAATGATGTTGATGGTTTTTTTTTGCTTGCGTGACAAGTACCTTTGAGAGTAAGTTATGGTAATAGCCACACAAATTCACATATAAGATGCGGAGCTAAGAATGTAGTCATGAAAAGTCGCTTGTGCGATAAGAATTGGGTTATTCTGTATTGCGCTATAGCTAATGCTAATAAGTGCATACTCCCACGAGCTTTTAAAGCGTCACGTGAATATATATATATAGATAAGCAATTACATATTGTAACCCTATTTACGCGTTGTCACCACATAAGTATTTACATAGCGACGAACTGTCAACATCAGTGTCATCATCGCATGGCTAATGTTTATAATTACAAAGCACTTGCCATACTACTTTTCGAATTGCCGCATCATTTCAAACACCAACGAACGAACGACGAAAACAACGCAGACAATTCGCACATTTCAAAGCGTAAATGTCACTGAAGCGCTGGAATTAATTGCTGCTGTTGCTGACGCACATAACTACATATGTATGGGTGTGTGCGTATAGCACATTAACCGCATATTGGCCAAAGTCATATAATGTGGTGTCTAATGAGCTGCCTGCCTGTTTAGGCGCTGACATGTACAATCTACTTACACTCATACACTTACAGAATGCAAATACCCAATAAACAGAAAAGGAGGTGTGATTTCGGGATCGTGCCCAATTTGAAGCTAATGGGAGAAAATGAATCTCTGAGACAGGCATTTTTCTTATTTTACCCCATGTATGCTAATTTTGCGTGGAATGAAATAATTCTCTATAGAGAGAGACCTTTTATAAGAATGCAAAAAACGAACGTATTGCTTCTACAACTACATGGAGAGCATTGTGAAAAAATTTTGACATTAGTGTGAGTATAAAAAGCAACTTCTAAAGAGTGTAGAGACATAATTCGCGGTTTGAAAAAATTAGATCACTGCGACATGGTGCTTGGTGGTCGCCGTAGTATACTGGTAGCGTGCTCCGTCTACCCCGCCAAAGGTCCTGGGTTAAACTTCCGGACAAAGCAACATCGAAAATTTGAAAAATGTTTTTTGGATTAGAAGAACGTTTTTGTAAGCGGGATCGCCCCTCGGAAGAGAAGCTCGGGGTAAATCTTCTCGGAGGTATATTGCGCCAAGTATTTTATTTTTTAGCTAGGCTCAACATTTGGCAGTTACATGCAAATTATTGCAGGCCATCAATAATCGCATCTAAAGTTGGCTCGCCGTAACAAAGCTTACTACGGTGAAGCGGATACAAGAGCCTTTGTGTACTATCAATATATTTATATCTCCGAGCCGGGATATTGCAGAACCATATATATAAAACTTACAAAAATATAGCCCTCAACGACTTCATGGAAATCTCATAGGGCTTTTGTTAGCAGGGCATATCAGGATTCTGAAAGATTAATTTTTGCCAGTGACACAAGCCCAATGATTATACGCTAGGTGTGCTATCCATTCCAAAAAGAAGAAAAATCACTTTAAAACTAGGAAGAACAAGTCAGTAAATTTGGTGCACCAGAAGATCCCTTCAAGCCTATCTTCTGTTGTGGTCGAGGCAAGTGGTTGTGTTTATTGGGTAAAATGTGCAGTAAAATAAAACACATGCAAATGTATGTGTCATGTTGGACCCTGCAAAAAATGGTAACAGATTCAAAGGCTGAAAAGTACTTTAAAACTAGCCGCTTCCGACATAGAACATTTTCGCAATGCTCGCTATGCCGCATTCCACCAGACCAGCCTTTAAAGAGCATGATTGGTGTGATTTGCATCTCACAAATTCAGAGCATAATAAAAGTCCTCAGGACTTCGTCCACCCCATTTCAATGCAGCAATTCTACCATACATAAGTTTTGCGTTCTATCGATGGCCCTAAAGAAGAAAAGCACTCAAAGCAAATTTGTTGTACCTTTGTAAAATCGAATGAAAAGCTTTTGAGGTAAACACATTTTGGAGACTTTAACAGTTCAATAGAATTACTCGACCACACAATTTGGACGCTTCAAAGGGAAGAGCTTTCCATAAATCGAGATCATCAGAAAAATGATCGTTAAAAAAAGCGGTACTCATCGTTCAGAAACCCTTCGCATTACTCAATTTCCCAAAGGGCAGAATTTCTTGAATATTTTTTACTGAGGCTCGTGTATTTACTACGCGAGCCCATCTTGGCTATTCTTATATCGCAATTTTCAAATTTCTAAACTTACATTGGCTAACGTGGCTCTTGGTTTCAAGGCCCGGAGAAAGCCACATCAACATCTTCAGAAGCAAATTTTCCCAAACTTCGAGTGAATTTCTACCACGAAAGGCTTGTTAGCGAAAATTACTACTTCGTAGTCGGCATAAAACATATAGGTCCAGTTGTATTTATTAAATTTTTTTACCCTGAAATGTTCTTTATAAATAAACCAATAAAAAACATGCATAGAATTGCATAACATTTGAAAAGTAGAACTCTCTTCCCTATATCACTCTCTACATTATGGAACATATTACAACTTTTCTACTTTTTTCCATTCTTTCACTCCCTCTACCTCTCCCCAACCTATGTAAATTACCACATTATAGAATCTTCTTATAGAATATACATATAGACAAAATATTGGTTTACGCCCACTCCCATTCTCCCTATCACACCACGTTACCCTACCACTCCCACACCCTCTACCTCTTTTACCTGAATTACTTCTTATATATAGAACCTATCTATAAAGTATTCTTTACCATCTTCAGATAACTACCTTGCGAATTTAAATTTATGTTTGACCTTTACTCCAACCTTCATTCCCACTTCCAATCCATATTCCTATCTCACGTAAATTACCTCATATATAACAAATAGAGTGAATACCGCGAACGTAAAATTTTTCGTTTCACTTCCGTTTATTCCTAACCCCATTTCCACTCTTGCTCCTACTAACACTTTTATTTCTACTCCCTCCTACCTAATTATGTTGATATGGAGTGTTCCTCTGAGGGATTCAAAATTAGTCTAATAAATAACACATATACATACCACTACATATGGGTATGGCACCGCCCACTTTTCCATAATACTATATAAATAAATATATAAAGTAGATATTGTTGGAGGTAAATAGTTGCGGAATTTCGACAAGATGAAATTTGTATTGAATGCACACGTGAATCTACTTTGAAAATGTAGTGCGAATCGGCCGAGTACTTTCAATGCATCTAAAGCCCACTCCCATCCATTTTTATTTCAAAGATTTGTCCTCTATTGCCTGAAAGGTGAGCACTTTACAAGCTACTCCAGTTGTATGTTGTTGCAAGACATTTCCTTGTATGATTTTACCATGTGCGTAAGTATGTGTTAATTAGACATTATTTGATGCACACAATGACAATGTGAGGCAAACATTTTCAAATTTTGTTTCAATCAAGTTGAATTTTGTTTAACTGCGAATGACACTTGTTGGGTGATGTCATTGCTATATCAGCCTAGAACTGGCTGCAGCAGCAGCGCTCTTATTATCAGCAAAAGCAAACGTTCTCCAAAAGCTTTTGTCACTGCGGCGTGGTTTTTCATGTTTGGATTTCCTACTTTATGTACACACACACATCCTTGTTGCTTTTACTTATTTTTATTTGAATAAATATTTTGCTGGTTATGATGATCCTTGTAATTATGAGGGTGGTGTAAAATTGGCTCTTGTAAGACAGCTATATTGGCTATACTTGTGATGTGGTATGCATTAAAAAAGCAAATATATGCCGTTAAGTGTAGTGCACATATGACGGGATAAATAGTGGAATGAAAGAACGAGTGTAATACGGGATGAATATCTTACTATACACACATGTGAAATACGCAAAAGCGCTCGCATTGTGAGAAGCTTTTTAGGATAACCAACAATTTGTAATTTGTTTTTTGAATTATATTCTGATTTTTGATGTGTAAACATTTTTGCTCACGGTATGGAGAGTCCTGAATGTAAGCGCAAGGTGGAAAGTGTAAGCGTAAGCATAGTCTTTGTTAGTATGTGCTATATGCGGGATATATGTAGAATGTAAATGCAAGCCTAGTGTGTGGTATTGGTAAGCAGTATGTAGTAATAGAGAATGTATGTGTAAGAGAGTCACTACGCTGTAGCGTAATGTAAGAACAATGTACATGGTAGAGTTGATATGAGCGAAGTCACACAGAAATTCAGGGCAAACACGTCACCTATAAGTCTCTGGTAAGGTTGAACTGGATGGTCCATGAGAACATATAAGTCTCTGAGTATATCATAATTTTTATGCATGCAAATGCACGAAGAGATTGTATACAACCTGCTGTTTTTTGGAAACAAAGAGCCAGATATATATATAATAGCAAGCATGAGCAAAGTGTTCATAAAAACAAAGCATGTGTTCAGCTTTTAATTTATCGCTTTTAAGGGGTTTGTTCGCAGCTGAGTGGGGAGGGGCCATAACTGAGAGGAAGGTGTGAAGGGGCACGCCACAGGGGGGTGTCCTATCTCCTCTGATCTGGGTTGTGGTAGTCAACGATCTTCTTGTGGAGCTGGAAGACAATGGCTTTAGGGTGGTTGCCTATGCAGATGACCTCGCTATCCTAGTCTGAGGCAAATTTCTAGACACCCTGCGCGATGTTATGCAGGGCTACCTGGATACTGTGGCTAAGTGGGCTGGGCCGTGTGGATTAGCGGTCAACCCAGGAAAATAGAATGGGTTCTTTTTACAAGGAGATATAAGGTACCCGACCTCAGACCTCCCTCGATTGGAGGGGTACCGTTGGTACTTTCTGACAGGGTTATATATTTGGGGATTGTTCTGGACAACAAACTGTCCTGGAGACCCAATGTGGAAGATAGGGCCAGGAAGGCCGCGGTTGCCTTGTGCTTTGCAGGGGGGCTATCGGAATGAGATGGGGGTTCTCGCCAGGAGTAGTACACTAGCTTTATGAGATGAAGGTCAAACCGATTCAGCTCTATGGGGTGCTGGTCTGGTGAAAAGCACTGGACACGACGAGCACCTCCAGAATGTTAGTGTCAGTGCAACGGACGGCGCTGATCGGTATCAGTGGCGCTCTGAGAACAACAGCTACCTTGGCACTGAATGTCATGCTGAATATATATCCAGAAGATATTGCGGGAAAGGCAGCCGCAGCCCGGTCGTTGGTCAGGCATCGTGATATGGGTTATGGGCTTTCTGACTTCGGACACTTTAGCCTTCTTACCAGTTTCGACTTTATCCCGGACAGGACGGACTATTGTATGCCGATAAACGCTTCCTATGCAACCTTCACCCCAGTTATTCCCTCGAGAGAGGAGTGGGGAAAAGGAGTTATCTGGGGCATGGGACAGGGTTAATTTGTTCACGGATGGGTCGACGTTGGACGGAAAGTTTGGTGGGGGGGGGGTCTTTTGTCGTTAGCTAAATGTAAGCTGCAAGTTTAAGTTGGATGATGACTGCAGTGTATTCCAAGTATAAGTTGCTGCGATTAAGGATGCCGTGGATGGAATGCTATCCAGTGCTACTACGGTTAAGGAATTTAACATCTACTCTGATAGCCAAGTGGCTATAAAGGCCTTGGGCTCAACTACAGTGCGATCGAGTGTGCTCTGGGAATGCGCGACCTCACTTGCAATTGCATCGAATTATTTTACAATTAAGATTATCTGGGTTCCGGCCCATAGTGATATTCCGGGTAACTGCCAAGCGGATATCTTACCCCGAATCGGTACAACTGAACCGGATGAAGATGGCTGTAGGAATTTCGGGATTCCGCTAGCCACCTGTAGGTTGCTCCTCCATAGCTAATACTACGTCTTGCAGGGTAGCAAGATCTTTCTGATCGAAAGTGGATGGCAGGAGGTCTGCTGAAATAATTGGGTTCACTAAGGCTCACCTATCAATGGTCATTGGGATTTTGACAGGGCACTGTCCCATGGGTATCCATGCGGTACGTCTCAATATATTGGAAACACTTCCTGCTGCAGCTGTATGAAGGACGATGAGGAGGAATCACAAAATCACTGTATGCTTGAGTGCCCAGCTTTTGCCAAAACTTGGAGAAAGTATTTCGGTCGCGACTCACTTGGATCTTCCGAGGAGCTATCCAAGGTTGAAATCGGTATCATTTGGAACTTTATCGTTGTCACCCAGCGATTCTCTAAGTAATTATGTCTACGCCACCGTTATTTTAGTGTATTATATGTTGTATCACAACGGACCTTCATGTCGTCCAAATGAGCTTCCCCTATCAGGGAAGCTACCACACAACCTAACCTAACCTAAGGGTTTTGTTCGTGGCAATATCATACTTTGTTTGGTAAGATTTATTAAAAAAATGTTTAAAAATAAAAATACAAAGAAAATGGAGTAAAATATTGATGTCCGTGGGATAATTGTACTTGGGAGGAGTTGTGCGTGGAATAAATTTTCCGTGGAATGACTTATTCGTGGGACGAATTGTCCTCGGGATGAATTGTTCTTGGCTCTTCAGCTCTGGTTATATTAAGAAAATGAGTTTCTAGATGTACACCTGTATCTTTACACATCGTAATTCACGAGTTCTTAGTACTCATGCCTCGCAATGCTGTATAAAATTAGTAATTTTCTAATTTTACGCACCACCATTTCCCATGAGCTCGGGTAGTAATGTTTCTGTAATATTTAATATCTATTAAGGATTCGGAGATACAAAAGGTGATATACGTGTCCGTGGTCTAAGCAGGGGCGGTCATTTAAAACAAATACATAGTTAGTTAAGTATGAAAGCATCTCGATAATTCCATCTCGTTATGCAGCTGCAGCAAGATGAGTCGCAGTATGTTGAGACGTATTGCATAGACTTTCACTGGAGATTGACCAGATAAACCCCAATTACATTTGATGGATGGTTGTTGGTGGACCTCATTCTAGCAAACCGCCTGCTATCTAGTTTCATCCAGAAAGATCTCGCTTGCCCTCAAAAGGTAGCCTCGTGGTAGTAGTACGTAACCGCAATCAGACTAGATGCTGAATTTTCGAAAGGTATATGTCGCTGGTGTGTATATCTAACAAAATCCTAGAATATTTGGAATGGTAGTCAGCTCTGGTGACTGAGGGCCACAGTTTTGCAATGATGATGGCTCTCATAAAAGCGCTACTAACTTGTTGTAGAAGTGAAGCATTAAGGTATTTTAGAGCCAAAATACATAAAAGTAGGAGCCTCACCCTTGTTCAGAGCTTTAAATAGCCTATACTTTGCTAATTTATTATGCTAATATTATTCTCCTATTCACGTTACGCAGTCGCGGAGTGAAAGTGAAGGTCTGTTCCCCAGAGATCCGCATTGTAAGGGTAACTCTGCTTAGATTCTAAGGACATAAGGAGATAGTTGGATATGTAATGAAAAGTCGATAATTTAGTAAAGCAGGACTCGGCAAGCACGCTCGCCGTCGCCGTCTATTTTGCAAAGGTAATATATAAGGCATGAGCTGCAACGGATCAATCAAGCAGGAAAGGGGCTGATTTAACGGAGTTGCCATCAAATATGTGTAAAAAGTTGCTCTTTATCTAAATAGATGCGAGATGGATTGCGATATGGCATCGTATGTTCAAATATTAGGCCTCGCTAATGCCAGCAGATATGAAAAGTTCGGGTTGCACGAAGAAACGGTTGATAAACTCAGTACTCGTGTCCGGAACTCGCGAAGTCAAAAAATTCGGCTTCTAACTGCAGCAGAGTGAACAAATGTGAAGTCGCCAGTTTAGCAGCGTCCAAGAAAACTTCAAGCCAAGTGGGCGGTGTATAGTTAAAGTTCTGGTGTAAAGTTAAATTTTTCCTTTTGTTCGTCAAATAATTCCATGTAAAATTTTAAATACATTCAACCTATTCGCGATCTTTATTGACCGGACAGTCTAACTAAATTTTATTTAAATCCCACATAAGACCTCAAAATTGAGACGCAAAGAGAAAGTTTATTTTATTCACCCAAATTCTCCTACTTCTAGTTCCTCCCAACTGTGTCTTCACATTTTCCTTATTTAATATTCAAATTGGCTTTTTATCTTAATTAAATAGTGAAATGATTCATCTTATTTATTTGCATTAAAGAAAAAAATCTTGACTCACAAACATATCTTAAAAATTTAATTACAGCAGTTTTGTGCTCCTCGCTTTTTCATTAAGCACGGTATGTATGTGCGTTTGTTTGTATATTCTGTAAATTCTGGTAGTGCAATTGACTTTAATATTTCTGTTAATTACTTTCAATAGCGCTCAATGCGATTTATGGGCAGTAACTTTTTTAAAATATGAAATAATATTCCCTTCCAAGTCCAGTACTCGTACTTAAAGGAACATGAATAAAAATAGAAAATATTGAAAAAGGAAATTCAAGAAAATGCGGAGAAAAGATGGAAAACAAATATGCGCCTCGCGTTAACTGCTAAATTAAAAATCAACAAGGGCGCCGTATTTTACACGCCCCTTTCTCTCTCCCTGTCTATATTTAGCTACTCGCGCTCAGGAAAGGACAAAACGCACTCAAACTTTTTCTTTTGTTGCCCATGTTATACCCAGTTGTTCCAGTGCACGGGGTAATATAGCTTAGTGAAGATATGTACGTATGAAGCGGAGAATATATTTTGTGCTTGAGCATGTTAAGGACGTTTGAACTGGCAGATTCTTGAGACTGAATGAGTTCATAGTGCTACCAAAAGTTTACTCAACTGGGAAGCGGCGATCAAACATTACAACTTTTCTTAAATAAAGGGGAAGGTAAATCTGGAACCGGTGTCCTTGTTTAGTACTATTTTAGCACTTATTTTTGCCTAGTTTCAGTACTTACCACATTGTTTTGATTCTGACGGCCCGCGAAGAGGTCAACTTAATCACCGCCTCAGTGTAAATGGCTCATAATCTGCCGCACTCTCTTTATTTAAATAAAATAAGCGGGGCAATCGTTGAATGTAAATCAAAAAATTATTGAAAATTATCACAGTACTGATGGCTGTGGTCGCAAGCTGGGTATATATAATATTCACTGCTACGCCCATGGACTTCCGGCTTGTTTTATTTTTTGTTCCCTTTGATGTTGTATGCACTACGGAGAAGTGCATGTTGGAATTAGAGACTTCTGCAAACCAACTCGACTGTCCTTGGGGACACGTGGCAACAGGTGCAGTTACCAGCGTTTGTCGACGTTGTTGTTGTATTTACTGTTGCCTATGCTGTGTTTTTGGGTCACTGTCGCCACTGCTATAACAATTTATGTTCGTTTTTCCTGTTTCCAATTCTCTTCAGAATTCCATAGCACAAATGATTTAATTTCATTCGCTGCACTTGATAACCGGAAAAGTAGCTGCGTGTATATTTTTATACATATGTATGTGTTTGTGCATGTATGTTTATGTATTTGTAAATACATATGTGACGGAATTCATGTAAAAGGATATGCCAGTGGACAATGTGGTAATTGCGTAAAAGTCATATATATGTATGTAAGTATGTATTTGTGTACATATGTAAGTTGTGGTTGTTATTAACGCCATATTGTTGTTGTTGTAATTTTGCCAACAATTGCATGCGGGAAATAAAAGATGCTGTTTTCTGCAGTAATTTCCGCTGAAACGTTGTTAAATGTTATTAAGAAGAAAATTGAAAGATAAATGTACATGAAATTATGTGAAAAGAAATGAACTCAGTCGGATGTTGTTAGCTGATCGTGTGGCGTAAAGTTGCGTGCAAAATATATTAAAGGTTGCTCATACGACATGTCGTCCAACGACGTGACAGCGTGTGTGACAAATCCAACTAAAGTGGCATAGTTAGATGTTCGGGAAAGTAAGAAAAAAAGTATGTGAATATAAATAAACAAACATAAAACTTCGCAGTTTTTGCAATTTTGCATTGTCAACTTTTGTGGTGGGTAGAGAGCGCAAACGTGCTCTCTCTGTATAAAGAGTCTGCGCTTCAAGGTGTGCGGAACAATTTTAGCCAACAACAATTTACACAGGCAACCGCATGTCAGTCGTTGAACCGCAAACACAATAAAATACAGCAGTAAAAAGTTAAAAAAAAAAAAATTAAATAATTCCCACACAACGCTTTTGCGGTTAGTGCAATTGTTTTCATCATAGTTTTTTGTTGTTGTAATGTGTTGCTTGAAACGCACATATACATACAAAGTTTTAAACGTACTATATACAGTTTACGCAGCATAAATATTTGTCAATTTTTTTTCTTTTTTGTGGTTTATTTAAACTTAATTTTTTTTAAACAAAATAAGTCAAAAGCATACATTATTCACTAAGGAATATCTGTCATTATTAAAGCACTGGTTGCAGTCTATGTGCGAGCTTTTCTACGAAGGTACTCCACCAATTTTGATGAAATTGCTAACGGTCTTGCAATTTCGTCCCACCATTAAAGAAGAAAAATAATTTCCTATGACAATTCCTTGGTAGCGGGAGGAGAAGGTGACTTTGAGATGGTAAGAAGAAAATGAAAGGGAAGGTAAAACTGGTATAGGAAGAAGCGGAAGAGAAATAGGAACAGGGAGGAGCACGGTAAAGGAGTAGAGGGTAGCTGTTGACGGAGAGGAAGGAAAGGAGAAAGAGGAAGAAAAGCAGGAAGGGGAATTGAAGGAATGTGGAGAGAAGTGGAAAGGATAGGTGAAAAGAAAAATTATGGATGAGTAACTGAACAAAGAGAGAGTCCGGGTACTTTTTTGAAGCGAGGTACGTTTTGGTGCCGTATACTTTTTTAGAGCCGTTCATAAGTTAGCCCTCTCGTCAGTAACAGCAGGTGTAGGAAGTACGAGGTGCAGGAAAAAATGGTTGAGCACATTCCTTGTTCGTGTCCTACGCTCGCCAAGTCAAGGGTCCAGAAAACTTCAAGTATTTGCCAAAAGGACGTTGTTTTTCTACAATATAAGTCCTGGCACCTGATTGGTGTTCTGCCCATTGGTTGTCAAACAAATTCTGGCAGCACTATGGATACATTCAGTCTATGTGAGATTTTTATTAACCAGACAATTCAACCTAACCTAACTAAAATCCTGTAATCATCTGAACGGGAGCCTGGGGTTATTTCCCAGCCCCGTAAGTCACTCGTCCAGCGAACGCATTCTAAGTGGTGGCGAAATATTTGTTAAAGTCCTTATTTTAAAGAGAGGTAAAACATACAGCCGAAGCTTGTATAATCGTGCTAAAGATTTGAATTTGTCGAATCAAAGACTTGTATATAGAACAATTTTTTTCGATTTGTTAGCCTATAATATAAAAATAAGTCGGGTTTTCTTTCCTGACGCTATAATTCCAGAACGCACTGACCGATTGCGACGGTTTTGCATTCGTTGGAATGGTCTGGGGCTCCGTCAGGTTTATAGCAAAGAAAATTCAGGATCGACGCACAGGGTCTCAAGATATAGGCCAACACATGGACCAGGATACCCCTAGAATGTGCGTGTAATATGGATATCAAATGAAATTTGTTGCTGCGAGCTTTAAAGTAATTTTCATTGTGATATTCGATTTAGTCGCATCAACATGGCAAAACTGATAAATATGCATGCGAAGCCGAAATAAAGACATGATTTAATAATATCCACATACCTACTTACATACGTCCTATTAGATTTGCCTGAAATTTGGTATATAAATTTGCCTATATTAGTATTTACCATACTTTTTTCCGGGAAGTAGACCACTGACAGACTGGGACTGGGATTAGGACTAGGACTGGGACTGAGACTGAGACTGAGGCTCGGAGTGGCACTGGGACTGAGACTCGGAATGGGACTGGAACAAAATACATACTCTGGGACTGGCAATAATATATGAAGAAGAATGAGAAAAACTTGAGAGAAGAGAAAAGAGTGAAGGAGAAGGAGACTGAGATAGAATGAGCCGAAGATGGAGATAGATGAAGCGAAAAATACAGAGGGTGGATTAGAAAAAAGTGTAGAGGAGTGAGGGCAGAGTTAGACGGAAGAATTAAAATGTATACAGATAGACCAAATTTAGTGCAGAACAACGTCTGCCGGGTCTGCCAGTATTTTATAAATTATGCTTTTTTGAAACTTAAGAGTGGAAATTGCATATATGTAATACTCCTATATTGCTAATGGAAAATGGTCGCAATGTGTTTTGAATTCGAAATCAAAATAAGGCAGCCTATACAATTTTTGTGATTGTAGCAGCATAAGTGTGACAAGAAAAAATTTTTATTTAGGTACATTCGATTATTGAATACAAAAACAAAAACGTAGAAACAGCAATATATCGGCACTCTGATGTTTGGGAATGTACCTAGCCTTTTGTAGCAATATAGGAGCATTACATATATGGGGAATTGTGACGTGCTCTGCCCTCTTTTATTTTTTTGACGGTATGCTTTCTTTAAATTTATGTATAGATGCATCCGAAAAAATTGTCATATAAAAAATTCGATATATATCCTAAAGTAGAAGGCCTTTTTTGTCTTTTTAACCAGTACTTAGCTCCTCTTTTTATTACGGACTTAATAGTATTTTTTAAGACGTTGCACACTGCTAAACTTCACTTTTCCAAAGACATTTTGAGCTTTTGGCTCTCTTTTTTGTTCCACCATATTTTATTTTGAATAATATCAAGAATCCTTCAAATGGTCAGCGCTCTGGAAAATTTTTTGTGAAAAGCAAGCACAAAGGCCCAGCCAGAAAAAAGAAATTTTGGATGCAGTCAGAAAAAGCTTCGTACCTTTCTCAATCAATACTTCGTTATACTTGGAATTTTCTAGTTTATGTAGCTTCAAATAATCGTCTGATTGTGCCATCACCATTACCTTAACTTATCACCTATATTTCCGAGGGAGTCTTAAAGTAAAACTCCTAACTTGGACGATATTTGGGATTTCTCCTTAACGAAAGAGCTTTCGAAAAAAGTGCTTGGTTTTTGACACATTGTTTGGGATTGCAGAGAATTCATTTGGAACTCTGTACACCTTGAGTGTCTTGATATCAATCTCCTCGCTTGGTTCCCTGCAAAAATTAGGATAAAGTCACCTTCTGCGTTAGCTTTCTTCTCTCACTGTTGAGTTTCTTCTGAAATGAGGAAATGCTTCGTTTCTCGTTATGGTGACTGGTGGTAATTTTTCCTCTTCTTTCATTCGCGAGCGTTTTTATCTCAACTGAAGGTGAGTTTCAGGCTTGCTTTGGTTTCCAAGAAAGTTTTGTATAGTTCAAAGTTGGCGTGGTCATGAAAACTTCTGAAATGAAGTAGTTTACAAGCTACATGAGAAATTTTGTAGCACGTATTTCCAATTGACTCTTAAATATTCTTTCAAGTTGTGTAAATTGTAAGAAAAATATTTGCTAAAATGTAGATGTAAATTTTTCCGAACGCAGTCTTTAATAACTGGAAGAGATTTCAGAAAAAATCATATTTTAGTTTTTTTAAGATTTGATGCTCGAGCTCGTTTAATCCTTGATATATAAACCTTCCATTTATTTAATGTAAAAGCTTGGATGCTTCGTATTTTTAAAATAATTTATTTTCATATTTTATGAAAAACTAAAATCAGTGCTATGCACTAACATAATTAACTAATTTTATTATAATTTTCAGAAAACACATTTTTCCACGTAATTTTCTTTTACTTTTGAATTTAATAAGAATGCATTGCAATTTCAGTGCGACTTACCGTCGAACTTCAACTCAGTTTCAAATTACAAAATTCCGCTTGAAATGAAAATCCACAGTCACTGAACAAAAATGTGTACACAATACACCACAACAACAAAAAGTTGGTTAATATAACTATGCTCGCTTATATATTTATTGTAAAGCAGCAACAGGACCACGCCCTTTATAACCGTCATAAATTCCAGTTAAATACATCGCTAAAAGTAGAATGCGCTGGAAAATTTGTTTTTTTGCTTTTTCACAACAACATACCGCTAACTCTTAGAGGGGTGGCGAAGTTATTTGAAATGCGAAAGGTGGAGGGACAATTTAATTTCTATTCTTATTTCAATTGTATTTTGCTTAAGTAAAAACTCTGTGACACACAACAACAATGCAGCTTGACGCTAATACACAGCGGTGTATACAATCGAGCTTCGTTTTTTTTTGTTCTTGTAATGGTGTACAGGGCGTATAAGCGTTCAGGGATAGTGACTGGCTAATACCAAAACGTGAGCATTCGCATTCAAGTCCATTTTAGCACTGTGTGGGGTTGACATGTTTACAATTACTGCTATGTTTTTTTTGTATTTTTGTTTGTATACACAAGCGCTTTTTTTCAGTTTTTTGATGTTTTATTGAAATTTTATTTTTTTGCGCGAATGCCACCAGCGTTGTTTTCTTACTTCGGTTTTTATTCCTGCTGCTCCGATTTTACTTTTTGCGCTGCTTTAAGCTTTTGTATTTATTGCTCTCACTGTGTAATCATTAATTTTGATAAGCTTTTCCCAGCGCTAATGCAATTCTTCTCTTAACTTGGCTCAACTTAACTTAACTATCACGAATTAAATAACTTACACTTCAATGAATGCCGAGAACGAAATGACGATTTCTTACTTTGTTACATTAAGATTACACTTCAATTAATTTAAGTTTTTTCTAGGGGTTTTGTAGTAAAATTTATTAGATGCTAAGGTGGAGTTGACTCAAACTTATTTGTTGAAAGAATTAAGGATTGTAAAAAAAATGAGGAGGTTTTTTATGACTTAACGCAACAAATTGAAGGGGATAATATGGCTTTCAATGCTAACCGCTGCACTGTATACCATTTTGCAAATCCCACCTGTAGATCGGCTAGTGAAATACATCTGGTCAAAGAAGTATAAATCCATCAATTGGTTGGCGAATTTCTTGATGCTGTATCTTCGCTTCGATGGGGATGTTAGAGCCACAACGAATTAGGATACGACGAAACACACATCCTTATAAAGTTCCCGACCATATGGATATGGATGGAAATGAAAAAGCGGATGAGCTTCTTGAAAATTTCACATTATCGAGGTAGAAAGAAAACGTGGTTATTATTGTTGAGCTTAGGAACGCCAGAGTCTTGGCTGCTAAAGAAACAGGTTTTGCCACTGGTAGGTGAGGTTGGCAATTGGATTTGAGAAGCTATAAATTGCGCTGGAAAACCCGAGAAAGAATTTATTCTAAGCCACGTAACCCGCTGAGATTAGAAAGCGCGAAGTGTAGAAAATCATGTGCAGTTCGACTTTAGTCTAATAAAGTTACTCATTTAACTAAAAGAAGCGACTGTGTTCCTGTACATCAAATAAAATTAAAGATATCGTTTTTTTGTGTGTGTTCGTCGTGGAAGGAGGACTCACTGCAAGACTCTCCGACTGCAGGACTCCCTTCTTCCATGAAGGGCTACCCACTAAAACCTAACCTCGTTTAGCATTACTTCGGGCACGGGTACGTGCTACGTGAGCTCCAAAGATACTCTCACGCTAATGGACAAAGCATCCGTCTTCTCGTTTACTGATAAGTATATGCCTCACATATAACGTATGACCGTATCCCATCTGTCTCTGTGGCAGGTCATGTTATTGACAATACTGCCCGAGGGTAGGTTGCCAAGTATCCCATCTACACTCCTGATTTGATCGGAGAAGTGTCCGCATTCGAAGAAGGTGTGGCGTATATCGTCTATTTCCGCACAGTACAGGCAGCTCGGATATCAACCGTGGCCATTCTGTGTAGGTATTTGCGGAAGTAACCGTGTCCCGTTAGAAACTGGGTCAGGTGAAAGTCTACCTCTCCGTGGGGTCGCTTCAATCATGGATTCAGTTCAGGGATTAGTTCCCTAGTCCACTTTCCTACGATGCTGTTGCTCCACTGATCTTGCCAGCGTCGGATCGATTCTTATCGCACCTGCATGACACCAGCAGCTCTACTTGCTTCCGATCCGTTGTCGTATATTGCTTTTCTTTTCTCAGCGAGAAGACATATCAGTATGGTTCCCGCAACGACCAGGACAGCTTCACCCGATACCGTGCGGTAAGCCGAAGATATTCGCAGCGCCCCTCTGCGTTGGACCGAGGTGAGGGCGACTCGGTTCTTCCGGTATTTCGTTGCGTTCGCACAGATTTCTGCACCATATAAGAGTATAAAATCCGAGGCTGATACAAGCAACTTCTTTGTGCATGGATTTGGGCCACCTGTGTTTACCATTAATCTATTCAAATTCACTATTGCGCGAAGCTCTTTCGTAAGCTCCTCTTATGTGATCCGAGATCCATCATGTTCCTGGTAGTGGAAATACGTCTCTTTGGGAGGATGACGATCTCCGTTTTTGCTGTTGCTAACTGGAGACCGTGCTCAGCCATCCACCTATCTACATTACGCATGAAGTTAAAGTTAAAGTTAAAGTTAAAATTGAAGTTAAAGTTAAAGTTATAGTTAAAGTTAAAGTGTTAAGGTTCTGTAGCCAATACTATACAATTAACCAAAAAGGTACTGACTTGTTACATAGAATAAATTTGTGAAAAAATTTTGAAAATGTTACTCTTAGTATATTGATATGTACATAAATCAATCCAAAAATGACTTTGAATTACCCACAGCTCTCAAAACTAGATTTCGAAGATTACAAAAAACTATTAAATTTGGCACACGCTATTGAGTTTTTTCAGTGGGTAACTGATAATAATCCGAACGTAAGTAAGCTTTAGCTACTCTTAAAATAAATGAAGTCTACCCTTCAATTTACGTAATAAATTCCTAAATGTGTTTTGCCCTTTCATCTCATTAGATACAGTCTGTACTCTTTTCTACATTATTCATACTAATTTGTTACATCAAATATTTTCGTGCAAGCTTTTGAAGTAGCACGAGCATCCATCTGATAACTAATTTTTTCAAGTTTTCTAATATAATACTTTGGAAGAAGTTTAAATTCAAATTCAAATATGAAGTACGAAATTCGTAAAAAATTGAATGAACTTAATAAAGCTAAAGGGGCGATGCAACCGAAATGTGGATATTGGCAGTTTGGCTCGGAAGCATGGCTAAAGGCAGATTGTGTCTGTTATTTACTCTTGGCACGCTACGAAAAAGTTTGAAAAGTGTAACTTTTGTTAAGAAGTAAGTGAATAAGTTTTGTAATATTCTATAGCCAATGAAGTGAGTGATAGTTGTGCGGGGTGAAAGCTGGACGAAAATCAGAAGCCAAAAATTAAATCCAACACACGTTTGTTTTAGTACATAAACACATACACATATGTGAATGTATGCAGCATAGATATGTGCAAATGTATGGTATATCAATGTAGAACAAAAATGAAAAGATGAACTTGCAGCCTTCTGTGTGTGTTGTATGTTCAATATATGGAATTATTTTAGTTTGTCTGATTTCCATTGAAATTTCGCTCACGTAGTTTTTTCTTATAAAATATATGATTTAATTAAGTTTCTGCTTTGATCATCCTTCATTTTCATAATTAGGTTTATTCCTTTTATACTTAATATCTAAAAAATTTAGTGAAAGATGGTAAGAGCTGGGAGGAGAAGGTTCGAAATGCTAAAAGCTACAGAGAAGATAAAAAGTTTCAAGCGAGCATTTTATAGAAATATTTATTATATATTTAGCGAAAATTGAATAAATGCAAATGAAACTAATTCAACTTTGTTGAGAAAGCAATGCTGTTTTGCTTTATTTTTAAATTTGCTGAAATCTTTTGAAATGGTACTCAAGTGCAACAAAAACTATCAAAATCTATTCGCTAAGAGAATTAGCAAAGCAAATGAAGTGAACAGTAATAAGTATAATTTAATCAGAAAAAATGGAAAATTTCATAAATTATTTATAGCCAAACCTAAAGAAAAATCTAAAGAAAGTAATGAAATACTACTAATTAATTTTAGATAAATATGCAACGAAGAAACTCAATCAAATTCAAAAACGGAGAATGCGAAGATGCAATTCAAAATTGAAATATTTATATTTGTTTTATTTATTAAAACGAAAATTGTTTAAACATTAAAAAAAAAAAAAAATTAGTTTGTGCGTGTGTTCTCTGTGAACCAAACCTTCAAACACGAGTTTAGTTTGAGCATTCATATTGAATTAGAACAAATGGTGAAAAAGGGCAACTGGCGAATATATGTTCAAGAGTGTATGTTTTTTCATTTAATTTCGCTGAGTTCGGCGTCACGTAAAATATCTTCGCTCTGCAGCAAATTTAGGATGTTATGATAATAAAGGTAGAAAAGTCGATTCACTTTTCTTTCAGAGCCCTTTAATAAAACTTTAGGTATATATGTAATATACAAATCGCTTATTGCTCTGTGAAAATCGTATTCTAGGGATCAAAATAAGAAACCCTGCCGAAGGAACCATACCTCTAAAACGAATTCTGATGTCCCCCAATTTGGGTCGAACTTTTGGGTAGGGGCAAATTTTGAAAAATCCCACTTTGACCCATTTAGAGTGCTCCAATCGAGTCCAAATGTATGACCGACCCCCACTTACTTTGGAGACCCGACCCACCGATGCCAGTAGCACACCCCTGGAACCCCCTGGGGGTTCACCATACAAACATTTCAAAAAATCGCCGGTTTTGCACTTTACATGAAAAAATCAGCGAAATGCCTATGTTTTTCTTTTTGGAGTTTATTTTTCTCTTTAGAAATTTATTTATTCAGAACATATGTAAATGAAAAAATTAATTTAAGTGAGTTATAGAAAAGAAACTGAAAAAAATTATAAGAAACTAGCGTTTTTACAACCCTTTTAAAACCAAGGCATCACTGTGATGCATTTGCATATCGTAAAATTGCTTGTGTTGTTTTTTTTAAGCCACCACAAAACACAGCAGGTAGAATTGAAATTACCATTTCATTCTTATTACCTCGTCTCGTAAACCATATATAACGCAACAGTTTTTGTGAATGCATTAAGTCATTGGAAGAACTCAAAGTGTGAAGTGCTAATTTCAGATAAAAAAAATATTTCAAAAAAATAATAAGTGAAGTGACCATTCCAAATGAAAAAGTTTACAATGAATCCACCATCCTCTACACCGCAAGATGAAGCAACTACATCAACGACTATCGAAAACCCAATGAGTCATATACCCAAGCATGATGTTACTGTTTTTGGTGTGTCTACTGATTTAACTGATCTTAATTTACCAACCCATCTGGATATCTTGAGATATTATTTTTAATTAAGCGAACGTGCTAAAACAGAACAAAAAAGCTTTCCCATAAATCATTCACTATTCAAGTACAAGATAAGTTGACTGGAATTTGGGAAAAACTTGGTATGGAAATAATGCTGAAAAAAAGTGTATTTAATAAATTGAATAAATTGCTTGACAAGTATCAAGAGCAAATTAAGAGAAGGAACAACAGAGTATGTAAAATCTCTGGAAACAAATTTTTACAAAGGAACATGTAAATGCGATTTGAAGGCAGCTCCATGTGAATGGGGCTGGGTTCCCGAACGCCTCAAAGAGTTCATGCACGATCAACATAATCAGAGAAGACTAACAATGGATGCATTTATGATGGAAACTGAAGAGCAAGGAGCAACGTCTATGTCATCAATGCCAACATACCAAGATCCCGATGATTCAACATACGCACCGCCACCGGTTCAAGAAGATATGGATAGAAGAACAAGTTCACAATACACAGAGAGATACGATTGTTTTAACTTTGCCTTGGTATTTGACAGATTTGGTGTGCCTGACAGAGTAGCATCAGCATTGGGAACCGCTCTTTTGCAAGATTTTAAAATTAAAGATAAGCAGGGGAAACCTATCATCATGGATAAATCGAAATTTCGCAAAGAAAAAGAGAAATGCAGACAAGTAGTGCTTCGCAAACGGTTAGATGATACCAAATTGTTAGCGTTTTCATTCGATGGCAGAAAAGATGATACTTTAACGATAGATAAAATTTATAAGAAGTATCATACTAGGATGGTAAAAGAACCTCATCTTGTTATCTTGAGAGAACCCAATTCTGAATTGATTGGTTACGTAAGACTGGAACATGAAACCGCTGAATACAAAACAACCAAAATAAATGGTTTTTTCAACGATAAAAATATATCACTGGATGCATTAATTGGAATATGCACTGACGGTGAGCCAACAAACACTGGCCAAAACGGTGGAATTATACGACGATTCGAATTGCTGTTAAAAAGACCATTGCATTGGTTCGTTTGCCTTCTACACTTCAACGAACTTCCACTTCGGCATTTGTTTGAAGCTTTGGATAAACCAACCAACACTGGACCAAGATCGGCAACCGGAAAACTGAGCCGTCAAATCGAAACTTGTGAAACTCTTCCGGTAAGTTATTGCTATCACTCATTTATTATAATTGACAACCATTTTTAATTATTTTATTATTATATATTTTCAGGTGGTGGACGGCTTCCAGAAAATTGAGTTGCAAAATATGCCCCTTGCTTCAGAAAAAGTTGAATTTTCCACCGATTCGAAGTACTTATACGACATGGCCCATGCAATTTCTAGCGGCGTGGTTCCGGTGGATCTGGCTAACATCAAACCAGGGAAAATTGTACATTCTAGGTGGCTCACCAAGGCCGCTAGATTATTGCGATTATATGTGACAATGGAAAATCCAGATGCAAATTTAAGAATTCTGGTTGAATTTATAATTAAATGTTATATGCCAATGTACTTCAATATCAAGTATTACAGCTCTGTCGTGTATGGCAGTGCATTATTTTTCAAGTTCATTGGTTGGTCACGATTTCTAGAACCTCGATTACGCAAAATTGTCAATCAAGTAATTAAAGATAATTCGTATTATGCGCATTCGGAAAATATCTTCTTATCAATGTTGTTTGATGATAGCAAAGAAAAGCGCGACTGTGCCATCAAGAAAATTCTACGCTATCGAACCGATGTTGACGAGCCAATGGAACTTAGAGTTTATAAAAAACCAGATATAAACTTTAGTTGCACAAGTTATATGGAAATGATCAATTTGAATGATATAAATATCGTATTTGGACCACCATTCACGCGAAGTATTCCGTACGATACATCGAAAGAATATTTAAATCAAGATGATCCACCGTTTAATGATCCAAAAATTCCATCAAACATACAAGGAACGGAACGACATGTTCAATTGCTAGCTAGCGTTTCCAAACGGGTTATACCGGAAAATGTAGAGGCTGTTATGGCTACGACAATAGAGAGCCGTGCGAAATTGCCCAGACTTGAAAGTAAAAAAGACTTCAAACAATATTTTTTTTAATTTCTTTTCTATAACTCACTTAAATAAATTTTTTCATTTACATATGTTCTGAATAAATAAATTTCTAAAGAGAAAAATGAACTCCGAAAAGAAAAACATAGGCATTTCGCTGATTTTTTCATGTAAAGTGCAAAACCGGCGATTTTTTGAAATGTTTGTATGTTGAACCCCCAGGGAGGTTCCAGGGGATGTGCCACTGGCATCGGTGGATCGGGCCTCCAAAGTTAGTGGGGGTCGGTCATAAATTTGGACTCGATTGTAGCACTCTAAATGGGTCAAAGTGGGGTTTTTCAAAATTTGCCCCTACCCAAAAGTTCGACTAAATTGGGGGACATCAGAATTAATTTTAGAGGTATGGCTCCTTCGGCAAAGTTTCTTATTTTGATCCCTAGAATATGGTTTTCACAGAGCAATGGGCGCTTTTTTGCCTCCCCACAAATCGACCCGGCCTAATATATATATACACTTAGAAAAAATAATCTTATCTAAAATGTGGAAAATACTTGTGAGTGTAATCCACTATCCGAAATAGGTACTCCCTAATTATTCAATCAATGAAAACTTGTTTCTCGAATACATGACATTGTGGCATCATTGTGATAAGAATAATCCTGATCCTCACATCGTTCTTTCGACAGGTGCCACATCACTCTTAAATTCAATTGGCAAGAAACAGAATAGAAGTAGAAACTATGAATATATATATACAGCCGCTGTGCTAACGGTCTATCTTCGAAATCGATGCGTATAATGAGAAAAAAAATTTTAGAACAGATCGTATATGAAAAAAAAAAAATTTTAGGCAAGACGTTTATGAAATATTTTCTCAGATAGGGTGTTTTTGAACTAGCAGCTAAGATCGAGTGATATCCCGCTCACTCGTCGACATATAACATATTTTTATTGATGCGAAATGGGCCGGCCACCTTAGGAAAAAAAATTCCCTCTCAATATGAACTTCAAATTTGGGGTCGTTTTTTAATGTCGTTTTTAAGACTCAGCCTAAAGTATGATTTTTAGTTTGTACGCATAATTTTAGGGGTCAATTTTTAAAATATTTGCTGCTGAATATGTGGCGAATGGTGTTAATTAAACTAAGATTTAGAATTTATTTTTGTTTTTTAAAATTCTCTTTCGTTGCAAGGCGCTTCGTGCGCTGTAGGAAAAGTTGAATGCTCCAAAATATTTCATGCAAATTTTTATTCTGATTTGTGGAGACAAAATAATTACTAAGCCGGTTTTTAAAGTTGCCAGCTGCATAAGCAACCACTGCTGTCAGGCAACATTATTGTTACCCTTTTGTATTGTACTTTGTCAGTTGTAATTGTTATTTGTTGCTGTTGCGTGATTGCTTTGTGTGGCACCAATAACAATGAGCATTTGAGATGTACGTGGTGTATGAGTGTATATATAAGTATTTGTGTCGAAAGTGGCGGTTCAAAAGAATTCGAAATTGAATCTAGTGGCCAAATTACATACATCGATGTTTCATTGTTTCAAACTTGCGCTGGCTCTAAGTACACTCCGGGCTCGTATTGATAAGCTTTCGCATAGAGCGATTAAAAGTAGAAAAGTAGCAAACAAATGAATGAATTGTGTTGGCGCGGAAAACTTGCTCTTAGCGGAAAATGTATTGGCAGCCTTATTCTACACCATTTCATGTTGCATTTTGGAAAGCGTTAGTTGGATTTTAGAATTGTCAATTGGATTTTAGAAAGCGTCGGGAAGTTTTAACAGTGAATATGTAAACGTTAGTTCTTAACAAATCAGTTATAACTTGTGCGAGCTAAAACACCCTGTTTAGAGGTAGAAATTTTATCAGCTTGGCATGGTAATATGTTTTTACCACTTACTACGGCAAGTATGATGATTTCTTAATTGATTTCTGTCGGCTCCTTTCCCTGATATATTAAATTAAGTGCTCTCAAATCCTATTAAAAAATGTATGATCACAAGTCATAATCGCCTAAGTCGAGATAGGATGATTCACTAGACAAATTTTTTAATAGCATTGTGTTCCTACTAAATGAACACTAAAGCCTTTGAAAAATTGCTAACGATCCATATTCTGACTTTTGATTTAGAATGATGTTTGTGTATATTTTATTTATATATTCGAGATTTGAAGCGTTTTGTACATCTTTTTAAACTTAGGTTATTATAACTTGTGAGGTCAGAAATATTGAACAAGTTTGTTCCGTCACAGTAGTACAAGGTACAAATATAAATATTAAGGTAAAGTTACCGTACACTGGAAGAAAACTTTTGAAAAATCAACTGTTATCGGGGCAATTCGACTGAAATTTCTGTAAATTTTTATCTTTCTGAAATAGCTCTGGAATCAACTTCGCTTGAATTTTTAATGGATTGACCGTTGACAGAAAATTTGCATCAAACGTTGTGACAGTGAAGCTGTTTTATGACAGAGAGAAAGGTGAGCGCAATGAAATTTAGTTTCACTATAAAATTAGCTGATACATTGGCATAATACTGACAGCTGTTCGCTGTTGAAGTTACCAACGAAATCAGTTTTACCAAAAATTATATCAGAATTAGTTAGATTCATTCAGAATCTGTAATTTTTACAGGTAATTGTCAACTTGACACCAATAGTTTGTCGTTTTTTGAGATGACTAAACAACTTTGTTCCCTTGACAAACAAATCCGTTAAACTAAATGCAACGCGATCAATTTAATAGAATATCTGTTAACCAAAAATCCGATTCGTTGATTTTACTAACGTCTATAAACACCACATGATTATACGCGCATCATACTCTAGGTTCTAGACTCTCTCTTAATTTGGTTGCATATGTGTATACATCTTTATCGTTGTCGTTGTAGTAGCACAGCTTATCATTATAATGAATTAATGTTAGCTGCTGTTCTACCTGGATACTAGAAACTCGGGCCCAAATAGCGCAGGGGGCCCCATTTTGATGCGCCTTTACCTGATTCAATTGCTGCTGTCTAGTGGGGCTATTCGGTGCGCCGCGCAAACCCTTTGGTGTTGATATAACGAAGCATTTTGAAGTTACGACAGTGTGGTACTGTCCATAATTTGAAACTCTATGCATGCCAGAGCTGGGCATTTGCAAGGTTTTCCGTAACTGTTTCTGCTTTCTTCGCCGCATCTCCTACAATTGCTGCTAAAAGGGATCCCCATTCTCTCATCATGCAGAACAAGCGACCAGTGGCCGGCGATTGTGTTCGTATTCATAAATACTTTTTTCTTAACTTGTGAGTGGACGATGTCTCTCATCCTCAAGTTCGTATAATTTCCCCCAATGATCTTGTAACCAGGAAATCATTTAAGAGTTGTATTTGCGAAGTTAGCTGCAGCCTGAAATGACGTATTGCATATCATGACGGCCTGAACGCTGCCTACCTATCTGAGCAAATGCATATCTCACGTCCTCGTCCTCTGCCTTCTCTATACCCGCAATTTTTAATTGGGGGATACTAGCGGTGGGAGAATCCTTTACTGTGGAAATCCTCTACTCACGGGGTGGATATTTGTTACCGAAACCATGTTAGTGGGGAACCCTTTGAAGAGGAAACCAATGAGATCATGGAGGGCGGTTTCTGTAGCACTGCTCTTCATATATTAATTTTGTGTCACTGAAAGTTTGGGTTCTGCAGCTAGGCCCCACTGTTGGCTTTTGTACTTTCTAAGCTATTTCGGAGGAATAGTAAAAACAAGTAAAAGTGTCTAAGTTCGGGTGTAACCGAACATAATATACTCAGCGTGAGTTTCTACATAACACGCGGCATCGCCCGTTAAAAAAAAAAATGTCTCCCCATTTCCTCTTACAATAAAACTTGACAAGTGAAATATCATTGATTCAAAACAATTTTTTGCTAAGTTATAGCTTATTATTCTAGTCTACGACTTAAACTTGTTTTATATATAAGTTGCCGTGGTCTTTAACCGATCCCATCTATTTTTACTAGAAATATTTTCTACTATAGGGAAAATATGTGTACCGAAGTTTATTACCATCCGTTAATATTTCTTGGAGTTATGGCTCCCGAAACATTGAAAATTGCTTACTCATAAAAGAGGCGGTGCCACACCCATTTTCAAAAATTTTAGTGTTTTCCAATTTAATGTTATAATTCAATTTAAAAAGTATAATTCTATTGATACAAAGCTCTTTTTCGCTAAGATATAGCTTATGTTATTCATCCACGACCCTTTTAAAAGTCTTTTATACAAAAAAGGGCGTGGTCCTTAACCGATTTCGTTAATTTTTCTTCAAAGTATTCCATATAGTAAAGGCAACCTCTCTGCCAAATTTTGTTACGATAGGTTTAACGATTTTCGATTTATGATTAATAATATTTGTGAAATTGATTTTATCACAAGTGGGCGGTGCCACGCCCATTACATTTTTTTTTTAATTTTTATCAAGAGTCTCAATATCAGTCCACATGTCAAATTTCAACATTCTAGGTGTATTATTTACTAAATACTCATGTTTTTGTGTTTTCCAAAATGTTATATACATAAAAAGTGGGCGTGGTTATGATCCGATTTCGCTCATTTTCAATACTAATCTATTCTTGGTCCAGGTAAGTTCGTGTACCAAATTTGGTGAAGACATCTCAATATTTACTCAAGTTATCGTGTTAACGGGCAGACGGACGGACGGACATGGTTCAATCAAATTTTTTTCGACACTGATGATTTTGATATATGGAAGTCTATATCTATCTCAATTTCTTTATATCTGTACAACCAACCGTTATCCAATCAAAGTTAATATACTCTGTGTGCAAACACGCCTCTCTAGGATTCTGAACCTCTCATTGTTTTTTACTTTAAAGAGTTTGATGCAGCTGAAAGCGTCCAACGCGAGACCAGGTGCTAATGCTGAGTATCTGTAGGCACATTTAGTTTCCGATATTTCAAGAGCGATATCTAAAACGAGTACCGACAATTTCATAATCGTGTTCGTAAGGGCCCTCAAAAGTTAAAAAAATTGCATGATCTTGTTATAGAAATATACGGTGAGGGACAGAAGGGTCCCTTTCATTTTTGTTACCGGTAATTGAATTTTGTTTATTATGCCGGAATAGATCTGTAAATCGCGAAATCTAAGGAATCGTTTGTCATATTTTATTTCTGCTGAGTTTTAAGGAAGTTTTAATGTCTTACTCAATTCCACATTGTATTTTTATGTATTGTATTTTCTTTTTAAATAAAGTTGAAGTTGTTTTGTAAGAGAACGTGGGTGCTGCTGCTGTTTTCAGTTTCGTGAAAAAGCACAATGTTGGCTTAGAGCAGAGACCTGGTAAATTCAGTTTGATAGAAATGAGTTTGTTTAATTATAATACTTGCAAATATAGAGCGTATGTTTCGTCATTAAAGTGGCCCCCGATGATGACTTTACAAGGTTGCTAATTCGGGTTGCCACCTAACCGTATAATATTTATTTATTTAATTTCAACTGGGAATAAAAGGAGGAGGAGACAATTTTCTTAACTTTTTTATTTGGATTTGGAACTGACGCAGTCTAACACACTTATTTACATACTTTAAAAATTTTAAGTACAGCCAAAACACAGAGAACTCATCTCGTTACCACATTTTTTTAAACTTTTATTTTAGCATTATATTTGTTATGGTCCTTAGAATTTCCTTTGAAATTCGCCACTGACCACGCTAATTTGGCCACAATGATTCTTACGATAAGTGGCAGTAGCTTAACAACAACAATAAGGCATCTAGAAAAACTTTTAATTCCAATTACAAATCTTCATTGAATGGCTGAGTGCTCAGTGCAGTAGAGCATTATTGTTGACCAATCCAATAAATTAGGTGAAAATATGGGCTACCAAGGGGCGAAGCTAAAGGGCAAAGTACGAAAACTAAATAAAAACTATTTTGCCAGTGCAACTACATAAAAAAATACTCCCTTAGTTCAGAAAACTTTGCTGGGGTTTTGGCTGGTGCTCTAATGGCGGAGGAAAAACTGTTTGATGTGGTCAGTGAAGTACGACGAAGTTTTTATGTTATTAAATTTATTTATATGACATTGTGGTGACCTCACTTTTGGTTTTTTAAAATTAAAAAAAACTACAAAGCATTCAGAAAAACTAATTTAAAATTTGTCTTTTTTTTGAAAAGCTAGTTTATTTAGCCTCTTTTTTTCCATTACTACCACTTCCTCTCTTCTAAATCTATCCTTACGCCTCTCTCTCCGCCTTTTGTTCTATTTTTTCTCCTCTCTCTACGTGAGAAATCTGCTCCTATTAAAATGCGATGATGGTTGTCAAGTCCCATAGCTTGAGTGTACCTAAAGAGCTCAAACAGCGTGCGTTCTTTCTTGGTGAATGCGATTCCATGTGCTTAAAAAGATGCTAGGAAGGTAGCCTTTCAACAAATGGAACAAGAACTGAGGCTTAGTGAGCCAACTGGTACATAAAGTATAAAAACCCTTCAGTTAGCGGGGACTACTTAACATGTTTTCCTACAAATTTATAAAACCTACAGTTTCATGCGAGCTTCGAACGATATCACTTAGGACAAATGAATTTGGCTGTGTCCAGCAATACAATTACTTACATGTATTTGTATATCATTTAGCTATATCGGCCACAAAAGCGGGTTTAATTGTATTGAAATCAATTCTGAAATGAGCAGCTAACAATAACAGCCATAAGGAGTACTAATTAAAAAGACATAAATCTTTCATAGCTACCGAAAATTCACTCTGATAAAATAGCCAGATATGAAAGCAAAACAATGCACTGATTATTCCCATAGAAAGCTAGTAAATCAATTTGCATAATTTGAATCAAATATGCAGTCTCCAAAATGTTGTAGACATTGTAAATGATATGGCAACGTTGAGGGAAAGTTGCAACGAACAATGCAGAAAATTTGCATTAAAAATTCGTCGAAGGCACATAGAAAATTTTAAGTACCAAGCGTTCGAGCAAAACTAAGAAAGCTAAACCAAAGAAAAACGCAACACTAAATACAAAGCTGGTAATTCAAGTGTGACAACTTGCTTGTTTACGTTCTTGAAATGCCGTGCAAAGAAAAAATTTGAAATAAAAAAAATAGTAAAAAAATCCATATTGAACCGATGCAGTCTGCCAATATATTAACAAAAAATACGCTGACATGCATAAATTGACAGCCCTGACAGTGACATTTCTGTTATGTATGTTATGTATGTGTGTGTGTGAGTATACGTGTGTTTTCTTTTGGTGTTATTGATGCTCCATTCTAAATTCGACGCAACGATTTTTGGCTCGAATTCAGTTTACTATACTGATTTATGCAACACCACTTACATGCTATTCGCATTTAGCCTTTAGTCTTCGAGCCAATGGCAAATGAAGTTAGAAATCTGCATGCAACAATGCAGAGAATGCAACGGCAGTGTTGTTTTTATTGCTTCCCATACAAATATGTGTCGACAAGTTTGTCAGTTTGAATTGCTTTTTATTCTCTAAGCTGATTTTGAAGATGTTTTGGTTATTACGTTGTTCTTCATCTTACTTAAATTTGTTACTGTAAGTTCAACTTAGTTCAAATTTCCCATTTTTGTGTGTTGTTGTAAGAGGATTTTGACGACATGAGTACGTGCCGTTGGCATTTGACTGTTGAACAGTGGCAGCATCACGCCTAAGTTTGATTTTCCATTTTTCTGCCTTGCGTCCACAAACTGAATTACAACGCCAAGTGCAGGGATGTAGCCAAGTATAATATATGGACAATGGAAAAGATTTTGAAAGGTGCATACTTAAGGCCAATAATATTCACTAGCGCTTTGCTCACGGTGTGGAGAATCCAGAAAGTAAGCGCAAGTGTAGTAACTAGAGTGTAGCTCAATGCGGGACCAACGTGCTTGTTGGAGTTGATATGGGCCAACTTAGGCAGCTATTTAAGGCGAGGCATGATTTAACTTTAATATTAAGTATCTGCAGCTACAGTTTTTTTTATCAACAAATTATGGGCGCGTTATCCATTTCTTATCGAAAGCTTTCAGTTTGTTATTGGTGTGACGAGGTATTGACGAGTTGTTCTTTGTGATTAAAATTTGATAAATTGCTATATTGATAACTGAGTTAATCAATAAGTGCGGGAATTTCGATTATTTTGCTGCTTCTGCCAACGTTCGTATCGCTAAACTGTTGAATAAATAACTTCAATATTCATTATTGCACTATGTTCTTTATTTAGTCTACTTTGGGAGTAGTGCAATTATACTTCGATATCACGTACTTCACAAAAGAGAGTTTAAATCAATCTGATTACCGATTCCTCAGCTAGCGCTGCTTTTATACTCTCCGTTTTCTCGTTCAGCAATTTCTCCTAAAATCTAGTAATTTCGCGAACATTTCGAGAATATTTGTATCTCATGCTTGGTTACCAGCTTGGTTACCAGCTACATGTATATATGTAGTTTATGCTTCTCTTATAGTTATATGCATGTGTATGTGTGAGTAACTACTTTGGCTGATGACTACATGTTTGTGTGGGAGATATCTCTTCGTTTCTTTCTACGTAAGTGTTACCGCTTGCTGTGTTTTTTTGTTGCGATTATTTACTAAGAACATAGTAATGCTAATATTCGCCACAATATGTTGTCAAAAAGTTATCATTTTGCTATCGAAAAGTTGCCTGTATGTTATTGAAAAGGTTTCGAAACGTTAAGGACCTGTTAGCAGAAAGCTTTCGACGTGTTATCGAAAAGTTGTCAATTTACTATCAAAAACTTATCGGTAATTTTCGAAAAACTACATAGCTATAGATTTGTTATAGAAAAAGTATCGAAAAATTATCGATTCATTATCAGCTAACATATTGTCAAGATCATGTTCCACAAGCCCTTACTTAATAAAAATAAAGTATTTATGTGGAAAGATCGAAGGAGTAGCTGCCAAATTTGTCAAGGTCTCTCTCTATAGATGAGTCATAAAGAGGTGACGTTTTCGAACGCAGCTGCTCTGTTGGCTGGCCAAGTGCAAGGATGATTTTTTCCATATTGAGAGGAAAATAAAGGCCTAATGCAACATAACTTCCGGCGTTGCATTTTAGCCGTGTATCTGTGAAATAAAAAGTAACCCGCCTTTGTGTCGATCATATTTCCAGCTTCCCAACTCTCAAACCGTAGCACATAGCGGAAGCAATTAAGGCGCTGGCATGGTTCGCTGAGATTTCTTTATGAGGGTCTGAGGCAGATAGTGCCTTTGGATTCGACCCACCGCTTGCTAGTTGAGTGAAAAGAGATGTTTCAATGCTGTGGTGCGTTTGGGATGGAAGGGATCGGCTTACGATGACCAACTGGTAAAACTTCACTCTTTTTCATATCCGTCGAGGAAAATTCATCAGGCGGAGGTGCTTAAGGAGAAAGCCAGCATTCGAGAAGAGTCTGTTTTATCTCGTTACAATCAAATAGCCCATTGAGAGAAGTATCTACCACCGAGGGACTCCTCCAAAGAAGCATCGACCGCCAAAGGTAAGCTGCATAGCCCACCCATTATCTGCCTTTTAAACATTGCCCATCTAACGCCATCTCGATACTTCCCGTTGTAACTATGACCGTTTGTCGCCCGCTTGCATAACTGCCCTAGTTTGTTGCCATCCAGAGACCCTTTGTTGCTACAATGACCGTTCTGCGCCACTACCATACTGTCGTTCAGTTGCTGCTATGCTGGAGGGGTCCCGATACTCCTTGTTGTTACAATAGTCCCTTGCCCCTATTAGCTGTTGGCGACCGCCGTAAGAATAATCTCTGAACGCGTATACTTCATTTGCTCCGTCCGTTGCATACTGCTAAGGTAGGCGATTTCGCTTCATTAGTTCACCACTTTATGAGAAGTGTAAAAATCAAACAGCGAAGCTCATAGCACAGTGGAGAATCGTAACATTATATTTTACTAAGATGAAATGCTATTTGTTGTTGTAGCTGCTGCATGCTGTCTGCTTTCGAGATTATTGAGATTAATAATAAACATTTTGAGAAGCAGATTTCAACCCTATAACCCCCTTTTGTCCACGACACTGTCCCTCATACGTTTACGAACTTGCCTTTCACACTCAGAGAGGAAGACTTGCATGCGTACCAACGCGTCATTGCAGTCAACAGCAGCGCATACTCAGTCAAACATACAAACAGGCGTGCCGCATCACATTTGGCATAGCTAAAATTTGATTTCTTTAGCTTTGATGTGATGCGCTGCCTCGTTTTTGTTGCTTCGTTTACTTGTAACATTACTGTTTTGTTAAACGTTCTGTGTTGCCAATGAAATTGAATTTCCTCAAAATTTTTCATGTTCGCCTTAGGCGGTAGGGGCTCATCTCATTGCAACAAAATTTTTCGAGCCACCCATCAAAATACTCTGTTTTGAATTCAAGCAGAACGATTCATTTACAGGAGCATAATTTTTTGATTTTCATAACAAAAGGATTTCAAAAAAATTAAGGCATTTGACAAGGTCTCCTATCCCACGCATGAGCAATGCTCTTTGCTGATGGCTCTTCTTACATATGTATTTTAATAAAAGATATAACTCATTGGAATGTTCACAAGGGGTGTGTTTAAAAATATACTCTTTAAAACAATAAGAGACCTTATGAATTGCCAAATATGCAGCAGGATGCGGTTTCCAGTATATTGACTCCCATGGATTCCCATGGGACAGGGCCTGTCACCGTGTCAATGACCTTTGATAAATAAACCTTGGTAAACCCAAACATTTCGGCAGATATCCTGCCATCTACTTTTGGTCAGAAGGATCTTGCCACCCTGCAAAAGGTGGTGTCCGCTTAACGCTGGCTGAGTTGACTCGATGCCCATCTATGCAGGAGCAGACCACAGGTGGCCAGCGGAATCTCGAAATCCCCACCTCCGTCTTCGTCCGGTTCAATTGTACCGATGCGGGCTATGAGATCCGCTTAACAGTTGCTCGGGATATCAGTATGGCGCGGGACCCAGATAATCGTAATCATAAAATATTTCGATGTAATCGCAAGTTAATTGTAATCTGGAACCTACGCTTCTAACCCCTATCTCCTTATGGTTCGCCCCTATTGAAACTGCCAGTTTACTTGGACTCCGGTTAGAGGACTTGATGACAATTTGTTAGTAGTCGTGCCTATTGAATGGAGCGAAGCACTGTTAACACAACAGCAACATGGAACCGCAAACGAGGTCAGGTTGGATAGCATTTCATCCGCCGCATGCTTAATCGTAGGTTTTGGGGATGTTATGGGATCAATTTTACCAGAACCGAAATTGGCAGCGGATTTTATAACGTTGCTTCATCGGAATCGAAAGACGCAGAACGCCGTAAAGCGGAACCTTTCTAGTAAATTGTAGATATAATGTATTGTTGAACCTTTGAAAAAAGAAACTGGTTCGAAAGGAAAAAGTAATCTTCAAAAATAAAATAATGCTTTATAAGTTTCATAGGTTTCCAAAAAGTAACCGGTTCCAAAAAGTAGTCGGTCCCAAAAATTTACTATTTCTAAAAAGTAACCGGTTCCAAGTAAGTAATGGGTTCGAAAAAGTAACTGGTTCAAGAAGATACCCGGTTGGAAAGATAAACCTGTTTCAAGGAAGTAGCTGAATTCAAACAAAAACAAGTAAGGACGGGACTGTCTTCGGCTGGGCCGAAGACTTCATACATTTCATGAATAGGGCTGAGTAAAAATCTTATCCCGTTCGTAATCGACAAATAATCGGATGTATAAGATAAGAAATATATAGTGAAAAGCTCTACATACCTAAACGATTTTTAAGATAAATATAAATTACAAATGGCAAAAAACCCCCTTATCTTAACGGTCGGTTTGGGATATATATTATATATAGCTCCGATCGAAATGATTTTTACAGGAAATCTTCTATGAAATATTGAATATATCACCAAGTTTCACGTTTTTATATTCGAAACTAAGGGAGAAACGGCCAAAAATATTTCTATATGAATGATCGGTTGTATGGGATATATACTATATATAGCTCCGATCAAAGTAATTTTTTCAGGATATCATTTAAGATATATTAGAATAAATATCGCCGAGTTTCACGTTTATACTTTCTAAATTGCGGTAGGAATGACCAAAATCGTCTTATCTGAACGATCGGTTGTATGGGAGATATATGTTATAGTGGTCCGATACTGCCGGATCCGACCAATGTCTAATATAATACAAAAATACATCCTTGTGCCAAATTTCATTGAGATATCTGAAAATTTGAGGGACTAGTTTGCGTTCAAACAGGCAGACGGACGGACAGACGGACGGACAGACGTACGGACAGACGGACATGGCTATATTCGACTCAGTTCGTCGCCCTGATCAATTCGGTATACTTAATGGTGAGTCTATCTTCTATATTTCTCAACGTTACAAACATTGGAGCAAAGATAATATACCATTTCATGTTCATGAAAGGTATAAAAAAAAATGTTTTAAAAATGTAGTTGGCTTCAAAAAATGAATCGGATATAGGAAACCAATGTATTGTACCCAATTTATTAATATAGGTTAAATGGTTTGATTGAAATATCTGAAAACCCCTTTTATTTTTGATACTTGGCTTGTGATAACATCGGACAGGAAATATTTAGGCCAACGGTTTACTGCAATTTTGTAAGAAAAAGTTGTATAGTAAAAAAAATTAATTTTAAAATCTTTTTAGATAAAAATGCATAACTGCTTGTTTAATTGGGGCAAATGCGTGTTTTTTTCTCGAGTTATAACTACATTTCCAAATAGTTCGAGTTTAAATCAAAACTAGAAGTTTAAACCAATCAGCTAATCCGACGTTTTACAATACGAATTGATGCCTTGTAACATCCCTAGCATGTACTTCGACATGTTTATACACATACATAGACACATACATAGACACATACATATATGTGCAAGCGTTTCAAATTCACGTATGTATTTGTCTTCAGTTGTATTCGGTTGTCATATCGCTTGCAACTTGCTAAGGGAAATCCATAAATCCACTTACGACAATTGCATTTCATTCTATTTAGATGTCAGACGGATGTCATAATCTGTTTTGGAATATCAACGGAATTGTTTCATGACAGCAAAAAGCGGTGCAAGAAAAAAAAAACACGAGAACAAAAATTAAAACAAAACGTATAAATAAGTAAATAATATAATTTTAACTTGTAGTGTTAATTGAATTTGTGGAAGATTAAAAAAAGAATATATTCGTTTTTTTGTTTCAAAATCTTTTTATCGTCTCAATACATTAAGATGGGTCCTCGCCAATTTGCTGTAAAGGCTAGCAAGAATTATTGTTGTGGATGTACGTACATAGCTATAGAAATATTAAAAAAAACTTGTGTCGCTTTGCATATTCACACCGATTGTTGTGTGTAGTTGTTGTTTTTGTTTCAGTTACTTTATTAATTTTAGTGAACACCAATAAATTGGGTACTACGTGACGTTTGATCAAACTTATTTGCGAATTATATATTTCATGATTTTAATTCCTATTTATCTTCAAAATAATTGAATAACAATTATTTTAAGCTCGTTTTGAGATTTTTTATTAATTAGTAAATAAGAAAAGACGACGAAAATCCAAAAATAATAACAAACTAAGTCTAAAAATCCAGAGATTAAAGGAAATTCTGACTGCAAATAAATGAAGGTGGGTTGGTTTAATTTTATATAACTCATGTATGAACTGACGGATCTTACAAAGCCTTAGTTGCACTTTTTAGATAGTTACAACGTGTTTCATTCCCTCATCCAATATTGTTGGGAGCTTTTATGTTGAGCGGGAGATATTTTTTTAAAGCTATTGATTGCGGGTTTTATTCCTTTTTTGTCGATTTGGTATTAAAAATTGTGTGATGAGCTAAACATAAAGAAGCTCATTGCAGACCACTTACAATTTTTTTTGAAACCTTTCGTTCTTTGCAATATATAAGCAAACAAATCTTAATTGGTAATGTTTTTTTATTTACTTACTTAATTGGCAATCGTGGGCACGGGCTCTTCAACTTCTTCATTTAAGAGCACGGAGAAGTGCCGCCACCATAATCTAAGCACCCTCTAAACATCAGCTTAAAGGTCACCGTTCTCGTTTTTAAAGGCGTTTCACTTCTTATTCAATTCACTTTATCATTCATACCCATTTCTTGTTGCTTTCTCTTTTAGCGTAGCCTTGTAGACAGCTTCTTTTCTTTTGGTTGCAACGCGGCATTTTTCATCGTACTAAATGTTTTTCAGTGGTCGTCGACAACCGTTTTTTCCTCGTTGACAGAACGAAATGCTTACGATTACGGATATGCTTCCACTGCTCCTGCATTCCATTGCTTTTGTTGTTGTTGTAGCGATAAGGACACTCCTTGGAGGCCTTGAGGAGTGTTATCGATGTTGATGGTGCTTTGCCGGATGCAGATCCGGCACGTTCCGGTAACAAGCACCATTTAGGTTCTAGCCCGACCATCTCGGGAACTATTTGGTATGACCAAATGAAACTTTCTAGGCCATCCCGCCCTCCCACTCCCTAGATCCTTGAGGAGAGCCTCACCTGTTAATGAAACAGGATTCGCAACGGGTAGGTGATGTTGATAATTGGGTTGGAGAAGCGATATATTGCGCTGGCCACCACTTGAGAGGGTTGCGCTTCACAATCGCTTGAATCAATTTAGTATTTTAGACACCTCTTACGACAGGCATACCAACTGCCCTTGCCCGCTGGGGTGCCTGCATTCCATCGCGTTGACTTGTACTGTCAAAAAGCAGGTATTACGTGCCATAAATATATTGCCAATTATGTGATGGATAAAGCTTGAGACAAATAAAAAAAAAAGGGGCATGTTAGTAAGCGAATTGCTCTCAGAATTATACAATACCAAGAGCCATACTTCTGCAAGATTGCAAAGTGATACCAACAGCTTCTAATTTACACATTTCTAAACTTTTAAATTTTCTTCAACCAAATGAGGACGGTTTCACACCCGTTTTCCAAAATTTTACCAAATTTATATTTTACCGTATAAAGTTGGTCCCCTTGCCAATTTCCATCACCTATCCATTTTTTCCACTTTTCGAAATTTTTGATATCGAAAAATTAGGCGTGGTTATTATATAATATATTTTGGATTCCAATAAGCTAGTGCACTAAATTTTGTTAACGTTATGCTGTTAACGTACGGACGTATTAACAAACAAAAAAACTTCTCATAAAAACAATGTCGGTATTTGAGTATGAATACCCCAAAAAAAACGCGCCATACTCATTTTCAAATAATTTTAAATGGCCGTAAATTGCCATAACATGTCATTACATAGGTAAAATAGCAGTGTAACTCAGTTATATACCGATGATACTTGTAACGGCTTTTGATTTAAGGGTTGAAAAACTTTAAAATTGTCTTCTTCTAAATGAAGGTGGAGCCACGCCCATTGAACAAAATTGTATCATACTATTTCTCTTCATAAATTCAACGCAATCATTTTTCGAAATTTTCTATATCGAAAAAGTGAACGTGGTTATCGTTAGATTTCACCTCTTTTCAATACCAATCTATTCTGGGGTTTGATAAGATCATATTTTGCGATCCTGGTAATTTTTATTTATAGATATATATCGATTCTATTGAGGCATTATTTATACTCGTTATCCATTCAAAATTATAACATACTTTGGCTAATATTACCATCACTATGCTGTGTAAATAACACAACAACAAAAACATTAAATTAACCCACACTTGTATACACGAACGCATCAATCATCATTTTCACACATACATAGAAGGCGACGAAGAATATATCACATACACATATGTAGTCATCAGCTAAGAGCAGAAGTTGATACTCACATATGCACACTAGACTAGGTCGAAAAAAAAGTTGCTAATGTCCGCCCCTAAATTTGAAGATTATGTTGAGAGGGTTTCGAAAAAATTTTTTTTATTTTTTTTTTGATCCTTCGAAATACAGCCAAAAAGGTTTTTTCGTTGTAACTTGGTTCTTTGACGACCGATTTTTAAAATTGATATGTGTATATTTTGGCCTTGAGAAGCTTCACATTTCCGTTTAATGTCCTTTTAAGCTATGAAGTCTTTTTCACATGATTAGGTCAGCTAACAAAATTTTACCCCCCCTATCGATGTTTTTTCCATACCAAATGAAAGTACTTGAAAATTCAAGAAAACGTTGCTTTGAAACCATATTACTAAAATAATAAACAAAGAAGTGATAGCACTTTATTTTACCTGATTCTTATTATACTTAGACCTGAAACGCATGATATTTTTGGAGCAAAATTGCAGGGTTTGCATTGAAAAGTTAATAAAGATATGCCAAATATCATGAATAGGGAAAGTCAAAGTAAATAAGTGAGTCAAACCTGTTGTTTCGTATTTATAATAATAACACTATACGAAAAAATCAACTTTTTTTCTGGGTATTGGACAAACCCACTTTTTTGTAGAGATTGAAGCTTAAGTAAACAAAGTACTATCTCCGTTTTTTGAACTTAGCCTCCAAAAAATAGATATCGGCTTACGAAGTTTGAAGTTCGAAATTCTATATTTCGAAATTTTATTTTATTTTCTGTTAACGCGTTCAGCAAATTGAACAAGTAAAAATGTGGGGGTGGTCCGCCATTTTCCCTTATTAGAAGGGCTGGATTCTTTTTTTGAGAAATTTAGTATAACAGCTGTTATACGAGGTGAAAAGTCAGACTCTGACTTCTGAATACGATTTCTAACTTTTCGCCTTTACTTTTTCAATTTGCTGAACGCGTTAACAAAAGAAATTAAATTTCGGTTCGAAAAACGGAGATAGTACTTTGTTTACTTAAGCCTCAATCTCTACAAAAAAGTGGTTTGTCCAATACCCATAAAAAAAGTTGATTTTTTCGCATAGTGTTATTATTATAAATACGAAACAACAGGTTTGACTCACTTATTTACTTTGACTTCCCCTATTCATGATATTTGGCATATCTTTATTAACTTTTCAATGCAAACCCTGCAATTTTGCTCCAAAAATATCATGCGTTTCAGGTCTAAGTATAATAAGAATCAGGTAAAATAAAGTGCTATCACTTCTTTGTTTATTATTTTAGTAATATGGTTTCAAAGCAACATTTTCTTGAATTTTCAAGTACTTTCATTTGGTAAGGAAAAAACATCGATAGGGGGGGTAAAATTTTGTTAGCTGACCTAATCATGTGAAAAAGACTTCATAGCTTAAAAGGACATTAAACGGAAATGTGAAGCTTCTCAAGGCCAAAATAATGACATATCAATTTCAAAAATCGGACGTCAAATAACCAAGTTACAACGAAAAATCCTTTTTGGCTGTATTTCGAAGGTTAAAACAAAATTAAAAAAAATTGTTCCGAAACCCTCTCCACATAAATTTAGGGGCGGACATTAGCAACTTTTTTTTGTATGGGGACCAACCCAGTCTAATGCACACTCATATGGCTAGTAGAACAGCATACACTACAAATATATATGCATATAGCTGGTAACCAAGCATGAGATACAATTGTTCTCGAACACATTTTCGCGAAATGACTAGACTTTAGGAGAAATGGGTTAACGAGAAAACCGAGAGCACAAAAGCAGCGCAAGCTAAGGAATCAGTAATCAGTTTGATTTAAGCACGCAATTAGTTGTGAAGTGAAGTATAATTGTACTACTCCCAAAGTAGTCTAATCGAACGTTAGCAGGAGGTTTCAAATAAGCGGAGCTTCCCAAAATTCTTTACAATACTTATGTACATGTAAGCGCTGGGTATAAAAATTGTATTTCATCGTATAGTATTACACATTAGACACGGTAACATTTCTTTTTGAAAAACCTTTGAGAAAAAGTGTTAAAAAATGCCTTACCTTGATTCTTGCTCTACTGGAAATCAATAAGATAAAAACAGCATCACGTACCCCATATTTATACTTTAACATATTTTTTTGCCCTGTAGCACAATTTTTTTTAAGTTCTAAAAGCCAATTAAATTTTTGCAATAAGAAGCTTATTTTTCCCTAAAAATCATACTTTTTTTTAAATAATAATGACAAAATAGCCGCTTACCAAACTAAGAATAACGGAAAAAGAAATCACAAAAACCTCTGGCCAAACGAACTAAGCCCATTTTTATAAAGAAGCTAAAATAATCCAAAAAGGTAATATAAGACTAAATAAAATAAAAAACGAGTAAAAGCATGAGTATGCAAATTTGAGTGTAATCACAAATAAATTGTCACCATCTGTGTATGTATGTGTCTGTGTGTGAATGACAAAAGTTAAGTTGTCATGCGGTTGAGCCTTCGGTTTGATTGTTCCCAAAATTGCGGCTGAGTTTTCGACCAGTTGATTGGTTGCATATTTTGGGTGACTATTAGCTACTTTGATTGTTACTTTGCTGCTAGAAAAAAAAGAATGCTCATGTTGGCGTATGCTGCCAAGATTTTGGTTTTGAATATTTGCTAATACTTGGATGAAGAAAATACGTGGCAAGGTTGCTATAGCAAAGCGGATTGCCTATGTGACAATCTGTATAACCCATTTGCCACTGCCGCTACAGGTATAAATTATGTGGTTGGATCAGTGACAAAGTCCAAGATTTCCAATTACATTTCAATTTGAAAAGTGAATCAGTGGAATTTAATTGACCATTTAAGCTTTTCGACATGGGCGCTAAGAAAATGCACGATAACGACATAGAACGATGATGAGGATAATGATGATGACACCGACTGCACAGTGGCGAATGGCAAATGGCAAATGAAAATTGGAATGGTTTAAGCAAAATGGATGCGAGCAGTTGAAAGTGTCATGTAATTCACAGAAAGAAGATGGTGAAGTGATGTGTTGAAGTTAAATGAAACGGGCATTGCCGTAGTTTACTTGATGCTGCTGAGGCTACGTGTGAATGTGTGTGCGTGTGCATATGCGAGTATGCAGATTGGACTCTTTGAGAAAACATTAAATGGGAAAACGTTGGTTCGCCTGCTTAACAACGGTTTACAGCAAAACAAAAGGAAAGGATAAAAGCTTACCGCTAATGTTGGTCTCTTGGATGCATACGAAAACACTTAGTTATGTGGCGCTGACATTTGAATGAGGATGGCTTAGAACTCCTAAAATCATGGCACTTTGACATACAACTGCCATTGGCTATCGACCTTAATGCCCTTGCCAACAACTGGCACTCCTATCTTGGTTATTTTTGTTAGTACGTAGTTAGAATGATAGTTCAGCATTGTTTTGAAGCATAATTTTGTCATCAGTTTGCGCTTGTTTCATCCAGCCCATATTGAGCCTTAAATTAAAGGGCAAATTATGGAACGTGCAACACGCAACTAGTGACTCTTACACGTGTAGGTTGGATTAGCACATAAGCCTTAGTATCTTTGCGAAATATTATGAAAATAGAACATGCATATTAATATGCCGGTTTCTTCCCACCCATCACAATCTCATTAAAAGAAAAGAATACTGCAAAAAATACAACGACGAAAAGGTTCGTCTCAAAACTACAGTTGGTAATGGGAAAATCTGTTTCCAGCAAATTTTTTTTACTTAATTAAATAAGTGTGTACCCCACCGGTGTTCGATTGAAAAAGCGATTAATTTGGTTTCTTGATTTTAATTCGTTTCATTTTTATGAAATCTTTTAACTTTCAATATTATTCCTTTAATATTTATTTTTGTTTTTTACTATTTTTATTTTTTACGTTTTAATATATTTGAATTCCTTATTTTATCCTTTTTACTTAAATTTTTTATCTTTTATCTAAAGTTAATGTATTAATTGTTTCGTTTATATTTTTATTTATTTTAAATTTTAAAGATTTCATAACTTATTTCTTTAATTAATTATTTTTTTTTAAATGTTTTTTGTTTTTTACTTATAATTTTTTTTCTTTTTTTTATTTGTTTCAATATCGTCCCCTTTTAGTTTTTTTTATTTTTTGCTAGCTTTTTTATAATTATGTTTAAATAGCTTTGTGATCCTTTTTATTTCCATTAAATATTTATTTTATTGCTTATTAAACTTATAAGATTTTATTTTCTTGTATGTTTTATCATTTTTTTGTAATTTGAATTTTTTTGTTTTATATGTATATGTATATTTATTATTTTTTTTTTATTTTCAGTTTATTTATATATTTTTTAACATTTGTATATGTATATATGTATTTTTATAGCTTGATTTTTATTTTCTAAGTTTTGGTTAATTGTTTTTATTTTTTTGTCATTATTCTTAAATTTTTTTTATATTTTTTTCTTGTTTTTAAAATTTCTTTGAAATATTTTTACCTTTTCTTTTCATTTTCAATAATTATTCTTATAAAATTTTTGTATTATTATTATTGTGATTATTACAAGACTACAGAGCCAGTTTTTTATTTTTTATTTCGTTACTTTTTTTAGTTTTTTGAGTCAGTTTTCTATTATTGTTTTGTTTTTAATTCTTTCTAATATTTGTTATTTAACATTTTTATACTCAGCGTGGTTTGCACACAAAGTATATTAACTTTGATTACATAACGGTTGGTTGTACAGGTATAAAGAAATCGAGATAGATATAGACTTCAATATATCAAAATCATCAGTATCGAAGAAAAATTTGATTGAGCCATGTCCGTCCGTCCGTCCGTCTGTCCGTTAACACGATAACTTGAGTAAATATTTAGATATCTTCACCAAATTTGGTACATGAGCTTATATGGGTCCAGAATAGATTGGTATTGAAAATTAGCGAAATCGGATAATAACCACGCCCACTTTTTATATATATAACATTTTGGAAAACACAAAAAACCTGATTATTTAGTAAATAATACCCCTAGAATGTTGAAATTTGAAATGTGGACTGATATTGAGACTCTTGATAAAAATTTGAAAAAATTTTTAAAATGGGCGTGGCACCACCCACTTGTGATAAAATCAATTTTACAAATATTATTAATCATAAACCAAAAATCGGTAAACCTATCATAAAAAAATTCGGTAGAGAGGTTGCCTTTATTATAAGGAATGCTTTGAAGAAAAATTAACGAAATCGGTTAAGGACCACGCCCACTTTTATGTAAAAGATTTTTAAAAGGATCGTGGACGAAAATAATAAGCTATATCTTTGCAAAAAAGAGCTTTGTATCAAACTTTCTAAATTGAATTATAACATTAAATTGGAAAACACTAAAATTTTTGAAATGCGGTGTGGCACCGCCCCTTTTATAACTAAGCAATTTTCTATGTTTCGGGAGCCGTAACTCGAAGAAAAATTAGCATATGTGACCCGACCTATGAAAAGGTGGCTTATGACTCAAAAGAGAAATTGTGGGAAACAGCTTTTAAATATAAACAATGTATTTCTGTGAAAACATATTGCATATTGCTGTGAAAACGAAGAGAATGATGATGATTCTTTCGATGATGTTGATATCAATTACGAGGATGAACTACAAGCTTTGTTTCAAGCTGAAGGTCAAATGGAAGTGGATGAAAATATTTTTAAAGTGGACTTGTGTATTACAGTTAACGAAGAAATAAATTTATTTCGCAAGATTGCTGTAATAACAAATGCCATAAAGTTATACCGCGAAAGATGATAGAAACTGCAAGAAATAACTATCTGGAATTATCAAAACATGAACTTGACTTAGTTATACTGAGTCATATCGAATCAGCAATGATGTACACGGACAAATTTAGAGATGCTTACACAGAAATGACGAAATGGAGGAAACATGGAAGGCAAAAAGGCAAAGATATTGAAAGGCATAAATTGATGTTCACTTTATATCACTTACTTGTTTGCCGTTCATTTTTCCTTTTTGTGCATGCGTGTAGAAGAAAACGTTGTGAAAATTTACTTCGACATTTTCATACATATGGTACCATAACACGGGTACATGGGTCAGCAAATAAAGCATCTAAACACGCGAGAGCGTATCAACCATCCTACATTCAAAAAGCTGTTAAATTTATTGGGTATACAGCTAATCTATTAGATCTTCCACTGCCAGCACGTTTACACAAATTCAAAGATTATCGCGTCATGAAGCTGCCACCTAATGAGACAAAGGCTTAAGTATATCGTAAATACATTTCTTCACTCGGTAATGATGAACTTAAAATGAGTATTCGTTCCTTCCGACGCATATGGGCCAAATACATACCATATGTGACAGTTATGAAACCAGCAGATGATCTCTGTGATTACTGTCGTAGTAAGTTAGCCATTGTTTACTTTTTTCAAGGTTGTATCTATTGTAATTAAAATTGTCGTTTTCTTCAACAGTGAACTCAGTATCAATTACGCAAGCTAAATACGTTCCTGAACTTGAACGGGCAGAAAAACTTCATTTTTTTCATGATCACTTACAAAAAGCTCGAAATTAACGTGCATACTACCAAGAATGGTGTGACAATACTGATGATACTGCAAGGGTCTTATTATGTCTCCTCAACAACCAGGGTTCAGCCTACTTCAAAGCAACGAAAAAGTGCGCAGTCTTTGGAACTACAGACGCAAAAGAAAAAATACAGGTTAGGATTTCATCGTACAAATTCAAATCATTAAGTTTGCCCCAGATCGGGTTTTCGGTATTTTCGAGGCCACGTATGCTATCACTAATATTGATATGTATGAAGAGTTGGTGCAGTGCGTCGTACAATCGTCACCAGGTAGCCATAATATAGCTGTTTCGTCGAAAAAAGTCGTTTGGTATGAATGGGATAGTTATTTTCAACCATTCTACAAGCCACTTAAAGATATTACACAATTCCACCATTTTATAATGGGCAAAAACTCTTTGAAAACCAAAAAACTTGCTGACAGTAAAGATGTTGAATCATTTGAACTTTCATTAATCCTAGTTGATGGCACCATGACCGAAATTATTCAACCAGTCGGTTTATTTCTGCAGCGTCAGTGGTACATTAATCAGAATATCAGAAGCTTGGTTTCAGACCCCACGAATGCGGATATTTTGGCCCCATTGCCATCGAAAAAAATGCTATCAAAAAAATCTGAGGATGCTTCACCTGCCTCCAAAGTGGCATCGAAGGAACCAATGGCTTCGTCGTCAAAACCTAAATCAAAGAAGTATGAAGCTTCATCTTTAAATCAAGATCCAAAAAAGAAAGAACTGAAGAAACCTGCGACTTCAACTGCAATAAAAAAATAAAGAAATGTAAGGCGTCATAACCAGAAGGAGATTCGAAAAAACGAGCAATTTCAAAGGTTTCAACAAGGATAGTTTTTTTTTAGTAAAATCGTTTTTGAAGCGTTTAATCCTGTTTTTAAATTTTTCACTTTCATTTATTATCTTGATTCTGGATTTTTAAAAATTCTGTTTTACTTTCATTTGTGCTCTTCTTTCTCTACATTTTTGGTACACTTCTAAACTAGTTAGGACTTTCTAGTTTTCACCACGTGAAGGAGCGCTTCAAAAACTATCGAAGCCAGAAAAAAAAAATGAAAAATTTTTTTGAGTCATAAGCCATCTTTTCATAGGCCGGGTCACATATCGTAATGAAATTGTGTATACATATTTTCCTTATAGCAGAAAATATTTCTAGTAAAAATGGACGGGATCCGTTAGAGACCACGGCAACTTAGATATAAAACAAATTTAAACCATTCAAAAGGGTCGTAGACTAGATTAATAAGCTATAACTTAGCAAAAAATAGTTTTGAATCAATGATATTTCACTTATCAAGTTTTATTGTAAGAGGAAATGGGAAGACATTTTTTTTAAACGGGCGGTGCCACGTGTTATGTAGAAAAGTAATTTATCTGAAGTGAAATGTACAATTGAAGCTCACGCTGAGTATATAATGTTCGGTCACACCCGAACTTAGACACCTTTACTTCCCTGCAAAAATTGTTGGATTACGTGTTCCATTTTCTACATGTTGGAGTACTCCAACAATACCTCCTTTGCAATGCGTTTGCGGACCAGTATCAGCCGATCATTGCTCGTTTTTGAACGACCGTGATCACGAAACGATGACGATCGAACAGAGTTGCCAAAAGTAGAATATTGCATACAAATAACTGATAATAAAATTTTACTATTGCAACTCTGATAAAATGCACTTCGCGGTTTGCTCGTTACAGTCAGTATCTCTAATCTAAAATATGTGTGACTGCCACGAAAGTATATAAAATCTGGCCCTAAAACTTGGCTCCTCTTACAGCCCACCAACAAATCAGTTGTGTCATTGAGCGATGAGGCTGGGACGCAAGGGTGGATATTAGTGAGTATGCAGGTTTTGATTGCTCATGTAGCTGTCAAAAGTTTGCAGTTAACATATTCCTCATATTTCGCATATTCCTCTTTGCCTCAGTTCATCGAATAGTTTTTTTTAAGTAAAAGAACGTAAAAAATCTCGTCATATGTAGTGAGTTGGTCAACCACATTTTATATATACGAAAATAGAATGATTCGCACTCCATTGAATTCTACGTCCGCTTGTCAGTTGAGCAGTCCTTTTGCCAGTTAGACGCAGTGTGAATTTCTCCACCGCCATTTGGAAGCGCATTCAGTGTGTTTGCCGGGTTTTCAATGAAATGTTGGCTGGCAATAAATTCAATTTGCTCAATTGTCAGTTTGTGATTTTGTTGGCTAACATTGTGTTATTTTACTTGCCACTTGTGCTAAATTGCTGTGGTTATTGCCACGTGCCTCGTTTGTTTGTGTTAGGCAACATACAAACGTTTATCTTTGTTTTAGTCAAATGTGGCCACTGTTGTAGTCGCATATAATTTCTGTAGGTTTTAGGTTTTTTGTGTGTTTTTTTTTTTTTTGGTGCAAGCTAATCGCTGCATATTTCATGCATTTGGTAGAACTAACTTGATTTATTTGGGTGTAAATTGCTTAGTTGGTTAGTGTCATTCAGACTGATGGACTGTTATCAAGTTTCTCAAGAGGTGCCAGTTTGTTGTAGTCACCTTTAAACCAATTAATTCCTAATTGTTCACTGATTGGTTCGGTCTATAATAGATTATCTTAACTGATACATACAAGAAGTCTTCTACCAAATACTGCCAGAATGATCCCAATCGACCGGTCCCGAAAAGTGTCGGAGATGGTATCGAAATCTTCCAAAAAATAACCAAAGATAATATTTAGTTAGCCCCAAAGTCAGGCAGATACTGTCCTGAATGTTTTTGCAATAGTTCCCGTATGATTCCTTAGACAATCCGGGAATGATCTCGAAGTATTCGTGAAGCCACCTTAAAATGCTCCTGAATCAGCCCAAAATGCTTCTTCCGAGTAAGATATGGCTCGGCTCATCGACTCTGAAAACAGCTCCGAAATTATCTTGAAATCAATCAAACTAAACATGACGGCCGCGGTGTGGTGGTAGCGTGCTCCGCCTACCACAACGAAGATCCTGTGTTCACACTCTGGGTAAAACAATATCAAAATTTTAGAAACAAGTTTTTTCAGTTAGAAGGAAGTTTTTTCTGGGCGAGGTTGCCCTTCGGCAGTGATCTGGCAAGCACTCCGAGTTTCAGTCAAGAAAAGCTTCTCAGTGAAAACTCATCTGTATTGCAGATGCCGTTTGGAGTCAATATAGAACATGTATAGGTCTCATCCCGCAAATTTTTAAGAAAAACTAAAAGGAGCACGACGCTAATTGGAAGAGAAGCTCGGCCTAAAATATCTTCGAAGGCTACCACGCCTTACATTTATTTGTTTTTTAATCCCGAACGCCCAAAATAATCTCGTACTTAACTTTGAACATTCCATAAATTATCCGTAGGTAGTTTCAATTTATTCGTCAAAGTACAAAAAAGTATCCCGATATGACCCTAAAAACTTTCACGACAAGATTCACAGAAAATCTCGAAATTATTCTGGAAAAGTTCAGAAAGTTTTAAAGGCGATGCCGACATAATTTGGAGTTTATCACGATTTTACCGCGAAACGGCCCCGACATGTGTCGGAGATGGTATCGGAATCATCAAGAAAATTACCAGAAATCATCTCGCAATTGTTTCAAAACAATCCGAAATTTATTTCGAAGAAATCGCAAAGTCATCCTGAAATATCTCGGAACCCGTCTGCTAAGTTACAGTTGAGTCTCTGTTCATTGCCTGAAAATTCCCCGAATTTCCGGAAAGAGTTTCGAAATTATGCCGGAAATTATTCGAGATCATCATTATTCGATATGATACAAATCCAATCTCAAAATTATCCTGAAGTAGTTCCGATGTGATCCTTAAAGCAAAGCCCAAAGTGCTTACTTCAATCCATCACTTCTAAGTTATGACGATTAATTAAATTTTTTTATTTTGAATTTTTTGGAAGGAAGGAGGGTGCAACTGACTACAAAACCCAAAATTGTTTGGACTCCGATCCATATGGCAAGTTGTCATCAGTGTTCCTACCAACAGATATGTGTGAATTAAGGTCACAACATTTTTATACTCAGCTGAGCAGAGCTCACAGAGTATATTAATTCTTTCGTATAACGGTATCCCGTAACGATATAAACTAATCGAGGTAGATATAGACTTCTATATATCAAAATGGTCTGGGGGAAAAAAGAAATTCATTTAGCCATGTCCGTCCGTCCGTCCGTCCATCCGCCCGTCCGTAAACACGATAACTTAAGTAAATTTTGATGTATCTTAATGAAATTTGGTATGTGAGTTCCGGGGTACTCATCTCAGATCGCTATTTAAAATAAACGAAATCGGACTATACCCACGCCCGCTTTTTCGATATCGAAAATTTCGAAAAACTGAAAAAGTGGATAATTCATTACCAAAGACGGATAATGCGATGAAACTTGGTAGATGGATTGACCTTATGGCGCAGAATAGAAAATTAGTAAAATTTTGGACAATGGGCATGGCACCGCCCGCTTTTAAAAGAAGGTAATTTAAAAGTTTTGCAAGCTGTAATTTGGCAGCCACATTATGATGAAGTTTGGCAGTAACGTTACTCTTATTACTATATATGTGCTAAATAAAAATTAGCAAAATCGAATTTTGAACAGACCCACTTAAAAAAAAATTTAAGTCAAATTTTAACAAAATATCTTTACAGTATATAAGTAAATTATACCAACATTCAACTCCAGTAATGATATGGTGCAACAAAACACAAAAATAAAAGAAAATTTCAAAATGGGCGTGGCTTCGCCCTTTTTCATTTAATTCGTCTAGAATACTTTTAATGCCATAAGTCGAACAAAAAATTACCAATCCTTATGAAATTTGGTAAGGGTATAGCGTCTATGACGATAACTGTTTTCTGTGAAAATGGGCGATATCGGTTGAAGCCACGCCCAGTTTTCATACACAGTCGACCGTCTGTCCTTCCGCTCGGCCGTTAACACGATAACTTGAGCAAAAATCGATATATCTATACTAAACTCAGTTCACGTACTTATCTGAACTCAGTTTATTATTTAGTATTAAAAATGGGCGAAATCCGACTATGACCACACCCTCTTTTTCGATATCGAAAATTTCCAAAAATGAAAAAAAAAAACCCATAATTCTATACCAGATATGAAAAAAGGGATGAAACATGGTAATTGGATTGGTTTATTGACGCAAAATATAACTTTCGAAAAAACTTTGTAAAATGGGTGTGACATCAACCATTTTAAGTAAAAGAAAGTGAAAAAGTTCTACAGGGCGAAACCAAAGGCCCTTGGAATCATGGCATCAAAAATTCGTTCGTGGTATTACATATATAAATAAATTAGCGGTGCCCGAAAGATGATGTTCTGTGTCACCCTGGTCCACATATTGGTCGATATATCGAAAACGCCTTCACACTTACAGCTGAGTGGCAGTCCCTTTTAAAACCTTCATTAATATTTTTAATTTGATACCCACATCGTACAAACACATTATAGAGTCACCCCTGGTCCACCTTTATGGCGATATCTCGAAAAGGCGTCCACCTATAGAACTAAGGTCCACTCCCTTTTAAAATACTCTTTAACACCTTTCATTTGATACCCATATTGTACAAACAAATTCTAGGGTTACCGTAGGTTATTTTCCTACATGGTGATTTCCCCTTATTTGACAAAGGATTAAGGAAAATCGTTCCAAAAAACGTCACGCTTGGTTTACAGTTTGGTCGATATTTCCCAAACGTATGTGATATGGAATTAAAAACCACTACGAAACCCTACGAAACCAACGCAGCTAAACTCTCAGCTGAGTATGTAATGTTCAGTTACACCCGAATTAAGCCTTCCTTACTTGTTTGGTGTATCCTCTAACAATTACTGTTCAGTTACACGGGATGTAATCGGTGAGTAATGCATGTCCTTCGCACTCTTAAAAATTGTTCTAGCAGAATAAAGTACAGCGGTTCGATACCTACTACTACGGCTTGGAAGATCGTAGTTTACAAGTAGATCCCTAATGGGCCTGTAAAAATACTTGTTTTACATCGTGGGCCCGCCTTTGTGAAGTAAAAAACTAGTTTACCAAGCCTTTCGACTCGCCGCGGTTGGGTCGTTTGGCTTTGAGGCTATTTAAAGTGGTCGTGCCGTGAATTGACCTTTTGGCGATTGACCTTATGTCACTCTATCTACGCGTGGTGTGCCTTGGATATATTACAATTGATCTTGCAGAGGTTTTCACTGAAGGTTGTAAGGCTTATGGTTCTGAACTGTTATTTGTTTAAAGCGATACAATCTTTGTAAATCCTTTCCAACTATGACAACCTGGTTTTTGAAGCACCTCCCAATATGTTGGTTAGTTCAGTGGTGACCCAATCGGCAATCGGTCATTGAACTGTGCTATGACAGCCTCGTGCGCTATGTTGAGATCTTATGGATGTTGCCGATTGAGAAGAGAAATGTTTGCAAAAACTCAAACTTTGCCTCTTGGATTGCTTTCAGGTAGCTCAATAATAGTACCAGGATGGATTTGTTTCATGATATTGCAAGAGTGTGCTCCAGTTTTACCACTGCCACTGTCAGCGCTTTTGAGTTGGTTATTTCATTGTAGGGCTCCCTAACATCATTAATTGCGTTGAAGTGCGACTAATTTTTACTTCGTCTCAGATTTCAGTATTTAGGGATGCAAAGAATTTAAAAGAAGTATTCAAGTTTTGAATATGCAATCCAAAGAATTAAGAAATGGCAGTTATAATAAAAAGAAACTTTGTGAGTACAACTCCTCAAAAGATTTTAATTTTAAATAGTCGTAATATTGAAGTTTTTCTGCCATCAGCCACATACATCTGAACGAACCATTCATCTAGCTTCATGTTAACAATGCCACCAATAGCAAATTGCCATTTGCACGCAAAAGTGATATTATCATCATTAGTAGATTTCACTAACTTCCGTAAGTAAAGCATTTTGCCAACGTCAAGTTTGCTATTTCCTGCTTTCGCACCTAACTTCCTGGCGCGCTCATTGATACAACAAAAGCGATTAACGGCACTTGCATTCATACTGCATATACGAAAGTGTTGGTGTTGCATTCAGAATGCAGTCGCGCATTCATTTTTGCTGTCTGTGGCATACCGCAGGAACATTTTCATTCCATGCCACACCGTCATATTAAAGGTGGCACCTGTTCAATTAATAATAATAATAACAATGTTATTATAACCTGCCGCAAGTGTCAGGCCAACAGATATGCAAATTCATCAGTCAAAGATGGCGCCATGACAAGAGACGGACCATCAGAAGAAACTTGCCGCGAAACGTATGCAATGAAGTGAATGTAAAGAAGGAGGAGCCGTGAAGGCAGGAAAGGACTGCATCCAGCAAGTACTTACTCAGAGTAATAGGCAGCAAGATATGGTTGGTTGTGAATAATAATTTATTGAATCCTTCTATGTTATTGCATAGTACTATGAGCCAACGACCATGATTTTGTGGCTAAACAATTTAAGGATCGACACTGTATATAGGTAAGTGTGCTTAATACGATTGGAGATTGTCGAATTTAGAAATGGCACTCTATTCTGAATCTTAATTGAAAATTTTTATATTAAACATAATCCGGGAAGAATAAGGCCGAAATATGGCTTTTTGCCATTTTCTCTCTTTGGGATTTTATGAGATTATGAAAATTTTCTTTGCAGTTTTTAATTCCCCTTATCACCTGAACTCAATTGGCAAGGAAAACGTCGACTCGAATGAACGGATGGACTTCATGTTGTAACCAACAATTTATACCAGCTTACCACATACATTTTGTTGACTAAACTGGTCCTGCGTAGGGAAAGTTTTAGAATGGATCCTCTTCGTTTTTAATGACGAATGAATAACAACACAACCTCTAAATGGGCAGCCGGTATGTGGCCATTTCTCTGAAGAATAAAAGGTCGAGCATTTCTATTGATTCTCGATGGGTTGGTTTTAAATTTTTCTACAAAATGGGTCCCACCATGTTTATAAAAACTCCGAAAAGCATCTGCAGGCAGAAAACATTCGGACAATATGCCACGGGATTCAAAAAGTTGTGTAGCTTACAAAGGGTTACAGAGCAATTTAAAGCTCCCCCAACTCACTTTTCAATTTCCTAGGTTTATAGTAGGCGAGGATCTGGCGAGGCTCTGGCGAGCCCAAATTCCTTACAGAAGGAATGGGATGGACAGCCTTGAAGGCTCAATGTGGTCGTACTTAACCGGTCCCGAACGTATTTTCTGAAGCGTGCTAGATGAAGAATCTGCAAAAGACCATGAACACCGATAAAAACAACCAATTCCTTCGGGGTGTCTCCTTATCGCTACAAAAAAAGGAAAAAGAAGACGTGCTAAGCCAATGCGTATGAGTGACCTCGTCTATGAAAATTTTCCAGAAGTATTTTGTTGCTAGTTATCCTCATAATTGAGTACTCTCGAGGAGGGGAGCCATCTCCGCTGGAATTTCGGTTGTGGATCTTAGAGACCGTGAGGTGTTTTCTATAGCTACAGTGGAAACGCGACCGTCTTTAGTTGAAAAACTCTTTCGAAACTGATGACAGATGCCATCGTTGACCGAACTAAAACCGTAATTTTTTGTCCGAAGTGAAGGGGTCAGTAGCCACATCTTTATGTCCACACCTTGCCAACATCCTTTGGAAGAGGGCAGTCATCTCCCTAAAAGAGCCACATGTTCGACACCATAACAGGTAATCTGCATCATATCAGAGAAAGAGTCTATGGGGTCTGCCTCACTGCGTTATATAGCTTAGAATATATCCGCGGAAGGGCGTGCCGGTAGAAATTCACAGACTTGAAGGTTCGAGAACACAAAAAATCATCCTTGCGGCAGACAGACTATTTGTAGAAGGATCTATTTACCGAGAGTACTGGATTGATACTGGCTAAAGGATGCTTACATCTCTCAGACTCCCATAAACATTTGTAGTGCGCTTTACTGATATAAGAACAACAACAATAACATGTGCTCTGCATTTACAGGTATCCACTATTCGTTGAGAAAAGCGGCAGCTTTTTTTCCCTGAGCACTCTCCTTTAATATGTCGGGTTGCAGTATCGGAGCATCTCAGGCATCTTCTCCAGTTGTGAGTATACAGCACATGTAAGTCTTGAGCAGGGATGCACCTTAACGTTAAGCTAATCGTTTATCAAAAAATTTCCACCGTTTCCGTTGAAACACTTCGAAATATTACCGATAAAAGAATTATCAAGATAAATTGTATCTCGTTTTTAACCGAAACGAAAAGCTTTCGTTAACGTTAAAAACGTTAACAAAAGCGTGATACTTTATGTTTGAATTGTGCTGGCAATGCTATAGCCATGGTGAGGCCATAAGGTGGTAACAGCGAGCGGACATACACACAAACTCCATGTAATTTGTTTGTGTAATTCGTTGGTGGTAATGTCAAAAGTACTCTGAGAAATGTTCGTACTGTCAAAATTAATGAGAAAAGTTGCAATCAGCTTGGCTAATGCTTTCACCTTAATGACTCCGCCATCAATCAGCTTTGCCAGCATAATTTGAAATTAATAATCAACATAAACGATTTGATTTCGTTTTGATATGGCAGAAAACGAAACAAAATCATTTCGTTAATTTGACGTTCTTAACGTTAATAAACGAAACGAAATGACTTTGTTTCGTTTATTAACGTTAATTATCGTAACGAAATGATATCGGTTCGTTGGTTAAGCATGCCTGGTCTTGAGAGGTAGATCTCGGGAGAAAAACCCACCTGCACACTACCTTTCAACAGGATTGCGCTGAAAATATCTGACTATCGCTCATCAGCGCATGTAACCATTCTGAAGCAATGGTTCAACTCTGAGTATTTCAAGGATGATCATAGATTTGGCTTATGTCATCATCTTCCTTGGCTCTGTCAAGAAATTTTTCAGGGATATAGTCTCCACCTCTAACGGCTTTGCTGGACGTTATTGCGTACGGTTTCCCTGATCACTCTTTTGCGAGGAGGGCTTCCTCTCCTACAATCGCTGGCTCTTCCCGGCTCCATATTTTAACAAAATATTGCTCTTCGCGTGCAATAGTTGATGCTCTTAGACCAATCCTTCGTACGGCTGTGCTTCTTAGTAACTTAAGAAATATCTCTACTTGTCGTATCCACTTTCAGTTTCTCCTCTTACCTGGCTTCGGTATTGTAACTCTATTGCTGTCTGCTGTGCAAGCGAATCGACACTGGCTAGGAATAAAAATAACACCCAGGAACGCAATTCCAGTGGCCCTTCAAAGCAGCAACCAACCGCTCCCAAAATACAAGTTCACTGGTCGTCGTACTCGCCAAATATATCTAAGGTAATTTAAAAATTTTACCAAACCAAGTTGTTTGTCCCACAGTGCATATCAATGCAGTTGTTGTTGTTGCTTCTGTTACTTTTTGCTCTAGCAATTGAAAGCAGAAATACATATACGTATACGCTTATATACACACAAACATATAAACCTACACTGCAGTCTGTAAGGACTACAGCACTAATAGTATTAAGCACAACAACAACAACAAACAAACAAGTAGCAGCAACAACATTCATTTAACATACGCTCGCTCTATAAATAGTATTTGTACAGTAACTTCATCAAGATGAATATGCAAATTGGCAAAATGTTGCAAGGAATTCAGTTTCATTTGGCGATGTTGGCCGCGGATATATTCGTATATGTATGTATGTATGTGTGTCTGTATAAGTTTACTAAAAACGAAAGCCAAAGAAAACCTACTCAATGCAAAGTTAACGTCATTATTGGCACTCTCAAGCGTCCGCAAAGTGTTTGGAAGTGCACGTTGAGAGTTGATTGCCACGCTGGTAAAGGGAGAAAAGAAGGCGGCCAGTCCGTGGTATCCGAGACGCAAGGCAAGCGGCTACTGACAATGGCTTGCTTGGTCGGTTGGTTGATTGCCTAGTGGATTGTTGTTGTTTATTGTTGGTCGTAGGCTAAGGTTATTGGCTCAACACGGATGCGCGTATTTATGATAAATTTTAATGTTTATTTTGCATGTTGTTGGTAATAATTTAAATTAAATTGTTATTACCGTTGTGTTTATACTAACAACAATTTTCACGTAAATGCATATTTTTTAATGGCTTGATGTTCGTAATGACTATTTTACCGTTCTACTTTATTACTTAAATTGTTTATCGGATTTTGGCCTCGATTGTCAATAATTAAACACGTAGACTTTTATTAGTAACAATAACTTAAGAAGAGAAAATAACGGTTTTAAACAGAAAATTGGTGTTTGAAATGCGTGAGGAGTAATATAAACGTTAAGTGATGAAATCATCTTATTTAGTCAATAGCGTTTCAGGAAAAAATAAAGATAAGAGTAGTAAAATATTTCGCTTTAGCTTCCAGGCTTATTGAGGTTGTGTAGCGCAACCAAGGGATTACCTTGCAATATATAGCTTCTCCAAAACAATTGTCAATCTCGCCTGCAAGCAAATCCCATTTGCGTGGAAGGCAAGGCCCTACCGACCACAACTTTCACAGAAAAAAAAGTTGTCCAGTGATCTGGAAGGATCAGCATGGTCATATCAAGTCGCTAATGTGGTGGTCGGTCTAGTAACTCAATGGTGCTACTTTCCGTCAACATCGATAAAACTTCCCAAAACCTTCGGACAGTCTACTTTTTCACTACAAGAAAGAGAAAAATAAGACGGAATACCCGCGGATACAATTAAGCGAGCTTCACATAACCGCCAAGAGATTTTGTTCTACATGTGCAACAAATATGCAAAAGAAAAACAGTGCAGCTAGCTCTCAATCTGGGTCGTAAGAGGAAATTGCAAAATCAATTTTGGAAAGCCTTTTTAAGCATCTCTTTATCGCATTAGTAAACGATGTAGGCTGGTCGACAGTGTGGTTCTTTGTAAGTGCACATCACACAGATTCCGAAGCAGAAATGATTGGTATTCAACAAAGTCGAGAAAGTGTGCCATCAAGCGGGAGCGATAGTCTTACTAGTTCTGCTGTGCATTTAATGTGTTTTCAATTAAGAGAGGAATGATATACTTGAGACAAAAGAAAGCCCTTTTAAAGTTACTGAAATATCTATTAGCTATTTCGAAGGACACCGGCATTTACCATACAAAACTGCTCATGGCTAAACAAAAAGATAAGAGAAGGTTCGCTGATAGGCCTAGATCTCAAATAAACTGCATGTGTCCATAGTATTACCAGAATTTGTCTGACGACCAAACTTAAAACAAGTTTCCTTCGTTTGGAAATGCTAGGGAGCTTTTATAAATGAATGAAAATGCCGAAACTGCTTACTATAAACCAAGTCATATGCGTGGGTCAAGGTCTTCAGCTGGCACAAACGGAAATCGTCATCCTCGTTAACAGAAGGTAACCCCTATGTGAACATAAAATTTTTAAAAAGCTGACACGAATAAATTCGACTAAGGACCCAGTATCAAGGCCATGAGACAGGCGAGCAATTTTGCTAAGACAAGAAAGTTTAAAGTAAAGGGCAAAGAAACTCTAATAGCGTGGAAATTACGTCTCCTACTGCAAGTCAGAAGAGCGGAGTTGTGCAAATGGAAAAGGAAGAAATACTGTCGATATAAAAACCTTCGAGAGAACGGAAGCGAAGATGTTTTAGAAAAATTAAATTAGAGAATCGCCGTGATTCGGTCTCTTCCCAAGAGGAAGAACGGCGTAGCGCAGCAATCCCTGGCGCTTACAAATCCCAGCAGTTCATTTGGGAAATTGTTTCAAATATGGAGTTCTATAGGGAGCTTCTTAGGTAATAATCAGGATGTGGTGGGTTGATCCAGATCAACCACTTACATCATTGGCTTCTGCGGGGTGATAGGGCGCAAAGATATCGAAACATTTTGTAGCAAGGACCTCACGGTAGTGGTCATCAAGCGAGAAGGGAAGTTCTTTTCTTGGCATTATGATATATTAACAGATGAGCTTGATAGGCTGGTGTGGGGAACGTTTGAGGGGATTTTCTTATTTATTATCTACTTGCAAGTAGTCTGAGAGTATATCAAGGTAGGGTTCCTACGTGTGTAGACCCAACACCAAGTACTGTGCTGTATTTTGAGTATGATGTATCAACATTTAAAGGTACCAGTAGTGGAATTCACAATTTTTTGTAACGACAGTTGCCATCGCGTTATTTGCGAATCGATAACTATGACGATTTCGTTATTCAGTAACTATTTTGTATCGATATTCGTTTATCGATGATCAGCTGTGTTGTTAAATAAACGGTAAGTGAATTGGCTGCGTTAAAAGTCACGAAATTAGCATTTCTGCCAATTTTAGGTAAAAAAAAAAAAATCGGAACTTTAATTAAATACTTTCAAATATAAAAGTTGCTTTATTTATAAATCAAATGGCATCTGAGTACTTAGCGTACGTTTTATCACAAGATGAAGAGTTACTAAGTCCATCGTCAGTGGACAGACGCCTTCTTAGAGAAGTAGGTAACCCATTCCACTTGAATGCAACGGAGTTTCGTAAGCTGTAACGACCAACTCTATACTTGGCTCATGATATTATTTCTCAAATTGATGGTCAATTAAGGGGTACAAGAATAACAGCGATATCAATAGCGAAAAAAAAAGAAATTAATACCGCATTTACTTACTTTTTGTTAAAATATGTAAAAACTTGCCCAATAATGACTTTTAAAAGTAGTTAGTATACGGAATTTATTTATTTTTGGCATTCCTTTTGTGCTTTTCGCATTTTTTAGGGTTCGTTCGTGCTGCCACCTTCCTACTATTAAAACGTAACTTAAATGTCATTTATTTCGAGTCGTTAAAACTAAGTTAGTGAATATTGCAATCGATAAGGTAAGCGACAAAATCGATAATTAAAATCTCGACATATCGCATCGTTATAAGTTGGTGAATTCCACTACTGGTACTTATGTGGTATCAACGAGTCGCTCCGTTACATATAACTGGCTTCAAGGAAAAGCATCGTACTCTATGCTTTTGCTGTTTTCACGATAAATACACTTCTCTTAGATTTTGGGGATTGTTACTGGTGTTGATGGTACTTTGGCGGATAGAAATCCAACGCGTCACTAGTACAATTCATCTTGGGAACGATTTTATATGAGTATGTTGAGCTCCTAGGTCATCTTTTAGAAATAAGGGCTTAATAACAAACTTCTATTGAAAATATTGTTCTACTTCTTTTCAGTCATACCCTACGCACCTTAAATGATGATCCCCAAAGTCCTACAGCATTCTATTTTCTTAAAACATAGTGCGCAAATATATGTATTTAAACTTTTTCAACTTATTTTTGAAGTTGGAACATTTGTGTTTGTGTGTGTGAGTGTATGCATATGTGTATAGAGTGATGAGAAATTCATGAAAGAAGTTGCTCGTATGCAATAGAGGCCAACTCATATCTAGTGTGTGTTGCATTGTCTCTATTCAAAAGTGCATTTTCTCTATTCAACAGTTTGTGAACTTTCATTATTGCTGTTATGTCTCCACGCTACTTTATTATTCCGTCTTGCGACCACAAGACATATTGCTGACAACTTATCAACAACAGCGGGATGAAGTATTTTAACTTTAGCAAACTATAAAATTAAGCAGCGAGAAAAGTCAACAACAAACGAAAAAGAAAAATCGAGAAAAAAGTGAAAAAAGTGACAACTTTAAAATAACTCAAGACACAATTCGGATTATATAAGACAAAAAATGTGAAGAATGCAATCTATAATCGTACACACACATCTACATGTGCAAATGCATGTAAAACACAGATAATGCAAAATATCACCTGCGTTTCCTTCAGCAAATATATACATGCACGTAGGCACACATACACACACTCACATTTTAAGAACTGTACCCCAATAAGCACTTTGATGCATGGTGACGCAGGTGAGAAAGGTAGAACTATTCTTTGGCCGGTGGATGCTTAGAAATATTTAGCAAGGCTTCTTAATGCAAATAAAATTATTTATACCAGGAATTATAATATAAATTAATTTCAGAGTTTGTTTGTGTATTGAATTCGAAGTATGAAGGGATTAGCTCTGTATCGTCTTCAGTTCGGTTTCAGGTTAGTTCGGGACAGGGGCGGATTTGGGGGGGGGGGGGGGCGGCGATTTAAGTCAACTTTTTAAGTAAGATAAAGTGACCTTAAAAATTTTCATACAAACATACATATATCTACACTCATCTACAAAAGTCATCATCACTCAGATTTTTCCAGTTTTAACTAAGTTTTGCTTCGACCATTTAGGTCGAATTTTCGATATTTTTATAAAAATATGTATTATTATAGAACACCAACAATCCAAATATACACCTATACTTTTTGAAAATTCTCAACGACGCACTGTTCACAGCAGATTCGAAGAACGGTACTTTTGACATAGCGGCTACGGTTACCACCTCGATCCATTTATACAAAACTGTTGCTTTTTGTTTAGGTTTGGTCTGATGGCCGGCCACTTTTCCTCCAGTCTGGTTCTTTGTACGGAAGCGAGAGCAAAAGTGATAAAAAATAGATTTGTTTGCGCCACTAAAGTAAATACTTAAACCAAGGCCGATTAACAAAATTATAGATTTTTCTCCAAGATATCACTTTGCAATGCATATTCAGGTGGCTTTTTGGCCGAAGTGTCAGCCAATATCAAAACTATTAAATACAAGATTTATTTTTATGTGTGTACATCTTTTTTAATAGTAGGGCCATAGGATCACTTAAAACACGTTCTCAGAATTTTTAGCACCAAGAAATAATTATCACAGCATTTATGTCGGAGCCAGACATTGCTAAATTGATAAATAAACGATTGAATAAGCAGGCCTGAACCGCGATAAAAAATAAATAAAAACAAATATATACTTGGCGCGATTTATCTCAGAAAATATTAAGCTGAGCTTCTCTTCAAGTTTGCATCTTGCCCCTTTTTAGTTTTTCCTACAAATATACGGAACGGGGCTTTAATTTTTTATGCCGACTCCGAGCGGCACCTGGAAGGTAGATGAGTTTTCACTGAGAGCGTCTTTAATGGCAGAAACTTGTCGGAGTGTTTGCCAAACCACTGTCTAGGGGCGACCCTCCTTGGAAATGTTTTTAGTAATTGAATGAACTGTTTTCTTAAATTATGATGTTGCTTTTGCGCGGGTATTGAACCCAGCACACTCGGTGTGGTAGGTGGAGTACGCTACCACTATACCACGGCGCCGCCAGAGTCTTGAACCAGCAAAGGCAATAAGTTAAGCTTTAATTCCGGTTAAATAATTATAAGATGAAAATAACAAGTGTTTACTTTGTTTTGGGAAAACCCCCGTTTTTTATTGATCTTGATGAGAAAGTTTATGTTTCATGAAAAATTTACGCTTATTGTGAACCCTAAACGAACCGTTGGAAAGGATATCTTATTATTCCGTTTTTTCGGGTCGTATATTGAAAGTACTTACACAGGTTTTGAAACATTATAAATGTCTCAATTAAGCTAATTCAAGACTATTTTTATTAGTTATCTTAGCTTAGTTTATCCACATTTAAACAACTCTCCACATTGTTCATAAAGTATGAGCCCTCGACTTTCAAAGAATTTCTGCTGCATTAAGCGAATTTCGGACCGAAGGAAAATAGGTTCCATCAACGACTAAGAGCTGGCCACAGAACCATTGGTTGACCTAATTTTACATATTTTTTTATCTTTATGTAGAATTATGTACAGTATAAATCAGAACGTGCCACAATTCCCAAAATAATGGAGATTTACGGGCGTGAATGTATTACTTAATAAAAAATAGCAAAATCGGAGAACGACCACGCCCACTTTAAAAAAAAATTTTTTAAGTCAAATTTTTACAAAAAATTGAATATGTTTACAGTATATAAGTAAATTATGTCAACATTCAACTCCAGTAATGATATGGTGCAACAAAATACAAAAATAAAAGAAAATTTCAAAATGGCTGTGGCTTCGCCCTTTTTCATTTAATTTGTCTAGGATACTTTTAATGCCATAAATGAGCGAAATCCGACTACGACCACGACCACTTTTTCGATATCGAATATTTCAAAAAATGAAAAAAAATGCCATAATTTTATACCAAATACGAAAAAAGGGATGAAACATGGTGATTGGATTGGTTTTTTTGACGCAAAATATAAATTTAGAAAAAACTTTGTAACATGGGTGTGACACCTACCATATTAGGTAGAAGAAAATGAAAAAGTTCTGGAGGGCGAAGTCAAAAGCCCTTGGAATATTGGCAGGAACACTGTTCGTGGTGTTACATATATAAATAAATTAGCGGTACCAGACAGATGATGGCCACTCCCTTTTAAGACCCTCCTTAATACCTTTAATTTGATACCCATATCATACAAACACATTCTAGAGTCACCCCTGGTCCGCCTTTATGGCGATATCACGAAATGGCTTCCACCTATATAACTATGGTCCGCTCCCTTTTAAAATACTCTTTAATATCTTCCATTTGATACCCATCTCATGAAAACACATACCAGGGTTACCCTAGGTTAATTTTCCTACATGGTAATTTTCCCCTATTTCATCTCCAAAGCTCTCAGCAGAGTGTGTAATATTCGGTTACACACGAATTTAGCCTTCCTTACTTGTTACTTTAGTAAATTTTTATGTTTATTTTCTTCGTGCGAATGGAGTCGCAGGTTAAGGTTAATAAATTATAAAATGCTTGTTGGGTTGTAGCAAATATATTGCTTTTGCAGCTGTAAAATAATAAATCCTATACACTGATGATATAGCCACTGACAGCCAGGGCTCGTTTTTGTTGCTTCAACTTGGCAGAAGTTAGTTCAGGTGACCAGTTTCTTGCTCACCGAACTCGCTAGAATAGATTACATTCGGTGACATGACTGGAAAGCTGTATTTGTGGAAACTTGAGCCTTTTTCCAAATTTGGTTAGACATTTTTTAGCCAAGGTATTGTTGTGGCTGCAGAGAGTAGAATGCGATAAAAGGAAAAGAAATGATCAACTTTCGCCGATAAGGGCAGGATCCTTTGCTCAGCCCAAACTATCTCGACATTTCCGTCACTTAGGGGAAGTTTTTCCCTTCATTCCATTCCATTCAACTCATTTTTCTTAAGTAAACTTAGGTTTTTAAGTTTCTGCTTAGAGTGAAGTAGTCAAACTATGAATGGTTATACTCTAAGCCAAAAATGTAGCCAAATACCACAGCTGTTTGTCGCATTTAGTTTACGCTGCGCTTTCTTGTGTTTCATCCCTTACGTTATGCTCATTTCTTCTGTATTATAACGCGTCATTTATATGCTGACGTTGTCGGCATTCTTTTTAGTTTCAGGCGGTAAATGCAATCACGTCAAGTCATATAAATGAGAAAATTTCTGTTTAATGTTGTGGCATTAATGCAAAAGAAATTTTGTTAGGAAAAGCATTGCGGAAAGCAAATGCCAATTTGTTGTATCTCATTAGGGCTGAAAACAGAGAAAGACTAGAAAAGAAATAAATGTAGGGCGCGACAAACTCAGAAGAGATTTTAGGCAGATATTCTCTTCCAATTTGCGTAGTGCTCCTTTAGTGTTTCCTACAAATTGGCGGGACTCGACCGACTTATTTTATGCCGACTCCGAACGGCATCTGCAAGGCAGATGAGCTTTAACTGAAAGCTTTTTATGTAAAAAATACGCTCGGTATGCTTGCGAAACACTGCCGAGGGGCGGATCAGCTTAGAAAAATGTTCTTCTAATTGAAAAATTTCGATGTTGCTTTGCCCGAGGCGTGAACACATGATCTTCGATGTGGTAGGCGGAGCACGATACCATCACACCACGCCGGCCGTCGTTTCCGTAAAATAGGGCAAAGTGCAAGAAAAACATTGTTGCTCTTAGGGGAAACCGGTACTTTAAAGCAGCCAAGTGAGAAAACTTGGGTACACCGGTAATCTATATAGGCAGCGTAAAACTAACAAGTGTTGATTACTTTAGTTTAGTTTAGGTCCTATAGCGGTTTTATGTGTCTAAAACGTTATGACCCGATCAATTGTCAGCTGAACTGGGTGCAGGGGGAGATTTCTTCAGAATACTTAGTAATGATCTTGATGCAATGCGGTACCTAGCGTTTCTTTTGTCTCTGTTTCCAAAGATGCGCTTAACTGTTGGCCAGGTTATGGGGTGTGTTGAGAAGATGTTGTCTCTTGGGGAGTATGCTTTAGTTCTCCAGGTAAGGGTATTTGAATGAACTAGTTGCGGAGAACCTGTCTTCAGTTTGCTTGCAGTCACAGCCAAGTGAAAATAAGTGAGGGGGCGATATGTCCCACATGCATCATAATCATATCTCTTTAGGTTCATTAGGGGGACGGTGCGATGAGAGAACACGTGGAGCACATATGACATCCATCAAATGATTTTTGTAACCAGTTAAGCCGAAAGTACTGAGATCCACATGTTTTGTTGCGTATTGTATGCCAAATTCTTTTTTCGAGAAAGGTATTGCTTTTCCATTTTATGTACATATGTACATATTTGTTGCAATGTTGAGTATGTATCTTGTGTACTTTTCATGTTTATTTGTTTCGGAGAGATAAACGAAATTACATAAATTGTTTGATTTCAATTTGAGAACGTGACAGCAGCAGCAATCGATTTTCACAGTAAGCTTAAAGTACAATATAATGCAACAATTTTTTAAAATGACACGCATGTACGAAATTTTGTACAAAATAAGTAGATATGTACTTTTGTATGGCTGTGTTCGTACTGAGACAAGTTCACCACTGCGTATGAGCAACCAAATGCTGATGGATCAAAATTTGTCAGTGAATTGCGTCTTTTATAGGTACGTACGTGTGTTTGTATTTGCATTAGTGTATGTAATGTGTGCGCTTAAGCACAAACAACTGTCACACGCCATGCACTCCGGGCATTATTTAAGAATTGCAACAAGAATACAAACAAATAACAGAAATTATTACTTTTTTGTATTCTTGAAGGAAGAACAAAAACAAAAAAAAAAAAAAACCGACGAAAACAATGCAATATCTCTGAAAAAGGTGAGCGAAGCGCATCTTAATTGTCTCTTGACTTTTGCCAAGTTATGTTGTTTTATATTTGTTTGAGTTAGGGGCACGTGAGTTGGCTGCCTTGCATTTGAATTGTTGCAGCTAGAAATACATTCTTACACAACAACAATCAGCAACAATGTGGCAGTGATAAAATGCGCAGAGTGCATTGGTCTGAGCAACAAATCAGCAATATTTCGCACCTTTGCCGTTGTCACTAAAATTTGTTGTTATTGTTGTTTGCCATTATTGTTGTTTTGCTTGTTAACACATTGTGTTTTGTTCGCCTTCATCACCGTCGCCCTTATAGCCTTCGCATGTTGCACGAAAATTACATTGTGACCGTAAGTCATCCACTCTTTTCGTTCGCTGGTTCGGTGGTTTTGCCCTCGGTGCTTTCATTCTAAGCTGCATGAAAATATTTTTGCACTTTCCGGTAAGTTTATTTGCTTATTTGAGTGTTTGTTTGTGTTGCATTGCATTTATTTTGGTCTGTTTTGTGCATTCTAACGGCGGCCGCCGTGGTGTGATGGTAGCGTGCTCCGCCATCTACACCGAAGATCCTGGGTTCACTCTCCGTGTGAAGAAACATCAAAATTTCAATTAGAAAAAAATTTTCTAAGCGGGGTCGCCCCTCGGCAGTGTTTGGCAAGCACTCTGGGCGAATTTCTGGCATGAAAAGCTCTCATGGAAAACTCATCTGCCTTGCAGATACCGTTCGGAGTCGGCATAAAAAAAGTAGGTTCCGTCCCGCCAATTTGTAAGAAAAATCAAGGGGAACACGATGCAAATTGGAAGAGAAGCTCGGCCTAAATCTCTTCGAAGGTTAGTGCACCTTGCATTTTTTTAATGGTGTTTAATATATGCAGATTATTAAGCGCTACAAACATACATTAACATATATTCTTGTGCTGGAAAAAATGACGAAAATAGTCGTATTTCTTTATATTGTTATTTTGGGGTTATAAGCCAATTTATTTAAAAAACAAACAAAAGAAAATAAGGCCATAAGTCTTTGTTACTTACCACAAAGTAACTGTGATTTTCGTAAAATTGTAGCTTTTATGCAAGGTAGATAGCCGAATGGCGTACAGTTCAGGCGTTTGGGTTGCTTTCAGGGCTCCTGCCAAGCATTCGTAGCCTGTATACTCGCACTGTGGTAGTCCATCAAACAAAGACTCTATATTGTAAGATAGGCCTTACAAATGCTGTAAAATGGGTCACCCCTCTTATTTTAGTAATCGTCTGTTTCGATACCTTATACCTCTTAGTAAACATAACCATATCCTTATTCTCCACTGTGGAAGTCAACCGACATTAGATGCGGAATATATTACCCGATGCGCCCGACCCCTCAAAGAAACAATTCTTGAACACCTTTTCCACTTATCACAACCGAAATGTCAACAGCTCTGGGAGAAGTAATCTGCCTGAATATTAGAATGCCGCCCGTTTATCTTATTAAGGCTAGATGCACTTCAATGCAATTACAACCATCCCTGATCGCTCGTTTAGAGGCATTGTTGAAAGCCCCTGTAATATCTAAGAATACTTCTAAGGCACACTTCTTGTATCCTAGAGCTTTTTCTACGCCTATAGTCACTATATGCATTGCGCGCTACTGGCCCACCTTTGCTGTAGGCATGCTATGTTGAGGAAATCAATTGTTCAGTCATATTGAACTTCATTTACATATCTAGTAGTCTCTCAAGAGTTTTAAGCAGAAATGTTGTTAAGCGGGTTCAACGGAAAACAGCAGAAAAAAACTCGAGCAGCTACTCAGGATGATTTAGTCGAAAATATAATTTAACTGGAAGAAAGTGTTCAACGGTCCGAGAGGACTTGCTCGCTATTAACACAGGGCCCGCTAACAGGGCACGAATGTGCATCTCCTCAGACAGTTAAGCAGGAATTAAGACGATTATTTCACCACACACTTCGTCTTAAGCCGTCAGCAGCAGCAAGAGGAAGCTGGAAGCTGCAGCTCACTTTGTAAACATCACGCTTATATGGATTCCTTGAGAAGGCAGACGAAATTCGATCTTGGCATCAGCTACCAACTATAGCACTTCCCTTTTCGCCTTCGTATGCAAGTACTGTCTGCTGGAACTTTTTTTCAAATTGCGATGGGAAACGCGTTTGAAGAAGCCCCTCAAGGGACGTTTCTCTACCACACGACCATTCCTCGTTCTATTGCTTTTAAAGTTCGCGGAATATATCTCCTATCGAATAAATCTTTCTCAATCTCGTTGTATTGCTTGAATACTCGACGTTTGCATACAATTTGAATTCAGAAGCTTTTCAGGGCAGAAATACACACGAAATATTTGGAAAATCACTGCCGAGAGACGACCTCGCTAAAAAAAATTGTGCCTCATTGAAAAAACTTGTTTTTAAATTTTTGGTGGTGCTTTTCCCGGGACATGAATCCAGTATATTCGATGTGGTAGGCGCTACCCCTAAACTACGGCGGCCACTAAGGATGGTCTTAAAATATTTCCGTATACTATCCCGTAAATTATTATTCCAAAATTATCCGAAGTATCCCAGAGTATTTTTACCTGTGGGAGGTGGGTTACTACAGCCTAAAAGTTTCAATGTAGTCATATTTAATCGTACCTGAGGTAGTCGCGTTTGATATCATTGTAAAATTGAGCTTTAATTGTTTTAGAGTAATATTTGACTGCTTTTCACAGTCATTTTCTGATAATATTCGTGAACATATTTTACACGTTTTGGTTGAGATTTTTGAATCATTTTTGAATGCGATTATGATGCATTTATTCTTCATATCTCACTCAAAATAAGATATTTTTAAAATTTTTTAAACTTCCTTATAATTAGTAAAGGTTGACATCTCGACGAGAACTTTAAATGATAACTAAACATCACATATAACAAATAATAACAATTAATAATTTATAATTTCCAACAAAGCATTTATTGGCTGTAGCTTGGTGGTTGTGTTATTTTCATGATGGTGTATCACGGTATTGTCTGGTACCGCTTACGTGCTCCACATAGATGTCCCGCGACCAGCGGATGGTATCGTTTACCATGAGCCTCCTCATCAGGCTTGCATAATAGCGCGTGATGTTCAGAAGGTTTATAACTCGTTCGTTTGCCGGGTCCCACCCGCCCAGTGCTCCAACTATAAAGGCCTCCACTCTGACTTCGTAGCCAAGTGTCGATAGCTGGTCAGCAAGCGGCTGGTATTTCTGTAGCTTTTGCTGCCGAGCATCCTTAAAGGGCTCGCCTCTATTTTCGAACGGAATAGCCACGTCGATCAGAGTGATTCGTCGGCTTACTTCGTCCCGTATGACGATGTCTAGTCTTAGGGTGCCAGCAGTACAGTGGGAGCCTTCTACTATTCTATTTACTCTCACGTTCCCGGGGCACCTCAGGGCTCTTACGATACTGTCTTGGACGTTGTTGTGGCATTGCTGGCGTGCAGCGGAGGGGGGGGGGGGGTGCAGTGGTTAAGATTTGGTAATGTCTCCAGGTCTCTTCCGCACTTGCGGCAGCGCTTGTCTGCGTCTATAAGCCACCTCTTTGCAGCGTTCAATGGGAGGACATTGAGACGTGCCCGGTGTATAAAACGCCAGTTGCAAAAGCGGGTGAATTTTCCCGAGCGGAGAAAGTGGTTGGCTGGTGGTGTCCTGCATGTCACTTCGAACACCTTACCTTGGTCGGGTTTGTTTATTAGCATGGCTTCGTAGTGTTGTGTATACACACCGTCGCAATGTCGAAATGATGCGATGGGCATCCACCGGTTCGACAACTGTGAAGTTCGGATCAGGTGATGTACCACACTGGATCCAAAACTCGGACTCCGGTGAGGACCATGTCCAGCGTAGCTTTACCTTGCTGTTAATTCTGGCCGTTAACGTCCGCACCTTCGTCCAATAGTTCTCGATACTATTTGAACGTGGGACGTTGGATTCGTTGGACAGGTAACTCGCCATGTCTATATGACATGCTGGTTTTCTTTGCCTTTCCGCCGTAGCCTGTCTCAGCGATGAAACCGCTATATCATCGACGACGTGGTCTTTTGAGCTTAACATCTTAAAATGCATTGGCTGTTCTCTTTATTACCTTGTCTGCCTCGCTTAATCACTCTTTGTCTACGTCTGCTCCTTGCAAAATAAAGTCTAGGCGTGGCAATAGAAACGTTGCCGTAGCATCTATCTTCTGCCATGGGCCAGCCCTGAGCGATCCAGCGCCCGCACGCCGCTCAGCATACCAACTATTGTGCTCACCGGTGTCTGTCTAATCTGGAAGCCAGTGCGTATTCCGAGGTGGTCGTAATACTCCCCTGGCCTCAATGCTCGAACAGGCTGGCCCTGGACTAGGAAGTTCGTATCCATTACGTCATTGCCCCTCCCTGAGATTTTTCACTTACCTGGGGTTCAAATAGCTCACAGCCTTTGTATTGTCCAACTATTATGTATTTTCTGGCAAGCCGAAGGTGGAGGAATGGTTGGGGAAATCTTCGGTCGAGCAGGCTTTTCCATTATATTGTCTTGAAGAATTTTATTATTAATTTTTATATACATATGTACTAGGGCGGATGGATTTGTGGGGAGGCAAAAAAATCGCCCATTGCTCTGTGAAAATCGTATTCTAGGGATCAAAATAAGAAACTTTGCCGAAGGAACCATACCTCTAAAACGAATTCTGGTATACCGCCCCCCCCCCCAATTTGGGTAAAACTTTTGTATGGTGAACCCCCAGGGGGGTTCCAGCGGGTGTGCCACTGGGTCGGGCCTCCAAAGTTAGTGGGGGTCGGTCATACATTTGGACTCGATTGGAGCACTCTAAATGGGTCAAAGTGGGATTTTTCAAAATTTGCCCCTACCCAAAAGTTCGACCCAAATTGGGGGGGGGGGGCGGTACATCAGAATTCGTTTTAGAGGTGTTGTTCCTTCGGCAAAGTTTCTTATTTTGATCCCTAGATTACGAATTTCACAGAGCAATGAGCGATTTTTAAATCGGCCCGCCCTAATATGTACATATTTTTTCTGAACTTCATGATTGAAAAAATGTGTGTATGTAAAAAAAAACAAGATTTTTTAATGAAAAGTAAAATATAAACAAGTATAAAATTCATTATTCAGTCAGCAAAGATTCAGAAAACTGATTTAAAATTATTATAAATATTTGATAACCTAAAGTAAACACATTTGATTCAAATATGATTCCAAAATGTGATTGAAAAACTATATTCAGTTTTTGATCATAAACGGTAAGCATATTTCATTATTATTTTTGTTGTTTTTTATGAAATATTAAGATTTAATCACCAAAGGACTCCAAAAATGATTTCAAAAAGTGATCGAAAAATGCTTTTGAGATTTTGATAATCAAAATTATTCATATTTGATTATATCTTTTGTTCAATTGTATGACAACTGATTATTTAGTCAGAAAGAGGAATTAAATTGCGTTTGTATGTAGGGAAATTCAAAATGTAATCATCTAAATAATGAGTGGGAAATTCAATAAAACTTTTGTATAAAGATAGTTGTATATGTAGGTATGTATGTATGGCATTTTCATCTTTAATTTTCATTTTCACCATTATTCACACCATCAAACGGGTATAAAGGAAAAAACTAAAGCAAAAGCAATGAATCGCCTGTATAATGAGATACGGAGAAGTAAATCAAAAATAAAACTTTACCGCAAATAACTTGCCTTGGTCAGCAACAGAGAAATAGCTTGAAACTAAAAAAGAAGTGACTAAGTAAATGCAACCAAAGAAGTGTCCCAGCAGTTGCATACAAACAACAGAAAAAACTCATTCAATTTGACAGTTTGAGGAATTCAATTTCTCGTTCACTTGAAAATGTGGACGCACTGTGGCTGTCGAACTATCTGTAAGGAGTCGAAGCACGCCACGCCACAAATGCAAAAAGGATAGCAAAGATTACATATTTAGTTGAATGCCTGAAAGTGTAGATTGCAAAGTTGGACATCATTTCGTGTGTAAGAAAAAATTTTAAATGAAAAAAGTTACCTTAAAACAAACAGAGAGGAAGCAAACAAAAAAAGTGAAAACGCTAGAAGAAAGTTTGAATGAGAAAAACCAAATGCTTGCTGCAAGAGAACACGTAAGGTAAGTAACAGGTGTATAAGTAGGAGGATCGAGACAATGACTTGTACAATTTTATTCAAAGCCCAAGGAGAAACTCAATTTCAGTGTTCAGACAAATGTTCTAATAAATGAAAACTTGTGCGTGTTATTTAAAATAAGTAAGAACTTGTAACTGAAAGACTCTTACTCTACTCAAAATGCAGATTCGGGAGAAAATAAAGTTTTGCAAAAGTTATATAAAACATTTGACGCCAAATACAATCAATTTATTATGTGCCGGTGGCTAAATAAGTAATAGGAAGTTGTGACTAAACATTTTTTTGGTTTGTGAGGGAGTATGACATTATTGAAGGCAAATATTAAAGTACGCTTTATGCATGACTGTACTTTTAGTTCAAAAGTGCAAGAACTTTGAAGTATCGTAACTCCCATCACTTACAAGCTAACGTTTATGCAACAACATAGACATCGTAAGTCACAAATATTGAGCATCCTGGCAGACTGCCCCAGCGCGTTAGGGGGGCTTAGAATATACTCGCGGTAGGTATGCCTGTCATAAGAGGCGACGAAAATACCAAATTGATTCAAGGGATTTTGTAGCGCAATATATAGCTTATCCAACCCAATTGTCAATCTCACCTACCCGTGGCGAATCTTATTTCATTAACAGCCGAGGCTCTGGCGACCCCGAACTCCTGATGGATCTAGGGGGTGGGAGGGCGTTATGGCCTAGAAGGTTTCATGTGGTCATACTAAATCGTTCCCGAGGTGATCGGTCTAGTACGTTTATGGTGCTTGGTACCGGAACGTACAGGATCAGCATACAGCAAAGAACCATCAACATCGATAACACTCCCCAAGGCCTTCGGGGAGTGGCCTTATCGCTACAACAACATCCTGGCAGGCTGTTTAGTGACTCTTAACCAACTCATAACGATTACTTTTGATTTTAAGCAGTGATTATGACGGATGTGAATTTAAATGACAGTTAAAATAGATTTAACGAGATCAGACAGACATTTTAAAATTTTCGGATAACTAACCTAAGGTGTGATCAACCATAATAGTGCTATGACTCTCCTACTTTTTGTCGAGTTTAATTACTTATATTTATTTAAATATATTCAACCTACTAGGCTTAGTCCTTACAGATTGCGGCAGTATAAACGTACAAAATAAATATAATAGTTGGCTATATAGTTAATTCAAAAAGTAGCTTTTTAAATAGTTTTTGAATGCGTCTCTAGACATTACGGTATCGACTTGCGAACATATAATATTAAATAACGACATACAGTTATGAATCGGTTCCTTCAAGCCATATGTGGTTCTTCGAAATTAAATGTGAAATATAGGCATATCTCTAAGAGATATGTCAGGAGCGTTAAAATACACCCCAGGGGGTTAGGGGATCAGAATATTCCCGCGGTAGGTATGCCTGTCGTAAGAGGCTACTAAAATACCAGATTCAAGGGCTGTGTAGCGCAACCTTTCAGGTTGCCAGCGCAATATATAGCTTCTCCAAACCCAATTGTCAACCTCACCTATCCGCGGCGAATCCTGTTTCACTAATAGGCGAGGCTCTGGCGACCCCAAGCTCCTCAAGGAACTTGGGGGTAGGGAGGGAGGGAATGGCCTGAAAGTTTAATGTGGCCACATAAATCGTCCCCGAGATGGTCGGGCTAGCACCTTAATTGTGCTATGGTACCGGAGCGTACCGGATTTGTATCTGGCAAAGTACCATCACATCGACAACACTCCCCAAAGCCTTCGGGGAGCAACCTTATCAACAACAACAACAACAAGCGTTAAAATACAGAAGCGATATAATTCAGGTGAATCTATTCTGTTATTTATGGATTGATAAAGATGACGCCTTGTATTGTCTTCCTACTAGAAAGGCTATCTAAATTTAAGATTCTACACCGAAGGCCATATGAGGACAAAGAGTGTGATGAGTACATTCGACGAAGCTGGTACCTGGTGAAGTTTTTCTGAACTCTTTCTGTTCGGTCGGAACGTACGATAGATCCCGGATCCCAAATAAAGCCTGCATATTCTATAATGGATCGTACAAAGGTAGAGGGTCAACGGTTCAAGGAATTCCCTTGAGTTTCTTTTTATGAAACCAAGTTTAGAATTGGCTGCGGAGATTATATATTCACCGTGGTGTCCAAATGTTAATTTGGTGTAGGGATAATTTCTCAAGTCTTTAATAGTGCCTACCCGCTAGAAGCTAGCATCTGTGTCGTATAAGTAATTGAAGACTATTGGACGACTGAGTGCGAGAATGTTACGACGCAAAATTTTTTAAATTTTAGGAACAATCAATTAGAGTTACACCATACTGTGACTCTGCAGATGTAAGCAATTTTCAAGTCGTCTAACAGGGTGATAGAGCTTGAGGTTGTCGGCGTAAGGCAAGCATTTGCATATTTGGAGACCTCTACAACATCATTGATGAATATCGTGAAAAGTAATCGACCTAAATGGCTATATGGGGGCACGTAAGAGGTCTCTGAAATTACCAGCGAGAGGCTTTTCCCGACCTTAACGAACAATTTTCTGTCCTTGAGATGGGACGCCTGAATCAAAATATTTATCCGAAATAGCCAAGAAAAGGTCTTAAAGTGATTCAGAAGCAGTTCCGCGGTTATTATGAAAATTCACTTGTGTTATTATTTGGCGTCAACAAGCCTAGCGAAGAAACAGCTGACGCGAATTGTTGAAGAGCCACAATCCCTTAAATGATTAAGAGCCAAATTGTTCACCAATGATCCAGAAAATAATCTCGAAACGTTTCTGGAATGTCGACATCATAGTCCCTAAAACATTTCTTTAATTATCTTGAAATGGCCTTGCAGTGATTCAGAAACAGTTCCGAAATGATAACAGAAACAATCCCGAAATAATACCATAGCGAACCCGAAGTAGCCCCGAAATAATCTGGAAGTAATCCAAATACTACTCCTACAGCAATCTGGAATTGATTACAAAATAGTTCCCAAATTATCACAAAAACAATCCGAAATAAGTGGCAACCTAAATTTTTTTTTTTTAAGTGTGGGGAAGGGAAGTTTGTTTTTTATTTTATACCAGTGTCATGCCAAATAATAACATCCCTGCGTTTTTCATAAATCTACAGCACACAAGTTGTACGAACAACGACATAGTTGAACACGAGCGGCGCGATAAGTAACATAACTTGAAATATACTCTCTAATAATTTTAATCTTTTCAATATTACTTATCTAAATATAATAATCTAATTATAAATCCGGTGTATTTAAAGTTACTTGGACATCCTCACGTAAGTAATAACGCTCATTTAATAGAGCGACGGTAAAATACTCCGAGCATCGTATGAGTTAAATGCCATCCTGCTTCACCAGAAAGTATTTTTCTGTGTGCTGAGCTTCCGTCTTTTTCGTTTCCGAGTTATCCCTTTTTATTAAAAAAAAAATACAAAATAAACAGTTTTGTCTTTAAATTTTAACCTTTGTACAAAGAGTTAATTGTGACTGTTATCTTTGACGTTTATAAAAAAGTCAGCTCTCAGTTTTTTTTTGATTTTTATAACAAAAGTCAACTTTTGAAAGTTATCTTTAGACTTTTTTCAAAAAAGCTAACTATAAAACTCGTTTAATTCTCTCGCGAGTCATTTATTCAAACCTACAGGAAATTTAGTGCAGTGAAATTCTCAATTAGTCGCACAATCTTTGTTACACAGGGTTAAGTGCTTTAGGTTAGGTTAGGTTGAACAGGTCGGTCCATGAGGACCTCACATAGACTGATTGGGTCCGTAGTGTTACCAGAACTTTGTTTTTAACGACCAAACTGAAAAACCCTATCAAAAACCAGGACCTATGTTATAAAATAAATCCGTCCTCTTGGCAATTACTAGAAGCTTCCTAGGACTTAAGCTACTCGCTACTTCTAGATCTGACAGCTGTATCACTCCTAATAGCGGGGGTCTTAGCCTGGCAAGTGCACAGAACGTGCTCGATCGTTTCCTCCTCCAATCCGCACTTCCTACATCTGCTATCACTGACCAAGCCTAATTTAAAAGCATGTGATGCCAGAAAGCAGTGTCCAATCATCATTTGCTTAATCTCGCCCAGTCTAAGAAGTATGCGGAGCAAGCTTCAAGGGATGCGCCCTTTTTAGCTAGTTCGTCCGCTTTTTCATTCCCATCTATTCCCATATGCCCTGGGACCTAATATAGATGTATGCTTCTCCCTGTCCCGATTCTCTCCAGAGACTGCTTACACTCTAACACGCATTTAGCTGCTGTGCTATGCGAGATTATTGCCTTATTTGCTGCGTGACTGTCAATATAAAAGTTAACACGGTTGCAGCTTAAGCTATTCTCTTCCAGAGTTTCTACTGCTTTGGTTACGGCTAATTTTTCCGCTTGGAAGATGCTACAGTAATCCGACAGCCTGTAGGATCTTCTTATTTCCAGATCAGCACAGTATACCGCAGACCCTACTCCTTCCACTACTTTGGAACCATCTGTGTACACATGTATCGCCTCGTCCGCCATTTGCGCACACTTGCGCCAACCGTCCACCTCTATTGTGGCCTTAAGATCTCCCTCGAATTACAGATAGGAAATCAGGTAGTATGTTCGTCTTGTGATTGATGACGCTATACTACTATGGCCGCATGGTCGGCGCTCAAGCTGCCCCGAGGCACCGAGCCTGGTTGCGGTTGTTAATGCTATGTTCTTTGCTACTAGGTCTACAGGTGGAATGTGCAGAATGGCATACAGTGCAGCCGTCGGGGTTGTTTTCTGGGCTTCCGTTATGCTAAGCATCGATAGTCTGCATACCCCCTCTAATTTTTTGAGGTATGTTGTTTTTTGTGTGACTTTCCACGAAACAAGAACTCCAGAGTATAAAATAGGGCTTACAATCGCTGTAAAAACCCAATGAGAAAGAGAGGGCGATAAGCCCCACGTACACCCTAACATTCTTTTACATGCATAGAGTGCCGTTGAGGCCTTCTCGACCCTCTCCTCCACGTTGAGCTTCCATGACAGCTTACTGTCTAGGATGATTCCCAGATATTTTGTGCAAGGTTTCTCCTGTAAGGTCACCCCTCCTAACTTAGACCTGGTCCAATTTGGGACCTCTTTGTAAACAAGACCATATCCATCTTCTCCGCATTGACATTCAACCCGACATTAGATGCCCAGGTATGAATATCCCGAAGCGCCCGATCCATCAAAGAAATAATCGTTGGAAGGTACTTTACACTTATAACAATTGCAAAGTCATCTGCGTAAGCCGTAATTTTTACGGGTCCCTCATCGAATTGCCTGAACAGTTGGTTGATGACCAGCGTCCACAGCAGAGGTGATAGAATCCCTCTCTGAAGCGTGCCCCAGTCCACTGATTTCGTGGCCTCGTAAAATCCACATTGTGGTGTAATCTTCCTGCAATTTAACATGCAGCCGATCCATCTGATTAAGGTGGGATGTACTTTAATGTAATTTAGACCATCCCCAATCGCCCATTTAGAAACATTATTGAAAGCCTCGGCAATGTCCAACAAGACTCCTAGAGCATACTCCCTATATTCCTGGGATTTCTCTATGCTTATTACCATCCTATGCAATGCGGTGTCTACCGACTTTTCAAAACGTTGGACTTATGTACACATCTATCATCCTCTCAAAGGTTTTGAGCAGAAATGATGTTAAGTTAATGGGTTTATGGTCTTTGGGATACACGTGAACGACCTTCCCCGCTTTTGGTAGGAAAGCCACACGGTTCTCCAAGAGTGCGGTACATGATTCAGCCTTATGCACCCATCGACCGCCGTACTTGAAACTTGTAGCATGACCGGAAATATACCGTCTGGGCCCGGTGATTTAAACTTAGAAAACGTTTTCACTGCCCATTTGATCTTGGTATCGGTCACCAAGCCCGGCACTACCCGCTCCGTGGTCGAAGTGTGATTGATGTCGACGCCACTTTACTGTGTTGGAGGTTTATCTGTAGGGCTCGCAGCACCATTGGGCTGTTTGTCCCCCTCCAGCACCTTCGTCGTGACGTCGCCGTCTCCCCCTTGCCCTTTTGCTTTAGAGTATTCGAGACCCCCTTCAGCCTCTCCTAACTGCTGTGCCGGGTGTTCCTGTGTGCTTTGCTTGCCCTAAAAATGTTTCGTAGCTTCAAAAATTTGCTTAAAACAAATCGACACAAAGAGCCTAGCAGTTGCCTGGGTGTACTTGTCATGTGTGATTAGGATGAAAAACACCTAAATAGAATTTGACGCTAAGGATCAACATGAACTTTCCATGCACGAACACAATCAAAGCCATGGGAAACAAGTATTTTCCACAATTTTCATTTCCGTTTCTCCTCATTTGTTCATACATACATACATATGTATGTGGTTATGTTGATATGGAAAATGCACATCCGCATTACTCTTAAATTCATTTCCTTTTATTATTTTCGCCTTTCATTGAGAAACCTTAATTCGTCATATAAACAACAACATGTATGAGCGAATAGAGGTATTGGGGAGCGCAATCGAAAATAAATTGAAGCGAGTAAAATTAGCGTTAAAAATAGATTTGAAAAATTTCTTTATGAGTTAATTTATAAGTAAGTGCGGAAAATATACCACTAAAGGACACCTAAGCTTAATTAAGAAGAAATTTATTATGAAGAAGAAAGCAATAAAGAACTACAGCAACAACAAAAAGAACAAGTAAGGAAGGCTAAGTTCGGGTGTAACCGAACATTACATACTCAGCTGAGAGCTATGGAGACAAAATAAGAGAAAATCACCATGTAGGAAAATGAACCGAGGGAAACCCTGGAATGTGTTTGTATGACATGCGTATCAAATGGAAGGTATTAAATAGTATTTTAGGAGGGAGTGGTCCATAGTTCTATAGGTGGACGCCATTTAGGGATATCGCCATAAAGGTGGACCAGGGCTGACTCTAGAATTTGTTTGTACGATATGGGTACCAAATTAAAAGTATTAATGAGTGTTTTAAAAGGGAGTGGTGGTAGTTGTATATATGAAGGCGTTTTCGAGATATGGAACAAAATGTGGACCAGGGTGACCCAGAACATCACTTTTCGGTTACCGCTAATTTATTTATATATGTAATACGACGAACAGTATTCCTGCCAAGATTCCAAGGGCTTTTGATTTCGCCCTACAGAACTTTTTCATTTTCTTCTACATAATATGGTACGTGTCACACCCATTTTACAAAGTTTTTTTCTAAAGTTATATTTTGCGTTAATAAACCAATCAAATTACCATGTGTCATCCCTTTTTTCGTATTTGGTATAGAATTATGGCATTTTTTTAATTTTTCGTAATTTTCGAAAACGAAAAAGTGGGCGTGGTCATAGTCGGATTTCGGCCATTTTTTATACCAATACAAAGTGAGTTCAAATAAGTACGTGAACTGAGTTTAGTAAAGATATATCGATTTTTGCTCAAGTTATCGTGTTAACGGCCGAGCGGAAGGACATACGGTCGACTGTGTATAAAAACTGGGCATGGCTTCAACCGATTTCGCCCTTTTTCACAGAAAACCGTTATCGCCCTAGAATCTAAGGCGCTACCTAATTTCACAAGGATTGGTAAATTTTTGTTGGACTTGTGGCATTAAAAGTATTCTAGACGAATTAAATGAAAAAGGGCGGAGTTACGCCTATTTTGAAATTTTCTTTTATTTTTGTATTTTGTTGCACCATATCATTACTGGAGTTGAATGTTGACATAATTTACTTATATACTGAAAAGATATTAAATTTTTTGTTAAAATTTGACTTTAGAAAACTTTTTTTTTCTAAAAGTGGGCGTGTTCGTTCTCCGATTTTGCTAGTTTTTATTAAGCATACATATAGTAATAGGAATAACGTTCCTGCCGAATTTCAACATGATATTCAACGACTGCCAAATTACAGTATGCAAAAATTTTAAATTACCTTCATTTAAAAGTGGGCGGTGCCACGCCCATTCTCCAAATTTTTCTAAATTTCTATTCTGCGTCATAAGTTCAACACACCTACCAAGTTTCTTCGCTTTAATCGTCTTTGGTAATGAATTATCGCACTTTTTGTGTTTTTCGAAATTTTCGATATCGAAAAAGTGGGCGTGGTTATTGTCCGATATCGTTCATTTTAAATAGCGATCTGAGATGAGTGCCCAGGAACCTACATACCAAATTTCATCAGGATACCTCAAAATTTACTCAAGTTATCGTGTTAACGGACGGACGGACGGACGGGCATGGCTCAATCAAATTTTTTTTCGATACTGATGATTTTGATATATGGAAGTCTATATCTATCTCGATTCCTTTATACCTGTACAACCAACCGTTATACAATCAAAGTTATTATACTCTGTGAGCTCTGCTCAACTGAGTATAAAAAGGTACTCACGCAACAGCCACTTTGACGATGACAAGTCAGTTTGTTAAGAAATTTCTTTTACGCATTTTATGCCTGATTTGCTAGAAAAGTAAAAGAAATTACCGGATGAAGATGGAGCGATGACACAAATTTGTAAACAGAGGATAGACCAAATGTGGCTATCGCATAATAGACATCAAAATAACGAACTCTCAAGGCGATATAAAATGCTGAAATAAATTCAATTCAAAAGGGATCTCATGAGCGATGGAATGATGTCAGAACGATGATGCATGATAAAGAGCATAATCTAAATTGTTATAATACATAGTGAGTATCAAATTTGTAGACATTTTTGTTTGGTTTGAAGAAAACACCTACAATTAATAGCATAAAATTTTATTTAGAAAAATTTGTGTTTCATTATTGCCCCAAATTATTTTGGTTGTGCAATGACTTGAATTTCAAAGGCTATTACGCATTCTAACATATGGACGGTTTCCAACGTTGATCTACTTGTTTAGCTTGAAAATTTTCCTTTGCGATTTGTGTAGCTATATTTACATATACATATATCGTGTAAAAGCAAAAATTATGAATGTAGCTTTGAACTGTTATAGAATTCCACGTATGTTTTTCAAGGTAAATATTGAATAATTAAAAGAAAATTATGAATTATTGTTGTGACAGAGTAACTTTGGCACCTTCTCTACGATATGGTAGTATCTTCAATGGCATTCTGGTATAATTGAAAGAATTACACTTCTTTCTGGGTCAAAAGTTTGGAAGCAATGCATCGATTGGTGATGGCTGAATTAACCGAGCCCTTCGTGCTATAATTACACTGGCTATTGACGTGATGCTGAATTTATATCCGATTGATATCGTAGGAAAAATGGACGCAGCCAAGACGGCAATACGCGTTTGTGGACCGGGATATAAACTTGTACATAAATTACGAGCACTCCAGCGTTCTAGGCGACTTCGACTTCATCCCAGGATGGACAGACTAATGTGTATCGGCTTCCGCTCCTGTTGCAACATTCACCATTCATATTTCCAAAAGGTATGAGTGGAGTGGGGAAAAAATACGGGACGGTAATCTGGTGATCACGTTAATGGTAGATCCAGACTGGACGGGAGTGTTAGCTGTGGAGTAATCTGCCATTAACTCGGCGTTAGCCTGAAATTTAGGCTGCCAGATCAGTGCAGCGGCTTTCAGGCGGAGGACGCCGCTATAGGTGTAGATAGAATGCTTTCCGCCGCTGTAATTTTTAGAGAACTTACGATCTCCTCAGATGTCCTGGCAACTATCAAAGCACATAGCTCTGTTACATTAAGGTTCAGGTTCTTCGGGTATTGCTTGATCTCACTTGCGGTAGTAACTATCTTAACCTAACCTAGGGGACTAGTATCTCCTTGGTCATAAATTAAACAATGCATGGTAAACCATAATAAATAAATAAATTATTTAATCAGCCCATTTGTGCAATATTGAGCCCAAACTCACTCTCAAATAGTGATAATAGTAGTTGGATTTCCTGAAAAGTAACCGCTCTACAAAAAGTTACTTGTTCGGAGAAAGTAACCGGTACAAAAAAAAAAAAAAAATAGCTAAAAAAATACCGGTTAAAAAAAGGAACCCAACGAAAACCTCGATTCAAAAAGCGAACCGGTAAAAGAAAACGGCCAGACAAAGTAACTGAATGAAAGAAGTAAGCGGTTTAGAACAGGTACAAATTCAAAGAAAGTAAAAGGTTCAAAAATAGTAGCCGGCTAAAAAAGTAGTAACCGCTTAAAAAAATTACCGCTTAAGAAAAAGTAACCCGTACTGAAAACGTAACTGTTTACAAAAAGTTACCGGTTAAAAAAAGTAACCAGTTTCAGAGAAGTAACTGGTTCCAAAAATTTAACTGTTATGAGTACATAAATGGAACGAAAAAAATTTAAAGCGCGATAACCTCCAAAGAGATTTTAAGCCGAGCTCCTTTTAACTTTTCCTACAAACCGGCGGGATAGGATCTATTTGTTTTATGCCGACTCCGAACGGCATCTGCAAAGCAGATGAGTTTTCACTGAGAAGCTTTTAATGGCAGAAATACAATCGGAGTGCTTGCCAAACACTACCGAGGAGCGACCCCGCTTAGAAAATTCTTCTTCTAATTGAAAAATATTGTTTCTACAATTTTGCAGGTTGCTTTCGCGGGGCGTGAACCCAAGATCTTCGGTGTGGTAGGCGTAGCACACTACCATAACACTACGGCGGTCGCCGATTTCCTGAATATATATATATATAACTGGTTCCAGGAAGGAAACCGGTTCAAAAGAAGTCAATAGTTCCCAAAAAGTAACTGGTTCCAAAATTGTCACCTATTACAAAAATATAAGCGACTGCAAAAATGAAATCGGTTCCAAAATTAAGCCAGTTGCAAAACTGTAACCGAAATAGTAACTGGTTCAGAAAGCTTTAAATAAATAACTTGATTCAAAAAGGTAATCAATTAAAAATAAACGAATCCCAGAGTTTAGTCTGTTCAAGAAAAGCATCCGGTTCCAACAAAGTGAAATTTGTATATTTGATAAGTTTATATCAATATCAATCCTTTGTGAGATTAAACCCAATCTTAACGGTACGATGTATAGTTATGTGACACTCAAATGAGTGGTTATGTAAATGGCACTCCCTTTTTTGATTTGTAAGAGGAAAGTAACGGAAGTATGGAAACTCAACATGTTGCCGGAAATTGCCTGAGGTTCGGTTTGTACATAATTTGCCATTGCATACTCAAATTTGAATTTCTATTTCTAACAACTTAACCTTTTTATATGCTTACACACACACACAAACACATATACAAAGGGGCATGTGGCAGGTGCGTGTTTACTATTTCCATTATCTTTTCCTGTTTCACCTCTTTTTTTGGGTCAAAACTCATAACTGAATGTAGTTATGATAAGTTATAAATCTACATATGTTTGTATGTGTCTATCGGTTTTACAACCAAATTTGAGCTGCAGTCAAACTTTAAGGGCAATCATGATACAACCACAATGAAATAGTCATAACATTCGTATATTCTGATTTGAAGTCTCTCCTTGTGGTTGAATCGATTTTCTGGTAAGATTACTTAGAAATACAATTTAATTCTCAGTTGGATTTTCAAATAAGAAGAAATCAAGCTAAATAATCAATTTACTACTTGTATATATGAATGTGTAGATGAAAGTGATATTACTTCTTACAATTGTAATCCATTCAAAAACCGGATGATGAGCATTTCGATAAGATTTTTACAAACATGCTGCCTTTATAAGAAGGGTATTAAAATTAGAAGAAAGGTTTAGGTGCAGTCACACAATACCTTGGTACCGCTCCATGAAAAGCTTATCATTGAAAGTCCAGCTTCCCATCATCAACTTCAAAATGATTTCATAGTACGTTATTGAAATAAGCACCTATTCCCCGATATTTGGAAATAAAAGTGCATCCAATCATTTCGAAAAGTTATCCGCCTTACGTTTGCCACTCATATCCAAGAGTAATTGTCAACATTTGCCATTGGAGCATGAGAGTGGTTAATAAAAATTGAAGCTTCACTTGAATTGATTATACATATATTTAGAGCTGCTCAACCCATATACACTTATAGCACTTTTGTTTTTCGTTTGCCATGAAGAATAGGCACAGATACAAATTCACAATTTGAATGTATATAAAATTTTCATAGCATTCCTATATGCCTTCACATATGAATTCGATTCATATGAAAGAGCCTGAATTTCATATGAAAGTGCAAGGCGTAAGCACTTCCATATGAAGCCAAGGCACTTCGGTGTGATACTTAATTTACACTAACAAATTCACATCAAACAGTTTTTCAAAAATACATGCTACAGTCCTGACAAAAATTTTTATTCAAAATTTATTCATTAAGGAAACCATTAAAATTCTTAAAAATTTAAAATATTTTTTTTGTTTTTTCAATTTAAAAAAAGTTCAGTTTACATATACATAATTTGTGTGTATGTATTGGTATTTGCACTTCACTATATAAATTTTTGAACAGCCCTGTATAAATCAATATCTATTTGAAAATCATCAGTGTTTTGTTAAACCGCAAACTAAAAAGAAAATGTATACACCCTTATACTAGCCATTGTTGCTGCTATATAGATTTGGTAAGCTAAACAAAAAATTGCAATTGCTGGCATATGCTGATGACATTGATACCATCGGCCTAACGATGAGCTATATGAGCTTTACGTAGACATCAATATAGTCCAGTGAATTAAAATGCAGCGGCTGCGCTGGCTAGGCTATGTTATACGAATGAAAGATGACGCTTCGGCCAAGAAAGTATTTTTATCGGAACCCGACCATGGAAGCAGAGGAAGACGGCGGCCCCGACTCCGCTGGAAGGACCAGGGGGAAGTGATTTAAATTATTTTGGTTAACCAATTGGCGCCAGTTGGCAGAGAGAAGGAGCGACTAGCCCGGCTTGTTATACGGCCATAACCGTTTAAGCGCCAATTAAGTAAGTAAGTAAGAAGTTTAAAAAATAACGAGCCAAATGGCGTGAAAGGACAAATATTTTCTTGTATTTCACAATTTGTTTTGAGAAATAATTTTCTGCCTTAGCATAATTATTTTGGCTTGGTTTTTTTTTTTATTTTTCTTTCATCATTACTTTCCACTCAATTAATACTCGACTGCCGAGTTCCATAAAAAAGTCAATTATTAGTTAAGTTCTTCAGAGATTATCAATCTTTCTGCAGGGTGGTTTCTCATACAATTTTAACAGTGCGTGAGGAGAAGAGAATCCGAAGAGGCTAAACTGTTATTATCAAATTTTCTTTTAAGAGGTCTGCTGTTCCTGGAGATGAATAAAAAATAACAAATATCCCACTCCCGGGAGAAAAGGCTTTGAAGAGATTTACAAGGTATAATCGAAACAGATGTCGCCTTGTCCGTCCTGATGTCACGTTGTTTAAATTTTTCCCAAATTATTAAATAAATTAACAAATATTTTATTTATTAATAATATTGTAACAAATTTACTGGAAATACTATTATTTGCTCTTTTGTTAAGTTCGAATCACTAAGCTGTTGAATAAATAACTCCAATATTGAATAATGGAAAGTGGCCTTTATTAAAGTACTTCACAATAACACATACTTTGCAAATAGCTGGCTTAATTACCAAACTGACTGATAGCTTAAATTAAACTCTACTATTGCCCGACAGATTGCGTTCTTCATCAAAAATTGATTATAGCGCTTCTACCGCTGGTGCTTTTATACTCTGTGATTTCCTCGTGGCATCTTCTAGGCGCTTCCAGAATTTACTTAGTTACCGCCATAAAATTATGGTCACTTGAATAAATGTTTATTACAATTATTGGTTTTTTATTAAAAAATTGAAAAAATGTGACAGAGTTTGAAATGAATTTGAAAATTTTAAAAATTGAAACTCTCCTCAATGATTGCTTGTTGCTCTATTTATATCTTTTCTGTTCATGAAAATTTCAGTATGCGCTCACTCGATTACATCAAAGTCTTTACAGTGTAATACTATTGAAGTAGATTGTTCTATATTCCCACATAATTATAACTTCAGATGCACGCATAGCTTCTCATATGCGTGTATTTGTGAGCGACACTTCAACAATTACAATTGCATACTTTTGGGAGCATCTCAGATAAGATATCTACATGTGTTTGTGCATCTCTTCTCTGCTGCGTGTACGTACATAAGTGTAGACATAATGTTTTATTCGTTTATGTAGATACAAGTGACTGTCTGCTTTATTGTTGTTGTGACTTCATTTACTTAGCATCAAACTAGGGATGTGAGTATCACTTAGTGTCACTCATATTCGTCACAATATGATTGCGGCCACCTTCGTGTGATGGTAGCGTCCTCCGTCATTCCACACTGAAGATCCTGGGTTCACGCCCCGGACAAAGCAACATCAAATTTTTTCCTGTGTGAACCATAATTCGTTAACGTAAGTAAGTATTTTCTTGAAATAGACCCACGTACTGAAATGTGGTTTTACTGGATGATCAGAAATATTTTGTTAAACTTTTTGGTTTACGGAATAATGCTGAATAATAATGACTATTGAATCTTCCATTAATGTGAGCGAATGTGAAATGTAAAATCAGAGTCACACCCACTGACAAACTTTTACATTCGCAGTGCAAAAGGATTAACGGATAAAAGGATTTTACTAGTTAAAATGGAAAAAAAATTCTGCTTAACAGTAACAAGAATCAAAAATTGATCTCGAATCTTTCCATTATGCATTATTTATAATAATAATAACCATTTGAACATTGCTGTTTGTAAACGAGGTCAACCGTATGTGAGTAGGAATAAAGTTATACATCTTAATATATAAAAACACGTGTCATAACATTTTTGGGCACGATGGACTCCTAAACTACTAAACCGATTTTGAATTTGTTTTGCACCCCGTGTGTAGTTTGATCTAACTTGAGAGATAGGATAGGTTATATCTCAGTTTATAGTCGTAATATTATTTTATTGCAATTTTTTTATTTGTTTATACGTAATAATAAAATGTTACGTATACGCAGTGGCACTCATATTTTCAGGTGATGCGGATGTACTTCCGTGTAATTGCTTGGTGTTTAATTAAACAACCTGCTTATCAATAAAAAATATTATAGCGAATGATATCAAGTATAGCACATCACCAGGCCCGCCGAGAGGGTGGGGGGTTTCTCAGGGGGCCCGCGATTTAGAGGCACTATGACATTTTTGTTAATTCAGGAGAGTCTTTAGTTGTGTAGAGGGTAAGAATGAGAACAAATTGAGAGAAGAGAAAGAGATAGAATGAGACGAAGATGGAGTTAGGTGAAGCGAAAAAGACGGAGGGAGGAGTGAATAACAGGATTAGGAAAAAGTGAAGAGGGGGGGGGGAGGGAGAGTCAGACAAAAAAAGCTTATTAAAATTTATGCAGATAGGCCAAATTTAGGGCAGAAAAACGTCTGCCGGGTCTTCTAGTACATATATACATCAAACATACATCCTATTTACCAGCAAATTTCAGCAATCGTTTACTTTACGACTTAATGCACAGAATTTCAAATCAAAACGCAATCAACTTTTTACTGGAATAGAGTTATAAATTGCCCATAAACTTGCAATATTTTTTTTTCCACTTTATTACCTCATCTAATAGGGATGCTATACAATATATCAACGTTTAGTTGTTTCAAATTAAGTGGTATAAAATGCAGTAAAAGCATTTAGCCCATTTCAAGGCTTAGCCGGACGTGATAACAAAGTTAGAATTATTAACGACTTGCAAAGATGTCGATTGACCTAAAAAGTTTTACGACTTTGTAGCCGAACAAAATAATTTTAGTGTGTTTAACAACTTGAAATGAAGTGACTATTTTTATACTCAGCTGAGCAGAGCTCACAGAGTATATTAACTTTGTTCGCATAACGGTAATCCGTAACGGCATAAACTAATCGGAATAGATATAGACTTCTATATATCAAAATGATCTGGGTGAAAATAGAAATTCATTTAGCCATGTCCGTCCGTCCGTCTGCCCATCAGTCCGTCTGTAAACATGATAGCTTTAGTAAATTTTGAGGTGTCTTGATGAAATTTGGTATGCAGCTTCCTGGGTGCTCATCTCAGATCGCTATTTAAAATGAACGAAATCGGACTACAACCACGCCCACTTTTTCGATATCGAAATTTTCGAAAAACCGAAGAAATGCGATAATTTATTAACAAAGACGGATAAAGCGATGAAAATTGGTAGGTGCGTTGAACTTATGACGCAAAAGAGAAAATTAGAAAAATTTTGGACAATAGGCGTGGCACCGCCCACTTTGAAAAGAAGGTAATTTAAAAGTTTTGCAAACTGTAATTTGGCAGTCGTTGAAGGCATCATGATGAAATTTGGTAGACACGTTACTCCTATTACTATATGCGTGTTAAATAAAAATTAGCGAAATCGGATGACGAACACGCCCACTTTTAAAAAAAAATTTTTTAAAGTCAAATTTAACAAAAAATTTAATATCTTTACAGTATAAAAGTAAATTATGTCAACATTCGACTCCAGTAATGATATGGTGCAACAAAATACAAAAATAAAAGAAAATTTCAAAATGGCCGTGGCTCCGCCCTTTTTCATTTAATTTGTCTAGGATACCTTTAATGCCATAAGTCGAACAAAAATTTACCAATCCTTGCGAAATTTGGTAGGGGCTTAGCTTCTAGGACGATAATAGTTTTTTGTGAAAAAGCGCGAAATCGGTTGAAGCCACGCCCAGTTTTTATACACAGTCGACCGTCTGTCCCTCCGCTCGGCCCTTAACACGATAACTTGTGCAAAAATCGATATATCTTTACTAAACTCAGTTCAAGTACTTATCTGAACTCACTTTGTATTGGTGTAAAAAATGGCTAAAATCTGACTATGACCACGCCCACTTTTTCGATACCGAAAGTTACGAAAAATGAAAAAAAATGCGATAATTCTATACCAAATACGAAAAAAGAGATGAAACATGGTAATTGGATTGGTTTATTGACGCAAAATATAACTTTAGAAAAAACTTTGTAAAATGGGTATGACACCTACCATATCAAGTAGAAGAAAATAAAAAAGTTCTGCAGGGCGAAATCAAAAGCCTTTGGAATCTTGGCAGGAATACTGTTCGTGGTATGATATATATGAATAAATTAGCAGTACCCGATAGAAGATGTTCTGGGTCACCCTGGTCCAAATTTTGGTTGATATCTCGAAAACGCCTTCACTTATACAAGTAAGGGCTAATCCCTTTTAAAACCCTCATTAATACTTTTAATTTGATACCCATATCGTACAAACGTATTCTAGAGTCACCCCTGGTCCACCCTTATTGCGCTATCTCGAAAAGGCGTCCACCTATAGAACTAAGACCCACTACGTTTTAAATAATCATTAACACCTTTCAGTTGATACACATGTCATACAAACACATTCCAGGGTTACCCTAGATTCATTTTGCTAAATGGTGATTTTTCCTTAGTTTGTCTCCAAAGCTCTCAGCTGAGTATGTAATGTTCGGTTACAACCAAACTTAGCTTTTCTTACTTGTTTTAATATCATTTTACGAGTGTACATAACTCCTTTTGGTTCATAGTTACACTCAATTTAATAGCCATAATTCAGTTCATATTTTGTCAGACACATATGTTTGATGATCTGGGATTCAATTTTAGCTCATTATAAGTATTTTGTTTTTAGGTTTCAAAAGGTGCATATTTTTTTGGAAGTAATATACTCGTTTACTTTTTATTACTTAAAAAATTGTGATACATGAAAGGGTTAAGGAGCCCATTCTCTTCATGGAAATACACTTCATGCAATATAATATTTTTTCTTTGATTGAAGGTAGCATCTAATCAATGTCCATCATAGCCTGCACAAAGATGAATCAATTTCTAAGCAAAAACTGTATAAAGATGTAAGTAAGTCGAAGCTCGAGGGGAACCAAATTTCATACTCAGCTGTTGGCTCCCACACATGCATTAGCGAGAAGTTGAGTCTGCATGAAATCCATCATTTGTCGTTGTGTGGAAGTAGGTGTATTGTTAAAGTCATTTGCTTTTATTTTGATATACATATATATACGCTAAATCATTGTAGTGCACTCCCTAGTACTAAACAAATCATTTTTGAAAATTTGGTAGCAATCGCCTTCGAAAATATTTTATTAAAAAATTTATACGCTGCTGTGGTGGTGCAAAATCTGACTCATTTAGCTTCTTGAGTCTTCATTTTACTAACGAAAAGTGGGCTTAGCCATTTTCATTGCAACGCGGTATAGTGGCAAAAACAACGTTTCTATCAAATTTCATTGGGATTGGACGATTCCTCGTTTTAATTTTTTATGGAGAAACACAAAAAAAAAAAAAAAGAAGGCGTGAGTACTAAGTATTCGTAAAGTCCGATTCGTAAATATACAGGGTGTAAGTCTAGAAAGTTAATGTTTTAAAGCTAACTAAAGCTCGCTCAGTAGTTGATTTTAAACCACAACAGAGGCAACCTTACAAGAGCAAGTAACTTCGGGCCTTTTGGGGAGCGTTTTGTCGGCTACCAATAAGATAACAACTGATATTGACAAACTATTGCTTTATTATATGCAGGCACCAATACTGAGGTTCTATAATCTTACGAGTATTTCGGGATTTTATAATCCCGCCAGAGATTTTTCCAGTTTCGAATTTTAGCTTGTGTTCGAGAAAAAATCGTAAACTCGAATAACGTATAGAAAATATTTGTTAAACAATCGATGCATTTTCGATAAAAAATTATGGCATTCTTGGTAAAAGATCTAAAGCTTTTGGATAGTAAATCTTTAAAAAATCGATAACTAGTCTAAATCTCGTCGGCAACATACCTATACCATGCCTGTAGTACAAGCTATCCGGTTTCATTTCCGTCTTCGGATTTAGCCTGGGTTTCGACTTCTGATCTTTCCTACCTTCCCCCTCACTCTCCATATTCCTGTCCTTTACTTTCCCCTCCTGTCCTTTCCTTTCATTTCCTTTCCCTTCCTTTTTTACATTAGTGTGATGAATCCAACGGCTTTGGATTTGACTTAAATAAAACTTAAAATTTTGGGCCATAACCAAAAATTTCCTCAATATGCATAATGTGTCATTAAGTCAACTTACCAACAAAGTTTGAGTTTTATCACTTTAAGTTAATAACTATCCCGTTTTTTGCACTTTTACAGATTTTCGAATAAGTGGGCATGGTTATATGCGACATGATTTCGATTTTTAAAATTCTATACTCAGTTTTCAGGTTAAGAAGAACAAACGATGTACCTGATGTTAGAAAGCAGAGAGTTTGCATTAATTTCGAAATAGTAGAAATCTCGTTGAACTGGGTACCAATAAGAAAAGTCAGGACAAAAAGTCAGTAGGGAATTATTCGCGCCAATAAAAGAGATAAAAAAATAAATGTAAACGCTATGACCTCCGAGGAGGTTTAAGCCGAGCTTCTTTTCCGATTTGCGTTGTGCTCCCTTTAATTTTTCCTACAAATTGGTGGACGGGACTTAGATGTTTTATGCCGACTTCGAACTGCATTTGCAAGGCCGATGAATTTTTACTGAGAAGCTTTTAATGGAAAAATACACTCGGCGGCTTGCCAAATGCCAAATTACTGCCGACGGGCGACCCTTAGAAAAACTTTCGTCTAATTGAAAAAACTTGTTTCTAAAAGTTTGATGCTGCTTTTGCCTGGATGTGGACCCAGGATCTTCGGTGTGGTAGGCGGATCACACAACCATCACACCATGGCGGCCGATCAGGTTCAATAAATCATCACTTTTACATTACGGTTTTGAAATTATCTTTTGAAAAAATATTAGGGAGCCTCAATGCGCTGTTTACAGCGGGTGCTGAATAAAGGTAAATATGAGCTGTTTGCTTCCCTAAACTCCGTCTATATTGGAGGCACTTCCAAGTGGAAAGTGATTTTATAACCTTTGTTTCTTTTCAATTTAAAATCAATTGCCTCGCATTCTTTTGAAGAAGCATTAGCACGCTTTATTAACATTTAAGGATATCAATTACTTAGCACAGAATTCGCTTGTAGCCCGTTATTTTCAGAGTATATCTTCAAAAGGATTTGCTATCGATTGCAGCATATTTATTTGCAAATTTGGTTTTGTTGTCTTAGTCGAATCTGCATTGTGAATCAATTTACAAAAAATGTGTAAAAAATGATATGGCATTATAAACCGATAAACTTTAAGCACATACTGTCATTGATGGGGTAGGGGTGCAAGTTGGTTGCTCAAATATTAAATTTTTATTATATGTATGTATGCGTTTCTTGATATATTTAAGCACATACAAATGTATAGCAAAGTGTCTCTGTACTTTTAATTTTTCGAAATAACTTCAGGTAATTTTTGTGGTGACTGTGATTAAAGGAAATTAGCCATTAGAGACATCAAAATCATTTTTCTATAAATATTCATGTATGTATTTTATATTGATGTTGCTTTATCGTTTCTTTTTTCTGAACGTCCTCGTTCCACTCAAAGGACATCTGCTATTTCATAACATTTCCCCTGGTACATTTAATTCATTCAATTTAGCTTATTTAATTCAGTGCATGGGATTTATATGAATTTTTGCCTTGGTTTTTTGTTTTTGTATGAGCTGCTGCTCCCATTTTTGCTCATAGTTTTTGCCTTTGACAGCTTTTCGAAATTGAATGCTTTTTGAATGGTCTCGACAAGCAAATGCAAATAAAAGGCTCTCCATATTAGCTACATATGAATTAAAGTATGCATAAATACATTAGGGTGATCATAACGATGATGCAAAAGTAGTCAAGAAATAAGAATTTTTTAAATTGCTAAAGCTAACGTATCCACATAGTAACATAAGCGTAAGCATTTTTGGCTCCTGTTCTCAGTAAGTTTAAACAGGTAAGGAATCCTGGATTGTTCCAAATATAGGAAAACTAATTATGGCTGTAGGTTGCACTACACATTTCTACTAAAATATGCAAAACAAAAAAAAAAAAAACTTTACACTTCGTTTAAGGTTGTGTGTTTGCGAATTTAGGTATTGCTGAAAACCATGTGATATATGATAATTTTTCTATTATTATTTCGAGTATAAATTCTATTTCTAAATTTCTATGATATCGAGAATTTGTTAAAGCTACCAAAGTTTGTATGGCAACCATTATTCTAAAAAATCCCATTTATAGGGAAAGTGCCATGACTCCTTTCCCCAATTCCACATTCGTTTGTTGTGATATTGGGCCTTAATGTCATATAGCTCCAACCAAATTTTGATTATTCTATCATTACTACATTACGGGATATGCTATAGGATATTTTACATATGTATAAGACTTGCCATACCCCTTTTTTGTATTGAAATTATTTTTAGACTACGACGATCTTGGAAGGTTTCCTGTGGGTGTTTCAATTTTTGTTATGAACGATCGATACGCTTAGGACGTAACCAGATCTTAACCTACAAATACACATATGTAGATAATTTGAATTTTATATATATAGATTAAACTTTACTTAGATAGGCGTTAGTATCATAATGAGAAAATATAATATTGTGGCTATTAGCAATTCCAATGCATCACTTTGCCGCTAGTAAATAATTTCTATACAAACACAGCAATAATGTAAGCAGCTGAAACAACAAATAACTAAACACACATGTACAAAGGAACTAAGAGAGTAGACGACATAACACACATTTATACAGTCACAAAGAGCGCAGCCGACACTACTCACACATATAAATGGAAAACAATGAGGCATATGAGATACAGCAGACAAGTAAAGTAAATTACGAACTAGTCGAAAAGGCTGTTCAGTTAAGTCTATACATTGCGAGAACAAGCAAACTGAGGATAAACAAGTAAAGGTGTCTTAATTTTGGATGTAACTGAACATTATAGACTCAGCATGAGCTTCAATTGCACATTTCATTTCAGATAAATTACTTTTTTACATACGTGGCACGGCCCGTTTAAAAAAAATGTCTCCCCATTTCCTCTTACAATAAAACTTGATAAGTGAAATATCATTGATTCAAAACTATCTTTTGCTAAGTTATAGCTTAGTCTACGACCATTTTAAACTTGTTCAATATCTAAGTTGCCGCGGCCTTTAACCGATCCCGTCCATTTTTACTAGAAATATTTTCTGCTCTAAGAAAATATGTGTACCAAATTTTGCTACGATATGTAAATTTTTCTTCGAGTTATGGCTCCCGAAACATAGAAAACTGCTTAGTCATAAAAGGGCGGTGCCACGCCCATTTTTTTAAATTTGAATTTTTTCCTATTAACTGTTATAAATCCACTCTGGAAATGAAATACCATTGATATAAAGCGCTTTTTTGCAAAGATATAGCTTATTATATTCGTTCACGACACTTTTAAAAAAGCTTTTATATAAAAGTGGGCGTGGTCCTTAACCGATTTTGTTAATTTTTCTTCAAAGCATTTCCTATAGTAAATGCAACCTCTCTGCCGAATTCTGTTACGACAAGTTTAACGATTTTTGATTTATGATTAATAATATTTGTAAAATTGATTTTATCCCAAGTGGGCGGTGCCACGCCCATTTTAAGAAATTTTTCCATATTTTTATCGAGAGTCTCAATATCAGTCCACATGTCAAATTTCAACATTTTAGGTGTATTATTTACTAAATTATCAGGTTTATTGTGTTTTCCAAAATGTTATATATATAAAATATGTGCGTGGTTGTCATCCAGTTTCGCTCATTTTCAATACCAATCTATTCTGGATTATTCCAGGGAAGCTCGTGTACGAAATTTGGTGGGGATATCGCAATATTTACTCAAGTTATCGTGTTAACGGACTGACGGACGGACGGACGGACTGACGGACATGGATCAATCAAATTTTTTTTCGACACTGATGTTTTTGATATATTGAAGTCTATATCTATCATGATTCCTTTATACCTGTACAACCAACCGTTATCCAATCAAAGTTAATAAACTCTGTGTGCAAAGCACGCTGAGTATAAAAAGCAGTACGCTAACACATTGCGAAGTCCTACTTCAAAGTAGTGCTATAAATAAAGAGCATTTTACATACAGAATATTTCAGTGTATTTATTCGATATCGTTTGAACGATAAAAGATTTATCGAGGGTTTCTTAAAATTCGTTACAATATGAAAATCAAAGTAATACTTTTTTTTTATTTCTGAGCTACCCTTGTAGACATTAAATCACAATAAAATGGCGAATGCCGCACAAAATTCAATTCAGTGGTATATTGAGTTTTATATATTTAAGGTTTTCAATAAACATAATTATTTTTTATGCTAGAAAATAAAAGGAATTCACCTAGAAAACATGCCAAGATTTCTGCCGTGAGCTAAAAAGTTAAAGAAGAGTTTGGAAAGATGTAAGTAAACATCACGTGAGTTAAAAAAAGAAAATACACATTTTTTTATTTTTATTTTTAATACGCTTATATTAGCTTCACTTGTACATACATATGCACTTGTTGATACATATGCGTGTAACTCTTTTATACCAAATAAAAAAAAAAGTGATACATATACGATCGGTAATCGTATTTTTAGGTGGTGCTGATATGTTTGCGTATAATTCGTTTGCCTTTTTATACCTTTTATGAAAATGAAATGGTATATTAATTGCGTCACGAAACCCAAAATTGTAAGTCCTTAAAGGAAAATAGACAGACGCAACATTAAGTATACCGGAATAATCAGGTTGAAGGGCTGAGTTGATTTAGCCATGTCCGTCTGTCCGTCTGTCTGTTTGTATGCAAACTAGTCCCTCAATTTTTGAGATATCTTGATAAAATTTGGTGAGCGGGTGTATTTGGGTGTCCGATTAGACATTTGTCGGAACCGGCTGGATCGGACCACTATAGCATATATCCTCCATACAACCGATTTTTCAGAAAAAGAGGATTTTTTAATATCTTACCCAATTTAACAGATTGAAGCTTCAAACTTCACCATATATTTTCGTATATTGCACATATTGTTGCCTGAAAAAATTGATGAGATCGGTCGTATATATAGTATATATCCCCCACAACCGATTGTTCAGATAAGAAACTTTTCGTAATTACTGCCCTATTTTAAGAGCTAGAGGCTTCAAATTTCACCGATTGCTTACGTCTATAGCACATATTGTTGCCTGAAAAAATTGATGAGATCGGTCGTATATATATTATATACCCCATATAAACTGTATTTTTTTGCCCCTTTTTACGGCTAGAAGCTTCAAAATTCATCAAGTTTCATCAAATAGTTACGTTTACGTCATATATTGTTGAAATACGTGATTCGTAGTCATAGTTTTTCCACGCAGACCACAAAAAACCTGAAACTTTGCATCCTCACACAGATTACCTACCTATTTTTATACCCAGTTGAGCAGAGCTCACATAGTATATTAAGTTTGATTGGATAACGGTTGGTTGTACAGGTATAAAGGAATCGAGATAGATATAGACTTCCATATATCAAAATCATCAGTATCGAAAAAATTGAGCCATGTCCGTCCGTCCGTCCGTCTGTCCGTTAACACGATAACTTGAGTTAATTTTGAGGTATCGTGATGAAATTTGGTATGTAGGTTCCTGGGCACTCATCTCAGATCGCTATTTAAAATGAACGATATCGGACAATAACCACGCCCACTTTTTCGATATCGAAAATTTCGAAAAATCGAAAAAGTGCGATAATTCCTTACCAAATACGGATAAAGCGATGAAACTTGGTAGGTGAGTTGAACTTATGACGCAGAATAGAAAACTAGTAAAATTTTGGACAATGGGCGTGGCGCCGCCCACTTTTAAAAGAAGGTAATTTAGAAATTTTGCAAGCTGTAATTTGGCAGTCGTTGAAGATATCATGATGAAATTTGGCAGGAACGTTACACTTATTACTATATGCCTGTTTAATAAAAATTAGCAAAATCGGAGAACGACCACGCCCACTTTTTAAAAAATTTTTTTTTTAAATTCAAATTTTAAAAGAAAAGTTAATATCTTTACAGTATATAAGTAAATTATTTCAACATTCAACTCCAGTAATGATATGGTGCAACAAAATACAAAAATAAAAGAAAATTTCAAAATGGGCGTGGCTCCGCCCTTTTTCATTTAATTTGTCTAGGATACTTTTAATGCCATAAGTCGAATTTAGCAATCCTTGTGAAATTTTGTAGAGGCTTAGATTCTAGGACGATAACTGTTTTCTGTGAAAAAGGGCGAAATCGGTTGAAGCCACGCCCAGTTTTTATACACAGTCGACCGTCTGTCCTTCCGCTCGGCCGATAACACGATAACTTGAGCAAAAATCGATATATCTTTACTAAACTCAGTTGACGTACTTATCTGAACTCACTTTGTATTGGTGTAAAAAATGGCCGAAATCCGACTATGACCACGTCCACTTTTTCGATATCGAAAATTACGAAAAATGAAAAAAAAATGCCATAATTCTATACCAAATACGAAAAAAGGAACGAAACATGGTAATAGTATTGGTCTATTGACGCAAAATATAACTTTAGAAAAAAACTTAGTAAAATGGGTGTGACACCTACCATATTAAGTAGAAGAAAATGAAAAAGTTTTGCAGGGCGAAATCAAAAGCCCTTGGAATCTTGGAAGGAATACTGTTCGTGGTATTACATATATAAATAAATTAGCGGTACCCGACAGATGATGTTCTGGATCACCCTGGTCCACATTTTGGTCGATATCTCGAAAACGCCTTCACATATACAACTAAGGGCCACTCCCTTTTAAAACCCTCATTAATACCTTTAATTAGATACCCATATCGTACAAACAAATTTTAGAGTCGCCCCTGGTCCACCTTTCTGGCGATATTTCGAAAAGGCGTCCACCTTAAGAACTAAGGCCCACGTCCTTTTAAAATACTCATTAACACCTTTCATTTGATACTCATATCGTACAAACAAATTCTAGAGTCACCCCTGGTCTACGTTTATGGCGATATCTCGAAAAGGCATCAACCTATAGAACTAAGGCCCACACCCTTTTAAAATACTCATTAACACCTTTCATTTGATACCCATATAGTACAAACAAATTCTATAGTCACCTCTGGTCCACGTTTATGGCGATATCTCGAAAAGGTGTTCACCTATAGAACTAAGGGCCACTCCCTTTTAAAATACTCATTAACACCTTTCATTTGATACTCATATCGTACAAACAAATTCTAGAGTCACCCCTGGTCCACGTTTATGGCGATATCTCGAAAAGGCATCAACCTATAGAACTAAGGCACACACCCTTTTAAAATACTCATTAACACCTTTCATTTGATACTCATATCGTACAAACAAATTCTAGAGTCACCCCTGGTCCACGTTTATGGCGATATCTCGAAAAGGCATCAACCTATAGAACTAAGGCCCACACCCTTTTAAAATACTCATTAACACCTTTCATTTGATACTCATATCGTACAAACAAATTCTAGAGTCACCCCTGGTCCACGTTTATGGCGATATCTCGAAAAGGTGTTCACCTATAGAACTAAGGGCCACTCCCTTTTAAAATACTCATTAACACCTTTCATTTGATACTCATATCGTACAAACAAATTCTAGAGTCACCCCTGGTCCACGTTTATGGCGATATCTCGAAAAGGCATCAACCTATAGAACTAAGGCCCACACCCTTTTAAAATACTCATTAACACCTTTCATTTGATACCCATATAGTACAAACAAATTCTATAGTCACCTCTGGTCCACGTTTATGGCGATATCTCGAAAAGGTGTTCACCTATAGAACTAAGGGCCACTCCCTTTTAAAATACTCATTAACACCTTTCATTTGATACCCATATCGTACTAACACATTCTAGAGTCACCCCTGGTCCACGTTTATGGCGATATCTCGAAAAGGCGTCCAACTATAGAACTTAGGCCCACTCCTTTTTAAAATACTCATTAACACCTTTCATTTGATACCCATATCGTACAAACAAATTCTAGAGTCACCCCTGGTCCACCTTTATGGCGATATCCCTAAATGGCGTCCATCTATAGAACTATGGTCCACTTCCTCTTAAAATACTCTCTAATACCTTCCGTTTGATACCCATGTCATAAAAACACCTTCCAGAGTTACCCCAGGTTCTTTTTACAACATGGTGATTTTCCCTTACTTTGTCTCCACAGCTCGCAACTGAGTATGTAATGTTCGGTTACACCCGAACTTAGCCTTCCTTACTTGTTTATTTTATATTTATCTTAAAAATCGTTTAGGTATATAGATCTGTTCATTATATATTTCTAATCTTATACATCCGATTATTGGAGATTACGAACGGCATAAGATTATTGTTCAGCCCCATTCATGGAAGGTATGAAGTCTTCGGCACAGCCGAAGACAGTCCCGTCCTTACTTGTTTAGCTTGTGATAATTAAATATGAAGTCCTGTGACGGTTTAAAAATTATGGACAATTTTAATAGCGAATAGATAAATAGCTCCTACGCGAATATTTGTTTTATTGGTTTCATGTTAAGTTTATAGAAATTTTTATACTTGTCTATGGCAGCCAAAACTCGCTAAAGGCCTTGGACTTACTTAGCTGATTAGTGAGCGCTGTTAATTTCTAACAGATGAATCGGTAGGTATCCCAATGGCCTCTTTTAATTATCTTCAACACACGAACACTAGAAGCAGACAATATATGTCCTGGTCAGCGTTTATATCAAAGGTTGGTTTGGGCTTCCTATGATAAAAGTTACACTAACACTTCTGTGACCCTGAATTCAGGGCTATTATCCCTGGAAGGTTTCTGATTGTTTGCTGTTTGACAGGTTCTCACGCTGGGTTGAGGTGAAAAAATTATCTTCTGTGCCACTGCCAGGCTTTGAGTAGAAGTGGTGCGCTGTTCTTGGTCAGCCGATTTTTATTGACCCTGCGGAGTTATAAATAAATAAAAAATAAATGTAAGGCGCGATTACCTCCGAAGATATTTAAGGACGATCTACTCTTTCAATTTCGATCGGGCTCCCAATAACTTTCCCTACCAATTGGTGGGATGGGACCTACATGTTTTATGCCGACTCCGAACGGCATCTTCAAGACAGATGAGTTTTCACTGAGAAGTTTTTCTTGGCAGAAATACACTCGGAGTGCTTGCAAAATCACGGCCGAGGGGCGACTCCGCTTAGAAAAACTTTCTTCTAATTGAAAAAACTTGTTTATAAAATTTTGATTTTGCTTTGCTTAGGTCCTGAATCAAGGATCTTCGGTGTGGTAGACGAAGCACGCTACCACCACACCACTTGCGGAGGTATACTAAGTGTTACGCCACCAATGAGTCTATTGTGATGCTCTTAGCTGAAATGAACCAAGACGTTACCAGGAGGTATACTAGCTCCGCAAATGGTGTGGCGTAGCGTGCTTCGCCTCGAAAAAAGGCTGCTAATATAATTTAAAGACTGCATGAACTAATGCTCTCGGCGTTGGCTGATAACGTTTTTATATACAGTTACATTGCGCCTTCGCTTGAAAGTTAAAATTTTGAATTTGACGTGAAATTGAATAAGATACGCAGTTAATGAAATGTGGCGCTAAATGAAAATATTTGTATATTTTTTAAGGCACTAAAATTCAAGTTTATCCTACCGGTGTATAAACACATACAGCATACATTCGTATGAGATCATTAGCATTGAGAGGAAACTACTTAAAGTATTTCTTTCCTCTCTAATCCGAATTAAGGCAAAGGATATAAGAAACGAATAAATAATACACTAAGCGGATTTAATGAAACGCAATTGAGGCAAACTTAACTAAACGAAACGGAACGATAACCGAAACTCAATTTTTCTGGCAGACCAAACGACCAAAGACAGAATCTCAACATTAAATACATTAAGAAGTGAAGAGGAAGGAAGCAAAATAAGAAAATTGCGCCAGAGTGAATGCAATGTGATAGCAAATACTATTTTCGCTGGCATTTTCTGTCAGTAATGTCGATGAAATATTTAATCGAGGTTTAATGCAGCAGCTACTTAATGCAAAAACGGAATGGGCAAGAGTAGAAAATAAATGTGAAGGATAAGCGCCGACAGTTTCGGTAGACGATTGATATTTGACTGAAGTTTCGAAAGAGAAGTAGGGTGGGGAGAACATAGATAGGAGACTTTGCGCGGCAGTAGCGCCAATTACTTTAACAAACAACAACAAACATATACTAAATTTCATTCAATTACTGTTAGAAGAATTTCAAGCAAATTGTCATCATTTTATTTGCTGTCCTACAAACAAATGTGAGACTTAATCAAACACATACAAATATAAATACAAATATTTTTGCTTCACTCATTTGACTAGAAGTTTGTTTTGGTATCAGTGCAATCGTGCATTTGGGATGCTTAATAAGGCCAATAAACGGATTGCAAAGTTGCGGATCGAAGAGAAAAAATGCAAGCATGCGGAGAAGAGAAAACTTAAGCGCTTATTGCTTGGCCTGCAGCGTAAGCTGTTTTTTGCTAAGTGCCGGTGTATTTGATTCAATTGAAATGGCGCTATTGGGCATTTGCTGGGCAGTTCGCGGAACCATTTACGATTGGTAATCTTAAGCAAGCATTCCGAGTGTATTTCTGCCAGGGAAAACTATCAGTGAAAACTTAACTGCCTTGCAGACGCCGTTCGGAGTCGGCATAAAACAAGTAGGTCCTGCTTCGACAATTTTTAGAAAAATTGCAAGGATAGAAGCTCGGCCTAAAATCTCTTCGGAGGCTATAGCGCGTTACATTTATTTATTTATAAAGTTTTATGTAATAAAATAAGAGAAAATGTGATATTATTATTATTATTGCCCAAAGTAAGTAAACAAGCAGAAAAGCAGCACACCAAAGCTGGGGGTTTTCGTTAGCGGGTAAGGGTAAAGTTCGTATCACAGGCAAAAACAATGTTAGAGTTGACTGAAGTTTACATTAAACTCCAGTTCATAAAAGAATAAAGATCCAAATATGGTCGTCATTAAGCAAACGCAGTGCAGAGTTGTCTTGTAAGAGAATTTCTACACCCGGAGAAAATTTCGTTGGATTAAAAACTTAAAATTTTCCAACAACAAGTAAAAAATTTTCAACGCAAAACTTATCAATTTATTTTGAAAATTGAAATTTTGAAATTTTGGACAAAATAATATAAAAATGATACCGAAATCAATTAACCAACAGTTCCGGGGATATATGCTGCGACTAAAAAATCCAAAAATGTCCCGTTATGAGCTGGCGCTAGTCGCAAATAATAACGAAAGTAGTGTTTGAAGCTTAATCTGAGTATAAAGACGAAGTTTTTAACAACGAACATAATGATCTGGATAATAATAGCAACATAGTACCCAAAATGATCTCAAAATATTGAGCTCTGAAGCAACTATGAAATGGACACAAATGTTTCAAAATGCAATGTCAAATTTCTCGGAATAAAAAAATAAATGCAAGGCGCGATATTCTTCGAAGAGATTTTAGGTCAAACTTCTTTTCCAATTTGCGTGGTGCTCATTTTAAATTTTTTTCAAAAATTGACGGGACGGGACCGATATGTTTTACGCCGACTCTGAACTGTATCTGCAATGCAGATGAGTTTTTACTGAGAAACTTTTCATGGCAAAAATACACACAGAGCGTTTGCCGCCAATCGGCTAGGCAGAGTTCAATTAAGTTCCAATCTGGAGGCATGCGCCCATTCGACCATATTTTGTATAGAAGTTGATGCATGCTCTTGACAAACTCCTCGCCTTATTGTTTGAACAAATCGGCGGGTATGCCGTCATTACCAGTGCTCCTCGTGATATTTTAGTACGGATATTTCCATCCTAACCACTTCATAGTTGGGTGCCGAAACGTGGCGACTAGGATATTGGGCTCGTCTTCTTCATCGTTAGCTAGCAATCTGGAGAAGTATTCCATACACAACTCAAGTACACTATGTGAATCAGCTAACAGGTCGGCATTACCATTTTATGCTAAAGTTTTTAGGCATTATTCCCGTCAGTCAGCATCTGAAGCTCCTCGCACTTACGCCGTTTTACTTCAAGCGTTTTCCTTCTAAGTATATACAAATACCTAAATTTATTTCGATGATGAAAAGGATACATTTTTTGCAGGCCGCTATCTTCATTTAACCTATGTATTTTAGTATTTTGGTGGCTCATTTTACTGCATAGGGATGTGTATGTATGAATATTTCATAAAAATTGTGGAAATGTTTACTTACAGAATTTTAAATTTTACAACATCATTTTACATGTGCACTAAGTGTGTTTAAGTATCTGTTGTGGAAAATGGAACTTTTCATAATTAGTGGTATAATACTAAAAACTAAAAAAAAAAATAGCAAACCAAAAAAGCACAACAAAGGGCTTGTACGTCTACACATTTCTTCCAATTAGTGCAGCAACAACATTCATTGGATTTGCCCAAATGCTATTATTATATTTTTAGCTCTTAAAGAAATTAGTTCTAATATTTTCTATAGGGCTAGAACCTTGAACTCTTTTCAAAGAAAATGGAAGGTAAGGTTAGGTTAGAGCGGCCATCAATGCGAGCACCAGTGTACTTAGGCCCATGGAGGTCCCGCTGTGATACCACGTGGTCTCTCCTTTACCTAAACCAATACTGCCTTCAGAAAAACTTCTTTCATAATAAACTTACCTGTAGCGAGCAACATAATAAATCCCTTCCAGCGATCCCTTTACTGCAGTCTGGCTTCCAGAATAAATACTAGTTTTGTAGTAGCCGTGAACATCGTTTCTCAGATAATCAACGGTCCCGTTAATTGCAGCGACCTTTGCTGAAATACGCTGCAATGATTGGGTAGGCTAAAGGATAGGTTCCATCCCAGTTGAGCTGCTTCCCACAGTTTTATTCAGTTCCGAGCCGTCAGTATATATATTGTTTAGGTCACAGACCTAAATATATCTACCCCCCCTCGTGACATAATTCGCTGCCACCCACACATGTCTGCAGTCACTAGCACACGGGCATGTGTGAGTGGTACTACGTATGTGTATTTTACATTTACCGCTGTGCTCCCGCGGTATAGCAACTTTGTTGCCGGGAAACCCAACGAAGGTGCTGTATCGCGGGTTCACAGGCTTTGTTGCAAAGAGGTTCGTCCTCTTTCAATCCAGCAGCCAGCGAAGCTACACGGTGTCATCTCACGTTCACGTAAGTGCGAATTTTCAAAATATATTTAATATCTAAATTTCTCACAAAACTTGTTAAAATCATTTCTTAACACTTGTTGTATTTCTATACGGTTAATAAAACAAACCATTTGTAATTCCTCTTTATTAACACGAAACCTTTTTGGTGTTTTTATTTTCTTCCCTTTTTTCTAGCCTTAACCAATCTTGAACAAATACGTGGGTGCGCGCCGTTGCCACCACGCATTTGTACATATATGAAGTCCAACGCCTAGGTTTGGCGGCTCCTTTAACCGACAATCTATATCCGAGATGAAAACATCGTACTTCATTTCGCAAAAGTCAGTCGGAACCAAACGAAGTCCAATCCAGAATCTTAAGGATGGATGCATGGCCATACACTTTGTCTTTCCATGCGGATAGCTCCCGTTACCAGGTTAGCTTCCCCTCAAGATCTGACTGGAGGGGCGACAGGGCGAGAAACAAGGACGCAATTTTATGGTGTCTTCTTCGCACGTATTAAGGCAGCGCTGTCTGCACGTCTGCCCAATTTTGCTAGTACCTTCCAAGCGGAAGTTGTGGGCATAGAGAGGGCGTGTAAGCTGCTATCGGAGGACTCGGGGGGGGGGGGGGGAATTTACTCAGATAGCTAAGCAGCGCTAATGGCCCTTCTGTCCCTACTTTGCAAACCATAACCTTCACATGGGTACCTGGTCATAGGAACATCGAGGGAAACTAGAAGGCAAGCGAACATGCAAGGGAAGGGGCGCTGCGGAGGCAGTCGAGATGCATCTTCCACTTACATCGATTAAAAGTAACATACATTGCAGATTCAAATAGTTAGCTGTCTCCAATTGGAACTCTTTGAACACCTAGCAAAACTACGGGAGTAAGACAACAGAGGACCTACTAAATAGGCCAAGGAAAGAAACTTTTATGAACACCGCCGCAACAGCGGGACACTGGCGGCATGACCTGAATGCTATGCTGAAAACTGGGTGCCCCTTTTACCAACATTTGCAGGAGCTGTGGTAACAAAGGCAGCACAGAAACACTCGCGCACTACTTGTGTGAATGCCCAGCTCTAGCACACACCAGGTTTCTAACTATGGGCAGTTATATACTGCCGTAACTTAAGGAAGTAGCTAAATGCTCTGCAAAAGATATAAGAAGGTTCACCGGCGCTCTAAATGGTTCAAACGGCGTACGGACTAGCCATACGATATCAACAGCAATTGGTTCGAGAAGAAATGTTGGTGGCACAGCGACCAACCAACCAAAATCTCCCGCAGTACCCCGCATAAAAGCCCGCGCATTGCTTGGCCGTAATATCTATTGACAAGATATTAAAAATTGTGTGGAGCGCTACCACAGGAGTGGTACGCAGAGCACCTCCCAGAGTCGTCCACCAGACCAAAGCCCAGTATAAAGGGATTGGCATTACCACAGCAGTGTAGATATCCAGGGAAATATTCGGTGATAGTCCCCACCTTTGCAAAATAGCTGCTTACTTTAGGGTATTTAGCAGAGTCCCTCAATAGGCAGTACCTGCTTTGACCGGCAGCTGCAACACGGGTAACAGAACCTGTTCGGTTTTGGCTGCATTTACAGATATACCTTTACTCTCGAACCAGTTCTCCACCAGTGTTAGGTTGGTTTGCATTAGTAATGACACTTTGGTCGGATAGCTATAAGAAAGGTAGAAGTTTAGTTTAAGTTTGGAGAAGAGATAAAACGGCGATCTTTCTCAAACTAATTAGGAGTCAACCATTTTTGTCCTCTGTGTAATTTTAACATTTACTGAAGTGTTTTTATACTCAGCTGAGCAGAGCTCACAGAGTATATTAACTTTGTTCGCATAACGGTAATCCGTAACGGTATAAACTAATCGAGATAGATAAAATGATCTGGGCGAAGAAAGATATTTATTTAGCCATATCCGTCCGTCCGTCCGCCCGTAAACACGATAACTTGAGTAAATTTTGAGGTATCTTGATGAAATTTGGTATGTAGGTTGCTGGGCGCTCATCTCAGATCGTTATTTAAAATGAACGAAATTGGACTACAAACACGCCCACTTTTTCGGTATCGAAAATCCGAAAAAGAGCGATAATTCATTACCAAAAAAGGCGATGAAACTTGGTAGATGGGTTGAAGTTATGACGCAAAATAGAAAATTAGTAAAATTTTGGACAATGGGCGTGGCACCGCCCACTTTTAAAAGAAGGTAATTTAAAAGTTTTGCTACCTGTAATTTGGCAGTCGTTGAAGATATCATGATGAAATTTGGCAGGAACGTTACTCCTATTACTATATGTATGCTAAATAAAAATTAGCAAAATCGGATGACGAACACGCCCAATTTAAAAAAAAAATATTTTTTAAAGTAAAATTTTGACAAAAAATTTAATATCTTTACAGTATATATGTAAATTATGTCAACATTCAACTCCAGTAATGATATGGTGCAACAAAATACAAAAATGAAAGAAAATTTCAAAATGGGTTTGGCTCCGCCCTTTTTCATTTAATTCGTCTAGAATAGTTTTAAGGCCATAAGTCGAACAAAAATTTACCAATCCTTGTGAAATTTGTTAGGTGCATAGACTCTATGACGATAACTGTTTTCTGTGAAAATGGGCGAAATCGGTTGAAGCCACGCCCAGTTTTTATACACAGTCGACCGTCTGTCCTTCCGCTCGGCCGTTAACGCGATAACTGAGTTCACGTACTTATCTGAACTCACTTTATCTTGGAATAAAAAATGGCCGAAATCCGACTATGACCACGCCCACTTTTTCGATATCGAAAATTACCAAATATGAAAAAAATACAATAATTCTGTAGCAAATATTAAAAAAGAGATGAAACATGGTAATTGGATTGGTTTATTGACGCAAAATATAACTTTATACAAAACTTTGTAAAATGGGTGTGACACCTACCATGTTAAGTAGAAGAAAATGAAAAAGTTCTGGAGGGCGAAATCAAAAGCCGTAGAATCTTGGCAGGAATACTGTTCGTGGTATGACATATATAAATAAATTAGCGGTACCCGACAGACGATGTTCTGGGTCACCCTGGTCCACATTTTGGTCAATATCTCGAAAACGCCTTCACATATACAACTACCACCACTCCCTTTTAAAACCCTCATTAATACCTTTAATTTGATACCCATATCGTACAAACGCATTCTAGAGTCACCCCTGGTCCACCCTTATGGCGATATCCCGAAATGGCGTCCACCTATAGAACTATGGCCCACTCCCTTTTAAAATACTCTCTAATAACTTCCATTTGATACACATGCCACACAAACACATTCCAGGTTTACCCTAGGTTCATTTTCCTACATTTTGATTTTCCCTTATTTTGTCTCCAAAGCTCTCATCTGAGTATGTAGTGTTCGGTTACACCCGAACTTAGCTTTCTTTACTTGTTTATTTTAATATCCATTTGACTTAATACATATTCTATTCTATTAAATGCATTTGCTTATGCAGCTGTGCATAAAATTTGAAGATATATGAATGTATGTAGATGCACCCAAATGGAAATGCCAAAATGGATGTGTTTTCCCAACTATACCAAGAGCATATGAATTCTTCAATAAAATTGGATTTTGCTTCTGCTCTGACCATATGCGTGCTAATCCAACCGTACTTGATCTTCAATCTCAATCGCTTCAGCTTACTTTGGCTAGAAAGGAAATCTGAAAGAAACAAAAAATACCTGTTAAATGTAATATGAATGTACGTATGAGTATCAATCGAGTTATGTTTGTATGTAAGTGTGTGCGAAAATTAATTGAAAACAAAGCGCTATTTAAGATTGTGTGCAGCACGGAAGGGCTCATGGAATCAACAGACCGTAAGTCAATATTGGTTTATGTGTGTGTGTGTGTTTTGTTAAATTTGCTGTCGAATGGAAAAAAAGTGGAGATGTGAGCAAGTTCGTTAAATCATTTAATTTTTTCTACATACACGCGTGTAAAAAAAGGAAAATTTCCGATTTGTACTCTTTATTGTTTTTTGCATAATTTATTAACTGGTTTTGGTCTTTTTCTTGTAAATTTTATTGAAACTTTTTCAATGTACATAATATTCGCCTCTAAATAAATATTTTTTTGTTGCATTTTATTGGTATGCAGTTTAAGCAGTTTCTTTCATTCGCCCAATATGCGCAGTATGGTGCCGACACAATATGTGACATTGTGACACTACATGTCATATGGCGATGGCAAGTGGTGTACGTGGCGTATACGTAACCTGGCGGGTGACAAGCGCAGACACTGTCAGGAGGTTGGTATGAGTACTCACTTTTTCATAGGCTGACAACTGCTGATATTTGCTTGGTTCACTACTCAATATTGCAGATTTTTTATTACTGCGTTGTAGTAGTGGTTGTTGTTATTGCTGTGTTTGCTACGACAGCTGAAGCTTTTAAATTTTATTCAGTTAAATACTTTTTCAGCCTTACTATTTATTTGTGTGCTTGTTTGCCAAAATGAGATTCTTTTTTTGTGAGAGCCAAAATCCTAGATCGTTAAAACACCACAGAAATGCTATTTTCATGAGGAAAATTTCTAAAAAAACAAATAGCCCGCAGCACGCAAAGTCCTCTGGTTATTTGGTTTTACTCAAATCATATTTCAAACGAATGGATGTTGGCTAAGAACTCACCACATGAACCCTTAAAACGTTTATACAGAATAGCTTCTTACTGTCAGAATGCATACTCTGGAGGAATGATAGGGAACTGAACATGAACTTTTTAAGATGCAGATGGTATTGTGCATGAAGTGATGCACAATTTTTTAACTTCTGCAACAAACCACTTAAGATACACATATATGATCAGTCCAGGTAAGCAATTGTGCACTTTGTATCTTTAAAGCCGCCGTAGGTAAGAAAAAGTTTATTTTTCGAGGAAGTTATTATTACCTTAAAGAAGCTAATAAATGGTTACCCACAGCATTTGTATATTCCGTCATAATCCGCAAAGCTGCGATGAGAGCACTATAGGAAATCAATATATTGTTTAAGGTTATTGTCAGTGGAGACCGGCTCTGAAAAAAACATCTGAGCTAGGTACAATAGAGGTGGCGATGTTGGCGAACTCCTATTAATTCTAGGAAACTGTTCCGAGGACGAGCTAACCAGAAGGGAACCGTATATGTTAGAGGAGCATACCGATTAAGATCGAGCTAACCAGATGAACAAAAAACCTGGAGTTGGGTAACTAATCAGTAACAAAGACAAAATTGTTCCCTAGCTTGCTGTTTGGGTAACTTTCTGATGGTGATGCAGGAAAATCTTGTGAAAATATTAAAAATTACTTGTATGGCACCTTTCCCGATGACTATGAAATACATGGTGTGGATATGTTGCTCCGATCTTTCTAAAATGATACGTGAGTTGGAAAACAAAAGTTTTTTCGATTGTCTTGCAAACCATGGCTCTGCGAAAAGCGGTGACATACAATGCTAGCCAAATTAACGGGGTGGTTAACGAGTTAAATAGGGTTTAGATTCAAGGATGATAATGTCAATGAACATTGTTACCATTCTCAATGCTCATATGGTCAATTTACATTAAAACAGCTTGAAGTGGCCATTAAATTAAGTGATTGACCGAAAGTTTTAAACTTGACGTAGTAAATTTTTGTTTGACCTTAGGATCATTTCACGGAATAAAAAGTTTTAAGTGGGGTACCACTAAAATCAATAGGCCGACACGGAACAGGCAGGCCGATGTTAAAATACATTGCCAATGAGGGTATCTGGTACCTAACGAATGCTTTCAATTTGCCGTTGAAGTCCTTTGTGAACAAGGTGAAATTCTAGATCCAACTTTTTTCTAAATAAATGATTTTTCCCCAGTCTTTCTGGTTTTTTACTTTCCTGCTGCAGTCACCGACCAAGTCCAAGCCCACTCTGTTCACGCTACCGAATGTCAGTCACCCAAATATCTTAGGTGCGACGTTTGACAACTGTCTTATCTTTAAGGCACATGCTTTCAAAATTGTATATAAAAACAAAGCCGCGACAAACATCTTCAAACCTTCAACTGACCTTAGGGCCATTAAAATCTACACAAAAATAATTATACTAGAGGGTTCACGCCCCTTACATAAGAAGTGCATCGATGCGCTTCTTCAATGTAGCGGATAGTGCAGAACTGAAGTCGAACTATTTCACTAAGAGACGGCATCAGTTCTTATTCTGTCCATTCGCAGTGCTTTCTATTGACACCCTGAAAATAATAAAAGCCTACGAAATGGAAATTATCTATCTTTGCAACCTTAACTGGTTTAGTCACAGGAACTAGACTATCGCTACAACATCAGACTATCGATCATGGACTGATTTTAAAAAAAAATGTAAATAATTGTAAAAGGATTCATATAATAAATCTATAACCGCTACTATTGTTGATATAAGGTAATATCTATAAGAATCGCAAGTCCCAATTTATATTAATTGACAGTTAGTAAGCAGCACTAGCGGCAGCAATTTATTAAATAACCCATTTTGTTGAGATTGTCGCTATATTAGCATCAAACCGGAACGAAACCGAAATAAGTTTTAATGACAGAACCAAAACCGAATCAGCACATAAATTTTACTGAGTTTTTTTTTTGTACATCCCTTTATACATTAATGTGTTCGTATTAAAACATCGCTGAAACCGTAATAAATGCAGCTACATATTCAATGATATTTTCATAGGAAAACATAAGAGCAAAAAAAAAAAAAAAAAAATCTGCTATTTGTCGTCAATATAATAAAAACAAATAACAAAGTAAACAATAACACCTCTCAGCGAAAAAATAGCACATTCCATTGTGTGGGGCTTCTTGGTTTTCTGAGAAGCTGCCAATGCACTCCGTTTGACAGCAATTGACAGCTACAATGCGTATCATACACGAAAATCATTTTTTCATACCCCTGTGGGCTTTCCTGTTGTTGGTTTATTCAGTTTGTTTATTGTTATCTCGTCTTGGCATTTTTGGAATCTCACTTGTTTGTGTGTCGTACCGAAAACGTTGTCGATATGCAAGTGAAAAACTCATAAACACAAGGCCAAACGCATACTCATACATATGTGTCAATTCCTAGGAATGCTTGCATATCACTCATAATCATATGTAGATCACATACAACCTTACATAAAAAACACATTGGAATGTATTGTAATGTTGCTGTAGTAGAACACCAAAACTATTTTCCTTCACCCAAGATTTTCTGACAACAGAGACTAGTTAATATATTTTTTTAATGTTGGAATACTCGTTTTGGAGAGGAACAACAGCACTGCGGTTGCATGTGCTAGCTCTAGGGGTAAGGTGCACATTTTGTAGCTAGACATGAAACCAATTAGGTGCACTGCCTTCAACGTCATTTAATTATGGACCCTTGCTATTTTTAAAGACTTTGGCGGACACCGTGGTGTGGTGAAGGCATGCTTTGCCTACCACACCCAAGGTCCTGAGTTCAAGCCGCGGGAAATCAGCATCGAAAATTTATAAACAATTTTTGTTTTATTATTTCTGTCATAAAATACTTGTCAGTTCAACCTTCCAGATGCCGTTCGGTGTCGACACAAAACATGTGGGTCCTGTCCCGCCAATGTGTAAAAAAAAAAAGGATCCCAAGGCAAATTGGAAGAGAGGGTAGTGCCAAGGATTAACTCTTCACTCAGCTCTTGGCAAGGTGTATTCTGCAGAAATACGGGGACGCAAGTTATTGCAGCATAGAGAAACGTTGGGCAACAACTATGTAGTTCCCAATGACAGCGAACTTGAAAATAGATATCTAATTTGTTGATCCAAGGGAGCCGAGACCGAAGAAATACGCTCACTTAGTTCTATAAAAAACTGCCCAGCTTCATGTGTCTCTCTGATTTCAACTTATTATCATCCACGCGGCATGATTCTTGATTATGTGAGTGTTATAGACGAGCTTCCACAACTTAGTTTGTCAACAGGACTCTATACACTTACATCCAGAAGTACCTTGCTATCTTGCGTGGTTAATTTCACAATTGATTAGCTTATTCCTTACCAAATATGTAAATGCGCCAATTTCGGCTTGAAAGCCACTTCAGTGATTGAGCAGCTTAAACGAACAGACTTCTGGCCCATTTTCGACTAATCCGTTAGCTAGTATACAAACCCATATGAGTCCCTCTCCCAAATCTTTTCTAGAGCGAATGGTTATCGTGAAGCCTGAATAGGAGACAGCTGCTGTTTCACAATGATCTGCTTTTTACGGGATAAAGTCAAAGTAGGTAACAATTTTGAGTGCCCCTAATCAGAAGCGTCATAGCCCTGTCAGAAAGCTAGGCGAACGATGGGTAGTAGGTGTTATTCGCAGAGGGCTGCTTGTATCTTTAAACAACCACTGTCCGTCGTATTGGTACTACCACTTTCGTATAAATTCACGTGCCGAGTGCATTCAAACTGACCAACATCTCATCACAGTTGTCTATGATAGCATCATGTTCACTCTATTGGAAAAGACTTCAGCTCCTGCCAATGATCCCCATGCAGAAGTACCAAACAATACGCCTTCTTTACCATAACCTATATATTAGCTTTCCAGGAAAGCTTCCTGTAAAAAAATCGGCAGCTACGACCTGCTAGCTCATTTATTACACATCCTAGATATAAGGAGACGCGAGAGCTCCTACCGGCCTTTATTATGAAAATTATTTTGACCTAGTGTAAGGACTAGTATGCAGACCAGTTTAAGGTAATAAGACTTAATGACAGCAAATCAGCAGCAGAAGTAATTTCCAATGAAATTTCTTCCTGTCCCTGAACTTCTTGGCCTTGTAAGAAATTGCGTGGGCAAAAGCTGGCTTTCTCGCAGGATTCATTGATGTAGTTTTTGTTTCCGCAGCAGCTCATGAAGGATTCGCTTTTCACTTACCTCCACAAGTGATCATGCAGGGTTTGGCCACGAAAGGGGCTTTGCGACTAAGAGAATCCAACATGTTAGAATCAACTGAATACCAGCACGGACGATATTAAATGATATAGCAAGGGACGATTACACAAGATCATAACTGATCCAACATCCAACACCGGCTCTTGTTGATTTCCAGCCAGACTGCTCCAAGATAGTACGGTCAACAGCTGAACTGCTGTAAAGGCACTAGGTCAGGGTAGTTAGTAGGAGAAGTCGATTACTTTATCTGCCTATGTTCAGTTTGCAGAAAAGACGACTCAGATTTCTGGGCACACGGTTTTTCGATATTTTGGTAGAGGTTGGGGAGGTGGATATTCAGCTCCTGGTTAAGCTTATCGCAGAAAGCAAGTAACTCTTTAGGGACTACTAGGAAGTAATCTGGTTAGAAAAATATGCCGCCTTTGCACGCCTTCTTAACCTAACTGAAGCGAATGTTTAGCAAAAGTTTATTCATTATTAGATACAAATTTAAATTTCAAACTCACCTTGTAAATTGGAGCTTTTGCGCGGCGTGGCGTGGATTTTTTCTCAGATTTTATTTAGGTGGCGGATGGATTCTCTAGGATCTCTGAAGATTCCGACCACCAAGAGGGCTTGTCACTCCATCAATATATTTTCAGTGAGCAGGAAAGCTCTGTAATTCCGAATGCTGGCCGAGGTGGAGTAGTAAAATGTGCCATTAAAAATTGGTCTACACATACTAAACTGATCTAGTATCCTTCTATTTTCGGCTGACATTGACATCGAAGGACATCCATGAGTGACAAATACTTGTCAGGTTCAATGTCCTAACGTGCAGTTCTACGTCTAAATCACAACAGAGGTAACTCTACCAAGAAGAAAAGAATACAGGCTTTTTGAGAAGAGAAACTACCAATGCCAGGAAGTTATTGTTTTTCTATCGGCTTCTTATTGAAATATTATCGCCCAGCTATTGGTTTTTAAAGGGCATCGCCAAACCACTAGCCTCTTGTAAGTTTCTTATCGGCTTTTGAAGTTTTATCGGTACCTGCTTTATAGCAACTAGATAAGCTGTAGGTAAAAGGCCAATAACAATCTGGGAGCATCTTTTAATAACAAATCGATAATCGATAAAAATTTTCAAAAAATTTTCGATAACTTATTCAAGGTTCGATTCGATAACTTTTCGATACATATCAATACTTTTAAATAATTTTGTGACAAATCAATACAAAATTTATAAAGTTTCAATGAAAGAATTATACATTTTTGACAACATGTCGATAACTTTTCGATTAATAATCGATGACATTTTGATAACAAAAATATAACTTTTCGATAAAAAACTGACTACGCTACGCTAAATACCTTACTTCTTTATGACCTTTTGCCATCGTAATCAGATTTATAACACTTCGCTAACAAATCGATAACCTGTCTGTACTTTGTTCATAGATTATTAAAAATTTAGTTGACCTGATTGCTGGGCTGTATTGATGTGTATAGGTGTAAGCACCCAACTTCTTCTGCACATGCAATAAATAGATCAACAATATGGCATTGCCGCCATCAATCGCCAGCACACAAAAGACTCTCCATGGAATATTAATAGGACGTGCTGCAAGAATTGATTGGAATTTTGCACTTTTGTTTTATGTTTTACCCATTTTGTGCATAAATTTTTGCATAAATGATGGAAGAGTGGGTAATGACTATTTTTTGTTGTTGGTAATATATTTTTTCTGCGTAAATGTTTCAAAAGTTTTTATTTTTTTTATTTTTATTGCGTGTGAGTGCCTTTGTAATCTACTTTTGTTTGGCTCTATTATTGTTGCACGAACGCAGCTGTGCCAGTTTGCATTTTCTCAATTTTTTTAAAAACATCAAATCTTCTTCGTTAGCAAGCGTTCCTTGGCGTATTAAAATTTGATGATTGGCACTTCAGCGACTGTTTGTTTTTCTTTTTAACGCTGGCTCTGGGTACGCGATCTTCCATAAAAAAGTGCGTTATTTCCTAAGTTTGACTGAGAGATTTACATTCATTTGTTGCTATTTTCCGAAAGTTTATAGTTTATGGTCATATTTCATGTGCTAAGTAAATACGAAGAAAGATAGTAAATTCTACGAAAAAGTACAGTTATAATGGGCAACAAAAGTGTGCAAAAGTGAGTTAGAAAACTGTAAAATATGGATTATATAAAACGGTATGATCTGTAAAATGAAAACAATGTGCGCCAATTGTAATGGCAAACGAGTATTATTTGTTTAGAACTTTACGACAGTTGATAGCAATTCGATTATTTCAAAATTTGAGTATACAGCTATTTAGGGATAAACTGTCTGGTTTAGCTTCTGAAGAGACAAAAATGCAAAAGCAAGTCCACTTTTTAAAGTCTATAGTGATATATGTTAAAATCAGCAGTTTTCTTGCTTAAGTAAATTTAGTGGCTATGACTCGATATGCAGAGCAATTGACCAGTTTTTTCTTCGTGGGTCTAGGGTCTCGAAACCTGGAACATACTTCAAAACCCAATGCCAACGCAGCACCAGGTAAAAATCTTTTGCAAGGTGGCGCAGGGATCGTGATATTTAAAACAATCGTTTAAATGTGATAGCCGTGCAGTCGTGTTTTAAATAACTTCTCGATAACCGATGTGAGCGCAACTTATGAAACCGTAAAAGTCCAATCTAAAACTTAGTATCATTCTATGCTTTTGATGACAACCCTAACAACGATACTGCAGTATTTGTGAAGTTTGTCAGCTTGACAGTGGAGAGATGTCAAACAACCTGCAAGAGAAAGATCAACTTCGAACTTCCGCTGGGAAGAGTCTTTCCTTTTTAAGGTGAAAAAATAAATACGCTTGAAAATAACTTTGCTAGTTAAGAGTACACATAAAGGGAATTTTTTGTACAGAAGAATAATTTGCAACGTTGGAAATTATGGAAGGTTAGGTGGAATCGCTCTACGAGCGAACGCTAGAAACACATGCGAGTATAAATTTCGGCAAAATAATTGACGCTAGAGCTCTGCAGAATGCTTTCATCCTCGACGTGTGTATCTCAACGTCGCCCCAAGCGAGAAGTAAAAGAATTAAACTCCACGACATTAAATTTGGATGATGACGATATAAGCGATGGAAGTAGCATTAATGATGAGAAAGAGATTGATGTTGACGACCCGGCTAATGTGGATGTCGATAACGATGAGGTGCCCAAACAAAAGTCACATTTTCTAGGTGATGCTGTACCACCACCCGAGCTGATCGCTGACCTTGCGCGCATCTTAATATTTGGTGATAAACCCGATATGAAATCCAACATAGCGATTAATGGTGAACAATTGAAAATGGATAAGATATATGAGCGCGATGGTGGGATAAACGACTATGAATTGGCGGCTAGTGGTTATACTAAAAAAGAACTTACACAGATAATAACACATTAAATTTGCCAAGCGGTATAACTGGCAAGAGCGCATTTACGAAACCAAAGCATTTCTTAGGGAAGACTACCTATACAAATTTTCTACAATCGCAACAACCAAACCATAGTACAGAAAAGAACAGATCAGTCGAAACATAGATTTAAATAGTTTAAACAAAATAGCACACAGGCTTACAATGCTTAATCCAAATTACCATATCAAACCATTTTTCTTATCTGCTGCTCATAATTTTTTTAATAAGCTTTTTTGAAAATAAAAAATATGTAATTTTTGCTAAACATTAGAATGAAGATTAAGTGGAACAAATTTAAAAATTATAAACAGTTTTGTAGACACTCATATTAACAATTTTTTTAAATTGCAATGTTATTTTTATAATTTTTCTTAATCTGATACAAGGGCTGTGCATTCGAGAAAATGGAATAATACAAAGCTAAATTTAGTTTACTCTTTGAGACTAATTCATCGAGAATATCTCAATGAATGTATTTTTTGTTTGCTAAAACTCCGTACTTGCTTACTTATACAGAAACTACTCTTTCATTTTGTTTTTGATTATAAATTTGATATTTTTATTTTTTTGATTATTGAAAACTATTACTTATTTTTCATTTTAAAGCTAAGTTATAACAAGGTTTGGTTCAACTTTTTGTATTTGGTAAAATTAATTATTGAAATTTGCACTGACTCAAAATGTATGAGAGCAAATAATTTTAAACTATTAAAACGGTATTTGAAATGAAAAAGAACAAATTTATTTAATTAGTATACAAAAAAGAAGAACAAACATTTTATTCGCAATTTCGCTAAAAACCTTTTTAGATATTTTTACATTTTCTTTCTTTCTAACAAATATCCAATGCTTCCCTCTTATATATAAGTTTCACTACGCCATTGGCGGGCGTAAAACCAAACCGGTATTCAGAGTAAAATCTAATTGGAATAGCGTAAAATAATATTTACAAATGTACATCGTAAGAGTGGGTTAAGCGGCAATTACCCACCGACGTGTGCCGTACGTACGGACGTTGGTCGTACGAAACACGTTTGACCGAACCCTCAAGCCCGTACGAATCAAGGTGTGCGTCTGTGTACATGTACATAACATATTTGTGTGTGTATTGTTTACAGATAAGCACTGTTGCCAATGCCCATTTTGCATGCATGCTTATGGAAACATCAACTTTTTCCAATTTAATTTTTGATGTTGCAAAAGGCTGGAATTAATATTAAATAAATATAAATAGATTACATATATATAATCTGCACTTTTACATAATTATTTCGAATTATTTTCACAATTTTTCAAACTTTAATTAGGTGTTTTTGCATAAAACTGCTAACGGTCAAAAATTAGCGCACAAAAGTTTACTAGGCAACTCTGTCTAGTGAGAGAGCGATCAGCTGACACGTTCTTACGGAAAAAATCAAAATTGTTTTGATTTCTACGTTCCGGGCTACGTACGTACGGTGAGTTTTCGTTTACATTGCACACTCCTATATTATGTCAGCTGACACGTTTTTTCTACGTACGTTCGTGGGTAACTGCCGCATTAGAGTACTTGTTTTAGTGAGAAAAACAAAACTCAGAAAGAATATGATATTTAATTTCAACAGCTTAAGAGAGATAAGCAATCTCTTCGTCCACAACCATCTCACCAGGCGCCTGATCACATCGATCGAGACCAAAATCTTGTAAGTGCTTTAATTGTTTTTGCATAAAATTCTTTTTATAGTATACATACTCTCGCTGCACATTTATACGTGCATCTATACGTATAATCTATCCCACTTGCGACGATTTCTGAGCAAAAGGGTATCATGATAATTTTCATAATATAATCCCATACCTTGTCACACATTTTTTTTATGGCTTGTTGTTAAAGTAATGTCGTTATAAATTTTGTCTCATGCTACTCTTGCGCTCCACCTTTATATTGATTTTGATGCTCTAAATATTTAAATAATATATGTACATACTTATATACATTATTATTATTATTATTATTATCATTATTATTATTATTGATAGGTCTGGAAGCACTGCGACCTTTGTGCAGATCTATTGTGCAAGACCTTTCAACCTAACTTTGTATCTTCAGGCTTTTTGCTCCATATCACATAGGGATTAAGAGTCCCACCACCTAGATGGGATAGTCTCTGCCTAGCTAGAGCGACGCGTTTGCAGAGAATGTGAACCGGCGTTTCATCATCCAGCTCACAGAAACGACAAATTTCGGTATCAGATAGATTCAATTTACTTAGGTGATATCGTAGACCGCAGTGTCCCGTGTAGTACCCAGTAAGAGTTCTTAGGTCCTCCCTGCTTAGGTTAATGAGTTTGGCTGATACTTTTGTTACCGGAAGTATAAACAGTTTGATCTGCCTTTGCCCTGGGCAATCAATCCAGTGACGTCTTAATTGTTTAGTTTCCCAGTCACTTATATTTTCCCTGGTGTGTGCTTTTGTGAGTACACAAAAGGGCTCCGGACCAAAGAATGCTGATGTAGCACCCTACTTTGCTAGGTAATCTGCATGTTCATTACCTTCATGTCCCTGATATTTGGGAACCCCTCCCAACAAAACCATGTATTTGGCTATCAGGGCATTAAGGATTTCAGTGCATTCATCCACTAGCTTAGATGTAACTGTGTAGGATTGCAAGGCACGCAGTGCCTCCTGGCTCTCCGACATAATGCAGATGCTCTTCGAAGTTGAGCCTCTCCGCAGACATTCTCTACCACAAACCTCTGTTGCATGAATTTCTGCCTGAAATAGGTGGGGTAACATCCCATTGGTATAAATTTTTTGAAGTTTGGCACACATATGCCAGCTCCCGTTCTTCCGTCATCGAATTTCAATCCATCCGTGTACCAGACCTCTGAGTCAAGGTCGTTTTAAGGATTCCCTATTTCCCAGTGGATCCTGTCCACAATGGACACTTCAAAGTTCCGTGAGATTCTGAGCTTAGGGTGAATTACGTCACGCAGTTATAATGAGGGATTTCCTATGAATTTTCTTATTACTTTCATATGCCCTATCATATTTCCTTCCTTCAACTCAGAAATATTTAGAAGTCTGAGTGCACCTAGTGTTGCCTCTTTCTCTATCAGAATAGGGAAGGGAGGTATTCCCACTAAAGCACTAAGTGCGTCAGCAGGGGCGGTTCTCATCGCACCCTTTATGCCAACGCAAACTAATCGATGCAGTTGCCTTTCTTTGTCTGCCATCAACCTAAGGAAGCATAGGTGACTATTGGCCTTACGACAGTATTAAATGTCCAATATACCATTTTTGGACAAATCCCCCATGTTTTGCCGTAGAGACGAGTAGAGGCGAAGAAAGGTCTTGTTGCCTTGTTTAGGATAGTATCCAAATGAACATTCCACGTTAGGGTTCTATCCAGTGTGACCCCAAGATATTAAGCCTCCTTTGTGAATTGTATTTTTTTACCACCCAGGGATGGTTATGGGATGGATACTTTCCTTCTCCGGGTGAAAGGCACTATAGCAATTTTGTAAGGATTTATAGACAATTCTTTGGTATCGCACCTGTGATCTGATATTGTATCTTCGTGGATCCCTGTGATGCAAATAACTAGGTCATCTGCATATCCTTGTGTGTCAAGTCCCTTTGTTTTCATTAATTAAAGAAGGTCATCAATGACCAGGGTCCACAGAAAGGGACCTCCTTGTGGGCAGCCTCTTGTGGCCGCAATTGATTCAGTTTTGTCTCACAGTTCCAAATGGATTTTTCTACTCTCTAACATAGACAGCACCCATCGTATTATTATAGGGCGTATGTCCTTGTCAATCATACCTTGTTCGATAGCTTGATGTGTTGTGTTATCGAAAGCCCTTGATATATCAATAAAAGCGCAGAATGCTTTATTTTTTGACTCTAGAGCCTTTTCGATTTTTACCGTGAGACTATGAATAGCCGTCTGCGTGGATTTCCCTGACTGGTAGGCGAACTGATTCCTACACAGAGGGAGTTTATTTAGATTGATCTAAGATTTTCTCCATACCTTTTAGGAGAAACGAGCTCAGTCTTATTGGTCGATACTACGAGGGCAGTTGCTCGGGTTTCCCTGGATTTGGTAAGAATACTACCTTAACTTCTGCCCACCTACTCGGGATATGGCCGAGCAGTAGTGATGCCTTATATAAAGTGGAAAGGACTGGGGCTATATGCTTTATCCCTTGTTGTAACAGACAAGGGTAGACCCCATCCGGTCCTGGTGACTTGAATGGGCTGAAAGTCGACAGAGCCCATTGCACTCGTTTCACAGTGGTGAGCTTTGTTGCTAGGCTTTTTTCATTACCACTGATGGTTGGCAAATTTGCCATTATAGGTGGTGATTGATAACCTCTTGTGCAGTCAGGAAAGCGTGTTTCGAGTAATAGTTTGCTCGTCTCTTCCGGTCGCGTGGTGTAGCTCCCATCTGGTTTTTTCAACGTGCCAATTACATTTCTGTGATCTCCAGAAAGGGCTTTTTGTAGTCGAACCGTTGCTGGAAGATCATTAATCTTTTCACAGTGTTCTGTCCACGTAACCCTTTTAGATTTCCTAAGTTCTTTATCGTCAGATGTTAGAGCGACTTTGTATGAGTCCCAGTCGCCCGTAGCTCTCGCTTTATTGAATAGCTTCCAAGCCTGGCATCTTAGCTGCCCAAGGTTTTTGTTCCACCAAGGCACATTACGTTGTGTAGGTATCTTTCCTAGTGCTGGCCATATTATGACTGCACAGATAGCATTTGCAAAGGTGGGTTCATTGCCCCGATTGATAATGCTTATATTATTACTACTGATAAACTCAAGGAAGTACTCATCCCTATTTTTGATGTTCGTTCTACCCCATATTGTATGATGGGAATTTGCGTCACACCCCATATTTTATGATGGGAATTTGCGAAGATCCATGGTGTGCCACTCTGTTGACAGTATTTGACGAGGGCTATTGTTTCGGTTGTTGGGGCCGTTTCTTCTTCCCCCAGAAAGAAGGCAGAGACCAAGATTGCCTCTTGTTCGCCTCTTGGGGTTGGAATTTTGGCCCGAACTGCTACGAGATCAGCCGTCATAAAGTGTAAAAGTGGAAGAAATATTAGTTTGTTGCTTAAAAGCATCGCCGCTCTTGGGTGAGAACTGCTGGCATAAATTAACTTACCATGCGCTCTTCTTGAGAAGGTTTTTTGGGGGTGTCCGATTGACTCGGCAAATCCTGCTGTTCGGTAGGTAAATGCCTACAACCTACCTTCTGGTTCTTCGAACAGCACGGTTTGTCATCGTCAACATTATCATCCCCCTCACCCTTATTGTCACTGCCGCTGGTATTTATATTTACCTGGGGCAGGGATGGCTTGTTTTTGGGCCCTAACTTGACCCTGTCAAACCCACAGAAAATCAAGTAGTTACGTTGCTTTAATAGCTCCGCAGACAACGGACCGGCGGCTATAGTAACTTCCGCCACCGTGGACTTTCGAATCCGGTTGAAGATTCTCCAGTTCCTGGTACTCAATCCGACATTTTGGGCCTCAGCTAGGCATCACATACAAACGTATATTCTTCCCATATTCAGTGTTTTTAGATTGCCTGCGGAATGAAAAAAATATAAATGATTTTCACTTTTTTTCTTTTCTCGCCCTCTAGCGGTCAATGTTAATATTTGCTAGTCACATCACTCACAAGAATGAACTGCAATTTTCACTTTTATTTATGCTGCAAAAATTTAGCTTTGCAAAAGTGGAAAGAAACCACCACATTGCAGCCACTCAGCATACTTATGAATGATTCATGCTTCCGGTGTAAAAAAAAAGGATATATAGGAGAGTTTTTTCGAAAAAAAAAAAAAATGTTATATAAGCAGGTACTTACATGTATATATACATGGGAACCTGAAAGTAAGATACCACCAAAAAAAATTAAACTTCTGTTCCCACCATTTTAAATATGCCATTTTTATGATAGAAACCAATTGCAGCAACATCTATCGGTATTTACAATACATTGGTGAAGTACTTTACATGAGTAAACGTACCCCAAGCGAAAAATTTTGTTATGATAAACTAGGTATTTGTTTGAGGGCCACGAGCGTCTTTTTGAAAGCTTCATATCTCAGAATTTGTTTCAAAAAGGCTTAACGTTAAAATACAGTGGAAGAAGGACTTGGGCAGCGGGTGAAGCCAAATAATTTAAATTAATACCATGAGCCCAGAATCGTACCAAGATAGTTAAGAACACGTGTCCAATAAGTTCCCAATAGATGGCGCTGTGTCATGCCAGGTTTATCGTAAATTTTAAATTTGATAATTCGATTTTTTCTTCAAAATTTTATTAAATGATTTATGCAAGTGTACGACAAAGGGAGAGACGAAACTAGCGGGTGGAGGGTGTGATATTCAAGAAAGTTCAATCTGGTAGGCATGCGGCTAGCGTCTTTATCATTAAAACTGTAACAACAGTTGAGATGGAGAGTGGAAAAGGAGGGACTGCTTTCCATTTCAGCAATGTCAGGTTGATATAAGACTTCTAAATCGCAGCGGTTGTGATCAGTGACTGTGACTAAACATGATCAAAGCCGCAGTTCACAATCATGCTGACTAATGATCACAATCTCAGAACAACAACGGCTCTAGCACTGCGATGCACCACAAAGCCGAATATGTAGCTCTATATGAAGGTAACGGCAACACGTTTTGTCATTTAGTGGCAGACTATGTCATAGGTTCATTGGTTTATATGACAGCTAATTTTGGGACCATAGCTGGAATTTCGTTAGTAATTGTTTTTTTTTCCAAGCTATTGCTGCGATATAGTGGGATTTTCAGACGATGGGGAAAATGAAAGGATACAGAAAACCGAGATTTTGTAATCCACCAATAAATTGTGTGGGCGCCGTGGTGCGGTGGTAGTTTCCCACGCCGAGGGTCCTGGGTTCAAGCACCGAGCAAAAACATAAAAAATGTAGACACATTTTTTCTAACCGGAGTCGCTCGTTAGCAGTGATTTCCAAAATACTCCCAGAGTTTATCTGCCATGAAAAACTTTTCATTGAATATTCATCGGCCTTGCAGTTGCCGTTCCGAGTTGCGATAAAAATTGTAAAAGGATCATGACGAAAATTGAATGAGAAGCTCGACCTAAATCTCCTGGGAGGTAAATTGCGCCAGGTATTTTTTTAATAATACACTACAATTTTTGGACAGGTAGGCCTTACGTCTAAAGTTCTCTCAAACGCATTTGTTTCTGTCAATTCATATTTTGACTGAAGATTTTATTATGGAAAACTATGAGATTCATTTCACGTCAGTCTGTAGGGAAATAAGTCATAAAATCACTTTATGCTAAGTTTCCCCTCCTTTGAAGCTAAGCTTGTGTATCGCTTGAGCTCACAAAGGGTCATCTATTATACTTTAGAGAGTATACGTTTGGTGGTCATCCCAAAAAAGACTGACTATTGTGTGTCAACCGCTTCCCAGTGTAAAATTCAGAACAGTCATCCACTCGAGAGATTAGTGGTCGGAAGTGGTTAAGAAGCGACCTTCTTAAATTATTAAGTTCACCATATTTAAATGATGATTGCGGTTTTGATGGAGTTGACGGCCTTCGAATCAAAATCCTGAAAAACTCTTCTTGCTGTAGCTGCATGTAGGATGACGAGGTGCAGTTATTGAGAGACTTCATGCTTCATAGTCCAATTTTACCAGGGCAAAGAGAAAGTATTTCTGTCTGATAGGATATCCGAAGGTATCGATATCGACTTTATTGTAGACCTATTCTTATTGAAATCGTTGTCGGCAACTGTGCTCTAAATAGCTATAGTCTACGTTCCGGTTATATTACGCGGTATCACGGCTGACCTTAATGCTGTCCAAATCGGCTTCCCCTGCCGGGGTGGCTACCACTCAAATTTACCTAGCTCAAATCATTGAAACATACTGGCCTATCTTGACGGCTTAGTCTTCTGGTGATACTTCCACATTGAGCTAGTTATTCGGTTCGAAAGACCAACAAATATTCCTACTCTATAGAAGTTTTAATATTTGAATACGGTCTTATGTTCATGTAAATATATATGTGGCTAAATTAACAAATGCGACGAAAAAAGTGCAGCTAACTAGAGTTTGCCAGTGAGTCCGAGAATACGAATGTGTGATGCGGTCATACGGCATTAGTCTAAAGCCCTTGACTCTTCCGGAAAAAAACCACTAGCAAACAGAATGAAAGAAAAGCAAATCAAAAGAAGTGTGTAAGTGATTGTTAAGAAGATGTGTTTGAGTGTACAAAAAAATTGTACAGAAGCCGCTTTATTTTCTGGAATTTTTGCACAAACACACATTTGTGGATGTTGTTGTATCTGCAAAATATATTTTTACTCTCATGAAATTGCTCACCTCACAGTTAAACCTGTTGTGCGTAAAAAAAAGTCCACCACACAGGCAATCTAAAATGCAGACTAAGAAGCTGTTTATACTCAGCTGAGCAGAGCTCACAGAGTATATTAATTTTGTTCGCATAACGGTAATCCGTAACGGCATAAACTAATCGAGATAGATAAAATGATCTGGGCGAAGAAAGAAATTCATTTAGCCATGTCCGTCTGTCCGTCCGTCCGTCCGTAAACACGATAACTTGAGTAAATTTTGAGGTATCTTGATGAAATTTGGTATGCTGATTCCTGGGCACTCATCTCAGATCGCTATTTAAAATGGACGTAATCGGATCATAACCACGCCCACTTTTTCCATATCGAAAATTTTTAAAAACTGAAAAAGTACGATAATTCATTACCCAAGACGGCTAAAGCGATGAAACTTGGTAGGTGGGTTGACCTTATGACGTGGAATTGAAAATTAGTAAAATTTTGTACAATGGGCGTGGCAACGCCCACTTTTAAAAGAAGGTAATCTAAAAGTTTTGCAAGCTGTAATTTGGCAGTCGTTGAAGATATCATGATGCAATTTGGCAGGAACGTTACTCCTATTCCTGTATGTGTGCTAAATAAAAATTAGCAAAATCGGATTACCAACACGTCCACTTTTTAAAAAAAATTTTTTTAAATTCAAATTTTAGCAAAAAATGTTATATCTTTACAGTAAATAAGTAAAATATGTCAACATTCAACTCCAGTAATGATATAGTGCAACAAATTAGAAAAATAAAAGAAAATTTCAAAATGGGCGTGGCGCCGCCCTTTTTCATTTAATTTGTCTAGAATACTTTTAATGCCATAAGTCGAACAAAAATTTACCAATCCTTGTGAGATTTGGTAGGTGCATAGATTCTATGACGATAACTGTTTTCTGTGAAAATGGGCGAAATCGGTTGAAGCCACGCCCAGTTTTTATACACAGTCGACCGTCTGTCTTTCCGCTCGGCCGTTAACACGATAACTTAGTTCACGTACTTATCTGAACTCACTTTATCTTGGAATAAAAAATGGCCGAAATCCGACTATGACCACGCCCACTTTTTCGATATCGAAAATTACCAAATATGAAAAAAATACAATAATTCTGTACGAAATATTAAAAAAGAGATGAAACATGGTAATTGGATTGGTTTATTGACGCAAAATATAACTTTAGAAAAAACTTTGTAAAATGGGTGTGACACCTACCATATTAAGTAGAATAAAATGAAAAAGTTCTGCAGGGCGAAATCAACAGCCCTTGGAATATTGGCAGGAATACTGTTCGTGGTATGACATATATAAATAAATTAGCGGTACCCGACAGAAGATGTTCTGGGTCACCCTGGTCCACATTTTGGTCGATATCTCGAAAACGCCTTCATATATACAACTAACCTGCCTTTCAAAACCCTCATTAATACTTTCCATTTGATACCCATATCATACAAACACACTCCAGGGTTACCCTAGGTTCATTTTGCTAAATGGTGATTTTCCATTATTTTGTCTCCAAAGCTCTCAGCTGAGTATGTAATGTTCGGTTACACCCGAACTTAGCCTTCCTTACTTGTTATTGTTGGTTTTGTTTGGCTGTCCTTTTTCACTCTGTTGCTTTATTATTATAGATATTGATTGTTGTAGTTGTTTTGCTGTTGCTCTATGCATTCGTATGCCTTTTTTCCGTAAGTGGTTGTAGTAGCGGTACTTACAGATGCAAGTTCCAGTGCAGACTATCAGAAAAGTTAAAAGGCTATATCACTGAGAATGATGAGTCTAAAGTGGTCACATTTAAGTGATCGACTCATAGAGGAAGTGAATGGTATAACAAGACAGAAGGCAATCAATTTTCAAATGGGAATATAAGCCACAGGTCACGTGCCAGAAACACTTTTTATTTGATCAATAAAGTAGGTACAAGATGTACTTGATCCAACACTTGCCAATCAACCTTACATACAACAAAAACGTCTGTATTTATTTCAAATGTTTATATGTTTGGTTGTAGTTATTAGGTGCAACAGTTGGATTTGCATACCACTGTCAATTTAACCCTCTTCGTTTTGGGGCTTTTATGCTCGATTGGCCTTGGGATTCATTGAGGTTGCAATCCAATTAAAATAGAAATCTGTTTGGGATGTCGAGCATTTGTCGCTTTTTACTTATGTGGATTTTACAGACAGACTCATCTCCTTTTTTGGCGGACTTGAATGTGTATAGATATGTGATATCATAAAGGTTCTTATTGCACTAAATCTTGATCCTCCTGCCTTGAAAATTCCGATGAATCGCGAGGGTTGAAACCACAGATCTTATTTTGGGCTTTTTCCTTAATACGATGAATTCACTTTCGTGGAAGTTGACAATAAACCATCCTCTTCGTGGTAGTGCTTCACTACAGCCCTCGAATTAGAGGTTAAAGCATTCTGTTCGGAGTAATGCAGTCCAATTCGTTCGAAGGTTGGCATATAGTTTACTCTTAGTCCGCCCACAAGGTTAAACGGCCTTTTTAGTTGTTCTAACCTAAGCATGAATTTATGAAAGACTCTTCTGCGGCAGGTCAAAGAAAAGGTTGATCACATCCCAAAATTGTGACCATTGAATAAAAACGTGGAGTAAATAAATGATTGACATAAAGAGTGCAAAAAGCAGATGCCTATCCTTTGTTGATAATAGTTGATAATTGAAAGAGTGGGTCTGTGTTCCCTCTTATATTAGAAATGTTTGAAACTGCGTTAGGCTATGCTGACCGATGTCATCTTATCTAGAGTAAATGTCATCAATACTTGTGTTACAACAAGTTTGAGATTTTGTAAGGATCTCAAATATAAGGCAGTCGTTAATTGCCATATATCAAAAGTAATTTTTGGCTTTTCCCGCTGGTCGGGGTAACCAGAGATTACTTCAAAGAAGCACAAATGTTACAGTAAATGCCTCCTACCATTGCACAGTGTTTCGTGTAGAACAAGCTAGCTGGACAAAATTATTTTACGAGATTTTCCGTTTCATATGCAGTCATTTATTACAACTACGTAATTTTTTTCAGCCATATGTTCTTTTTTTTTTATTTTTTTCCAAAATTTTACTTCATATGCATACATTTGCTTATTTCATATACAGTAACTCATGTGAATAAGTGACATAGATCCAAAAAAATTTAAAGGACTTAGGAATATTACTTTATTGTACTTAAATTGAATGGAATACAAATCTCAATACTCTAAAAAATTCTAAAAATTCGGAAAAAAAATTAAAATTTTTTATGAAAATTCGTCGAATTTTTTAAATATAATTTAGTTTTTGTTATAGATCGTGACAAATTTTCTTATGGGAAATTAGTTAAAATAAATTTGCGAAAGCGACAATTGTAAGAATTATCCAAAAAGGGGTGTCTACTTATTTATGTGAGTGACTGTACATATGTACATACATATTTTGTATTTATTTGAGTATTTATCCTGGCACTACAATTTTTACAAAATTATTTTATAGTACCAGTCAGGAATGTAAAAGTGAATTACAATAATAATAATAACAATGTAAATAATTAAATTAATTGTGTGAAAATTACTTATTACAAAAACTTAAAAGCAAATTATCATACAGAGCAGAAAAGACAATAGATTTAAATTAAATAAAACCTGATCCAACAAAAAGTTATAGCGTAGGTTACCTTTTATAATTATGTTATTATTCGCTATCATCACTTTCATTCGATGAGTCACTTGTGGAATAGTCATGAGCATCAGCAACACTACTGTGAAAGCTTGAAACAACTGGGGTATTTATTGACTCCTCAACATTATCGGGGGACAGTCAATTTAAGATTTCTGAAGTCAGACTTTTAAATTTTTTCTTAGGTATTCCCCTAAAACTGTTAACTAAAGGATCCGATGTTATAAGCAACATATTCATAAGATCTCTATTCGTGGCTTCACGCGACTGCTTTTGTGTGTTATCATCCCTGAATCGTCTCAAATCTTTGTTACGGGCTTCCTGTGCTTCCCAGAAAGTTGACCAATAGGTAAAATTGCTGATTCTATAATATCAGTACTATGCACTAAGATTTTATGAACTGTAACAGGCATATTAAACCATGGATAGAGATCTATGTATAGTTTTTTAGTCTCGACCGCAGACTTTTCAAATCTTTGGATATTTATATTGTACCCAGATGCTAATGCGCGAAGGAGAGTGTCGAATCTTTTGATGAGCGTTACATCCAATCCCGTAATCTCAGCACAAGCCTCAGAATTTTCGAAAAACCTACGAGCAGTGTTGCCGTAATTGGTATTGCCGAAACCTGGCTTTGGTTTATCTACTATCAATCCAAGTACACTTTTAAATTTATTCTGTATTTCGTTGGAACGTAGCTTAACACCCTCTTTATCTGCCTCATTCCTAAGCTGCCATTTTTTTTACTTCGAGGCGATAACTTATGTGAAGCAAGCATTCAAAACATCTTATCCATGTATGGAGAGTAGACAAACCAAAACCAAGATTATCTCGGTTAGACGTAAAGTCCCGTAACTCTATATTCATATCTTTTGGAGTGGCACCACAAATTTAATACTTTTGTGCGGAAGGAATTTCAGTCAAAGCATTGCAAACTTTTCCGTCAATCATTGTTAGAAGCATATTGTGATTTACGAAAACTTCGTATTCTTCGATCATGTACTTTGTTGGCAACAACGCACTTATTTCCTATAAAACTTTGTTCGTTTCAAAAACAATAAAATCTTTTGTTTCTTTAGAAAAAATAAATTTAACTGGACGACAATACATGGTAGAAGAAGGTCGAGGATTCTGCCAAACAATGTTACCTTTTTCATTCTGTAATTGAAGAGGAACGAAAGAAAATATAAACAAAAACTCATCAGTGTCAGAACTGCATGTAAACTTTTGCTTATATGTGCTATGTCCAGAGTTTCCATCGCAACCCCACTTGCTGATTAAAGTACACGTCAAGTTTGTAGGTAATAAACTAACAAAAACTTCTTGATTTGCTAAAACTAAACGCTCAACAATTTTATCTAATACGGACTGGATTTTAATTTCCGCACGTGTTTCACCCACATCAATTTCATTTGGATAGCATTCTGCCTTAACTTTTGTTAGACTATAAAATGATGGATAAACCTGCCTTGATGCTCCACTTCCGAGTCGTTTTGTACCCATGAGTCGTCGACTTGCTATCTACGTAGTATGCTAAAGCTTCTACATTGCTCAAGGATCTTGCATCTAGCTCCCATGTCATCTTTTTGCCGGATATTTGAGTGGTTTCATGTGATTTTTTTATAATGGTAGCAACATTTCTGTTGCCAGACATACGCGTTGATACTTCTGCCGCATAAAGTAACTCACCAGGACTTCTAAATTGCAAGAGGTCATCCACTCGACGCCGTTTGTTTTTTTCACTGCAGCTAACAAAGTCCTTCTTTCATCTTCCGGGGCCGGGGTTACCTGAAGAAGTGGTTGGTTGGTCTGATGGCAACTTTGAATCCACCTTTATTGTAAATGTGAAGTCTGGACCCGAAAGCCACTCCGAGTTTTTATTCAAAAATCGCTCCTTATGCCTTCCAGAAGTATTCCACTTTTGATCCAGCTTCGACGAATATGCCGATATTTCTAAGCTTAAACTTTTTATCGAATACTCGGCTGCTTCGCTTAAATCGTACTTAAGTACAACAAAACTCAATAATTCTTTATATCTGGTTTCCTTCGAATGTTGAACCCAAATGTCAAGAAACTCCTTTCTTGGTACGGTTATAACTAAACTGCTTTGTGTTGTTGATTTTCCGACAGGGTGAATAGTTGATGATTGTTGTGCTGCCATCTTAAGTGTCGTTGATCGTTCTGATTTGTTATCAGTTGTGCAGTATATATATTACATTCAGGTATTGGCGTAGATGCTACCAAATGGGGTTGTTTTGTGTAGCGTTCCTGTGTGGTTATACCTGCATTAGGATTGCTTTGTATGTACCTGTTTTTATGCCTTGGTGACTGGTGCGGTAGGTTGTGGCAGGTTGAAGTCAGTGATCTTCGCCTTTTTGCTTTTGGTGTGCTCTTGTTGACCTTGTGCGTTTATTTTTGTGCGTTTTATGGCTACGTGTTTGTTCCCTGTACCTGAGAATTGGTTTTCCCGTTTGTAGATCAGCTTTAAAGGTTCAAATATCTCGTCGGAGCTGGTACGTACATACATCCTATTTTATATGTAGAGATAACTAAATCTACAAAAAAAAAAAAAAATTAGAAGTAGATGTGCAAAGAATTTGCAATGTTTTTTTCTTTCGACTATTAGAGAATACTTGCGACTATAACATATGTGAAATTTAGCCCGGACGTCCGCGGATGTATGTAACTTTTTTGTCCCTAAATTTAAAAATATAGAGAAAAATACCTTTTCTTCTTAATAACGGAATGTTAAATATATTGAAAATACTCTAATTGTGAAAGAATTACTATTAAAAAATTTTACTTACCATCGAGCTTAGAATCCATCAAAAAAATTATATAAAAGTGTTCACTTAAAAGAAATATGAAGCTTAATATTCAGCAAGAATTTTGCAAATTAATCAATGCATTTTACGGCCACTCCTGCCTTCTTACTTCAATTACTCAATATATATGAGTAAAAATATCGAAAAAAAAGCAAAAATCCCGTTATTTTGTTTTTTTCTTTCATTTCTCATTACACTTTTCTTGGAATAAGAACTTTGTTTTTGTCCAGCTAGCTTGTTCTACACGAAACACTGGTGGGGGGAAGAAGATGTATTAAAAAAACGTTTGCTTCGTTGGATAGTTCAAAGAATTCTGATTTATTTACAAAAATATCTTATTTTATATACACTTTTCTTATCCTAGTTTTCTTATAATTTGTTGTTGTATACATAAATATTTACAGAGGTTCATTTTGCTACATATCTATGTATGTGTGTGTGTGAATGGGTTATCTTTGTTTGTATAGGTCGCTCAATTGCTAAAATACGGTTTCTAATAGTGGACTGTATTTGAAATCTGTTAATTACTATTATCTTGTAAATAAGCAAAAATGTTCAAGGTTGCTTGAATAATCTGGGATTAATGAAGTTATATCTTTTATAGATGACGTCAGTGTAGTTATTCATAGCGAACGGACATTTCAATCATGATGTGTTGCCCCTTAATTGGGAACCAGGTTTCTTATTATTCCTGGTGATCAGAGCGGGTTGTTTACATCTACTTATACTTTATTAAAATTGTGCAACTTTATATTGTATCTGATGAACCCTAGCATTAGAACATGTTACAGTGAAATATTTATGATTGGAATAGAATAGTAATGGAATTCAAGGTGGAGTTGCCTTGCAAGCGGATGCCATTATCCTCAAAATGGTGGAAGCTTGTTTAGACTCCATATCATACCAAGATAAAACTCTGTGATTCAAACACCCAATGGGGTTGAGTCTTCCAATGCGGGTACTCACATTAAAGCATATTGAATAATTGCACTCAAAGCTTAAGGGTCGACCAGGTATTTGTCGCCTGTGAGTAAATAATAATGTGCAATCATCCTGTACCCGCGTTATGCCCCGCGTTTGTAACCGGCCACATAAAAACAAGCCTTCTGTGCTGCAGAGAAAGTGCGTACAGAGAAATAAGGAAATTTTGTCATCGGGAAGCTGCCTGACGATATAATCGCAGATGGGGCTTTTCTTTCACTGCGTACCTCCACAAAATCAGCCTTCATAAAATCACATATAAGCTTCACTCTCGCCCAAATTCGACAAATTGTATGGAACATAGCAATGCGTAACAAGTGTTCCCTTGGATTGAGTAGGTGATTCAAAAGAAAATTGCTTTCAAGACGATAAATGAACATCAGGTTATAAGTTTCTCATTATACCCGTTTCGATGGGCTACTCGGAGGCATGCACAGCGTGGAGAGAGAGGATCGATTGTTATTTTGAGTATTTGAGAGAAAATTTGCCTGGAAGATGAATGGTTAGGCTACTTTTGCTATATCTTGTTTAGAAATTGAATTAAGACATTATGGCCAAAAAGTGTTCCCATCGATTACCCTGCTTTGTGGTACAGAAAAGGACGTTTGACACTCCCAATCATGATCAGTTACGGCGCAATAACGTGAAGCTTAGCAGCCAAGATCGCTTTGGGAACTGAGCTCAAATAACTGATGGTATTTTGACATAATTGTCGAATCCAGTTCGTTCGAATAAGGACTGTCGGTTTTTGAAAAATTCGGATAAAAGCTGATTGTGACCAGTAAATAGCTTCTTCGGCCGAATTTTGCCCCGATTGTACCCCTTTAAAACCAGAGGGTTACAGAGCGATATGTGGGAAGAGGAGAGAAACTATCTGTGAGGAGAGCAAATTTAAATAGTTCATATAAGAAAAATAAGTAATTCCAGATATTTGTTATTTGATTCGGATTGACCAACTTCGGCAGAGCCGGCAAATTTTATATCGAGCTCCAGTTTTAAACGAAAAAAAAAAAATAAAATCAATCAAGCTTACCTGTTTTGACTCGATTGATTAATGCAACTAGATCGACCATATTGCAATAGATGCACAGCATGTCTACAGGGGTTTAGATTAAGCACGATTCGAGGCCTTAACATCGAGTTCGATTAAATAAGGTTTCATTCCCTGTTTCAAACCTAAACTATATGAAATTGAATTTTGTTTGTCTTTGTTATAATCGCAAGTAAATTTAAATCTCAATTGCAGAGTCATCATGCTACTTTCCTAAAATAAGTACATCACATATACGCACACACTTGCGTATGTACATGACCGGCATGATTGCTGATATTGAAACAGCTGGTGCTGCTACCATTTTCCAAATTGTCTGTCAGGTGAAAGCTGTACGATTGTTGTCTTACCTTATATAAAATCTTTTAAAATATGATCTTTATTTCTTTATCTTTAGCTTTTGTACGTAGCCCCATTTGTTAGGCTAACTATACCCATGCCAATTTGGTTCAAATACGTGTAAACCTACACATACATACAACAAGTATGTGAAATTTGGTTTGTTACGTTTATTTTGTTCTTCACAATTTACAGATCCACTGACATACATCTATATAAAATCTTTCCACTTACTTACGTTCCCATTTGTTGGATTTTTGTTGCGAGTTCCTTGGAAAATATATATTGTTCGTACCTATTTATGTATGTATATGGGGTATTCCATCCCATTTCGACCAATTTTGACCCGACCCCTTTAGAATTGGCTGAAAGTTTTTCTTCTTTTTTTAGCTTACGAAATACGTTTTTCAGAAGTTTTTTAAATGTTTTCATCCAACTCAAAAAAAGTTATGAATTTTAAAAAAACACCGTTTTTGTTTTCAAAATGCTATAACTTTTTCAAAAATTGATCGTTTGGGATCTTTTTTTTTAAATTTGTTTTTAAATGTAATTTTCGGAAAAAATTCAAAAAATTTTTTAAGGTTTTTTTTTTTTTTTGTAATTTTTCAGTTTTTCGAGATTTTTCGAATTTCGCCCTTTTTTCTCACAAAAAACTTCAATCAATTCTGCAATCATCCCCACTAATCCCGGAGTGGGCCGAAATTTTTTTTTTTTTTTATTTAAATGAAAAAAAAAACTTTAAAATTTGTTTGGTATTTTTTCCGAAAAGTCCATTTAAAAAAATATTTTTTAGAAAAAAAAATGATCCCAAACGGTCAAAAAACACCGTTTTTTTCAAAATATTTAAAACTTATTTTGAGTTGGAAAACGGTGTTTTTTTCAAAATGCTATAACTTTTTCAAAAATTGACCGTTTGGGATAATTTTTTTTTTTAAATATGGTTTTAAATGTACTTTTCGGAAAAAATACAAACAAAATTTTAAAGTTTTTTTTCAATTATATACAAAAAAAAAAAAAAACTCTCGGCCCACTCCGGGATTATTTGGGATGATTGCAGAATTGATTGAAGTTTTTTATGAGAAAAAAAAACAAAAAAAGGGCGAAATTCGAAAAATCTCGAAAAACTGAATAATTACAAAAAAAAACTTTAAAAATTGTTTTAAATTTTTTCCGAAAAGTACATTTAAAAACAAATTAAAAAAAAAAAGAGCCCAAACGGTCAATTTTTGAAAAAGTTATGGCATTTTGAAAACAAAAACGGTGTTTTTTTAAAAATTCATAACTTTTTTTGAGTTGGATGAAGAAATTTGAAAAACTTCTGAAAAACGTCTTTCGTAAGCTAGGAAAAGAAGAAAAACTTTCACCCAATTCTAAAGGTGCCGGGTTCAAAATTGGTCGAAATGGGATGGAATACCCCATACAATTTAAATTGTAATTCAATTAAGGAACAAAAATTGCAGTAAGTAGCATTGGGTTAGAGCCCAATGGGAAAAACGATTTCAACATATTTTTCAAAACTGTTTGTTTAAAGCTGAGCTTTCACAGAAAAATCAAAAAATAGTAGTTAAAGTTTGAGCTTTAGCAAAAAGTCAAATCATAGTTAAAAAAATGTGATATAATTGGTTTTTTTTACTTTTAACATAATAGTTAAATGTTGACTTTTTACTATAACATTCGGCGGCCGGCGTGATCTGGTGGTAGCGTACTCCACCTTTACACCAAATTCCTGGGTTCACTCTCCGTACAACGCAACATCAAAAGAGACAAGGTTTTTCAGTTAGAAAAAAAATGTTTATAAGCGGGGTCGCCCATCCGCAGTGTTTGGAAAACACGCCGAGTGTACTTCTGCCATGAAATGCTCCTCAGTGAAAAATATATCTGCCTTGCAGATGCCGAAATGAAAAGAGAAATTAATAAAACATATTGCCCACCCGCTTGATTCCTGCTTTTTTGCAATAATTTTCGTTCATCCTTTCTTATAAGAAAAAAAATTTATGTATCCATCACTTTCTCTCTGGGTAAGAGCTTCGCATTTATATACACATACAGTAGCGAACAAGAAAATAGCTGTGGCAATTTTTATAAAACTTCGCCAAATTAATTGTTCTTCTTTTATTAACGATATTACGTATAAGAATAAATGTCTATGACTTTTGTAACTGAATGTTAGGTTAGATTGAACTGGCCGGTCCGTGAGGACCTCACATAGACTGAATGAGTCAATAAATGTTATCAGATGTTTGCTCAACGACCAAACTGCAAAATCCTATCAAAAATCAGGACACGTGTTATAAAATATCTTCGTTCTCTTGCAAAATGCAAGATACTTTCTAGAACTTATGGTGCTGCTTCAAGATCTAATAGCTGTGCCACTTCCAGGAGCTGGAGACTTATCATTGCAATCTCAGGGTACAAGCACAAGACGTGCTATTAAGTCATACTTCCTACATCTGCTTTCTCTGCCAAGGTCTAATTTAAAAGCACGTGATGCCAGAGGACAGTGCAGAGTCAGAATTCCCATCGCAAGTCTACAGTCCCCTCTTATCAATGATAAGAGGAACTTTGTTAATCTAAGTTTGTAGAGGTCACAGGTTGTGCAGGCCACATAATCTTCGCCACTTTGCAGCCCGGCGCTTGGTTTCATGCCTTTCCTGCTTAGTTGATCATTTGCAGCCTTCTTTTAATTTCGTTACTTGATCTTTGTAGCTTGAACTATGCAAACCAATCACACAAATGGTTTCGAAAATATTCAAAAATTCGAACAAAAAATTTACGAAAATTTCGAACTTTTAATTTTGAGCTTTTAGCGAAGGTTGTTTTAAATTTTATTCCATACAAAGCTTAGTTTTTTGGAGAAGTGACATAAGGTCAATCGCCATAACGTCAATTGACCTCTTGACCACTTCAAATGACCATAAAATCTATTGCAGTCATGACCTTATGAAATGGTCACTACGTCAAAATTCAATTAACTATACTGCCAACGATATCAAATACACTGGATCACAAATTCCAACTTTTTTCTGCACCAGAGACGTCATTACGAAATCTCTATGTAAAACCACCCCCTGATTCCGAAAATCAAGGTGATTTTTAATTATGTGGTAACGTTTTTGAGATATATACGAGTTACCGTTATTTCAAAAAAAAAACAAAAAAAAAAAAAAAATATATTTGGGTCCACTTAATAATATATATCTCAAGAACGAATTGAGATATTCCAAAATGATTTAAAGCTTTCAAAAGGCAATGAAATTTGCTATATACAACACTTTATGCTAGACCCTGCAGATTCAAAGATAACGAACAATCATTACGAATTTTTTTAATTTTTTTGTGTAAAAATATAAAAAAATTTGTAGTTTGCGAGGAAGGATCTTGAAAACATTTTATTTTTTTTGCAGATTTTTTTTCCTTTCTGAGCTCTGTTTTATTACAAAAAAAATAAGCTTTCATTCAACAAAATCGATGGGCTAATACAAAACTTATAAGCATTCAAGTAAATATATCCATTTAATACTTAAGTACCCTACTGGGGAGCGTAAAGTTTGCCTGTTTTAGAAAATTTTACCTCGCAAAATCCTGCAAAATGTTAAAAAATCCTGCATAGGTAAAATCCTGGTTTTCTAAAATTTTGCTTGTCCAAAATCCTGGTTTTCCAAAATTCTGCTTTTGCTAAATCCGGCTTGGCAAATTCTGCTTTTACTGTACTTACCCTTTAGATAAACTTTCTGAACAACGAAATGAACCTAAATACGCAGCGAAAGTATTCAAACTCATACACAGCGATTTTATAAATCAAATAAACTTTATTCGTAATATGGTTTTGTATATATATGTGTGTACGTATCTAAATATTTTAGTCTAGTAAATTGAAATATTTTTTGCAACTCTCTTCAAATAACTTGGTTGATTTAATTCATTCCTTTTTTAATATCTCTTCGTAGTTGCTTGTTTTTTTTAATTATTTTTCTTTTCTTTCTTATTATTTCTCCATTTTTCCTTCTTTGTATTTGAGTTTTCGCATAAATAAGCTCCTTTTGTAAATTTTATACGAGTTTATAAAATTGTGAGGTATTTTCACCTACAATGACTTTTAGTCTACGATGTATAACGGTATGTCTAGTTCCAGCAATTCGTCAATGAACATGTGTACATACATACATATGTATGTTCATATGGGTGGAATAATAAAATAAACAAGTAGGGAAGGCTAAGTTCGGGTGCAACCGAACATTACATACTCAGTTGAGAGCTATGGAGACAAAATAAGGAAAATCACCATGTAGGAAAATGAACCTAGGGAACCCTGGAATGTGGTTGTATGACATGTGTATCAAATGGAAGGTATTAAAGAGTATTTTAAGAGAGAGTAGGCCATAGTTCTATGGATGGACGCCATTTAGGGATATCGCCATAAAGGTGGACCAGGGCTGACTCTAGAATTTGTTTGTACGATATGGGTATCAAACGAAAAGTGTTACTGAGCATTTTAAGAGGGAGTGGGCAATAGGTCTATAGGTGGACGCCTTTTCGAAATGTCGCCATTAGGGTGGGCCAGGGTGACTCTAGAATGTGTTTGTATGATATGGGTATCAAATGAAAGATGGTAATGAGTATTTTAAAAGGGAGTAATCCTTAGTTCTATAGGTGGACGCCTTTTCGAGATATCGCCATAAAGGTGGACCAAGGGTGACTCTAGAATGTTTGTACGATATGGGTATCAAACGAAAGGTGTTACTGAGCATTTTAAGAGGGAGTGGGCATTAGGTCTATAAGTGGACGCCTTTTCGAGATATCGTCATTAGGGTGGGCCAGGGGTGACTCTAGAATGTGTTTGTACGATATGGGTATCAAACGAAAGGTGTTACTGAGCATTTTAAGAGGGAGTGGGCATTAGGTCTATTGGTGGACGTCTTTTCGAGATAACGCCATTAGTGTGGGCCAGGAGTGACTCTATAATGTTTGTACGATATGGGTATCAAACGAAAGGTGTTACTGAGCATTTTAAGAGTGAGTGGGCATTAGGTCTATAGGTGGACGCCTTTTCGAGATATCGCCATTAGGGTGGGCCAGGGGTGACTCTAGAATGTGTTTGTACGATATGGGTATCAAATGAAAGGTGGTAATGAGTATTTTAAAAGGGAGTAATCCTTAGTTCTATATGTGGACGCCTTTTCGAGATATCGCCATAAAGGTGGACCAAGGGTGACTCTAGAATGTTTGTACGATATGGGTATCAAACGAAAGGTGTTACTGAGCATTTTAAGAGGGAGTGGGCATTAGGTCTATAGGTGGACGCCTTTTAGAGATATCGCCATTAGGGTGGGCCAGGGTGACTCTAGAATGTGTTTGTACGATATGGGTATTAAATGAAAGGTGGTAATGAGTATTTTAAAACGGAGTAATCCTTAGTTCTATAGGTGGACGCCTTTTCGAGATATCGCCATAAAGGTGGACCAAGGGTGACTCTAGAATGTTTGTACGATATGGGTATCAAACGAAAGGTGTTACTGAGCATTTTAAGAGGGAGTGGGCATTAGGTCTATAGGTGGACGCCTTTTGGAGATATCGCCATTAGGGTGGGCCAGGGGTGACTCTAGAATGTTTGTACGATATGGGTATCAAACGAAATGTGTTACTGAACATTTTAAGAGGGAGTGGGCATTAGGTCTATAGGTGGAGGCCTTTTCGAGACATCGCCAATAGGGTGGGCCAGGGGTGACTCTAGAATGTTTGTACGATATGGGTATCAAACGAAAGGTGTTACTGAGCATTTTAAGAGGGAGTGGACATTAGGTCTATAGGTGGACGCCTTTTCGATATATCGCCATTAGGGTGGGCCAGAGGTGACTCTAGAATGTATGTACGATATGGGTATCAAACGAAAGGTGTTACTGAGCATTTTAAGAGGGAGTGGGCATTAGGTCTATAGGTGGACGCCTTTTCGAGATATCGCCATTAGGGTGGGCCAGGGGTGACTCTAGAATGTGTTTGTACGATATGGATATCAAATTAAAGGTATTAATGAGGGTTTTAAAAGCGAGTGGCCCTTAGATGTATATGTGAAGGTGTTCTCGCGATATCGACCAAAATGTGGACCAGGTGATCCAGAAAATCATCTGTCGGGTACTGCTAATTTATTTATATATGCAATACCACTAACAGTATTCCTGCCAAGATTCCAAGGGCTGTTGATTTCGCCTTGTAGAACTTTTTCATTTTCTTCTACTTAATATGGTAGGTGTCACACCCATTTTACAAAGTTTTTTCCAAAGTTATATTTTGCGTCAATAAACCAATCCAGTTACCATGTTTCAGCCCTTTTTTCGTATTTGGTATAGAATTATGGCATTTTTTTCATTTTTCGTTATTTTCGATATCGATAAAGTGGGCGTGGTTATGGTCGGATTTCGGCCATTTTTTATACCAAGATAAAGTGAGTTCAGATAAGTAGGTGGGCTAAGTTTAGTAAAGATATATAGTTGTTTGCTCAAGTTATTGTGTTAACGGCCGAGCGGAAGGACAGACGGTGGACTGTGTATAAAAACTGGGCGTGGCTTCCACCGATTTCGCCCATTTTCACAGAGAACAGTTACCGCCATAGAATCTATGTCCCTACCAAATTTGAGAAGGATTGGTAAATTTTTGTTCGACTTATGGCATTAAAAGTATTCTAGACAAACTAAATGAAACTGGGCGGAGCCACGCCCATTTTGAAATTTTCTTTTATTTTTGTATTTTGTTGCATCATATCATTACAGGAGTTGAATTTTGACTTAATTTACTTATATACAGTAAAGATATTAAATTTTTTGTTAAAATTTGAATTTAAAAAAAAAATTTTTTAAAAAGTGGGCGTGTTCTTCATCCAATTTTGCTAATTTTTATTTAGCACATATATAGTAATAGTAGTAGCGTTCCTGCCAAATTTCATCATGATATCTTCAACGACTGCCAAATTACAGCTTGCAAAACTTTTAAATTACCTTCTTGTAAAAGTGGGCGGTGCCACGCCCATTGTCCAAAATCTTACTAATTTTCTATTCTGTGTCATAACGTCAACCCATCTGCCAAGTTTCATCGCTTTAACCGCCTTTGGCAATGAATTATCGCATTTTTTCCGTTTTTCGAAATTTTCGATATCGAAAAAGTGGGCGTGGTTATAGTCCGATATCGTTGATTTTAAATAGCGATCTGAGATGAGTGCCCAGGAATCTACATACCAAATTTCATCAAGATATCTCAAAATTTACTCAAGTTATCGTGTTAACGGACGGACGGACGGACGGACGGACGGACATGGCTCAATCAAATTTTTTTTCGATCCTGATTATTTTGATATATGGAAGTCTATATCTATCTCGATTCCTTTATATATGTACAACCAACCGTTATCCAATCAAACTTAATATACTCTGTGAGCTCTGCTCAACTGAGTATAAAAATAATGTGTCCACAGTGTTGTGCGCACTTTTCAAAGTAATGACATGTCCACTTTAACATTATTTATATTACATTTAAATACAGAATTTTTTAATTCGGGATTCTGAGAAGCAGAATTTTAAAAAATCAGGATTTTAAAAAAGTAGGATTTTAAAAAAACAGGATTTTAAAAAAACAGGACTTTAAAAAGCAGGACTTTAAAAAATCAGGATTTTAAAAAAGCAGGACTTTAAAAAAGCAGGATTTAAAAAAAACAGGATTTTAAAAAACCAGGATTTTAAAAAGCAGGACTTTATAAAATCAGGATTTTAAAAAAGCAGGACTTTAAAAAAGCAGGATTTAAAAAAAAACAGGATTTTAAAAAGCAGGATTTTTCTTTCGGGATTTTGCAAAAACAGGATTTCTTTACAAACCCCCCTGCTGGTACATACGTGTTATTATTCGTATACCAGTTGTTGTATGCACAGTTTATAAAAATTTGTATTACCTTTTAAAAGCTTTAAACCGTTTTGGAATTTCTCAATTCGTTCTTGAGATATATATGATTAAGTGGACCCAATTTTTTTTTTTTTGAAAAACGGTAATTCGTAGATATCTCAAAAACGTTACCACAGAATTAAAAATAACCTTGATTTTCGGAATCAGGGGGTGACTTTACATAGGAATTTCATAATGGCGCCTCTGATTTATTTTGGCTGTAAGCCAGTGATATCTACACATTTTATTGACACGTATTGTCGTACATAAGGGTGGTCCACGTTAAATAATCAATTGCGGCAAAAGACAAAACAAGTTATCTCTAAGCAGAAAAATCTAATTTCATTTTTGCAATAAACTTACATACATTTACACACTCGGCGCTGAATCATCCCCCTTCTCTAATGTTCTCATATCGGCTGTTCTCACGTGTTCACTTCATTTCTCTATACTTTCCTGTAGATAAACCTTTTCTGTGTATATGAGTGTTGTTATATATTTGCATTCACGATGAATTTGTTACATAATTTCAGCTACCAGTAAACGTTTATATCAAAAAACTTTACAAATCTATGCAAAATTTTGTACAAATTTAAATTTATTTAGAAGTTTTTAAAAAGTTGCTTGTCCATGTTCTCCAATAATGTCATATTTGCCCGTCGGCTGCGACTTTCTGGGCAAATCACTCATTAGACAAAAATAATCATTTTACAGCTTTCAACTTAACGGGACATTTATTAGGGATATCTATTTTCTGATAAGTATATATTTAATCATTTTGAACTTATGTTGACGCTATGGCCATTCGGTATTTCTGACATCGTCATAGAGTCAACTCATATTTTTTCAAGCGGCCAGAAGGTAACTTTTTTTCATTCCTTCGAGTATTGAAATGTTTACCACCTGTGGCCATAAGGTCAATTGAATTTATGACCGTGGACCTTATTTCATGACCCCGCATTTTTTTTTATAGAAGAAAGTCTGCAACACCCTGCACAAATAAAACTGTCAATGATTAATACGTGTTTGGAAAGACATATGGGTGGTATTTTATTGGACGAAAATTGAATGAGCTAGTAAACTGTATTCTTAATCAGGGAACTCAAAAAAAAATGTTCGAAATGTTCGTAATATTTTCTCGAATCTTCGAATTTTTTTGAAAGCATTTTTGAGTTCGATTTGCATAGCTTCAGTTGTAAAATTCAAGATAATTTTTCTTAAGCTATCAAAAAAAGAAAAAAAGAGAAACTCGAAAAAAATTGCCACTGCTTTTTACGTGCTCGCTGCTGTACATACATGTATGTATGTAAATATATGAAAGCAAACAGCTTTGAATTTCGATGTGTTCAGCACTTTATCGTAAATTAAATTGCAAATCAAATTAAGAAAATTAAATTTTACTTATTATGTGGTGATGCTTCGCGGATTTGTTAGTTGAGGTTGCGTTTTTTTGTCATACGTGACTCGACATTCATTGTTGAGCTGATTCAAATTACAGAGAACGACATATAACTCACAAAATGTACTTAACTGTGCAATAGCTTATTGATATATTTTGTGTAAATTGAAAAGTGCAGTAATGGCTTATTCTAATTTTCTTAAATTAACTGTTTGCTCACATACATGCCAGTTAGACATATATAAAACAAATCTGTAATGACAGAAAGCACGTTGTAAACTATTTAATTTAGGTAATGTGCCATATCCTACATGCAAAAGCATATAAACTAGTACAAATTTTGCTCGTAATTTGTAAACAAAAAACATTAAGCCAACAAGTTTACTGAACACATTCCTCGACATAAAAATTTATGTAAAACTACTAAATACTTCCATTTAAGCTACTTTTCTCGATTCACGGTTACTTAAGTTGTTGAATTTAATTTCTTCAGCAAAGAAAAAAAAAACCAACTCCCACCATCGACGTTTAGCACTAAAGGTATGCATTTTATAATTCATATTTCTACAAAACCATTTTGATATCTACGCATCGTTTCACCTGCTGAATATTAATCGCTTGGAAATATCTTTAGCGGATGGCATTTATCAGATCGACCAAAGTCACGCAAACTATGGCGCACATCCAAGTGCAAGAACGATGACTTCAATAATTTTGTGCTACATTCGCTCTCACTTCAACGTGTTTATGTTCGCTCAATGGTTGTCACTTTATTATGTTACACGCCCACTCCTAAATTGTCCATTTATTGTCCCTGACATGCTTGTCGAATTCATAGTCGTCCAATAAAATTCTAACTAACGGCCGGCGCGCCACTTTCACTCTCCTTATCATCAATTGTGTCCTGGTTCATCATTCACTGATTGTTACCCTCATCCCACCTAGTCTACGTCGTCGTTCTCTTTCGTGACCATCATGACGCTCGAATTTTGTAAATTCACTGTTAATCCATAAATCTATCTACCGTCCACCGATTTTGTTATTTATTTGCGTTTCGTTTTTTGGTGAGTTTTCTGCTTACGGAGCGTTTAACTGATTGCTATTCATAGCTATTTTGTGTTGTTGTTGTTGCTATTTTGTTATTGTAATGTTTTTTGTTATTACTTTATTCTTTGGTTTGTCTCCGATGAGTATTTTGTTTCTTTGTTATATTTTGGCACTTTTTTGTTGTTGTCTATTTTGTTTACTTGGGCTTAATACTTAAAACTGCAAGTACTTAGTTATTTTGATGGAGTGAAGTATTTTCAATGGCTCTACAATCTAAAACAGATGCGTGCCTATTTGTATTTTTCTTTGTTAAATATTTTATTTGTTGGGTAGGGGCGTAACTTGAGTGCATTTATTTTGGTTTTTACAACTTTGTTGATCTACAGCTGCTCTTATTCATTTCGAGTATTTTTTGTGACGTGGGAATTTTGGTGGGGCTCCAGTGTAAGCGTTCACGTTCAAATGAGGCATTTCATGCCAACTCAACCTACCAATGAATTTTCATTTTATTTGAATAGTTTTTTTCAACACGTTTACATTGGCTTCCTTTGTATGCTTGTACGTAGTCAGTTCATTATAAGCCGGTGTTAAGCTCATTAATTCATAAATATAAGTATAAACTGAACACACCATTAAACAAACATACTTAAATATGTACAACTGAGCCCGAGTTTACAAAGCTTCTCATTCGCAACGAAGAAGAACTTTACAAAAACAAATCTACATGGCACGCAAATTAATATAGAGACAAAATGTCTCAATTGTGTTGTTAGTGTAGAAATGAGAAAAACTGAATTAAGCATGAAAACAAATACCAGCAGGATGGCCTAGTGGTTAAAGGCTATTGCAGTTTAACCATGTGACTCACGGTTCGAATACCGGTGAAACCTTTGATAACATTACAAAATTGCCTGATGATGGTTACGTTGGCGGTTTTCGAAATGGGTCCATCGCAATATGCCAGTAAATATTTCTTTCTTTTCAGTTTCTCTTAGAAAAACATAATAATTGAAATTCAATTATTATAAGCCGGTGTTAAGCTCATGAATTCTTAAATTTTTATTTCTAATTTTATGTTTATTAATTAAATGTTTTGCAAGTAGATGTGATTTTTGCATACGATATTTTACCTCTTTTGTATAATTTTCAACATTATAAATTGGATCTATATTTTCCTCCTTTAACTCATTTGGCAAAGTACCTTTTCTACCAAATACTAATTCAAAAGGTGTTAATAGATTATCAAAAACAGTACTTGTTGTTGTATTATGCAAAAATGTAAAATATTTTAAATAAACGTCCCATTCGTGAAATAAATCGTCAAGGTAAGCTCTTAAATATTCGTTAAATACACGATGATTCCTTTCAATAGTACCAACAGTTTCATGATGATAAGATGTTGAAAAAGTATGCTCTATTTTCAAAAATTTAGTCAATTCCGCAAAAATTTCATTTTTAAATTCTGTACCTAAATCTGATTTAATAGATTTCATTATTCGATAAATTAAAATAAAACTTTCAAAAATTGCAGATGCAACTTTTTTTGCATTCTTATCTGGAATAGAATAGTATTACCATTGAATCTAAAATTGTTATTATATTCAAAATTATTATTACCTCTAAAATTACCGCGAAAACTATTAGATCTTATCGGACGTGACCGATACGCTAACACCTGCCGCTCTCTTACCTCCTGTTCACACTCAATATTCAATTTAGCAAAAACATCCTTAGAATCCTTTAAAGTTGTTGATGCAAGGAAAGACTTCATCATATCTGAACGGCTGTTCAACCTACAAACAGTAACAGTTTGCTCAACCGCCATCTCATGAGCTTTTGCTGTGTCATACCTTCAATAATCAACGAGAGTTCTAGCGAATCAGAAAGATCTTCTACTTGTTTTGAAAAATCAGCAAAATTATTATTGTTTACCCTTAAGGCTGCAATTTTACCCGCAACAACCTTTGAATTATCTTGCCTAATTCTGCTACGTAATGCATCTTTAATCTGGCTAATCGAATCTATTTGCGTTGATAGAGCTTCGCGAGCTTTGCCTTCGAGTTTCGACTTTAAAAATGCTATAAGTGTAGGAGTTAAAGATGCATCAGTTAAATCTTCTATTAAATCAATTTTATCTATAAACTAGGCGAGTGATAACGGATCACCGCTATAGTTTTTTCGAATAATCGAGGCACAAGTAATAATGAATGATTTCTTTTGCTCAAGTGTTGCCATATTTAAATCGTTAAAATTTGAAGTATTATTAGAAGTAAAGTTAGAATTAGAATTTGAAGTTACGTCAAAATTAGAAATAGAACTAGAAGATGAAGTTTGTGTAGAATGATTTGTATTATCAAACCCTAAAAAGTCTTCAAATAAAGAACCTCTAGCAGCACTAAATTCTATTGCGGCATTTGGGATGTATGTGGACTATTATAATCGCACATGTAAAAGAAAAACAAAACAAAATCAAACTGTTATATCTAAATTGAATTTTGAAACTGTAATATTGAAAGAATTTCCGTGTAATTTATTGTAAGAAAATAAATTTGCAAAATCTAAAAATATAATTCCAAAAACCTTCATATACATATACGACTACATTTCACGAATGCACCACTTTCTATAAAACTTCTCAATTAATTATTGCACTACGGACGCACCGTTTTTAGTCAAATTGTTTATTTATTGTTGAATAATGGACGCACCATTTTTAATCAAATTTAAAATTTCGTACCCAATTGCTTTAAGGTGAATATCTCATATTCACATAACAGAATGTTTTAAAGAGTGCCAAACTCTGGCCAATTGTCACTATGCCAAACATATATTTATATAGTGTAATACATATATGATATAATGTAAGATTTGAATATTTAAAAAAAAAATTTTTTTTTTTTAATTTTTATTTAATCAAAGTGCGTATTGTGATACATAAATTACAATTAAAAACAAATGTTAATTAATACAAATTCATTGTAACAACAAAAACAAAAAAATATTTTTTTATAAAATTTACATATTTAACCACATATTTCGCACTATGTGCGCTTTACCAAATGCTGAATTAGTTGTTAATGTGTTGTAGCGATACAATTTTTTGTTGATACTTTTGTTGCTTTTCTGTTGTCAATGCAGAATCTGTTGCTGACCTTGTTGTGGAGATACAATTTGTTGTTGATACTTTTCATTTACATCCTTCCTTCCTTTTTCGTTTATTATCTGTTGTTGTTAATGCTCTGCTGCTTTCTTTCTCTGCTCTGCTTCTATAAGCGCACCACATTTGTTAAAACACAATATTATTTTTAGCATGTACATATGTAAATATGTAAACTTATTTTGCCACACCGCTATTATTACAAGTTACTGTTATTACGGATAAATAATGATGATAATATATATTTTAAAAATAAGTTCATTTTCTTTCTTTTTTTTATTTTTTTACGTCGTTTGAAAGTTTATTTAGTTACATATTAATTTGAACACTTTTTATTGGTAAAAGTTTTTTTTTTTTCAGTTTTATTGCATGAATATACAAACGCAAAACAATCATGTTCAATTAACGATGATATTCAGTGTTGTACATAAAATCTTATATCACCACACCAAATGTACATTGCACATCAATTCATCATTTTACCATTTTTTAATTTTTACATTTTTAATTCGTAAATGAATAGTTTAAAGGATCCACATATTTATATGCTTAAAAATTTCCCTTTCAAATATTTGCCATTCTTGGCCGCCCTTGTAGGGCTCCGGCCCACGGTCGCCATATGAAGACTCCATAAAAGGAATGTCTTCTTACGTGCATTTATGCACCAATACACACACATGTAACGTTTTAATTGAATAACACACATACACGTATTTTTAGTAAATTTTTATATTAATATTTTATTTAACAAATAAAATATGTTTTAAAATTTGTTAGTTAGTTTTTATATAAGATGGACACGCTTAATTCCGTTCGATCAAATTCAAATTCCAAAACTAATCGAATTATTTTTTCACCTCGTCTACTATGCATTTAAAAAATTCAAATATTTTCAATTGCATACTAAGCTCAATACACACAAGTGCGCAACGTAGAAGTGTATTATACCGCTTTTATGGACACTTTGTGGTTCAAATACGAACTGGCCATACCATATTGGGCAACAAGTACTCAAAAACTACTTTTTCGAATAAGTATAATTTGGAGGCTGATCGGAATAATGAACGAAAGTGACAAAAACAAAACTCGGCAAATGACGGAAGGTTTGAGGAGTGATGTGCAGTGATAAGGCGGGTTTGGAAATAATGTTATTTTTCAAATTTCAAATAGAAAAGCGGATAGAAGAAATTACATTATTTCATATTTGAATACGGAAAAGTATTACTTGTGAGCAAAAGAATATGTGTCTGAAAATATATTTAATATTTGACTTTTTTGAAGAAAAGTCAACAAACAACTTCTAAAAATTGAATTTTAATATAAAAGTCAAAATTATTTTTTTATACTCAGTTGAGCAGAGCTCACAGAGTATATTAAGTTTGATTGGATAACGGTTGATTGTACAGGTATAAAGGAATCGAGATAGATATATACTTGCATATATCAAAATCATCAGGATCGAAAAAAAAATTTGATTGAGCCATGTCCGTCCGTCCGTCCGTCCGTCCGCCCGTTAACACGATAACTTGAATACATTTTGAGGTATCTTAATGAAATTTGGTATGTAGGTTCCTGAGCACTCATCTCAGATCGCTATTTAAAATGAACGATATCGGACTATAACCACGCCCACTTTTTCGATATCGAAAATTTCGAAAAACCGAAAAAGTGCGGTAATTCATTACCAAAGACAGATAAAGCAATGAAACTTGGTAGGTGGGTTGAACTTATGACGCAGTATAGAAAATAAGTAAAATTTTGGACAATGGGCGTGGAACCGCCCACTTTTAAAAGCAGGTAATTTAAAATTTTTGCAAGCTGTAATTTGGCAGTCGTTGACGATATCATGATGAAAATTGGCAGGAACGTTACTCCTATTACTATATGTACGCTTAATAAAAATTAACGAAATGGGAGAAGGACCACGCCCACTTAAAAAAAAAATTTTTTTAAAGTAAAATTTTAACAAAAAATTTAATATCTTTACAATATATAAGTAAATTATGTCAACATTCAACTCCAGTAATGATGTGGTGCAACAAAATACAAAAATAAAAGAAAATTTCAAAATGGGTGTGGCTCCGCCATTTTTCATTTAATTTGTCTAGGGTACTTTTAACGCCATAAGTCGAACAAAAATTTACCAATACTTTTGAAATTTGGCAGGGCATAGATTTTATGACGCTAACTGTTTTCTGTGAAAATGGGCGATATCGGTTGAAGCCACGCCTAGTTTTTATACACAGTCGTCCGTCTGTCCTTCCGCATGGCCCTTAACACGACAACTTGAGCAAAAATCGATATATCTTTACTAAACTCAGTTCACGTACTCACCTAAAGTCACTTTATCTTGGTATAAAAATGGCCGAAATCGGACTATGACCATGCCCACTTTTTCGATATCGAAAATTACGAAAAACGAAAAAAATGCCATAATTCTATATCAAATACGAAAAAAGGGATGAAACATGGTATTTGGATTAGTTTATTGACGCAAAATATAACTTTAGAAAAAAACTTTGTAAAATAGGTGTGACGCCTACCATATTAAGAAGAATGAAATGAAAAAGTTCTTCAGGGCGAAATAAAAAACTCTTGAAATCTTGGCAGGAATACTGTTCGTGGTATTACATATTTAATAAATAAATTAGCGGTATCCGACAAATGATGTTCTGGGTCACCCTGGTCCACATTTTGGTCGATATCTGGAAAACGCCTTCACATATATGTACAACTACCACCACTCCCTTTTGAAAGCCTCATTAAAATCTTTAATTTGATACCCATATCGTACAAACACATTCTAGAGTCACCATTCCAAACCCTCCCAATAATACCCTTTCACATAAAACAATAAATGAATTATTTGTATATGAACATCAAGAGAATGGTTTGATTGTTTTCGGGATCATTTCGGGACTATTCCGTGAATCAGAATTATTTCTGAACCAATTTTATAATCATTCCAGCACTCTTTCGAGATTGCTTTCTGGACTATTTCCAAATCATTACATTACTATTTCGGGATTATTTACGTAATCGTTTTTGTCCATTACGGGATGGTTCCGAGAATTTTTAGATCACATGAGGATCATTTTGAAGTATTTCGGATTTGCTTTCGGGATAATTTTAGGAGTGTTCGCGAGATCTATTCAGTAGCCCGAATCATTTCGGATTTGTTTTCAGAAGTGTGGATCAGCGTTCTCACAGAAACAAAAATTATTTTACCATATAATATTTAAAACGCAATATGTTTTTGCTAAAGTATGCATAGTAGAATAGAAGTCGGGCTGTCGTAAAACCAAATTGAACAGGATATGATGGACACTTTTTTGAATGTGCATCGAAGAGATACATTTTTTGTTCAAGCTTTTCGGAATACAAATACTACACCCCACTAATGTTATGCACTTTTCACAGCGTTTTAATTATGAATGAAATTAATATTATTATAAGCCACAGGCAAACTATTAAAAAAAATGAGCATTTCAAAATATTTTCATACAGTGCACAACATTTCTCGACCTCAACCGCAATGCGCAGCGCAAGTTTTAAATTTTATGCACACATAATTTTCCAACTAAAAGCAGGAGTAATATTTTATCATGCGCATATTCTTATTAACCACAATTTTCAATTTAATTCAAGCATATAGCAAATTTACCACACATGGGACCGAAAAATGGATTAAATATGATGTGAGCGGCATTTGACAATGAAAATCACGCAAACGCATTTTACTAAAATATTAGTAAAGTCCACATTACATTTATCAAATTGTAACTAATTTGAAAGTGTTCATGCAAAAAGTTTGCGACTAGTCTGTGAGGAGAGTCATCCCAGCTGGTTATTTATAGGATATGCACTAGTCCCCAACTAGATCTCTTTAGATACACTTTACATTTTTTTCTATGAATTTGCATTTTCTTATGATTTGTTCAGAGGAACGAGAACAGTTAGTCGCATTTTCGCACTGACAACCCTGCATTCATCCTCGACTAAGCATGTACCAAAGGCACATATAAACAATAACAAGAATTGAGTAATCTTAACTCGCACTATAAGCATTACATTCTAAATACATGAATTTGCTTAAGTTTACAACTGGGCGTTGTTGTATTAGAGCTTTTGTGTGAATGGGTTTGGTTGAATGAAAACATAAATCTCGCGTAGTAAATGTTCATAAATTAGTTTCGTGCTATTGTATTTGCTGTTGACCAACAACCAAGCACTTTTATATGTATTCACATATAATGCATGGATCGTCGGCAGTGTTAGAACTACTGAAGCATTAATGACAACGCAAAACTGAGAGCTTTTGAATTTTAGAACTATGGGAAGAAACTCTCCCGCTCATAATCAAACAGTAAATTATAGTACACACAATCTTGCTTATGTAAACTCTGTTTTCTTTTTCACTGATGGAAAATATCAATATTTAGCTTATATCTGTGTCCAAAAGTGATGACAACTAAGATTGGGTCAAAAATGAGTTATAATCAGCGTTATGTTCACCATGCTTATACCGATTTTCATACACGAATTCACTGCAAATCCTCTTATTTGCAACCTTCTGCTAAGTTCGAATCGCTAAACTGTTGAATAAATAACTGCAATATTTAATAATGCAAAATGGCCTTTATTAGACTACTTTCAAAATAAATAACTGTACTATATCTCGACAGATAGCGTGCTGATTGATAGCTTAAATGAAACTAACTCTTTTGATTTTGAATAATCACTTACGAACCAACATAAGGCCGACAACCACTGACAAAGGTCTTTTCAACGACGTCGCTGTTATGTGGAAAATAAAGTCATTACAGAGCTGCGAATTTCCGTGAGAGGATGGCATCTATCCAGCCTTTTTGCAGTAGTAAGAGAGTTTGATCCCACAACTAACCAATATTATGAGGCATGGTCTCGCACTGACGTATATCCCGATGGTGTAGAGAAGAGCGAAAGAGGTCTTCCTACCTGTGGTGGCTAAAAAGGACTACCCCTGACCGAAGTCTTTAGGCCAATGCTTGACATCTTTCGCTCTGAAGGACATAAAGAAGATCAGACGACGAGATCCAAAACTCTCGGGTCAGCAAAAAGTCATTGAGTGCGGAGAGTTGGTGTCATGCGTGTTTTTGGATATAGAGGGGGCCTTTGACAACACGGCCCATGAAAAGGTGAATCGGGCGCTTGAAAGAAGAGAGGTTCAACAGCCAGTCCGAATATGGATAAATGCCCTGCTACTTACGGGAATTGCCAAAACTTCAATTGGGGGATGGCGCCGTGCAGCTTAGTACCAAGATTGTATGGAGCATATGCGGACGATATCGTCATACCGGCCTGAAAGTTTAATGTGGCCACATAAATCGTTCCCGAGATGGTCGGGCTAGTACCTTAATGGTGCTGTGGTACCGGAGCGTACCGGATCTGTATCCGGCAAAGGACCATCACATCGATAACACTCCCCAAAGCCTTCGGGGAGCAACCTTATCGCTACAACAACAACAACAACAACATATCGTCATGTAAGAGACAAATTTGCGAACACTCTTTGTGAGAAAATATAAAGGGTATTGATGTTGACAAAGAAATGATGTACAGATGCATTGCAGAAAAATCCTGGGGATGCAGCCCCAAGATGCTAAGATTGATGTACACCATGATAGCGAGACCCATTGGCTAATAAACAAGATTTTTTCGAATGGGTCGACTAAGAAGCTAATCAAAGAGATAACCCTGTACAAAATTTCAAAAAAATGGCATCATGAATACCTTGTTTAGAATAAGATGGAAAGAAGACTAAGAAAAGGACGGTTTCATTCTAAATTTCGTCTGAACACACCAAAAAAAAATTGAAATTGGTCAAGTCGGTTAGGAAAAGTTCAACGACATAGACAGGCGCAATTTGTATATTATTGCCAATTTTAATAAGCAATTGCATCTTTTTAGAAATAACTCCTTAATTGCTTGATTGCACGCAAATTTACTACCATTGCTTTGAAGTTCTAACGCCTGCCATTTGCAATTCTATTCAGCACGAACTAAAGCTGCACATTCGAACAGAACATTGGATCTAGTCAAAGTTATTAATAATGCCTTTTCGCTGCTGTCAAATTTGTTTCAATCTAATTTCGTTTTCGGCAAAACAAATCACAAAGTACCTCAGTGTGTATTTATGTATTAGCTATTTACTCTTTAAATTAGATTGAAGTAAAGCGTAAGCACAGATCATATCTTTAGCTCTGCATGTATCTTCGTATATGTTTTATCACATGTAGTTGATTACCCCTTAAACTTTCAATAAATCTCTGAAGTGTGTGCTGCTGGCATCTTTCTATAGCTCTAATTTTTGTTAGGGTTTATATTGAAAGTGTGCTGTTATTGTTGTTTGCTAAGAGTGTAAAGAGAAAGCTGCAAGACAGCTGTCAAATAAATGTTGAAAATGTTTTAACAATAAGAAAAGGAGTATGGCATACCATCGACGATATGAGTGAAATACTTTTGTATGAAGCATTTTCTGACCCAGCCAAGCAAGCGTGGACAGCACAGAAAAGTCTGGAACGGTATCCTTGTAAGGCATTTTTGGGTCAAATGAAGCTTTTTTCATGTTAAATGAAACTTTTTATTATATTTATTAGATTATGTAAATCTCTTCAAAGCCCTTTGCGCCGGGATTGGGGTTTCAAATGAAATAAAACTTTTTCAAGTGAAACTGGTTTCGTTTCAAATGGTACTTTTTTCAAATCAAATGCAGCTTTGTTCATTGCAAGTCAAATTAGTTTTTTTTCAAAACAAATGCATTTTTTCCAACTCAAATAAAACTTCGAAACCTTTTTCAAATAGAATGAAACTTTTTTATTTCAAATCAAATGGATTTTTTTTCAAATCAAATCAAAAATTTTTGGCGTAAATTAAACTTTTTTCAAATCAAATGAAACATTTTTCAGTGAGTATATTAACAGTCCTTGAGAGTCCCTGAAATCAAAAGCAAAAGGTCATTTATTATTTCTGCTTTTGTCGTTGGTAAATATTACGTCCATACTCGAACAAAATCGTCCAAATTTTAGTACTACTTTAGGACCATTTTAAAAGCCAACCGAGGAGTAAGACACGCCCATGTGGATTTTTATTGAAGCCCTTGGTTGGCTGGATTGAACGTGTTACAAAATATAAGTGATGATGGAGATTGTGCGCTTAACTAGAAGTTGTTGGCGCACTGCTGTCGTCACAACAAACGCTGCACATCGTGAAGCACTTTCTTGGAATTTCACACATGGGCACTGATCTATGGACATTTCTCACTGAATGGTAAAGAATTTCAAAATATTTTAGCTTGCTTACTGTAATTGGTATAAATGAGTTTTACTATGTGTTCAAAGTAGGGACAAATGCAAGCAAATATTTAAAATTTTCTCTTCTGCACATTTTTAGATGTTTATATGTGCATATATGTATGTATGTATGTGTGAGTATAAATGCTTGTTATGCGAAATTTATCGCCATGGTACTCATTTATCAAAATGTCATCTCCAAAACTATTAAAGAGGGCTTCCATTAACCAAAAGCGCTGAAATGTATTGACGGTTTTCCACACACCACTAAACTTCCACTGGCATATAACGTTTGATTTCTTTTTAAATAAATTGCTGCCAATTTTGTGGCATTTCAACAAGAATTCTATACCGCAGACATTTTTATTTATTAACTAAAAACCGAAGCAGAAGAACCATTTAATTTTCCATGGATTATATTTACCCGCGCACGTTTGGTGAAATTAAAATGCCCGGGTTAATTTGTTAATTAAATAATTTAATTGTTAGTTAAATAATTTAATATAATATGCTAAATGAAACGGTTTATTCAACAATTTACGAGGCCAAATAGTATTACATATATTTTTCATTTACTCTCATGTGGTACATGAAATTACGCTCATATTGGATGACGTCTGCAATAACTGAAACGTTTTCATTTCAAACACTACATGAGCTCATAATAAGCATAAATGAAATGAAATGAAAATGAAATGAAATATTTGTAAAAGGCCTCTAAGAATATTTTGGTATGAGTCTCTAAAGAGCATCAAAAGCTTGAGATTATTACCAGAAGAAGCTACCAATATAACTTCAAAACAGCTATCAAAAACCTTTAAAAGGCGAGCCAAATTTCGTTTTTGTTTATCAGATTCCGAATAATCTCTTATATGACTCCATTCAGATCATCCGCTATGTGAGAGTTTTTTAACTTTCGATGCAGGGAAAAATCTCACCTATGCTTGCTATGCTATGCAGAACTTGGGTTGTGTGTCTCCTATTGGAGTATTTTTATCTCGGTTTTTGTTTTTGTATATGAATGGGATATTGCTCTGGAGCGCTTTGGCATTTCATAACTTCTTGGCATCGCGTAAAATTTGTTTTAGAGATCACATCCGGATCTTTTCAGCAAATTGAATTTGTATATGTTCGTATGTACATATGTATATAAGATAGAAAAATGGGATACATAAATTGCTTTATTGGCGTTACAGCAAATTATTTCTGTATAAATTTCCTTCTAATTGCACGTTATAGTGCACGAAATTTTCATAAATTCAAGCATATTAATGACTAGGACCTTTTCGCAGGGTCCGTTTGATTCTTGAACTAGACAAAAGCATTTGAACAACCCAAGCTTATGGTCTCTCTGATTAGGCACGATTGCCATATTGGACCTTTTAAGGTGCTTCCTATTCCACCATAGATGATTGAATATTACGCTTGATCCAAAACGTTCGTTAATTGAAAATTAAAAGTTGACAAAAAATTCACGCGTTTTAACAAACTTCATGAATAATGATATTCTAAATTGCATTTTGACCTGTTAAAGCAACTTAGAATATCAGTTTGTCTACATTATTTGCAGAAACTCTGGTGAAAAAACTCCAAAATTTCAACTGGTTTGCTAGACTTAGATCGGGTGCGAGTTTGCCAAAATTGCTTTCTTGGTTGAGATAAAATTTAAATCTCTGGAAAATGTCAGTAAAAAAAAAAAAACACAATTGTTAGTTTTTGTTGAGCAGACTTTTCAATCAAAATACAAGTATTCAATTTTCAAAAACAAAACAAGAATTTATTTTGTATTGTACTTTTATTTTGTTCTTTTGTTCATTCTTAACCATTAACAACATTAACACGCATGAGTTTGTATCTACATATGTAGAGCTGATATGAAATGAAAATATATACATACATACATCCATATATACCTATAAATGTACTCTCGAACTTAAATAACGCTGGTGAATGCGGCTTTTTTAACTATTCGACCTAATCAACGTGTACATATTCGTATGTATGTCAGAATAATTAACCGTCACACCGCGATTCATTCGCAATATCCCTTCGCGGTATCCGACGCTTAATGTGATGTGGTGAAAGTCCCACTCAAAGCAAGTGTGTTCGTACAGTTGACAGCGAACAACCACACGAACTGCAATTTTAACCTCTTAATTTGTTGGTACATCTTTAAATTTCATAACGCGCCCAAAGAACTATAATTTCAACAAAAAATGAAAAGTTCAAAATTTGTGTGAAGTTTGCTAGAACTCCCAACTTTTCGAATGCTGTTTTGAAGTTAGGTTGCTTAGTTTCAGTTATTAACTCCAAGTAAATTTTTTCCAAAATTACAGAAAATAAAGAAAAAATTTTTTTTTTGAAGAAATTTGTTTGGCAACTCCATTACTATTTTCGTGTTCGGTGCTATGTATTCAGATGTGCTCTCTAAAATGTCATTGCCATGCAAATGTTAAATTACAACAGCTTTGTAAAAATATTTGCTAAGCTTTTTATGAATTTAGGATATGTATCTGAGACACAAGGTTGGGATTTTCCTTTTGTATATCCAATTTTAGTTTTTAATTGCTTCAAATTTTAAATTTCTACACCTTTCATAATTTGGTAGTTTGTTTTGCATACGAATTTTCTCCAACCAGGCAAATTAAGGTAAAAAGTGCATGAAGTATAGAAAATGTATAAAAGAAATTTTAATAATTATTTCGTTTTATTATTTGAGGCAAGAGAAAATTTCGATTAAATAATGAAAGTTAACAGAAACGAGGTTCGTAGTGAAATAGCTAAAAAACAAAATTTGTTTGACTGGTACAAAAATGCTTGGCGCGCTTGCTGTTGCGTTTGAACAAACACCAAACAATTGCAAAGCCTGCGTTGTACTCCAGCACCTGCGTGTATATATGTAAAAAATTAAAAGAATGTGTATGAGTATGTACTTGAAGTATACGAGAAAATCTTCAACAAAGTATGCTTCACGCAATAATACAAAAAATACAAGAATGAGTGCTTGTGCGAGTGTGCGTGACAAGAGTGTGCGGGGCGATAGAGCGGCCACCAGTGCGTATGAGCAACATAAAACTTTGTGTAACAATTCAAGAGGGACTTTGTGACTTTGTGTGTGTTAAGTGCAGGATGAATGGGTGCTAGCTTGTAGGTATGAATGTGCTAATGGTGGTTGCATAATACACATGAATGATTTTTTACGGTCAGTTATGGTCGGCGGCATCACAACACCAATAACTACAACAACAAAAAAGCTGCAGCAGCAAGGAATGCGATTAGCAAACAATAGCACAAGGAATGCCGCACAAAGAATTGCGTAAAAAATGAATTAAACGTACAAAGAGTTGGAAAAGGAAAAAGTTCTATGCTTTTGTGCGTTCACTTGTTTGATGTTTTACATTTATTTAGGTTTGTGAATGTGTAAATTTCACAAGTTTATTGTGCACAACCCCTTCACAACCACAAATAATAAAAAATATAATTATTTTGCGTAAAAAAATCGCTTGGAAATAAACTTCGTTCTTTACCGCTTCAAATACTTTGGAAACTTTATGTCGCAGAAATTATTATCAGCTTTTGTGCAGTTGTGAACATTAAAGTGCGTGCTAAGATATATAGCTTATACATACATACATACATATAATGCTATCGGATTTTCTTTGTTCTTTGTATACAACTAAATTTAAAAAAGCTGCTTACCTTATCCATACAACAACAAATCGTGATTTAAAATTATGGAAGTGTGCACATTCATGCAGGACTTAAATAGTGGGCTTCGCATTTTTTGAATAACTGACTGTGATTTATTGAGAAATGGTTTGTAGCAAACAAAATTTTGAATGTTTATCACTGATTTAGTGTTTGTGCTTTCAATGTTCAAAATACTTCTTATTTTATAATTTTGAACACTTTAAGAAGATTAGATTAGAAGATGGGCTTCAAAAAGCGCCATAAATACTCAATGACAGAGTGTTGGATTGGAGCCCCATGGACATTTCGTTTCTTAGAAGACGTCCAGTCCTCATTTGTTTTTTCTTGTCTTTCACACTTTTTCATCTTTTCGAGAATTTTGATAAACTTTTATTAGTAATACAACAACAAAAAAGTCTATGAAGTACTTCCCTTAAAAGTTCAATTTGTTACGCTGATAAAATTTGTTCAAAAAACTTTACAGAAATTCAGTGATAATAAAATATTTACACATTCGCATTCGGTATTCATTGCAAATTGAAAATATATATATATATATATACATAGCTACGTATTTTACTTAGTTATAGCTCTTGTAGTTCATATTTTTCACATTCTTTTATTACGTTATTTTGCCAAACAATATATAAGTAATGAGCATCCCAATAATCGCTGAGTCTACAAACTTCGAAGCCCCTACAGCACTTCAAGGCACAATTTATCCACATCTTTCTCTGTTGCTCACTTTCTTTGTTGCTGAATTTCTTAGTTTCAATAATTTCTTGTTATTTTATATCCAACCATAAATTTTCTCTTTTCAATTATTAGAATACGTGACTTATATAACTTGGTTGTGCAAACACTCTGACAAATGTATATCCACTACTGTTCTTCACAAATTTTTAAACCATATCAGCAAGAAAAAGTCCTTTCTTCGCCGAATTATTTTGGATCAACTTGTATTTCAATGTTTCAAAGAATTCTAGTTGGATAACTGTTTTTATTTTGTGTTTTGTAGTTGTAAAGTTTGGTTTCTCTATTTTTCGGTTACTTTGTTACATAAATAGTGTATGACTTTGTTGTCATTGTTTGGTTTAGTTTGTTTTGTAATTCCATAAGCGTGACTCAAATTCCGAGTCAAACTGCCTCAAGGGCGTATTGCTGACGTATTGACAAATTGTATGTGAATATCCACTATAAATGCGGTGATGAGATATTGTCTTTGCTTGTATGAGTGTTGTGTGATTTCACTTCTTTTACTTTACATATGTAAACATGCTTGTAAGCTTTCCAAACTCTTTGTCAGCTTGCTTTCTTGATTTGCCCAGACACACGTACCAACTTCAATGACATAAATATTTTTTCTTATTCACGCTTCCCATATCACTTTATTGGAGTGAGTGTTGAAAATTTACTAGTTTTGTGGCTGCTGACGAATTCTCAACTTTACAATGATTTATTTTTTTTATTCCCATTGCTAAGAAACTTCATGCGCAGTTGTATTTGCTTGTAAACATTTTTTACGGTTAGTTCAAGTGATGCAACGGCTAATAAAGCATAACCAGAAATTTTATTGCAGCAAAATAACACTGAAATTTGTTGAGTTGCTTTTAAATTACGGGCAATAATAGCCAGAGTTGAACATAACTGTTTTATTATCGCTTTTGATTTGCTTTTCTTTAAAGCTACTTTTATGATTTATAGCCAATCGTTAAATAGAGTTAATAATTTAAAAAATATATCTTAATGAATTTAAAAATTACTGAGACATGCCCAGAAAAAATAAAGGTAAGGATAAGGATAAGGATAAGGGTAAGAATAAGAATAAGGATAAGGATAAGGGTAAGAATAAGAATAAGAATAAGGATAAGGATAATAATAAGAATAAGGATAAGGATAAGTATTAGGATAAGGATAAGGATAAGGGTAAGGATAAGGATAAGGGTAAGGATAAGGATAAGGATAAGGATAAGGATAAGGATAAGGATAAGGATAAGGATAAGGATAAGGATAAGGGTAAGAATAAGAATAAGGATAAGGGTAAGAATAAGAATAAGAATAAAGATAAGGATAAGAATAAGGATAAGTATAAGGATAAGGATAAGGGTAAGGATAAGGATAAGAATAAGGATAAGGATAAGGATAAAGATAAGGATAAGGATAAGGATAACGATAAGGATAAGGACAAGTATAAGGATAACGATAAGGATAAGGACAAGTATAAGGATAACGTTAAGGATAAGGATAAGGATAATGATAACGATGGGGATACGGAAAAGGATGAGGATATGGATAAGGATAGCGATAAGGATACGGGTACGGATAAGTATAAGGATTAGGATAAGGATAAGGATAAGAAGAAGAAAAAGCCAAGAAGAATAAGAATTAAGATCAGAAAAATAAGAATAATAAGAAGAGGGGAAAAGAGTATGAAAAGGAGAAGAAACAAAATAGGAAGAATTAACCAAGAACAAGAAGAAGAAGACGGAGAGTAAGAAGAATAAGAAGGTGGAAAGTAAGAGGGAGAAGAAGAATAATAAGAAAAGGAATAAGAAGAGAAGATAACTATTTGGAATAGAAGAAGTAGGTTAGAAAGAGAGGAAGGAAAAGGAGAAAAATGAGAAAAAGACAAAAAGAAAATGAAAAGAAGATGAAAATAGGAAGAGATAAAAAAGAGGGGAAGAAGACGAAGGAGAATAGGAAACAGAAGAAAAAGAAAAAGAAGAGTGAAAGGAGAGGAAAATCAAAATAAGACGAAAAAGCGAAGAAGTCGACGACACACACATGGCGATATGACTTAAAACGGGCAGTCCTACAACGTTTAATGCATTTGCCGCTGTTGAGACTACAAAGTGTTAGTTAAATTGCCCAATAAGTGAAAACGGCTATTGCCTAACGTTAGAGCAAATTTGACATTGAAATTTCATTTGCTTACAATTTCATATTTTATTTTTTTTGCCTAGAGGCGTCTCATTAATAAGCAAATCCAAAGCGTGTGAAGCAACGGGAAATAGTTGAATTGATTGTGAAATAAATGAACACAAAATTATAGCGTCATGACTGCTTTATCGACTTCAAAACATTTAAATTAAAAATACAAATAAATTATTGGCGAGACTTACCTCTGAGGAGGTTTGGTCCAAGCTTCTCTTCCGATACGCGTCGTGCTCATTTTCATTTTCTCTACAAATTGGCAAGACGGGACCGACATATTTTCTGCCGACTCCGAACGCACTACGCATTCAAATGAATTTTTTTTGAGAAGTTTTTCATGGCAGAAATACACTCGGAGAGTTAGCCCAATCACTGCCATTGGAGCCCGTAACTTGGCTGCTCTTTAGCAAAATAATTGTAACAGCATTTCCTAAACTGCGACATTTTGGAGAAGAGTCTGAAAGTGTAATATGTGATTGATCGATGGTAATGTAGAATAAAGAAAGTAACGAAAGACCTCTACGCACGGCTCTCCATATAAGCTGTGTCGAAGCAACGCATTACGGGTATTATGATTTTGACTCGCTGTAGGTGAGTACAGAATCCTAAATAAGTGTGAGTTTGTAATACTTATTTTTCTGGAGATTAAATAGTAAGAAATAAGTGAGAAATTCTCAAATTCTAAACGGTAAAAAAGCATTGTTACTCTGCACATTTATAAAGGAGTACTTTTCCCATCCATTAGCGTTTTGATTTGATCCTTCCTTGCGCTTCATATTTAAAAAAGATGACATTTACATGCTTCCACAAGCTTCATATTTCCAATGCCAGTTTTACTTTCATTATGCATTATTTGTTTTTGTGTTATACCCAGCTGTATTTGTATACAGGGTATTATAACTTTGATTGCATAACGGTTGGTTGTACAGGTGTAAATGCATCGAGATAGATATAGCCTTCCATATATCAAAATCATCAGTATTGAAAAAAATTTGATTGAGCCATGTCCGTACGTCCGTCCGTCTGCCCTTTAACACGATAACTTGAGTAAGTATTGAGATATCTTCACCAAATTTGGTACATGAGCTTATCTGAACCCAGAATAGGTGGCTATTGAAAAAGAGCGAAATTGGATGATAACCACGCCCACTTTTAATATATATAACATTTTGGAAAACGCAAAAAACCTGATTGTTTAGTAAATGATACACCTAGAATGTTGAAATTTGACAAGTGGACTAATATTGAGACTCTTGATAAAAATTTTTAAAATGGGCGTAACACCGACCACTTGTGATAAAATCAATTTCACAAATATTATTAATAATAAATCAAAAATCATTAAACCTTTCGTAACAAAATTCGGCAGGGAGGTTGACCTTGCTATAAGGAATGATTTGACGAAAAATTAACGAAATCGGTTAAGGACCACGCCCACTTTTATATAAAAGCTTTTTAAAAGGGTCGTGGACGAAAATAATAAGCTATACCTTTGCAAAAAAGAGCTTTATCTCAATGGTATTTAATTTGTCAAGTGGATTTATAACAATAAATAGGAAAAACTTCAAATAAAAAAAAATGGGCTCGGCACCGCCCCTTTTATGACTAAGTAATTTTCTATGTTTCGGGAGCCATAACTCGAATAAAATGAGTTCAGAATAGAACCATATGTATGTGTAATATTGCGCAGCCTTGTAACACTATCAAGCATACAAGACAAAAAAACAACAGCATTTCAAATGTACAGCTGGGTATGTAATGTTCGGTTTCACCAGAACTTAGACTTCCTTACTGGTTTTCTTTTTGTTTTTATAGTTGTATTATTTTTCGACATGAACAATATTTGGAAAATAGCAATTGATTTGAAGCAGAAAGGATATGTCTGTTTGTGCATTTGTGCTGAAATTGTGTAACAAATCGTGAAAAATTAAAAGTGGCAACATGAGGGCAGAAATAAAAGAAACGACGGAGGAGTCACAGAAGGTAGAAAATTGCTAATGGCAGTTATGAAACATTTTTAAAGTGGAAGCTGGTGCTATTAAGCGAGTATTTTGATGTGCACAAGTTAATAAAATGATGATGATAAATTCTTGTGTTTCTTGATTTTAGTAGAAGTAGTTATTATTTTGATTTAGCGCAACACTTAAATTATTATTTATTAAATACAAGCATATCGAAGTTATTTTTTGTGCCTCATATTTTTGGAAATATATTCACGGCAGCAGCAATAGCTTGGCGGTTACGTGCTCGCTCGCACCGAAGGTCCGTCAAGTCCCAGCAGCGTGGAAATTATTTTGGAAAAGTTCTTCTTAGCTAGGACGTCCCTCGGCAGTGATTTAGCAAACACTCCGAGTGGATTTCTATCATGACTGGTTGATGCCGTTTAGAGATGGCATAAGACTCGACGGTCCCTAATTGGTAATTTGTAGAAAAAACGCAAAAGCAGCAAAAAATGTACTAACTTTGCCGTTGCCATTAATAATATATATAATAATAACATACTTATACAACCATGAGATAATGCAACACAGCTGACGTAAAAGGTATCCAGGTGTGCTGCTCATTTATCGGGAAGCGGCCAATTACCATAATTTACATAGCTTAACAGAGGTAGCTTTACCAGAAACAAGAAATTTCCGAGACAAGTGGTAGTGGGACTGGGGCTGCGACTGGCAATGGGACTGGGAATAAGGGATGGAAAAGAATATAAAGAACTAGAGATAATAAATATGAAGGAGGGACAAACAGACTGAGAAAACGACAAAATAAGACGAAGGTAGAGGAATAGGAACACATGAAGCATTTGAGAGAGAAGTAGAAGCTACAGAGAAAACAAAGGAGTTAAAAGATGGAAGGGAGAAAGAGACGCTGAGAGAAGGGCTAATTGAATAATAAAGGAAAGAAAAGAGAGGGGGAGGCAGATTTAAAGGTAAAAAGTTCTTAAAATATATGTAAATAGACCAAAATTGGGGCAGAACAACGTCTGCCAGATCAGGTAGTGTATTATTAGTTTAAATTATTCAAATGATGCATGTAAACAAAAGCTAAGGTTTAGAGAAAGCTTCGAAAAATCATTATGACAAGCTTTCTTTTAGAAATTTCTTATAAGCTTACATTTATAAGCTTAAAAGCAAAGAGCGCTTTCCATCATTTTACTCTTACTTCTAAAGGTTTTGTAAACATAAAATCAATGTTTTGTAATTTTGGGGTTCATTTGAGAAATCTTTTCATAAACTTACTTTACGTTTACTTTGCTTTTTGGAATATTCTACATAAAGTCTAACAGTGTGCATGAAAGCTTCGATATCATGTGGAAACGATTTTGTTGAAACTTGTTATTGATATCATTATCATTTTTGGAACTTTCTATATGAAGTACGTGATTGATGAGATGTGCTTTTCATAGCACAGTCGTTGTGTTTTTTGAGTACCAATTAATTACAGGAATTCGTATCCTATTTCTCCATAGAAAATATTTTTGAAATGCTATACTGAAAGTTCTTACAACATAAATAAAAATAAATGTAAGGCGCGATAACCTCCGAAGAGATCTAAGGCCGAGCTTCTCTTCCAATTTGCGTCGTGCTCCTCTTGATTTTCCCTATAAATTGGCCGGACGGGACCTACATGTTTTATGCCTACTCCGAGCGGCATCTGAAAGGCAGATGAGTTTTAACTGAGAGCGTTTCATGGCAGAAATACACCCGGAGCGCTTTCCAAACACTGCCGAGGGGCCACCCTGCTTGGAAAAATTGTCTTCTAATTGAAAAACCTTATTTCTAAAATTTTGATGTTGCTTTGCCCGGGGTGTGAACCCAGGGCATAAGGTGTGCTAGGAAGAGCACGCTACCATCACACCGCGGTGGTTGCCGTGTTCTTACAACAGCATGGATATATGTACATATGTAACTAAGTTTACCTAATTAACAAAAATATTTGTATGTACCATAAAATTAAGAGCATCATAATTCAGCCCTAGTATATCTGCAAATGAGTGAAAGCCATTGAAAGCAGACAACTCAATTGAGTTGCACAAACAAAAATAAATAAATAAATAAAACATTAGTAGGTAGCTGAGGGTCAATATACCAGTAATAATGAGTAATTACTTCATTGGACATGCAAGTTTATATGAACTAATGCCAAGAAAACATGAACATTTTTATTGTACTTTCATAAATTGTCTAAAGGCGTTGAAACATTGAACCCACGCAAAAACTCATCAAAGAGTCGAACCTGATTTTATTATTAAATTCTCACCAGTAAAATGAATGCAATAAGTGTTGTAATCATACATATTTATTAGAGATGGAATTTTTTAAATTTTTGAGCAACAATGTGCTTTTCGGTAGCAATCAATATCAATCAACTTCCTCGCAAAGCGCTTTTCATTACCTGTGTTGGGATTGAGAACGTTTCAAAATTAATAGCTTTTTGTATGAAACTTTCGTTTATCCTTATCTGAACCGAATCTTTGGGGTAGACAGCGATGTAGATATGATCGCTGCGAGCAAAAAAAACTCCGAGGATTCTCCATCCGGTAGTTTTATATAGGAATCGGATATCCAAAACCAAGCCTTCCATATTTTGATGTGTAAAGTGGGGTCGAATCGAGGCTGGCTGCCATCTCAATGTATGTCAAGATTGGGTCAAAATGCCCTGAAGAACTCAAAACTCAACCTTGTGAAAACAAGTTTTTGCGAAAAACTTTCTGTCAATTCAGAAAGCAGCTTACTTCCTGGACTATTGCTTTTTTGAAACATAACTTTCTTGGAGTCTGCTATGTATTACATTGAACGGTTTTTGAGACCGCTTACTTATTCCAACCCGATTACATTTTTGAAACCAGTGGTTTTTTCGAAACGATTAATTTTTTGATATTTTTTTGATTGGGTCCCTCCTTTGGAACCGATTATGTTTAAGACCAGTTAATATTTGGGAACCGTTTACGGGTTTATTTTTTGAGACTAGCTGCTTTTTTGAAATCGGTTACTTTAAGCGGTTTTTGGTAATTGGTTACAGTTTTCCGAACATTTACTACAGGGACTAATATTTGTAACTGGTTATTCTATTAGATTCGGTTAATTTTTTAATTCGCCTAATTTTTGGGCACGGTTACCTATTGGAATTCGGAAATATATTTTGACCTGATAACTTTGCACCCGTTTATTTTTTCGAAAATTGTTGCTTTTTGAAACCAGCCATATTTTTGTAGCCGATTGATTTTGGGCACGATTTTTATGAAAGCGGCTACTTTTGGAACCAGACCATATTTTTGGTAACCGGTTACATGTTGGACCCGGCTATTTTTTTGAACAGGTTTATTTATTGGTTATTCTTTTGAAGCAGCTTATTTTTGGACACAGTGATTCTTTTGAAACCGATATATGGGAACCGGGTTTGGGAGCATCCGTTGGTTTTTGGAACCACTTATTTCTTGGACCCGGTTATATTTTTGAGGTTGTTTCTTTTTGTACCCACTGTTTGTTTTAACAAGTTAGTTTCTGAAAATGAATACAAATTTAAAATTTTCAATATATTTTTCACACTTTCTTGCATAAAGCTCAATATTTGGTAAAAATCTTTTACATCTTAAATAGTTTTTGTTTTGAATAACAAAATAACCCAGGATTTAGAATAAAAAGGATAAATAGGATGTATTCGAAGTCCTATTTATGTATTTCATGGCAAAGCTCTAAAAGGTATGCGATTATCGGAATGATTGCTATTAATTTGTTTTTATATATTGTACAGTGTAGTTCGTTTCAACTAAGAATTGGGAAATATTTTCGCCAATAATTTGCACAAAGCATAAATATCTAACCGAACACTTACATATTGTAACGAATTTACTGGCAAATCCTCTTATTTCAAATCTTCTACCGAGGTTCGAATCACTAAACTGTTGAATAAATAACTCCAATATTGAATAATGGAAAAATGGCCTTTATTAAAGTACTTCACAATAGCACTTATACTTTGCAACTAACTTGCTTAATAACCAAACTGACTGATAGCTTAAATGAAACTGATCTATTGCCCGACAGATAGCGTGCTTAACTGAAAACTGCTTATAACGGCTCTACCGCTGATGCTTTTATACTCTGTGATTTCCTCGTGGCATCTTCTAGGCGCTTCCAGAATTTACTTAGTTTTATAAATTTCTCAGCTACAACTACAGATGTATAATTTTTATAGATTCTCTCATACCTTGTATGTGTGAGCGACACTTCCACAATCACAATTGCATACATTTAGGAGCATTTCAGATAAGATATCTGCATGTGCTTGTGCGTTGCTTCTCCGCCGCGTGCACGCGTATGTGTAGACATAATGATTGAATTATTGATTTGAATTCACGTCACTGCTTAGCATCGGCCTAGAGACGGCAGTACCCTTTAGTGCCGCCAACATTCGTAACAATATATAATGCAAAAGTTGTCGCATAGGTTGGACGAAAAGTGAACTTCCTCCAAATCGACTGAGCGACAACTTTTGCATTATATTAGTCTACCGCAAATATATTTGTGCTTTGCGCATTTAAGAACTGTCGCTTTATTTGTTTCGGGATTGATATCCCTAATATTTTTGAATATGTTCCATTCCTTTTACTCATGAGCAATTCCTCTGCGTTCTATGGGTCATCGTGTAATTGAGTATTGCGAAAATAATTAGGACCAATGTTTGTTCGCCTACACTAGTGTAATAAAAAAAAAAAAAAACAATTTAATAAATATCCTTAACAACATAATCACGAATAAAAATTGCGGCACATAAACCATATTGGACACCGGGGCGTATCAGTAATATTCACGCCTGTTCTGGATTCCGATTCCGATCAATTTTTTCGGAATCGAAATGGATTGGTGTTCTCAATTTCGATTCCGACCAAAAATTATCGGTTTGAAAAGTATTGCCTCTGAGCAGTCGGAATGAAAATTAATTGGCAGATTATACACAAATGTTGCGATATTTGTCTTTCAAATAATTTTTTTTAAATTCTTCATTTTATTTGGAAGAGTTGTGTGTATTTTTTGTTTAAATTTGAGTTAAATTGGCATAATAAATCTTTCTTTAAAAACTTCTATCAAGAAATCTATTAGGCAAACAAATCGATGCTGATCGAAATGAAGTCGACCTGTTCTGAATTCCGATCCATCGCATTTTTACGATTCGCACGCACAATTGCACGTATTCTTGCATCTGCGCATCAAAAACCATATCTGCAGGCATTTTTTAATTAAAATAAAATTTTATGATACTTAAACCAAAACACATAAACAAAAACAGCTGATTAAACTGGTTACCGAATCGGAATGAAAACGATTCGAAATCGACTTCGAATCGATTTTTTACAATCGGAATTGAGAACACCAAATAGAAACCGAGTCGAAATCAATGTCGTTTTACTTTTCATTCCGAGTCGGAATTCAGAACAGGCCTGATTATATTCGTGCGTTTATAAAATCAATACTGCTGCGTCGAGGTGATGAGAGAAATGATTTGCGAAAGTTTCTTTTTTTTTAGCACATTATATGACCATTCAGCTTTGGTATGAGGTTAAAGCTTAGTTGAGTTTTCCCGATAAACTCAATCAATAAAAATAAAATGGACTGATTTCAGTTGTTTCGAATTTTCGTTTGTACCATCAAACCCTATGCATTTGAAAACTTTTTTTAACTTTTCTCACGCACCGTGATCTACAAAAAATTAAAAGTAAGCACAGCAAATTATTGGTAAATCGAGTGCATCGAACACCACGCACTTTTCCTTTAGTACATTCGAGCTATGGCCGCCATCAACGACAGCTATGCTGGTAATATTGCGGCATGAAAATGAAAACTGCATTTCCTCATTAACGAAGTTTGCATGCCGCGTAATTTATTCCATTTGTCCATATTAGCACCAAAATCTATACATAAGGATTTAAGTGCTTCGACTCAGAGCGTGACTCCGCCAAAATTCGTTTGTATATACATATTTTGTACAAGAGACAGAAGACGCGTAGAAATTTCGATTACCGTTAGTATATGAGCGAAGACTTTGTTTTGAGTTTGATGCGTAAATATCTTTGCTCACGGTATAAGGAAATCCAAAATGTAAGAGTAAGTTAATGTAGGCGTAATTGTAATCACTAGACTTTATCTTAGAGTGAAACGAATTTATGCATAAAAGTTGATATGAGCGAAATCAGTCAGCAAATTAAGGCAAGACAAAGCGTGTTATCAATTTGTTATCGAAGTGTTAATTGTTTGTAATATTGAGTTATCGGTTTGCAGTAGACGAGTTAAGGGCGAATTATAAGTGTGCTTTCGACGAAGTATCGATTTGTTTCGATGCGCTATAAATTTGCTTTCGATGAGTGGCCGAATCGTTAAAAGTCATCTATTAGTTTTCGGAAAGTTTTCGATTTATTAAAATAATGCTATCGATGTACTGTCAGAAATTATTCATTAATCATCGAAAATAATCGATTACCATACGAAAATTTATAAAATTATCGATTTGTGATCGAAAAGTTATACAAAATGTATGGAAAAGCTACTGACCTGTTATCAAAAAGTGTTACTAAATTGTCTTCCGCCTAATATCGACTTGTTATCGACGACTCATAAGTTTATTATGAAACAAATATCGATAAAACCCCAATATAAAATCTATGATATATCTATAAACCGTCCTTAGCAAGCCTATAAGACACCAGGTGAGGGATTCAAGAGGTTGATAAGCGCAATACAAAGCTTTATAGCCTCATAATCTTCGCAATCCAATTGTCAGCCCCACCTTCCCGAGAGCAGTCCTGTTACAGATATGAATGTATCAAATATTTATCAGGCTACGCTTTGGCAACCTCAAATCCATAATGAAACTAGAGGTTGTGGGGTGATATGACCTAGAAAGATTAATTTGATTATGTTAAACCGTTCCCGAGATGGCCGGCCATGTACCTTATTGACATCGATAACACTCCGCCTCCAACCCAGTCACTTTTCAGAAACAAATACGTTGTTTTCATAAAGCGATTCGGTTTTGGCTACCAGCATTTGATACTTAGCACGAATAATAGCAAGCACTCGCTTAGTTGATCTCGAAAGTATCATGACGATGTTTATATGTCAATACTTGTGTTCGTATATGTTCAAATGTTAATTTGCAACAACAACAACTGCAAAATACAAAATTAGAAAGCACTTTGAGCTAAAGAGTTTCATATAGAAATTTCTGTGAAATGACAAATTGGTAAATGCAGCGAAATAACCATAATTTTATTAGGGCTGCAAGCAATGTTTTTGCAGTTGAAGTTACCATTGACGTACGTGTGTTTACATTAGAAGACCAATGAGGTTAGAAAGTCCATAATAATAAATAACAGTAAGTGCTACAAATTGTGTAATTTGCTTTGGGCAACACTCTCAATTGCATGCTCCTCTGCTTCCCATTTATACGATTTGCATATGAATATTCTGTTTCATAATCAGATTGCATTACAAAGGCTTAAGTTCTTGGAAACATGGCATGACTTAATCTCCTGCATGCTCAATTCAATAATTTTGTGAGTTTTTATTGTTTGCCTTTTATTCGTTTTCATTTTTTGTTTGAGCACATTTATAATTGACTTTATAATCTCATTAACATATTAAATGCATTTGAGTTTTTGCTTAGTATTTTTACTCATTTAAACTTTGTTAAGCCAATCTCCAATGATGAAGAGGTGCTTCGCATGTCTATCAAAAAAAGTGGTTCTCTTCACAGTTTATTGTGTAACAATAACGGTACTTACGTATATTTGAGTGGCTTCATTTTCTGCCACTTGAGTGTCCAGTATCTCTGGCCGAGCTCATTTAGCACGCATACTTCCTGCCAGGTGGCGGTATATAGAAAGTAATTAAAAACTTGTTAAATAAAAAGCAATTTAAATAAACAAATAACTTAATAAAAATTAAAAATAAAATTACTCAAAGCAGTCATTCATATGATAGTGTTTGGTGGACGTGTTTATCCCTGCTTATTTGTTAGTTTTTTTGCTTCAGTGCAAATATGCGCTAACAAAGATCACTTTTCTATAACGGTTAATTCATTTTGGGGTTTTGTGGGAAGAGTTTCACTGGCTTCTTATCGGTAACAACCAATTGCCAAGCCATCAGGTTTTTATAATTTTTTTATCGGCTTGTTAAAGTGCAATATATATGTATATATATGAGTAATAAATTTGTTTTGAGGATTTATCGGTATCTCTTTTTTCAATAGAAAATCGATAAGTTTTCGATAACTTTGTGACATTCTGTCGATAATTTTTCGACAAGTATTCCAAAACGTTTCGTAAACTTTTAGATATCTTTGTGATAACTTATCGATAACTTTTCGATAAATACTCGACAATTTTCCGATAGCAAATCTATAGCCTTTCTATATCATATATATATAGTTAAATTTTCCGAAGCAAATCGAAAACTTTTTGATAAAAGATCGATTACTTTTCGATAACAAGTCAATCAATAATCTTTACTTTTTATTAACTCCTCGCTAAAAAATAGGTAACTTATTTATAATCTTTTCTTTCGGAAACATTTATATCACTTCGAAATCAAATCGATCTATGGTCGGTAATTGGTTAAATGTAGGTTACTGATTTGTAATAGGTGTGTAAAAATCCAATAACCCATAAATAAGAAATGGAATCCACCCCAAAAGCCGTCAATAGCTAAGCGATAACTCATCGATAAAAAATCGTTGACACTTCCACAACAAACTAACATCACGCCTTGCCTCAATTAGCTGTCATGCTTATATCATCTCTACCTCGCACATTGTACCCACATCGCCCTGCTGATTTTTCTAAGCCCTCCGTACGCTTGTGAGTTCCTTTCACAAAATCTTTTCCACTGAGTAAGAAAAGGGGTTCAATTACCATGAAATTGCGCGGTCTTCCACAGCGCCAGAAGGCTCAAATCACATTTTAGAATTTAAGAGTGCAGGATGAGGTTAACAAAAAAAAAAAAAAATTGCCGTAATCTCCAGTGTAGTGACTACAATTGTGCTAACATTCTATATTTCCCTATATAGCATTTAATTTTGAGTTCTTTCAGACTGTCAAATGTCAATGTTTTATGCTAATTTTATTTCAAACGCCAGTGTATATCCTATAAAACTCTTTTTGTAGCTTAATATTTGAAAAATTTCCAGTTCATTGAGAAATTTTACAAAATTAAACAATGCTTTTATGTTTTAAGCAAATGTCCCTAATTTTGTAAATATCTCGATATGTATTAAGGAAGCAATTATAATGGCTTATAAACGTTTTATGTACAAAATTTTTGATATTTGCCACATACATATATTAAAGATATATACTTATTTGCCTCTTAAGCAATAAACAATGTGTCCAAAGTGACTGCCGTGACAGGCAGACAAGCAAATGTTAAGCTAAATGTTTGGTTACAAAGGAACTTCACCACAACAACCTGTAGCGTTGGTGTACAAACATACGAATGCACTCATCATGGCTTGATTTCTGTTACACGTGTGCATACTTACTTACTAACATTTATTACTTCCAAACCTACGTTCACATGTACAGATGTTTAGCTACTTCTGTTGTAAGAAAAGTTTCGGCTAGAGGTCATCATATGGTTAGTGCTTTTACAGTGTGTTTGTAGTATGAAAGCAATAAGTTTTCTACTTTTCTTGTGAACATGCATGTGTAGTACATGCGTACATACATACATACATCACACATTACAGAAACCTAAAAACGTGTTTTAAAAGTTATATACATATGTCGAGTGCAACAATTTTAGGCCATCTTTTTCATGTTTCATCTGCTTTGCATTTCTGGTGGTTTTAAAAGAAATTTTTGTTGAACTGACTTTGAATGTTTTGAAAATTTTTTTGATTTTAAATAAATTAGGTTTTGTTTCGATATGTACCAACCTGCAGCTAAAAATTGAAATGCACTGTTGGCAACGATAATTTGCGTACGTTTTGTATACAGTTGGGTTTCGTTGTTAGATTTTTATGCATCCAAGCGTAATAATTGGTTTGTAATATTTGAAATTGCGACTCTTTAGGAATTCTTGAAATATTTCTCAGAATGTTTTTGTAAGTTTTATCGGTAGCCCTTTGGTTACAAACGGATGAGCCGTCGATGACGTTGTAATCGATAACAAACCTTCAATAAAAACTTGATAACACACCAATAAAATACCCATAACAAACCGACAAACCTTTGATAAAAACTTGATAATACATCAATAACAGATCGATAACGAACCGATAATTCTTCGGTAGAAATCGATAACAATGCGAGAGCAAATTTAAAACTTTTCACTGACAAATCGATATTCTTTCTATAACAAATCATTAAGCTTTTTAATAAAAAGTCTATAAGTTGCCGATAACAAACAAACCGTAAGCTTTGCGATTAATAATCGGAGATAGATCCCCAGGCAGCACACAACCATAACGCATACCCAAAACGTTTATTTTTTAATCTTAACAAATCAACCGAATTTTAATTTTTCGTTTGGAATTTATTTATTTGACATCTGGTTTTCAAGATCGGTATGCCATTATCAATCAAAAAAACAATTCTTGGGTAAATATGGCACGACTTCATGCCTACAGACCGCAATTGAAATGTGATTTCTAGTGCAAAGGAAGAGCCATTTGAAAAAGCGCGCCCATAGCCGCGAAGTTAGCATCCTTAGCATCGTTTAAAAGGTATCCAGGGTTTTGTATAAAAGACTGAATC